>NC_053389.1:589038443-589641116 GCF_905171765.1 Bufo bufo | reverse complement strand
GGAGTCACTTTTTTGAAATTTCTATTCTAGGGGTGCAACAGGGGGCTTCAAATGGGACATGGTATAAACAAAACCAGTCCTGCCAAATCTGCCTTCCAAAACCCATATGGTGTTCCCCTCCTTCTATGTGCTACCGTTCGGCCAAACAGTAGTTTACGACCACATATGGGGTGTTTTTGCAAACTACAGAATCAGGGCAACCCATTTTGAGTGTTGTTTGGCAGTTAACCTTTGTTTTGCTCCTGGAAAAAATGGATTATATTGGAAAATTTTCCAAAAAATAGAAATTTCTAAATTGTTTCTCCATCTGCCATTAACTCTTGTGGAAGACCTAAAGGGTTAATAAAGTTTGAAAAAACAGTTTTGAATACCTTGAGGGGTGTAGTTTCTAGAATGGGGTCATTTTTGGGAGGTTTCTATTATCTAAGCCTCACAATATGACTTCAAACCTGAACTGGTCCATAAAAAGTGGGATTTTGAAGATTTCTGAAAATTTCAAAATTTGCTTCTAAACTTCTAAGCCTTGTAACATCCCCAAAAAATAAAATATCATTCCCAAAATGCTACAAACATGAAGTAGACATATGGGGAATGTAAAGTCATCACAATTTTTGGGGGTATTACTATGTATTACAGAGGTAGAGAAACTGAAACTTTGAAATTTGCTAATTTTTCAAAATTTACGGTAAAAATTGTATTTTTTTTATGCAAAAAAATTAACTTTTTTGACCCAATTTTAGCAGTGTCATGAAGTACAATATGTGACGAAAAAACAATCTCAGAACGGCCTGGGTAAGTCAAAGCGTTTTAAAGTTATGAGCACTTAAAGTGACACTGGTCAGATTTGCAAAAAATGGCCTGGTCCTTAAGGTGAAAATGAGCCCGGTCCTTAAGGGGTTAATGTACAGAGCAATCATGTAATACAGGGAAAGTTCACACCTGTGAATGACATTACAGGAGGCGCTGAGTTCCAGGAGGTTGCGCAGTTGCTGAAAACTGTTAGCCTTCAATTCAATCAATTCATTGAGAGATATGTCCAGTTTAAGGATTCTAAAGATAAAAAAAAACACATTTATTTCCAAGGTAGGGTAGGTGTATTTCACTATAGTTAGCAGCGCTTCCTTGCACCACTAGGACTGTGAGTTGAAAGAGTGGCCCAATATAATATACAGTATATAATAATGATGGGAAAATTCCGGGAATTATTTAAAAAGGCCACCAGAAACCTATCCTAGAAAGTGAGCAGGACTAGTTGCCTCCACTTTCAGAGCTGCCTAGGAAGGCTTGAGGGGACAGGGCCTCATTACACCTTACGCTCTGGAACTTGCATATACTACATATTGGTGAGCTTTCCTGTCAGGCTGCTCAGCCATGATGGCATATCGTAGACAGTATCGCATCATTACCATCTGTTGTAGGGCAGTGTAGTGAGTTCTCATCCCCCCACCCCAAGTAGGCAGCTCTGAAAGTGAAGGCAACCTGTCCTGCCCACATTCTAGGACAGGCTGCCGGTGGTCATTTTAAATCATTCCCATTTAATTGATGCAACCTTGATGGGTGCTCTACTATCAGTTATTGTCTAGTAGCAAGCAGCAAGAACTTCGGTGGATTCAAGGCTAAATATTGAATGAAACGAGTTCTGTGAACTGAAATTTCTGGTCCAATGGCTGCTCTCTCATTTCCTTATCACACCTGGATGGATGTTATTTGAAGCTGACTTGGTAATTATTGTAACATAAAAAAGAAAGAAATCCACAGCACTCCTCTACCATGAAGAGAGAAGATGTGCAGCACAGGCAAACAAAACAGGTGGGCAAAACCCTCTGTCTGTAGCCATGAGGAGAAAACATATTGATTTGTGACTGACCTGCAATTTGTTTAAGGCCATGTGGCCTATTCCAAAGGCAGGAGGAAAATATTTACTGCAAAGCTGAGAAAACACAGAATTTTCCTTTTAGATGGGGACATGAACACCTTGCATATTGTATTATTTATTATTGCCTAGTCCATAACTGTTAAAGAGGTTGTCCGATTACAAACACATCCCCGCCCCAGTGGTTGGACCCCCCTGCAATCATGAAGCCCCAGTATGGCATGCTGCAGCTCCATTCAACTTTATGGGACCAGCAGAGATACACATGTTTAGATATCTCCCATAGAATTGAATGGAGCCACGCCTATCCTCTAGATAGGTAAACAGTACCTGATCGGTGGGGGCCAAGGTGCCATGACAGCCAATTATCACCCTGTAATTTTGTTGTGAGGCGGGGGAATCAGGGTCAGAGGGAGATCCCTGCTTCTGATCAACACTTAAATGCCATATTCACTATAGAGTTGAATGGTGCCAAACTATGTGTCACCACTGCTCCATTGAAACAAGGGAACAAAGGGTCTCTACTATTGTGATTGGTGAGAGCCCCAGCAGTCAATCACTGAGAATATTGAAGCTTGACCAACTCATTTCATAAAGAGCAGAGATTTTAATAAATAAATTATACATTTTGCTGCATCTTTTCCCACTAAAGTATATAGCAATCTGAAAAACCCCTTCTGCTATATAATGTGCTGCCCGCAGATTGCACTGTCCCTTGGGGACACAAAACTACTAAAGTTGTGCACATGGTCATGTCTATGCCCTGGCCGGAAGAAAACAAGCCAGCGGACTGGAAGATGGAGGAACGGGAGGCAGAACAATAGAGGCAAAGAACGGGTAAGTATGAATCTTTGAGGAGGCAATGCAGGCTAGGGGTCTTCTCTTAATAGTATATAGAGACGCCCGGCGAACTTTGCTCATTCGCGATTCGCCGAACATGCGGTGATAATCGCACGAGCCATATTTTTTGCATAGCGCCGAACTTTGACCCATGACACATCCATCAGGTGGTACAGGACAGCCAATTGAGTCGTTTCAGCACATGGACACACCCCCTACCCTATAGATAAACCTGATCTGGCAGCCATTTTACATTCTGTTTTATGCCAGTGTAGGGAGAGGTTGCTGTGTGGAGCAGGAACAGACTGTTAGGGACACCAAACGCTAGCTAATAGGACTACAAAAGTCCTTTTAAGGATTGGTATAGGTGTGCTATCGATAGGTGTGACAAACTAAGGCTACTTTCACACTAGTGTTTGGGTGTCCGCTTGTGAGCTCCGTTTGAAGGCTCTCACAAGCGGCCCCAAACGGATCCGTCCAGTCCTAATGCATTCTCAGTGGATGCGGATCCGCTCAGAATGCATCAGTCTGGCAGCGTTTGTCCTGCGCTCCGCTCAGCAGACGGACACCTGAACGCTGCTTGCAGCGTTCGGGTGTCCGCCTGGCCGTGCGGAGGCAAACGGATCCGTCCAGACTTACAATGTAAGTCAATGGGGACGGATCCGTTTGAAGTTGAAACAGTATGGCTCAATCTTCAAACGGATCCGTCCCCCATTGACTTTCAATGTAAAGTCAAAACGGATCCGTTTGCATTATCATGAACAACGGATGGTAATGCAAACGGATCCGTTCTGAACGGATCTAAGCGTTTGCATTATAGGAGCGGATCCGTCTGTGCAGATACCAGACGGACCCGCTCTGAACGCAAGTGTGAAAGTAGCCTAAGGGGTGTGATATACTTATAATATACTTTCTAACATAGAAAGTATATTATAGTGCATTTGTATTGTGCAGCAGTTGTGTGCGGTTCTGCTGCGATACTGCCGCTAGATAGAGGGTCAAACGCTATTGGAATAACTAATAACTGTTGCCCAAAAAAATAATAATGATTGTGATATACCTATAATATACCTTCTAACATAGAAAGTATATTATTGTGCAACAGTTGTGTGCGGTTCTGCTGAGATACCGCAGCTAGATAGAGGGACAAACGCTACTGGAATAACTAATTGCAACTGGTGTGATATACCTGTTGCCCCCCAAAAAACTGATTAAGGGTTGTGATATACCGGCTTCCACAAAATACTGATTAAGGGGTGTAATATACCTGCTTCCACAAAATACTGATTGAGGGGTGTGATACACCAGCTTACAAAAAATATTGATTGAGGCCTGCGATATACCAGCTTCCTGCAAATACTCATTAAGGGGTTCTATATACCTGTTTCCACAAAATACTGATAGAGGGGATTGATATACTGGCTTCCACCAAATATTGATTGACGCCTGCGATACACCAGCTTCCACCAAATATTGATTAAGGGATTTTATTTACCGGCTTCCAGCAAATACTCATTAACCTCTTCAGGACACAGGGCGTACCGGTCCGCCCTGATGTCCTGGTACTTAAGGACACAGGGCGTACGGGTACGTCCTGTGTATTTCCGATCACCGCCGCCCGGCGGGCGGTGACCGGAACCCAGTGCCTGCTCAAATCATTGAGCAGGCACCTTGGCTAAATGCGCGGGGGGGTCCCGTGACCCCCCCGTGTCGGCGATCGCCGCAAACCGCAGGTCAATTCAGACCTGCGGTTTGCGGCTTTACCTGCGGTTTGCGGCGGCGATCGGCGGTGCCATCGGGTCCCCATGCGGCTGTAGGGGAGACCCGATGGCATGGAAGGCAGCGCGATGCCTAAGGAAGGCATCGCGCTGCCTTCCTGTGACGTGCCTGTGAGATCCAGCCCCCTGGATCTCACAGGCCGGAAGCTGTATGAGTAATACACACAGTATTACTCATACAGCCAATGCATTCCAATACAGAAGTATTGGAATGCATTGTAAAGGATTAGACCCCCAAAAGTTCAAGTCCCAAAGTGGGACAAAAAATAAAGTGAATAAAAAGTTGAAAAATAAAGTTTTCCCCTAAAATTTTTTTAAAAGTTTCAAGTAAAAATAAACAAAAACTTCATTTTCAACAAATAAAGTAAAAAAAAATAGGTAAAAAATAAATGGGAAAAAAAACTATACATATTAGGTATCGCCGCGTCCGTATCGACCGGCTATATAAATATATCACATGACCTAACCCCTAAGATGAACACCGTAAAGAATAAAAAATAAAAACTGTGCTAAATAAAAAAAAAATTGGTCACCTTACATCACAAAAAGTACAACAGCAAGCGATCAAAAAGGCGTTTGCCCACCAAAATAGTACTAATCTAACCGTCACCTCATCCTGCAAAAAATTAGCCCCTACCTGAGACAATCGCCCAAAAAAAAAAAAACTATGGCTCAGAATATGGCGACACTAAAACATAATTTTTTTTGTTTTAAAAAAGCTGTTATTGTGTAAAACTTACATAAATAAAATAAAAAAGTATACATATTAGGTATCGCCGCGTCCATATCGACCGGCTCTATAAAAATATCACATGCTCTAACCGCTCAGATGAACACTGTAAAAAAAAAAAAGAAAAAAAAATTTGCTAAATAAACCATTTTTTGTCACCTTACATCACAAAAAGTGTAATAGCAAGCGATCAAAAAGTCACACGCACCCCAAAATAGTGCCAATAAAACCATCATCTCATCCTGCAAAAATTATACCCTACCCAAGGTAATCGCCCAAAAACAGAAAAAATTATGGCTCTGACTATGGAAACACTAAAATATGATTTTTCTTGTTTCAAAAAAGAAATGATTATGTAAAACTTACATAAATAAAAAAAAGTATACATATTAGGCATCGCAGCATCCGTAATAACTTGCTCTATAAAAATATCACATGACCTAACCCCTCAGGTGAATACCGTAAAAAAATAAAAATAAAAACTGAAAAAATTATGGCTCTCCGACTATGGAAACTTGTTTCAAAAAAGAAATGATTGTGTAAAACTTACATAAATTAAAAAAAAAGTATACATATTAGGTATCGCCGCATCCGTGACAACCTGGTCTATAAAAATATCACATGATCTAACCTGTCAAAAGAATGTCGTAAATAACAAAAAATAAAAACGGTGCCAAAACAGCTATTTCTTGTTACCTTGCCTCACAAAAAGTGTAATATAGAGCAACCAAAAATCATATGTACCCTAAACTAGTACCAACAATACTGCCACCCTATCCTGTAGTTTCGAAAATGGGGTCACTTTTTTTGAGTTTCTACTCTAGGGGTGCATCAGGGGGGCTTCAAAAGAGACATGGTGTCAAAAAAAACAGTTGAGCAAAATCTGCCTTAGAAAAACCGTATGGCATTCCTTTCCTTCTGCGCCCTGCCGTGTGCCCGTACAGCAGTTTACGACCACATATGGGGTGTTTCTGTAAACTACAGAATCAGGGCCATAAATATTGAGTTTTGTTTGGCTGTTAACCCGTGCTTTGTAACTGGAAAAAAATTATTAAAATGAAAAATCTGCCAAAAAAGTTAAATATTGAAATTGTATCTCTATTTTCCATTAATTCTTGTGAAACACCTAAAGGGTTAACAACGTTTTTAAAATCAGTTTTGAATACCTTGAGGGGTGTAGTTTCTTAGATGGGGTCACTTTTATGGAGTTTCTACTCTAGGGTTGCATCAGGGGGGCTTCAAATGGGACATGGTGTAAAAAAAAACAGTCCAGCAAAACCTGCCTTCCAAAAACCATATGGCATTCCTTTCCTTCTGCGCCCTGTCGTGTGCCCGTACAGCGGTTTACGACCACATATGGGGTGTTTCTGTAAACGACAGAATCAGGGCCATAAATATTGAGTTTGGTTTGGCTGTTAACCCTTGCTTTGTAACTGGAAAAAAATTCTTAAAATGGAAAATCGGCCAAAAAAGTGAAATTTTTTAATTGTATCTCTATTTTCCATTAATTCTTGTGGAACACCTAAAGGGTTAGCAAAGTTTTTAAAATCAGTTTTGAATACCTTGAGGGGTGTAGTTTATAAAATGGGGTCATTTTTGGGTGGTTTCTATTATGTAAGCCTCGCAAAGTGACTTCAGACCTGAACTGGTTCCTAAAAATTGGGTTTTTGAAAATTTCTGAAAAATTTCAAGATTTACTTTTAAACTTCTAAGCCTTGTAACATCCCCAAAAAATAAAATATCATTCCCAAAATAATCCAAACATGAAGTAGACATATGGGGTATGTAAATTAATAACTATTTTTGGAGTTATTACTATGTATTGTAGAAGTAGAGAAATTTAAAGTTAGAAATTTGCAAATTTTTCCAAAATTTGGGTATTTTTTTATAAAATGCCCTGGCTAAGTCAAAGCGTTTTAAAGTTATCACCACATAAAGTGACACTGGTCAGATTTGCAAAAAATGGCCTGGTCCTTAAGGTGAAATAAGGCTGTGTCCTGAAGGGGTTAAAGGGGTTGTCCGGGTATAGAGCTGAACCCGGACATACCTCCATTTTCACCCAGGCAGCCCCCTGACTTGAGCATCGCGCAGGACAAAGGCATTTTCAGGAGTTCCGGCGATTAACCGTGCTCTCCATGGGGCTGCCAGGAAGCCCGGTGAGGTCACCGGCACTGATGGGCAAGCTTTAGCGCTGCCCTAGCCAGTAAAACGGCTAGGGCAGCCCTAAAGCACGCCCATCAGAGCTGGTGATGTCAACGAACACACTGCCGGGCGGAAACCTCCGCACGGCAGTGTGTTATTGTAAACATAAGAGCCTGTGCCCTGCGCGACCTAGCGCAGGGCAAGGGAGCGCATCGGAGTATGAGTTGCTCCGATGCTAACATCAGGGGGACTGCCTGGGTGAAAATATGGGTATGTCCGGGTTCAGCTATATACCGGCTATATATTGATATACTGGCTTCCAGCAAATACTCATTAAGGGGTTCTATATACCTGTTTCCACAAAATACTGATAGAGGGGATTGATATAACGGCTTCCACCAAATATTGATTGAGGATTGCATTACATCGGCTTCCACCAAATATTGATTAAGGGCTTTGATTTACCAGCATCCAGCAAATACTCATTAAGGAGGTTCTATATACCTGTTTCCACAAAATACTGATAGAGGGGATTGATATACCAGCCTCCACCAAATATTGATTGAGGCCTGCAATATACCTGCTTCCACAAATATTGCTCTTCTATAGGGACTTGTCACAGGGTCATTTTGAAAATTACAGGCAGAGGAAGAGGCAGGCCATTCCGCAGGGGTGATAGGGGTCGGGCAGGTGCACCAGGCCGGAGCCTAAGTGGGAAGTAGGAGAAGGTGTGTGCGATTACGTCAAAGAACGCACCAGAGTTGGTTGAGTGGCTCACTCAGCCTTCCGCCTTAGCACCCTCCTCATCCTCTGTATCTGCACCCTCCTCACTCTCTGCTGTGTGCACCCCCAAAGACACCACCACCACCACCATAGCCCCTCCACTTGAGTCAGAGGAATTATTTTCTCATCCATTCCCAGACCTTAACGATGCGCAGTCATTCTTAACATCGGTTGAGGAAGAGGAGGTAGGAAAGGCCGCCACCCAGCGGTCTGACGACAGTACCCAGATCAGCCCAAGGACGGAGATCCCTGCTGTTGCTGCCTACTCCGAGATCTCTAATGTCAGTGGTGGTAAAGGTGACGATGATGATGTGTCGATGGATGTCATGTGGGTGCCCACAAGAGAGGAAGAGGAGGGGAGTTCAGAGGGAGTGACAGAGCAGCAGATAGGGGGTAGAAGGAGGAGAAGCAGGCAGAACTCGCAGTGCACAGGAGGCAAAAAGCAGACTGCAAATGTATCTGGAGCGAGCCATCCACCATGCACGGTCACATCTGCCGCTCCCAGGATGCCGGCACATGGCTCCGCAGTGTGGGCTTTTTTTAAACGTCTCAGCTGCCGACACTAGTGTTGCCATCTGCAGCCTTTGCTGTAAACGCATAAGTCGCGGTAAGCCGAACACTCACCTAGGGACGACCGCCTTTTGAAGGCACCTGGACTGCCATCACCGAGCCCAGTGGGAGCAACACTGTCAGAACCCACAAAGCCACACTCCCAGCGCTCCATGTCCTGCCTCTTCTCCTCTCTCCTCTTATTTGTCCTCCACTCCACCTTCCACTGTGCCGTTGTCGTGTTCATCTGGTAACAGGCAGGCTTCCGTGGCCCAAATGTTCGAACATAAAAAGTTGATGACGCCAGATAACCCTCATGCCCAACGGCTGACCGCTGGCTTGTCGGAACTGCTAGCCCGCCAACTACTGCCATACAAACTGGTGGACTCGGAGGCCTTTTGAAAATTTGTGGCCATTGGCACACCGCAATGGAAGGTCCCCGAAAGAATATATTTCTCCCAGAAGGGCATCCCAGAGCTATATGGCCACGTTCAGCGGCAAGTGAATATATCTCTGGCACACAGTGTCGGTGCCAAGATACATCTGACCACAGACACGTGGTCTAGCAAACACAGGCAGGGAAGGTACATAAATTTTACTGCCCACTGGGTGAACCTTCTGATGGCTGTCAAGCATGCAACCCGTAGCACCCGTGTGAATTTAGTGTTACCGCCACAAATTGCATGCAGGCCTGCCTCTTCTTCTCCTCCTCCTACTCCATCCTCCGTCTCCTCCTTGGCTGACTCCTCCTTTTCCACTGCTACCGCCTCTTCCGCTGCACCCCCCCAAGCTCCCCAGAACCTATTCGATATGCCGATCAGTTGCTAACCCCGCTCAATTTGACAGTTGGTAAAGTGGTGTGCGACAACAGTGCCAATCTGCTGAGCGCGCTGAAACAGGGCAAAATGACACATGTGCCGTGCATGGCAAACGCCCTGAACTTAGTCGTGCAGCAATTCGTTGCCAAATACCCCGGGGCCAGGATGTCTTGCGGAGGCTAGGAAAATCTCTGGCCATTTTAGAAGTCTGCCGTTACAATTCGTGGCAAGCGGCGGGATCGTTCCCACAGCCAGAAGGACAGCTACAGGAGACACCATTCCATGGACTTTACAATTTGAGGGCAACACATGTCCTAGTACAGCGACCCTGACAGCACCAGAATGGAACAGCAGTGGAGTACGATGAGGGTGTCATGGATGACCGAGATGCAATAAGGAAAGGCATCTGGTACCAGGCACTGGGTATGGAGGAGTACCAGCAGGTCGGGAGGTTCCCCAAGGAAGACCAGCGGTTGCAGAAGCGAGTAGCCCTGCGGATGCACTTCCTGGGAGAGCAGCCCCTGGAGGAATGGGTGAAGGAACTGGAACACTTAGTATGGCAGGAGATGTGGCTGGAAGATGCCTACCAGGCGCTCTGGTGGTATGGGGCACAGTACCTGCCCTGGACAGCCGCGCATGACAAACCAGAGGGAGAGGAGTTGTATGGTCCTGGCTTGTTATGGGAGACTTTTTCAGAGCCGGAGTTTGGGAGCCCTACACAAGCCCGGTTCAGGAACCTCTTTGAGTGACCCAGGAGATGGAGCTGAAACAGGACTACCAGCAGCTGTTCCACTCCAGTGAGAGGGCTCAGCGAGAGAGCAGAGTGTCAGACCCAGGTCCAGAGCCCTTCAGCTGGGAGGATATTGTGGAGGTTTACTGGGAAGAACCCCAGTTGGCTGGTAGAGGTGGGACCGAGGTCTCTGCAGGGAATTGGGAGCCCAGTCTCCATTCCCCAGCGGCAAGCTGAGTTACAGGGGGCAGAGACAGTTGGTCCTGTCCCCCAGCAGCAGAGTGTCCTACAGGGAATAGAGAGCACAGTATCCTTGCCCCAGCAACAGGACACTGTATTGGGAGCGGAGACAGTCGGTCTCACTCCCCAGAGGCTGGAAGTATGTATGGGAGAGGAGCTTGTTACCCCCTCTCCCCATTGGCAGTGTGATTTGCAGGGAATTGGGAGCACAGTCTCCATCTCCCAGCGGCAGGCTGAGTTACAGGGGGTAGAGACAGTCGGTCCTGTCCCCAGCAGCAGATTGAGTTGTTGGGAATTGGGAGCCCAGTCTCCATCCCACAGCAACAGAAGGATTTGTTGGGAATTGGGAGCCCAGTCTCCATTCCCCAGCGGCAGCTTAACGTACCAGGGGGAGACAGTAAGCCCCACAACCGTGCAGATGGGACCGTGGTCTCTGCACTCACAGCACAGGGGGTAGGGACAGTTGGTCCTGTCCCCCAGCAACAGGGCTGTTTAGCCAAAGGGAAGACAGTCGGTCTCCCCCCACAGCAGCATGTACTGCTGGTCTCTGCCCACTCAGAAACCCACCAAGGCAGTCTACCATTCCCCACACAGCCGTGGTGAGGCACCTGGACATGGACAAGTTTCTCCCTTGCTCAGGTGTAGTAACCATTTATTGTGGGTGGGCTGTACTGCTGTTTCTGTTTTGTGGGTGGGCTGCTGGACTAACAAGGGCACTGACTGGCAGGAAGTCAGATACCCTGTTAGTCTGTTTGGAAAAGGGGAGATATGTGACGAGACCAATCTCGCCACATTGCATTGGAGAAGCCTGGTTGCCCGCCTGCTTCCTTTAGACTATGGCCCCATGTTGAAACGCTTGATTTTCCCCTGCAAAGACTATGTGAAAGGATTTGGCTCCATGGCAATTGAACTGTATTCGTGTAGTCTGAGTGCCATTCATCTAATAATATGCACTCAGACCGGAGCTATCTGGGGTATGTTAAATGTCTATGTTTTATGCAATAGCTGCACAGTTAAATATTCTTATGTCTTTGATTGTTTTTTGCTACCATGTGGCTAATGGAGTTTTGCCTCTGCCCTTGGAGATAAATTGGATTACTTCCCAATTGTCTCCAGGACAGAAGACATTGTGTAAAACTGTGTATTCTCCTGGCTGTGATAATTACATTAATTACATTAACCCATTGTGTAAGGTAATTGTATCACAGGCAGAGGGGAGGATTTTGTGTGGGAGTGTCTGAGTGTATTGTACATGGTTACTAGTTGTTTTACAAAACCCTGTGGGTGGTACTAATGTGTATATAAGAACAATAAACCCACAGCTCTGGGGGTCCACTGCTTTACCCTCAACACAGAGCTTGGTCTCGTTCTTGGGGGGATTCACTGTATGCTGTTAGAGACTGATTGCTAGGAGTGTAAGCCGCTTGGGTGCGTTTCCTATTCGTCTACTAGCAGCTATTCGTGAGGTTCCGTTCGGGAGTTTGGAGTGCTATGCTGTATTCCGTTCGGGAGTTTGGAGCCTTCCCTTGTATGCCGTTCGGGAGTTTGGTGTTCTGTAAGTAGCTGTGCCTGTAGCTCTGGAAGGAGAAGATCGCCTAAACGGTTTTAACCCCTTTTATGCCCGGGGTGCCGTTACAATCTTACACGGCCATGGGTCGCCTTGTTGACGTTCAGCGGCGACACCACCTGCCCGTCAGATGTCTGATTTGTGACAGCCTGACGCGCTGGAACTCCACCTTGTATATGCTTGATAGGCTGTCTTATGTAAATACAGCAGCATAAAAGACCTTTTCTGTCCAGTGAATGTCTAATGTTTGGGGCCTGTACTCCACTGGCCTGCAGTAAAATTTGTATCCAATGACCGTCTAATATACTTCCAGCCACATAATCACTTTTCTGTACGGTGAATGCCTAATGTTTGGGGCCTGTACACTAACTAGCCAACAGTAAAATTGTTATACGGTGACCGCCTAATGTATCTCCAGCCACAAAATCATTTGTTCTTTTCTGTACGGTGAATACATAATGTTTGGACCCTGTATTCCAATGGCTTGCAGTAAAATTGTTATCCAATGACTGTCTAATATACCTCCAGCCACATAATCACTTGATCTTTTCTGTACGGTGAATGCATAATTTTTGGGGCCTGTAATCTAACTGGCCAAAAGCAAAATTGTTATACGGTGACAGCTTAATGTACCTCCAGCCACATAATCACTTGTTCTTTTCTGTACGAATGCCTAATGTTTGGGCCCTGTATTCCTCTGGCTTGCATTAAAATTGTTATCCAATGCCCGTCTAATATACCTCTAGACACATAATCGCTTGATCTTTTCTGTCCGGTGAATGCCTAATGTTTGGGCCCTGTACTCCACTAGCCTGCAGTAAAATTGTTATCCAATGACCATCTAATATACCTCCAGCCACATAATCACTTGTTCTTTTCTGTACGGTGAATGCCTAATGTTTGGGCCCTTTACTCCACTGGTCTGCAGTAAAATTGATATCCATTGACCCTCTAATATACCTCCAGCCACATCTGTATAGTGAATGCCTAATTGTTGGGGCCTCGGAGGAATTCAACACCTGTGACGACCATGTGTTATCGAATTTCACCTATTATCATTTGGGGTTTATTCAAGAGGGGGGGTTTCATTAGCCATGTTTTTAATCCAATTTTATATTTTTAGTTCTTTTAAACATATGTATTTGACATGTATTTGTACTGGCCCACAGTAAAATTGATATCCAATGACCGTCTAATATACCTCCAGCTACATAATCACTTGATCTTTTCTGTACGGTAAATGCCTAATGTTTGGGGCCTGTACTCCACTGGCCTGCAGTAAAATTGTTATTCAGTGACCGCATAATGTACCTCGAGCCACATAATCACAATTTATTTTATGTCAGGTGAATGCCTAATTTTTAGGGCCCGTACTCCCGTGGCCTAAAATAAAAATTTTCTAGGCTTTAGCAGGGCACATTTTTGAGAATTTCCCTTTAAGAAGCATAAAAATGGCCCATGATTAAAATACATCTTTTTTGTGGGAATATTTGTCATTGATCCCCCTCTAGTATGTCACTGTCCATATTGTGGGACTATTTGTGCACTTCTAGTAAGTATTTGGTGGCTGCAAATATCACCTGAAGGTTTTTTAGGTTTGCCTGCCATTAAAGTGAATGGGGCCCGAAGATTTGATCGTGTTCGCGAGTTTGCTAATCGCCTCGGCCGATGTTCGTCCATCACTAAGAGTGTAAATGATGTAAAATTGTTTAGATTTTTTTTATCGTTTTAAATCTGTGTGTCACCTCAACTGTCTTCAATGTAAATGTATTGTTTCTTGCAGTAGCTGCATGATGGTTCCAGATTTAACAAAACTGGCCAAAAATGTATGTATAACAAACTTACTTTACTGTGCTGTAAGTATTTCTTTTTGTACCTGCTGACTTCACTTTTCTGCCCACAGCATGGATGACAGGATTACAAAGTGACACACATGTAGCATGCATTGTAACTCAAACAATCTCACTAGTGCACTCATCACATAATTTATCTTATATTTAGTATTCTTACTTCCATCACCTGTATCTGTGCCCTTCATTCTGTTTCCCAACTTATCTTTAGTGGCCACCATGCAATTCTGGGCTATGCGTTCCACATTGGAACGCATATCCATCATTGCGCACTTCCTCTCTCTTGCAAGCACTTATATTGATGGGTTCCACGCTGGAAGACATCGCACCTCACTATACAGTAACCGACTGGTCATCCACAGAGAGAGGGGTGTGCTCCATCTTAGATCATCCTCCTCTCACAGCACAGCGATGCATTCCACTCTGGAACGCTTCGCTCACTAGTATCCACAGCCCTCTTGGCAGAACGCAGGCACCCCTTTCTACACTAAAGGGAATTACCACAATAAGTTATGAGCCCACTACCACACACCAGGACCCAGTAGGCAGGGCCCACTTATGCCAATGGGTACATGGCCAGGGTAGAAAAAGAGCATATATGCCCACATACTCTCTTTCTGAAACACGCAAAAATCTGGAAAAGGTATATTGATAAAAATTTTGTCTATGGGAAGGCCCTTTAGACTCTCTCCTTCTCTTTCATCATCACCTTAATTCCATTTACCCCGAGCTTCAATTTACAATACACCACGATACCCATACTGTTAGCTTCCTTGACACCCAGATCACCAAACACAAGGACGGCTCCCTGACAACCGACCTATACCGTAAACCAACAGACCGGAACAACCTTCTCCACTACAAAAGTTGCCATGCCCCTTCCACCAAAAGATCATTACCTAAATCATAATGTGAACAAATCAATAGGATAGTCACTACATAAGACGATAGACACAAAAGACAAATAGACATGACAACCAAATTCCAAGAAAGAGGCTACCCACTTAAAATAATCAAAGAAGGCCTATCACCAACCACCAGACGTGATAGGGAAACCAATAGAAGACTACCATTCGTTCACACTTTCCACCCCTATTCCCACAAAGTAACCAATATCATCAAAAAACACTAGAGCATTCTAACAAAATCTCATCCTAACATTGAAGAGTTCCAATCACCTTTTTTACCATGCACAAGACGACCCAAAAATGTAAGCAATCTATTCGTTAGAGCAGATATAGGCCCCAACAAGATAATCAAACAACAACGCCTACTGGGTCCAATGAGACAGGGTACGTTTCCCTGCTTTCACTGCACCCAATGTTCCAACGTTCAAAAAGGAGATAAGATATACCATCCCCTCACAGGTCAAGAATTTCAAATTAGGGGTTTCCACACATTTGAATCCAATTATGTGGTTTATCTTCTTAAATGCCCATGTGGACTAGTCTATGTAAGTAAAACCACCCAAAATGTCACAGACAGAGTCTGTCAACATGAATCAACAACCTGCTGTCAGAATCTTTTACTTCCAGTACCGAATAATTTCTTCAAAGCCAAAACACAATATTTCCCAATTAAAATTTCAAGTGATAGAGCGGGTAGCCATGCCCAGAAGAGGGGGCAATCGTCAGCAGATTCTAAAACTGAGGGAGGCTTTCTGGATTCACAAACTACAAAGTTTGGAACCTAGAGGTCTGAACAGGGAATATGAATAATCATTGTTTATCTAGTCTCTATGCAATCATGTCAACTGATTATTATACATGTATTCTTGTGTAAATTTACTAATGCATTTATTTCTTTTTAATCTCTTTTTCTCTTTCTTCTGGTTTTGGTTTTCTTTTTTCTTTCTTCTCTTTCTTCTTTTCTTTTTTAGTCTTCCATTTTCTTTCTTCCTTTTTTTTCTTCTTTCCTTTTTTTCTCTTCTTTGTCTTTCTCTATGGGACTCCTATACTAATACCCCTACATCTTATCACACTAACCCTATCACTCATCACATAATTTATCTTATATTTAGTAATCCTATATAGTATAATACAAGCTGGCATTCACGTGCGTTCAATTTCCAGATGTCTTCTGTGTCAGTATTTAATGTATTCTTACTTCCACTACCTGTATCTGTGACCTTCATTCTGTTTCCCAACTTATCTTTAGTGGTCACCACGCAATTCTGGGAGATGCGTTCCACGTTGGAACGCACGGCTATCATTGTGCACTTCCTCTCTCTTGCAAGCACTTAAAGTAATGCATTCCACTCTGGAACACATTGCACCTCACTATACAGCAACCGACTGGTAATCCACAGAGAGAGCGGTGCACTCCACAGTGGAACGCACCGCAATCTTACATTATCCTCCTCTCACAGCACAGTGATGTGGTCCACTCTGGAACTCATCGCTCAATAGTATCCACAGCCCTCTTAGCGGAACGCAGGCACCCCGCTCTACACTAAAGGGAATTACAACAATAAGTTATGAGCCCACTACCACACACCAAGACCCATTAGGACAGGTGTTCCTAGTTACAGCCCATGCGTTCCACGCTGGAACGCAAGTCACTTCCAGTTCAGAGACCACACTTCCCGCCTCTGACATCATAAATAGTTGACAATCTCTCACACTCTTCAGCAAAATTCATGGTGTGGATACACATGTCTACGAGCTCAACACATCCTCCATGATTTCTCCTAATTCTCTACTGGCAACTTGGTAAGTCCTTTCTTCTCTCTAGGGGACCCAGCTCCTTATCGCGATTCTGATCAAAAACTTTACCAGATAGTTTCTACTTTGCCCCTATGACCAAGCACATGCCGATGACCTTTGTACCCTCCTCTTTGTAATTTCATTTGGATTTTATTGTAGTTCTAGCCGTATCTCTATTCCATTTTGTATGAGTTATCTGGAAATAAGTTTTCTCAATATGTACCGTTAACACCTTTAGGACACAGCCATATTTCACCTTAAGGACCAGGCCATTTTTTGCAAATCTGACCAGTGTCACAGTGTCACTTTATGTGGCGATAACTTTAAAATGCTTTGACTTATCCAGGCCATTCTGAGACAGTTTTTTCGTCACATATTGTACTTCATGACACTGGTAAAATGGAGTAAAAAAAAATCATTTTTATTTATAAAAAAAAATACCAAATTTGGCAAAATTTTTAAAAAGTTAGCAAATTTCCAAGTTTCAATTTCTCTACTTCTATAATACATATTAATAGCTACAAAAATAGTTATTACTTTACATTCCCCATATGTCTACTTCATGTTTGGATCATTTTGGGAATGACATTTTATTTTTTTGGGATGTTACAAGGCTTAGAAGTTTAGAAGCAAATCTTGAAATTTTTCAGAAATTTTCAAAAACCAACTTTTCAAGGACCAGTTCAGATCTGAAGTCACTTTGTGAGGCTTGCATAATAGAAACCACCCAAAAATGAGCCCATTCTAGAAATAACACCCCTCAAGGTATTCAAAACAGATTTTACAAACGTCGTTAACCCTTTAGGTGTTCTACAAGAGTTATTGGCAAATGGAGATGAAATTTCAGAATTTAAATTTTTGGGCAAATTTTCAATTTTAATAAATTTTTCCCAGTAACAAAGCAAGGGTTAACAGCCAAACAAAACTCAATATTTATGGCCCTGATTCTGTAGTTTACAGAAACACCCCATATGTGGTCGTAAACAGCTGTACCGGCACACGGCAGGGCGCAGAAGGAAAGGAATGCCATACGGTTTTTGGAAGGCAGATTTTGCTGGACTGTTTTGTTTGACACCATGTCCCATTTGAAGCCCCCCTGATGCAAACCTAGAGTAGAAACTCCATAAAAGTGACCCCATCTAAGAAACTACACCCCTCAAGGTATTCAAAACATATTTTACAAACGTCGCTAACCCTTTAGGTGTTCCACAAGAGTTATTAGCAAATAGAAATGAAATTTCAGAATTAAAATTTTTGGGCAAATTTTCCATTTTAATCCATTTTTCCCAGTAACAAAGCAAGGGTTAACAGCCAAACAAAACTCAATATTTATGGCCCTGATTCTGTAGTTTACAGAAACACCCCATATGTGGTCATAAACAGCTGTACGGGCACACGGCAGGGCGCAGAAGAAAAGGAATGCCATACGGTGTTTGGAAGGCAGATTTTGCTGGACTGGTTTTTTTGACACCATGTCCCATTTGAAGCCCCCCTGATGCACCCCTAGAGTAGAAACTCCCCAAAAATGGCCCCATTTTAGAAACTAAGGGATAGGGTGGCAGTATTGTTGGTACTAGTTTAGGGTATATATGATTTTTGGTTGCTCTATATTACACTTTTTGTGAGGCAAGATAACAAGAAATAGCTGTTTTGGCACCGTTTTTATTTTTTCTTATTTACAACATTCATCTGACAGGTTAGATCATGTGATATTTTTATAGACCAGGTTGTCACGGATGCGGCGATACCGAATATGTATACTTTTTTTTTTTATTTATGTACGTTTTACACAATTTCTTTTTTGAAGCAAAAACAATCATGTTTTAGTGTTTCCATAGTCTGAGAGCCATAATTTTTTCAGTTTTTGGGAGATTACCTTGGGTAGGGTATGATTTTTGCGGGATGAGATGACGGTTTTATTGGCACTATTTTGGGGTGCGTGTGACTTTTTGATCGCTTGCTATTACACTTTTTGTGATGTAAGGTGACAAAAAATGGTTTATTTAGCACAGTTTTTATTTTACATTTTTTACGGTGTTCATCTGAGGGTTTAGGTCATGTGATATTTTTATAGAGCCGGTCGATACGGATGCGGCGATACCTAATATGTATACTTTTTTTATTTATGTAAGTTTTACACAATAATATCATTTTTGAAACAAAAAAAAAATCATGTTTTAGTGTCTCCATATTCTGAGAGCCATAGTTTTTTCAGTTTTTGGGCGATTATCTTAGGTAGGGTCTCATTTTTTGTGGGATGAGATGACTGTTTGATTGGCACCATTTTGGGGTGCATATGTATACTTTTTTTTCCAATTTTTTTTAAATAAACTTTATTTATTTTATTTATTTGGGGAAAATGACGCTTTTGTTTATTTTTACTTGAAACTTTAAATTTTTTGGGGGGGAAACTTTATTTGTTCAACTTTATTTTTCACTTTATTTTTTGTCCCACTTTGAGACTTGAACTTTTGGGGGTCTAATCCTTTACAATGCATTCCAATACTTCTGTATTGGAATGCATTGGCTGTATGAGTAATACTGTGTGTATTACTCATATAGTTTCCGGCCTGTGAGATCCAGGGGGCTGGATCTTACAGGCTCTTCACCGTAAGGCAGCGCGATGCCTAAGGAAGGCATCGCGCTGCCTTCCATGCCATCGGGTCCCCCCCACAGCCCCATGGGGACCCGATGGCACCACAGACTACCGCCGCCCGTAGAATAAAAAGCCGCAAACCGCAGGTCTGAATTGACCTGCGGTTTGCGGCGATCGGGACCCCCGCGCTTTTAGCCGTGGTGCCTGCTCAATAATTTGAGCAGGCACCGTGCTCCGATCACCGCCCGCCGGGCGGCGGTGATCGGAACTATGGATGACGTACCGGTACGTCATGGGTCCCTAAGGGGTTAAAGGGGTTTTCCAAGAGTTTTTTTTTACTGATGACCTATCCATGAATAGGCCATCAGTATCGGATTGGTGGGGGCTAAGGTGCCTTTGCAACCAATTAACACCCTATAATTTTGTCTTGGGGAAAGGGCAATCAGGCACAGCGGGAGATCCCTGCCTCCAACCAACACTTAGATGCCATAATCACTATTGAGTTACCCTCGATAGCAGACACTGGACAAACGTGTAACACAGCCATGAGCCTGTAAACTCTTTAAACTAATTATGTCCACTGTATATGTTGCCAAGCAGTTAACTAAAAGGAAATCAATAAAAACTAGTCCTGGGGCCCATAAAGAACCAAGGTTATAAATAAAATTGTGGGGGGGAAAAAAGTGGCCAAGAGGGTGAAATACATATTAAAATGTCAGTTTTAAATGTTCAAGGCAGTAATAATACAAATTAAACCAATCTGCTGCAGTAAAAGAAATTAAAAAAAAAATTTGGTTACCTCTCTGGAAAGTCTGTAACTGGAAACGCTTTACTGCAAACAAACAAAGAAAACCGTTTAAATGGTGCCCTCTCTAACTTTGAATTATAAATGACTGATTTTGTAATGGTAAATACGTTATGGTCTGTAATATGACAAGGATACATTACATATGTGCCTAAAACTCTCCTTTCAAAGGTATAAAGTGGTAATTCCTGAAGAATAAAGAATGTGTATATATGCAATAGAGTTAAACCAGCTCCTCCAAACTATGTATAAAGAAAGTTCAGTGCACGCTACTTTGGCTGCAATGCAAAAACAAACAAGGACTTGCAAACATTCAAAACATGAATAAATGTAAACTGCGTTACTGTTATTCTTACTATATGAAAATTAGAAGCTCTTTTCCCATATTTTTTATCAAGAATATGTTAGGCCCATCTAGAAGCAACAAGATGGCTTCTATCAGACAGGATCTACACTAACAGTCTTGTCTCTCCTGGGCTTTTGAGCTACAAGTTTCAAGGCAATGTAGAATGCATCTATGGGCTACTCTGATTAAAAGAACCAGGCAGATGGCTGGGAGTGCACGGTTTAAATAGAGGAAGCCACTCCAAAGTCCTAATAAAGAAGATATATATATATATATATATATATATATAAATAAAACAAACATATACACTCTACAATATACAGTATCTCACAAAATTTAGTACACCCCTCACATTTTTGTAAATATTTTATTATATTTTTTCATGGGACAACTCTAATATATAATACTTTGATACAATGTAAAGAAGTCAGTGTACAGCTTGTATAACAGTGTAAATTTGATTTGACACACAGCCATTAATGTCTAAACCCAGTGGCGTTGCTAGGGCTGGTGTCACCCGGTGCGGTAGAAAATGGTGTCACCCCCCTACCTATGGTGGTGCTATGGTGCTGCTACTGCCATAGGGGGCATCCGTTAGCTCAGCAGACCACCCCTAGCAGTCAGAGCCTGGTCTCGGGAGGGGCACTTCCAGATTATTTTCTGTCGGCTGCCACAAAACAATGGTGCTTATAGAACAGACTACACAGTGTAGAGGTATACTGTATATTGTGTGGCACAGTGTAGCGGTATACTGTATATTGTGTGGCACAGTGTAGCGGTATAATGTATATTGTGTGGCACAGTGTAGAGGTATACTGTATATTGTGTGGCACAGTGTAGCGGTATACTGTATATTGTGTGGCACAGTGTAGCGGTATAATGTATATTGTGTGGCACAGTGTAGAGGTATACTGTATATTGTGTGGCACAGTGTAGAGGTATACTGTATATTGTGTGGCACAGTGTAGCGGTATACTGTATATTGTGTGGCACAGTGTAGAGGTATACTGTATATTGTGTGGCACAGTGTAGAGGTATACTGTATATTGTGTGGCACAGTGTATGCTATATGTGTATAACAAACATATTTCACATGAAAACTTACAGTTACTTGGCTTGGCCCTTGGGGATCTCGGACGCCACTTCCACACTTTGGCCGGGGGCTCGGTGGGGCTGATGTTGTGTTTTATCCTAATGAGAAAGATTTCATAATAAGGATTTGGAGAAGGGGCAGAGGGATAGCAGGAGGCTGGTGCTGCTACTAGGGGGTCATACCATGGGGGAGTAATAAAGCCCACCATAATGAACCCCCAGTAGAAATAATTCTCCTTTTAATGTGACAGTGCAAAAAATACCCCCTTGTAATGCCCCCAGTTGAGCTAATGTCCCCATAATGTCCCAGTATAAAATACCCCTATATAGTGCCCCCAGTAAATTCCACCATAGTGCTCCTCTCCCCCCTTCCTGCTAGTGCCCCCCATAATGTACCAGTATAAAATGCCCCATATATAGTGCCCCTGTAGATGCCCTCAGTGTCCGGCCTCTGATAGGCTGCCGGCCTAGTGTCCCCCATAGATGCCCCCCATCATGTGCCAGTATCAAGTGCCTCTCTCCTTCCCACCCCCCATGTGCCAGTATCATAGTGCCAAACCCTCCATGTGCCAGTATCAAGTGCCTCTCTCTTCCCCCCATGTCCCAGTATCATAATGCCACCCCCCCGCCCAAAAAAAAGTGCCAGTATCAAGTGCCTCTCTCCCCCCCATGTGCCAGTATCATAGTGCCAAACCCACCCATGTGCCAGTATCAAGTGCCAAACCACCCCAACGTGCCAGTATCAAGTGCCTCTCTCCTTCCCCCCCATGTCCCAGTATCATAATGCCATCTCCCCCCCCCCTCAAAAGTGCCAGTATCAAGTGCCTCTCTCCTCCCCCCCATGTCCCAGTATCATAGTGCCATCTCCCCCCCCAAAAGTGCCAGTATCAAGTGCCTCTCTCCTCCCCCCATGTCCCAGTATCATAATGCCATCTCCCCCCCCCCAAAAAAGTGCCAGTATCAAGTGCCCCTCCCCTCCCTCCACCATGTGCCAGTATTAAGTGCCTCTCTTCTTCCCCCATGTGCCAGTATCATAGTGCCAACCACCCCATGTGCCAGTATCAGGTGCCAACCCCCCTCCCCCCATGTGCCAGTATCAAGTGCCTCCCGCTCCCCCCATGGCAGTAACAGTCGGGTATTAAAAAAATAAATAAACACCTATACTTACTTCCATGTCAGTGATGCGATGCAGCCTCTTCCTGTGTCCCGCCCTGTATGTCCATATATGGAGTCAGTGCTTGTGTATTCTAATTTAGCCTGTATTTCAGAAAAGTTTCTGCCGGGATTCGAACCCACGACCTTCTGTATCAGAGGCAAAGCACTTAC
Source organism: Bufo bufo (assembly GCF_905171765.1). NCBI lineage: Eukaryota > Metazoa > Chordata > Amphibia > Anura > Bufonidae > Bufo > Bufo bufo. The sequence goes on along the minus strand of NC_053389.1, from coordinate 589,618,346 downwards.
CCACACAGCCATAAGAGCTGCATTGCCACTGATTGAAAAAATATGAGACTTCTACTGTTATAGCTGGCTAAGTGTACATCTATACACATGGCAGCTGCCCCAACACACCCAGCACTGCTATATCTCTATATGACAGCTGTCCCAGCACACTCAGCTCTGCTATATCTCTATATATGATAGCTGCCCCAGCACACCCAGCTCTGCTACATCTAATACACATGACAGCTGCACCAGCACACTCATCTCTACTATATCTCTATATATGACAGCTGCCTCAGCACACCCAGCTCTGCTACATCTAATACACATGACAGCTGCACCAGCACACTCAGCTCTACTATATCTCTATATATGACAGCTGCCCCAGCACACCCAGCTGGGGCAGCTGTCATGTGTATAGATGTAGCAGAGCTGGGTTTGCTGGGGCAGCTGTCATATATAGAGATAAAGTAGAGCTGAGTGTGCTGGTGCAGCTGTCATGTGATTTAGATGTAGCAGAGCTGGGTGTGCTGGGGCAGCTATCATATATCATATATTTTTTCAGTCAGTGGCAATGCAGCTCTTATGGCTGTGTGGGTAAGTGCTTTGCCTCTGATACAGAAGGTTGTGGGTTTGAATCCCAGACACATCTCTCCCTCTCCTGAGGACGGCAATACAAATGACTATGCCTGGGATTCGTAAATGCCGGCCCTGCTGATGTCACCCGGTGTGGCCTGCACCCCCCGCACCCCCCTTGCAACGCCACTGTCTAAACCGCTGGCAACAAAAGTGAGTACACTCCTAAGTAAAAAAAAAATGGCCAACTTGGGCCCAGTTAGCTATTCCCCCCCCCTTCCAGTGTCATGTGACTCAGTATTACAAGGTCTCAGGTGTGAATGGGGAGCAGGTGTTAAATTTGGTGTTATCGCTCTCACACTCTCTCATACTGGTCACTGGAAGTTCCGCATGGCACCTCATGGCAAAGAACTCTCTGAGGATCTAAAAAAATAATTGTTGCTCTGCATAAAGATGGCCTAGGATATAAGAAGATTGCCAACACCCTGAAACTGAGCTGCAGCATGGTGGCCAAGACCATACAGCGGTTTAACAAGACAGGTTCCTCTCAGAACAAGCCTCTCCATGGTCGGCCAAAGAAGTTGAGTGCACATGCTCAGCATCATATCCAGAGGTTGTCTTTTCAAAATAAATGTATGAGTGCTGCCAGCATTGCTCCAGAGGTTAAAGGAGTGGGGGGTCAGCCTGTCAGTGCTCAGACCATATGTCGCACACTGCATCAACTTGGTCTGCAAGGCTTTAGTCCCAGAAAGAAGCCTCTTCTAAAGATGATGCATAAGAAAGCCTGCAAACAGTTTGCTGAAGACAAGCAGATTAAGGACATGGATTACTGGAACCATGTCCTGTGGAGTGATGAGACCAAGATAAACTTATTTGGTTCAGATGGTGACAAGCGTGTGTGATGGCAACCAGGTGAGGAGTACAAAGACAACTGTGTTTTACCTACAGTCAAGCATGGTGGTGGGAGTGTCATGGTTTGGGGCTGCATGAATGCTGCTGGCTGTGGGGAGCTACAGTTCATTGAGGGAACCATGAATGCCAACATATACTGGGACATACTGAAGCAGAGCATGATCCCCTCCTTTCGGAAACTTGGCCGCAGGGCAGTATTCCAACATGACAACGAACCAACCACACCTCCAAGACGATCACTGCCTTGCTAAAGAAACTGAGTAAAGGTACTGGTCTGGCCAAGCATGTCTCCAGACCTGAACCCTATTGAGCATCTGTGAGGCATCCTCAAACGGAAGGTGGAGGAGCGCAAGGTCTCTAACATCAACAAGCTCCGTGGCGTTGTCATGGAGGAGTGGAAGAGGATTCCAGTGGCAACCTGTGAAGCTCTTGTGAACTCCATGCCCAAGAGAGTTAAGCCAATGCTGGAAAATCATGGTGGCCATGCAAAATATTGACATTTTGGGCACAATATGGCCATTTTCACTTAGGGGTGTACTCACTTTTGTTGCCAGCGGTTTAGACATTAATGGCTGTGTGTTGAGTTATTTTGGGGATACACCAAATTTACACTGTTATACAAACTGTGCACTGACTACTTTACATTGTATCAAAGTGTCAAATCTTCAGTGTTGTCCCATGAAAAGATGTAATAAAATATTTACAAAAATGTGAGGGGTGTACTCACTTATGTGAAATACTGTATATATATCTCTAAAACAATCTTTTTTTTTTTTAAATGATAGGAATAATTTGAAACACAAACTAAACCTCCCAGTTTTGGTTTTGAGTCCTTTGGCTTGACTATTAAAAATGTGGTGATTTATTGAATTATAAATTTGCTTCTTATCCTTTATTTTATAATTTAATATTAAAAAACACAATACTCACCTGGAATTTGCAGATCCAAATTCAAAATCGAAAATAAGGTCTTTTATCCGTGACATTTTGATTGTAATGCAGTAATACTGACCGGGCGTTTTTACATTCCAGGTGACTGGAAGGACATCTAATATAGTAGCGCGGTCCTCCACAAACTGACGTTTAATTGTGCAATCCATGGAATAAAATAACCCTAATTAAAGATGAATATGAAATGATGAAACACACAATGTCAATCTGCTTTAACCCACTCATGAGTTTTCATCTTCAGGACAGCCTAATTTTGCAAATCTGATGTGTCAATTTATGTGGTAATAGCTTTGGAATGTTTTCACTCATCCAAGCAATTCTGAGAATGTTTTTAATGACACATTGTATTTTATGTGAGTGATACATTTTGGTTGATATGTTTTACTTTTATTTATAAAAACATTTAGAGAAAGTCAAACATTTACAGAGAACATTTTTATAAATTTGCATTTCTCTGCTTTTAAAGAGGACCTGTCACCACTCCTGAATGATTGTTTTAATAGCTTCATGCATTCCCCATGTAATAACAATTCTGCAGCATCTATTCTTATGGCTCTATGTTGTGCCATTCCTTTATTATTCCTGCTAGAAGTTATGAATGAATTGCTAGCAGTCTGCAGTAAGGGTACAGACGGGTGGTAACCTGTTAGGGGTGTACCTGCACAGACTCACTCTATCCAGTCAGTGCTGCCAATGTCAGACTGTGCAGGTACACAAAAATAGCTCTGGAACTTAATGGGGTTGTCCGCTTTTTTTTATATTAATGATCTATACTCAGGATAGGTTATCAATATCAGATTGGCAGGGGTCCAGCCGTTTTTAAGAGACTGCAGTGCTCGTACTAGCGCTGCCTTCTCTTCACTGTTTACCTGCTCGCCGTTGCAAATGCAGCAGTGAGCAGTGTAATTACAAGCCGCCCCATTCACTTCAATAGCACTGTTCCTTCTTGTTCAAGTGAAAAGGAAGGAGCAGTCCCATTGAATTAAATGGGATGGCGGAGTTATAATTACACCTTGTGACTGCGAGCAGGTAAACAGTAAGCAGAACACAGCACTTGTACAAGTGCTGCGTTCTCTTCAAACAGGTGATCTGTGGGTGTGCCGGGAGTGGGAACCCAGACGATCTGATATTGATGACCTATCCTGAGGAAAAGTCATCAATATAAAAAAGCAGACAACCCCTTTAAGGACTGTGGTAAGCTGGTGTAATAGTTATCAACATAGAGGTGGTAACTCTAGTCCAGCAGTGGGTGCACTAAATCCAGACTATTTTTTCACTAACTCCTAAGATGCGGGGCCATTCTGGGGGTTCAATCTGGGTATCCTTCCCTTCAAAAACATAGAACCTGTGGGTATACCCAGAGGGACTCTTGCACATCTAATATGTTTTATGCCACACCTTGCCGTCTGATGATGGTGGATTTCTGTGCAATAAATCACTGGGCATTTAGGCCACCATAAAATTTGGGCCACCATAAAATTTACAAAATGCTCAGAAGATTTTGAAAAAAATAAAACATTTTGAAGCCTCAGTGTCAACCTGGATTTCTCAGCTGTCCGCAAACTCAAGAATTTGAGGCTGATAATCCTTTGGAGATGAGGTCCATATAGGGGGCTGCCTCAACTGTTTTCCTCATCTGTAGATGATGATAAGGAGGGAGAGAACAAGAGGAATGTGGTATCCTCTTCTTCCTAGCTGGCCGTATCTGTATCAAAGGTAATGAGGGATTATGCTGACTCGGCTGAATGCAGTCTTTGGGATTATTAGGACATTTATATTTTTAAAGGGGTGTGTAAATGTGTATGATTCAACATGTGTAAACTATGTATTAATTTCATTTATTCACAGGGTTTTGTATATAGGGCTTTCATATATGAAAAGGCCATAACAAATTTGAAATAAAATTAAGGATAAAGAAAAAAGAAAAAGAAAATTAAGATAAAAATATAGTAACTAAAATAAATAAAAAAGTAGTCTTTGCTACAAAAAAAAACCCTGCGTGAAAAGTCTGTAGGACTTCCGTGGGGTTCAGTGCCTCTGTTCCACATTGACCTTCCGGACTGTGGACCCATTCAAGTGAATAGGTCCGCATCCATGATGCGGGGTGCACACAGCTAGTGCCCGTGTATTGTGGACCTGCTGTTTGCGGGCCCTTAGTTCTGTAGGCCTACATCAAGAACTCAGTGCATCTGCCCCTTCAGCCTCAGGGCTCATGCACACAAACGTATTTTCTTTCCATGTCCGTTCCGTTTTTCTTGCAGACTGTATACGGAACCATTCATTTCAATAGGTCCGCAAAAAAACTTAAGTTACTCCGTGTGCATTCCGTTTCCGTATGTCCATATTTCCGTTCTGCAAAAAATTAGAACATGTCCTATCATTGTCCGCATTACAGACAAGGATAGTAATGTTTTATTAGGGGCCAGCTGTTCCATTCAAAATACGGAATGCACACGGACGCCATCCGTGTTTTTTGAGGATCCGTTTTTTGCAGACTGCAAAATACATATGGTCGTGATCATGAGCCCTCAGAATCAGAATGACCTGAGACAATATCACTGAAAAAGTCCATATCCACATCCTCTCTGCAAGCTGCCATTTCAGTTCGGTACGGTGTGCAGAGAGGGTGTCAACTCCTATGTGCTCTGGTTTGGGCCTCCTAGGACTGCTGCAGTGAGATCAATATCACATTGATCATCGCCTGCAGCAGTTTCTGGATCCCTGATCCACACTCCTAATTCTCAATGCCTATCCTGGGGGAGGGGAGTTCACTACTCTACAAGCTCCTCTTGTGCTGCAATTAGTTTGTATGGCATAGAGGGGTTGCACCACCACCACTGTCTGGCAATCCGGGGAGCTATTTGTTCCCGTGTACCAAGTTCCCTAAGTGCAGTTAATATAAGTGAAAAAAAAGTACCGTATTGTTCACCCTATAAGACGCACCTAGGTTTTAGAGGGTAAAAATAGGGAAAAAAATATTTTGAACAAAAGATATAGTGAATGTGGCCGGAGAAGACTTCCGGTGGCACACGTGGGCTAGCTTTAGTATGCATCCGGCACTGCTAACGCTAATGTGAAAGTAGCCTAATCTGCTGCTAACACAATGTTATTGGGGGGGGATCTGCTGCTGACACACTTATTGGGGAAGGGGGGAGGCTATCCTGTGACACTTTAATAATGGGATAATTTTATTAGGGGGGGATCACTTTATTAGGGGTACCTTATAGATGACACAGCAGGCATGTGTGATAGGGAAGCCTGCTCTACCCCTCCTCTGCCTGCTCACGTGCTCCCATCAACCTCTCACAGCGCATCTTCCGGCCGGCCGGTTCATACCACCCAACACCTGTGGCGGCCAGCCAGTCCCTAACACGGAGCACCCACAGAAGCAGCTGGCCCCTGCCTCTCACCAACTGCAGCGGCGGCCGGTCCCTACCTCCCCCACCATCTGCAACGACGGCCCACCCCTGCTTCCCTCACCATTGGCAGCGACGGCCGGTCCCTGCATCCCCCACAATTTACAGAGGCAGCCGATCGCTGCCTCCCCCACCATCTGCAGCAGTGTCCGGCTACTTCCTCCCAGCACCCACAGCGGCGGCCAGGTAGTATAAGATGTCTGAGAATTTTTTCCCCCCTGTATTCACCCCATAAGACGCATTAACGGTTTACCCCCATTTTTGGGGGGAAAAAGTGCGTCTTATGGAGCGAAAAATATGGTAAATCACTATCGCATCCCAAAATGCCTGCATTATTAAAATGTAATGTAGTTATCTCGTACAGTGGATGCCAAAATGGGAAAAAAAATAATCAAAATGGCCAATTCGCAGTTTTTTCGTCACTTCACTATCTCCCCAAAAATGTAATAAAAATGATCAAAAGGCATACACATTCCAAATTGGTATCATTGAAAACTACAGATCGCCCGACAAAAAATGTGCCCTCACACAGCTTCATAGACATATTGTGAATATAAAATGTTATGGAAGTCAGGATATGGCGATGCAAATTTATAATAATTTTTTCAAAGTTTTCATTTTTGTTTAGTATTAAAAGACAAGAAAAACTATACAAATGTGGCATCACTGTAATTTTACTGACCTGTCGAATGAAGGGAACAGTTCAGTTTTACTGAATAGAAAACAAAAATAAAAAAGTTATGGTTCTGAGAAAGCCAGGAGTAAAAAAAAAAGAAGAAAAAGAAACGCAACGACAGAAAATATCTCTGCCTTTAAGGGGTTAACCCTAACACTTTAGTCTAGAAATGCTACTACATTTATTTAATTCCACCCTCCTATTGGAGTGACTGATTTTTTTTGGGACTTTTAAAGGGAACCTGTCACCGGGATTTTGTGCATAGAGCTGAGGACATGGGTTGCTAGATGGCCACTAGCACATCCGCAATATCCAGTCCGCATAGCTCTGTGTGCTTTTATTGTGTAAAAAAAACAATTTGATACATATGCAAATTACCCTGAGATGAGTCCTGTATGTGAGATGAGTCAGGGACAGGACTCATCTCAATGTAATTTGCATATGTATCAAATAGTTTTTTTTTACACAATAAAAGCACACAGAGCTATGGGGACTGGATATTGCGGATGTGCTAGCGATGATCTAGCAACCCATGTCCTCAGCTCTATACACAAAGTCCCGGTGACAGGTTCCCTTTAAAAAAAGGTACTGATAAATCTGGAGTGAAACTAAATAACAGCAAACCATGCTTGCTTCCCCATCCATTTTTTCAAAACTAAAGTGTGTAGTGTAAAATGCAAAAAGGCACACATTTTTGCACAAATAGGTTCACTTAGTCTTCTAAGGAGAGTCAGTGGTTTACAATTACATGTTAGGGTGTGGACAAACTGCACTTTTTGGAAAAGGTTCCTCAGGAGAACAGCAGCGTTTTCAGGAAAATCATGGCATAAACTGCTGTACGACAGCAATTTGAGACCACAGCAGGGAAAAGATTTCCACACAGACAATCCAGTTTCATTCATTTTGCCGTCCTCAGACATCTAGGCTCACCTGTTAATGGATTGTCACCAGGCTCAAACTGCAGTGCTACAATAAATGCATAGTTATACAGTGTTGGGTTGCTAGGTTTCATGGTACAAGTAATGCAGGGAGGGGTTCTGCAATACAGTATATTACTAATCTGTTAAATGTTGATCTTCATAGGCTTAAGTGCTTAGTAAGAAAGAGAAATGTTTACTCAGAAAGTATTGGTTTTACCTCTCAGATTTACATGCTGGAAACTGTACACGTACGAGATTCCTACACAGGGCATGTATCCATTATGGTTGCTGTTGACATTACAACATGCTGATGATAATGTGCATGATATCTATGTATGCATAACTAATACTCTTTTTAAAGGGGTTGTCCCCTTTTTAATATTGATGACGTATCCTCAGGATAGGTCATCAATATCGGATCGGTTGGGGGTCTGACACCCGGCACCCCTGCCGATCAGCTATTTGAAGAGAAAGCAATTCATGTACATTCTGTTCACTGTTTACCTGCTCACCGTTGCAACCACAGCAGTGGGCAGGTGTAATTACATCTCAGCCATCCCAGTCACTTCAATGGGACGGCTCTGGCTTCAAGTGAATAGGATAGAGCCGTCCCATTGAAAGGACAGCGTAGTTGTAATTACATCTGCTCACCACTGCAGTTGTGACGGCGAGCAGGTAAACAGTGAAGAGAAGGCAGTGCTTGGAGCCCCACCAATCTCATATTGATGACCTATCCAGAAGATAGGCCATCAATATTTAAAAAGCGGACAACCACTCTAATTTTTCTCAAATCAAAGTTCTTACTATTTAAAGTTTAAAGAGTTATTACCTATTTCCCATCTAACTGTAAACATGAAATCATCAACATACTGTAAATGTAGGGTAACTTCATTCCTTTCCTAAAGCTCCTCATCTCCTATCTCATGCGATAACCCCAGAGCTTTGGCAACACTGGCCATTTAGGCTACTTTCACACTAGCGTTCGGGGCTCCGCTTGTGAGCTCCGTTTGAAGGCTCTCACAAGCGGCCCCGAACGCATCCATATGGCCCCAATGCATTCTGAGTGGATGCGGATCCGCTCAGAATGCGTCAGTCTGGCAGCGTTCAGCCTACGCTCCACTCAGCAGGCGGACACCCGAACAACCTGGCCATGCGGAGGCAAACGGATCCGTCCAGACTTACAATGTAAGTCAATGGGGATGGATCCGTTTGAAGTTGACACAATATGGCTCAATTTTCACACTTAGAATTTTTTCTAAACTATAATGCAGACGGATCCGTTCTGAACGGATCCAAACGTCTGCATTATAGGAGCGTATCCGTCTGTGCAAACACCAGACGGATCCGCTCTGAACGCAAGTGTGAAAGTAGCCTTAAAAAGCAGATATGGGCTGAACTGCACATGCTCATCCTGTGCAGTGAGAAGGTCCAGAATGCACAGGTGCTGTCTCATTGCAGAGAGAGAGAAGACCACAGCGGGGATGCACAGAGAGGGCTGTCAGAACTATAGAAGAATGTTGCTATAGACAAAAGTCAAGAAACAAAGCCCATGGTAAATATTTTTTATTTTTAAAAGGGCTTCTGTCACTCCACTAAAGTTTTTTTGTTTTTTTTGGGTACTTGTAATCCCTATACTGCGATATATCAATACATAATGTTATTAATCAGTAGTTTGGTTCAGTAGTTTAATAAAAAAACGGACTTTTATAATATGCAAATTACCTGTCTACCAGCAAGTAGGGCGGCTACTTGCTGGTAGCAGCCGCATCCTCCTTTCATAATGACGCCGCCTCCTCATGTTGATTGACAGGGCCAGCGAATGCGCTCATCCTCTGACTGGCCCTGTCTGCATTTTAAATCTCGCGCCTTCGCCGTACCGGTCTTCAGTCGGCGCAGGTGCACTGAGAGGAGGATGCTCGCCTGGCCGCTCCTTCCTCAATGCGCCTGCGCCGATGACGTCACATCTACACCCGGCGCAGGCGCATTGAGGATGGAGCGGCCGAGCGAGCGTCCTCCCCTCAGTGCGCCGACTGAAGACAGGTACGGCGCAGGCGCCAGATTTTGAATGCAGACAGGGCCAGCAGAGAACGAGCGCATTCGCTGGCCCTGTCAATCAACATGAGGAGGGGGCGTCTTTATGAAAGGAGGATGCGGCTGCTACCAGCAAGTAGCCGCCCTACTTGCTGGTAGACAGGTAATTTGCATATTATAAAAGTACGTTTTTTGAATTAACTACTGAACCAAAATGATTAATAACATTATGTATTGATATATCGCAGTATAGGGATTACAAGTAGCCAAAAAAAAATATAAAGACTTTAGTGGAGTGACAGAAGCCCTTTAAATATGTGATGCAATTGGCATAGCACTTAAATCTTGGTAAGCCACCTTAGGGTATATTCACATGTACCAGCTATGCTGGGGATTTAAGTGCAGCAAATTCATAGAGTTCTACAGTATCAGCAAAGTGGATGAGATTTTAAGAAATCAGATCTACATTCAGCACAACATAAAGTAGCCTGCATTGTGAATTTTTACGCTGTAGATATCCAGCGCGTATTTCACTCTTTGCAATAGGGTGCCTCCCTCCACCCATACCCGATTTAAATGGGATCTTTAAATGTTTTTCTGTATTTTTAAATAAATGTTTTTGTCCGGTTTACATTTGTCTCTTCTCCTTTTATGTGACTAGATGGTTTATAAACCGGTAGTTATGTCGCTGGTTGGGAACAGGAATCAGGAACTCACATAGAACGCTCTGATCAACATAAAGCATTTTTATTTTCACACAAGCTTTCTATGGCATGTTCGGCTCAGGAAAAAAACTACAACATTATGTCACGCTGGCACAGATACCCAGTAAGACTACATAGAATATTTCCCACTGTCCCGAATTCCTGCTGACGATGCAACAAGGAAAAAAGGCACAATGCCAGATATTTGGTGGGATTACGGACTAATTAAACCTTTCTGGGACAAGATTTTTGGAGTCTTCCGTGTGATTACACGGAAAGTAGTTGATAATTCTCCTCAAATAGCTTTCCTCTCCGTTCTGCCAGGCTCCATTGCATCCCAAAAGAAGAGCTTGCTGAGATTTTGTATCACAGCGGCCAGGGCCGTCTTTGCCGCAGGGCAAAAGGGGCAGCTGCCCCGGGCCCAGTTGCTCCTGGGGGCCCAAGGGAGCTCCGTTTCCCGACTCCCATTCACTTGTGACTGCGTCGCTAGGTTAAAACATTCGGGGCCTGGGCCCCTGATGTTTTGTCCCAGGCCCCGAATGTCCTGCCTGCCTGCTAGATACAACTGTATTGCCGTACACAGAACGGCAATACAATTGAATCTAATACACTGGGAAGAGGTGAAGGACCTGTGGTGACATCACAGGTCATGTGATCAGCAAAACAGGCTGTGATAGGATGACCTGGATGATGACACCATCATGTGACCAGTGCAGGATTGGACCGGAGTGAAGAGGAGAAGGAGCTTAATGCTGATGTCTGTACATGAGGAGAGGTAAGTGAAGGGAGAGGCAGAGCAATGCTGGGGGTTGTAGTTATTTAACTAGGATGTATGTTAGGGCTGAAGGGAGGGATGTTATTGACATGGAACTATGTGCTTGAGATGGCTGGGGGAGGGAGTGATGTTATTTACATGGGACTGTATGTTGAAAGTGGATGGTGGGGGCGAATGATGTTTATGTACATGGGACTTAATGTTTAGGCTTTGTTCACACTTGCGTTTGGGGATCCGCTTCTGAGATCCGTTTCAAGGCTCTCACAAGCAGCCCCAAATGCATCAGTTTAACCCCAATGCATTCTGAATGGATGCGGATCCATTCAGAATGCATTCGTTCGGCTCTGTACAGCCCCCCGTTCCGTTTTGGAGGCGGACCCCAAAATGCTGCAAGCTGCGTTTTTGTGTCCGCATGGCCTTGCGGAGCCAAACGGATCCGTCCTGACTTACAATGTAAGTAAATGGGGACGGATCCCTTTGCATTGAAACAAAATGGTGCAATTGTAAACGGATCCGTCCCCCATTGACTTTCAATGTAAGTCAGGACGGATCCGTATTGGGACTTAGAAATTCAAATCTAATACAAACGAATCGGTCCTGAACGGATGTATTCGTTTGTATTATCCGTGCGGATCCGTCCTGTAAAAGTACAGGACAGATCCGCACGAACGCAGTAGTGTGAAAGTAGCCTTAGGGGGTGATGTTTACATGGGATTGTGCGTTGGAGGCGGCTGGGGAGGAGGTGATGTTATTTACATGGGACTGTATGGTGGAGGGAGGATTATAACTGCAGGGGGCACTGCAGATCCAGGGGACATTATAGGCGGTCTTATTACTACTGGGGGCTCTATAGGAGGGTTTTATAGATCCGCCTTATTTCTACTAAGCGCACTATGGGGGCCTTATTACTACTGAGGGGTCTGTAGGGAGCTTTATTACCACTGGGGGAACAATAGGGGGCCGTATTTCTACTGGGGACTCTGTGAGGGTATTATTAATATGGGAGGGCTCTTCTAATAATGGGGGCATTGTTGAGGAGCATTATCACGGTTGGGGCAGTGTTACTAATGAGGGCATTGTAGAAGGGAATTACTATTGGTGGGACTATGAGGAGCACTATTACTATGGGGGGCAGTAATGTTTCTTCAGGATAGTATTTGGGGGTATTGGGGCAGGGGCGTAACCAAAGGCTCATGGGCTCCGGTGCAAGAGTTCAGCTTGGGCCCCCCTTCCCTCAGTGCTTTGTGTGTCTTCTTATGCGGCACAAGTGTCTTTGGGCCCCTTCATGCTCCTGGGCCCGGTAGCGACTGCTACCTCTGCACCCCCTATAGCTACACCCCTGGGGGGGGGGGGGGGGCGCACAGCAAGCAGCAGGATAACACTGTGGGGACTCCAGTTGGTGGATAATGATAGAATGTGAGGAAGCTAAGATGTCTGTGTGTCACACTCTGCAGAGACGAGGCGGCTGAGAGAAGTTGTCCAGACCGAGTGGAGAAGATGATGAGAGAGAAGATCTACAGAGAAGATGATGACAGAGAGGAGACGTCACCTGGAGGCCCTGGACGTGACAGGTAAGTGCTGCTGTATAGCAAGTACAGCAAAGTGCGGGGGGGGTGGGGGGGATCCAGGGGGCCCAAGTAAATTCTTGCCCAGCCCAAGTCCAATCAATATTAAAGACGGCCCTGACAGCGGCTAGATCAGTAATACCAACACACTGGCACACTGCGCAGGTACCTACCATGAGAGAGAGGTTTCAGGAAATGCAGTATACTGCTAGAATGGAGAAGATTTCCTCGGAAGCAACAGATCAGTCTTCAAAATACCTAAAAACTTGGGCGAGTTGGATAGACTCTCAGGATTCCCCTGATTTTCTCTCTTTACTAGCTGAATAACCTACTAATGTTCAATGATTAAACATCTCCCTCTTGTTAGGGATGTTGGGATGTACCCTTCCTTTCGTCCCATTTCTCCCTCCCCCCTCTTTTTTTTCTCTCTTCTTCTTCTCCTCACTTCCTCCCTCCCTCCTCTTTATTTTCATCTCTATACCTTTACCTTCTCTTCCTCCTCCCTCCTTTTTCTTTTGCTGCAATTAAATATTCATATGATATATGTGTTCAGTTACTTACATGATGATGTGAGATAATGTATAACCACAAGGTACAATTGTGTTTATTGTTGGGTAATGCATCTATAACCCACATTGGTATGTCAGCCTGTGAACATATACGGTACTTGACGCTTGCTTTATTGTACATTTTTGACTTCCTGAAAACTGATCAATAAAAACTGTTTAAAGAGAACCTTTCACTAGTGTACAAACTAAAAACTAACTATATCAGTGGGCAGAGCGGCGCACAGGGGTCCCGCTGCACTTACTAGTATGTCTGGGCGCCGCTCCGTTCGCCCGGTATAGGCTCCGGTGTCTGCGCTCCCTCTGTTGTACTGGAGTGATTTTTTGTATGAGGCGTGTCCCTTGCTGCAGCGCTGGCCAATCGCAGCGCACAGCTCATAGCCTGGCTATGAGTGAAAGGTCCTCTTTAAACATAAACCGGTAGTTACTGTCAGCCAAAGCCAAAAGCACCACAGAAAAATATTGTTTAGAATTGAAGAACAGGGGCCCAGGAGGAGGTGGCTTCTTACATGGATGTTTGCCATCCATTGACCTGATGCACTTAGGAAACTCTTCAAAATGTGTGAAGCCCTCAGAGCCAGTCTTACGTCTTTGGCTGTGGCACCACCATCTTTTGGAGTCACTGCCATATGACTTCACAAGTGTGATGGACAATCCCAGAGATGGTCAAGGTGACCAGAAAGAATTTGAAATTAGGTGAAGCAAATGAGTTTCCAGTTGCCAGAAACCTGGAAATAAGAATGAAAGGGAATTAAGACACATATCAACAAAGGGATAAATGTGGAAAGGAATCAGCTGGGCAACTATTGGTGAAAGAGTTCTGTGTTCTTACCTCAGGGTGATGATGAGCCTTTCCTAAGGAGAAACTCAGCGCCTCATGGTGGTGTTCTGACAGGTGAGGCCAGAATGCAGGGCCACCAGCAGGAGATTAAAAGTAGTTACCAACATGTGACAGAAGCTGTGGAACTTCTCCGGATGCTGCTGCAGATCCGAAGTACAGGATGCAGAAGTGGCCTTTCCCGGACCGCTGGGAGACCATGGGGTGAACCCAGTACCTCATCCTCCTCCTTCTCGGTTCTTCATCCAGCATATAAGATTGCTGTGTTTAGCGCAGAGAAAGAAGCCAGAACAGGAGGACCTCATTTGCAGAGCTTTTCCCCATGGTGATCAGACAGAAATCGCCAGAAATCAATGCCAGTGTGGCAAAGGAACCCTTCCTATGGGTGTTTCCAAGGGATTGGGATTTAAATAGTGGCAATTTCCTCCTTAGGTTTTTCCATTTATTTGTGGTCTGCAAAATACGGATGACAAACAGAAACACTACAGTCATATTTTGCAGCCTTGCGGAACAAAAGCGGAATTAATACAGAAGCAAAATGGACAAAAATTATGAATCATGGACCTGTGACTTGTGGGCTGTCAAACAGCAACGGTTGTGGGCATAAGAGCTAAAGGGAACTTGTCACCCATTATAACCCCTTCGTGCGTCATGCTGTAAGCATAGGGAATGGCAGTGTACATATTTGTGCACCAGGTCGTGCATATAGAGGAATGTGATGGTGCCAGCTCAGGAGCTAGACCTGCGCATTCAGCTTACACCCTACTGCCAATCCCAAGATCAGAGCTGGCTCTAATCCCAGACATTTAACCCTTTAGATGCTGGTAGCATGTAAATAATTTACAAAGAAAGGGGCTCCCATTGTACCCCACCAATTTGTTTGTGATGTGATGACAGGGTCCAGACGATGGTCAAGGCAACCAAAAGCCTAACAAAATGACCTTTGGGGTTGCCATGTATGGAAGCCTTAATAAACGAACTGCCAGATAAATATTACAGTGTATTATACCAGAGATCAGACAATTGCAAGTCCACTAATGGGACTATTTCCTCTTATCCAATACTATATTATTGGAAAAACTGGAAAAAAAAAAAAAGCCATATCAGAAATGGTCTATACAATGACCACATTACTTATCCTGCATGGTGAGCTTCGTTAAAAAAAAAAAAAAAAAAAGGGGGGAAATAATTTTTTATAAAAAAGTGAATAAATGATGCAAACACAGCATCATAATTTTTTATTTTTTTTTGTTCATCTCACCTTCCAAAACATTTGATAAAAAGCAATTTAAAAAATCATATACACCCCAAAATGGTACCAATAAAACCTACAGCCTGTCCCACAAAAACAAATCCTCCACAGTCCACAGTTCAACTGAAAAAGCTATGGTTCTTAGAATATGACAACATAAAATACAAAAAATTTATTACCGGTAAGTAATTTTATAGTAAAAGTGATAAGAAAAAAAAAATCTATATAAATTTGGTACTGCCATAACAGTATTTACCCACAGAATAAATTTTAAGAGGACCTTTCACCAGAATAAAACATCTAAACTAACTATACAGACATGTAGAGCGGCGCCCAGGGATCTCCCTGCACTTACTATTATCCCCAGGCGCCGCTCCGTTCTCCCGGTATAGCCTCCGGTATCTTCATAGTTAGGCTCCACCCAGGGGAACCTGACGGCGTCTCATTCTCCCATGCTGTAGCGCTGGCCAATCGCAGCGCTCAGCTCATAGCCTGAGAGAAAAAAAAAACTCTCAGGCTATGAGCTGAGCGCTGCGATTGACCAGCGCTACAGCATAGGAGAAGGAGACGCCGGCAGGTTCCCCTGGGTGGAGCCTAACTATGACTATACCGGAGGCTATACCGAGAGAACAGAGCGGCGCCCAGGGATAATAGTAAGTGCAGGGGGATCCCTGGGAGCCGCTCTACATGTCTGTATAGTTAGTTTAGATGTTTTATTCTGGTGAAAGGTCCTCTTTAACATGTCACTTGTACCTCATAAAATAAAATACATTGATAATTGCAATTTTTACCCTCCTCCGCTCCTAAAAAACAAACACTTATCAAATCAGATATGTCAGTTTTGTTGTCTAAAAAAGTCGCATGTCATGGCCACTGCAACATTTTTTGCGATATTTGGTTAAATTTGCATCATTTCGTGATACTCATCACTTTTCACAGTGGTCTATGTTTAAGAGATAAAAGTGAAATTAGATGTGGATTATGGCTAAATTACTAAAACTGACACAAAAACAACATCAAAAGATAAAGGTTCATCATAATTTGTATTTCATTCATTTAAATTCCTACTGATTTTAGAATTTGAAGACAAGGAGTCGGTCCTATCAGTGACTGACATCCTCCCCTCTATGACCGAGTATACAGAGCTAGCTGTCAGTCTCTGATAGGACCGCCTCCTGGACTTCAAAGACCAGAATAAGCAGGAATTTAAAATGAATGAAATACAAAGTTCTACTGAATATTTCCCCACAAAACTTTGTATAAATCTGCTCAGCTCCTTCTGCTATGTAAGATGATGCTGGCAGATTACACTGCATTTTCAAGGTGACAGGTTTCCTTTAAGAACCACCACAGCATTTCAATTGGCTTGAGGTCTGGCCTTTGTCTGGGCCATTGCAACACCTTGATTCTTTTCTTTTTCAGCCATTCTTTTGTAAATTTGCTGGTGTGTTTGGGATCAGTGTCCTATTGCATGACCCCATTTCAGGAAAGATTTAGCTGATCGATAGATTGCTTCACATTTGACTCTAAAATACTTATACAAAAGACTTCATAGTCGACTCAATGGCCAAGATTTACTAACATGTCTGCACCAAAAATCTGTCTAAAAAGTGGAACAAATTGGCAGATCTAAGGTTCTACATTTTTTTCTGACATGCTCAACAGGGACAGGACTTTGTGGAAAGGGGGAAGAGCTTCAAAGCAAAGTGATGTGGCCTAAGATGTGCCATTTTGGCACAATTCTGTCATAAAAATATATCAAAGTAAGTCACTGAATAGTTGGTACAGAGTCAGTGAAAGGTACCCTGTGCCAGATTTTGTATCCAGCCAGAGTCACAGTGATAAACCTGGTGCAGGTCTAGACAGCCTATCTAAGCATACTACATTTTTAGGATTAGTTACTGTAAATCCTAAACTGCAAGGTGGCCAGGTCATGTGGCTGCAAACAAGCCCGAATAATCACCCCATAGCTGATATGCTATGTTTAGTTTTTTAAAATGTGGCGCTGTACATTATAGCCAAACATTTCTTTATTCAGATGCAACTTTGCAAACTTAAAGGCTTTAGGGGCAATTTTTTGATTATTGCATTCTACTCATTTTGAACCCCTGTCTTTGTGCAGCCTTGAGTTTCTCTAATAGCAGGATTTGAATTTTCACTCTGTTTCGTCAGACAGCTCAGCTGATGGCTCCTTATCTCTGATCTCCTAAACACTCATTATAGCTCAATTCTTATCTGAATGTGGCTTAACTAAGTGTTTATGACCTTTCAGTAACTTAGAGCTAAGGGTTATTAGATGATCGGCAAAAAATGAAAGTAAAAGTACGATTCTCACCAGTAGACAATCAGTTAACCCAGGGGCGTAACTACCATAGTGGCAGACCAGGTGACTGCTGTGGGGCCCAGTCATAGTTGGGATCCTCTCCTCTTCTGCTGGAGGTGGAAACTTGAAAACCTGGTCAGGACTCTACCCTCTAAAGCAGGGGTCTCCAAACCCCGGCCCGCGGGCCACAACCGGCCCGCTTGTGCGTTCGATCCGGCCCGCCCGCAGCTGGCAGGTTGCAGGAACCAAATCCGCACAACCGCCCATGCTGTCACGCTTGTGTTGTGTGTTCGATTCCGCGCCCGCCCGCAGCTGACAGGTTGCAGGAACGAAAGCCGCACAACCGCCCATGCTGTCACGCTGTGCTTTTTGATTGGCTGCTGGGACCGCCGATGTCCCGGCAACCAGTGACGTCACAGGTGCGGCACCTCCCCTCTTCCCGCCCGCTGTTTGAAATAACAAATCCACGTGTGTAGTAGCGGGCGGGAGTCGGGACTCAGGAGTCCAAGAAGAAAAAAAAAAGAAGAGGAGCAGAAGCCGGCTACAGCGGAGGCAAGTGTTGCACAACGCTGATGGGGACACAATGGGGAACGCTGACATTGCTGTGCTGCGCTGATGGGGACACAAGCTGCTGAGGACACATACTGATGGGGATATTGCTGTGCTGCTGGGGACACTGCTGATGGGGACTTTGCTGTGCTGATGGGGACATTGCTGTTCTGATGGGGACACCGTTGATGAGGACACGAGTGTCCCCATCAATGGTGTCCCCATCAGCACAGCAATGTCCCCATCAGAGGTGTCCCCATCAGCGATGATGGGCACACTGCTGATGGGGACAATTCTGTTCTGATGGGGACATTGCTGGGGACACCGCTGTTTGGCACACTGCTGATGGGGACATGGGTGTCCACATCAATGGTGTCCCCATCAGGATAGCAATGTCCCCATCAGCGGTAACCCCATAATCGATGTCCCCATCAGCACAGCAATGTCCCCATCAGAGGTGTCCCCATCAGCGGTGATGGGGACACATGCTGCTGGGGACACCGCTGACAGGGACATTGCTGTGCTGATGGGGATGTTGCGGTGGACACTGCTGATGGGGACATTGCTGTTCTGATGGGACATTGCTGGGGACACCGCTGATGGGGACATGGGTATCCCCATCAGCGGTGACCCATCATCGGTTTCCACATCAGCACAGCGGCGTCCCCATCAGCAATGATGGGGACGCTGCTAATGTGGAAACTGCTGATGTGAACATTGCTGTGCTGATGGGGACATTGCTGAGGACACCGCTGATTGGCACACTGCTGATGGGGACAAAGGTGTCCCCATCAATGGTGTCCCCATCAGTACAGCAATGTCCCCATCAGCGTCCCCATTCTGATGGGGACATTGCTGTTCTGATGGGGACACCACTGATAGGGACACGGGTGTCCCCATCAACCGCGTCCCCAAAGGCAGTGTCCCCATCAGTGGTGTCCCCATCAGCTGCTAATGGGGACTCCGCTGATGGGGACATTGCTGTTCTGATGGGGACATCATTAATGGGGACATTGCTGTGCTGATGCTGACATTGCTGTTCTGATGTGGACATTGCTGTGCTGATGGGGACACCGCTGATGGGGACATTGCTGTGCTGATGGGGACACCGCTGATGGGGACATTGCTGTGCTGATGGGGACAACGCTGATAGGGACACGGGTGTCCCCATCAATGGTGTCCCCATCAGTGGTGTCCCCATCAGCACAGCAATGTCCCCAACAGCAGCGTCCCCATCAGTGGTGTCCCCATCAGCACAGCAATGTCCCCAACAGCAGCGTCCCCATCAGTGGGTGTCCCCATGATGGGAATATTGTTTTTCTGATGGGAATATTGTTTTTTTGATGGGAATATTGTTTTTTTTATGGGAATATTGCTTTTCTGATGGGGACATTGCTGTTCTGATTTGGCCATTGCTGTTCTGATGGGGACACCGCTGATAGGGACACGGGTGTCCCCATCAATGGTGTCCCCATCAGCCGCGTCCCCAACAGCAGTGTCCCCATCAGTGGTGGCCCCTATCAGCTGCTAATGGGGACTCCGCTGATGGGGACATTGCTGTTCTGATGGGGACATCGTTGATGGGGACATTGCTGTGCTTAAGGGTGACACGGCTGATGGGGACATTGCTGTGCTGATGCTGACATTGCTGTGCTGATGCTGACATTGCTGTGCTGATGGGGACATTGCTGTGCTGATGGGGACATTGTTGTGCTGATGCTGACATTGCTGTGCTGATGCTGACATTGCTGTGCTGATGCTGACATTGCTGTGCTGATGGGGACATTGCTGTGCTGATGGGGACATTGCTGTGCTGATGGGGACATTGCTGTGCTGATGGGGACATTGTTGTGCTGATGCTGACATTGCTGTGCTGATGCTGACATTGCTGTGCTGATGGGGACATTGCTGTGCTGATGGGGACATTGTTGTGCTGATGCTGACATTGTTGTGCTGATGGGGACATTGCTGTGCTGATGGGGACATTGCTGTGCTGATGGGGACATTGCTGTGCTGATGGGGACATTGTTGTGCTGATGCTGACATTGCTGTGCTGATGCTGACATTGCTGTGCTGATGCTGACATTGCTGTGCTGATGGGGACATTGCTGTGCTGATGGGGACATTGCTGTGCTGATGGGGACATTGCTGTGCTGATGGGGACATTGCTGTGCTGATGGGGACATTTTTGTGCTGATGGGGACACCGCTGATAGGGACACGGGTGTCTTTGCGTTGTTTTGCTAAAGTTTTTTCTCTTTTGTTCTCAGTCATATCATGCTGATTACAAAAACGATCCATGTAAAATATATACATTTAATTTAATACATAACTGATTTTTTTTTCCGGCCCCCGAATACTTGTAAAATCTTCAATGTGGCCCTCCTGTTGAAAAGTTTGGAGACCCCTGCTCTAAAGGAACAACTTTTAGCAAATGAGGCAGTGGAAAAATGGCCCAAGGGTCATTGAATAGGGTTTAGGCGGAAACACTTCTGTCCTGTGTGGGGGGGGGGGGCTGGTTTGATCCTTGCTATGGGGCCCTTACTTCTTTATGTACGCCATTGAGTTAACCCTTTGTGATAGACCGGCTGAATATTTTTAATAAAGACCATTGAATTTTTAGCACAAAATGAGTAAATCATACAATCATAAAAAATTGCCCCCGAAGGTGTACATAGCCTTTAAGCCAGGCTGCCATGTTTTTAGAAAGAATGGGCTTTTCCCTAGCATCTCTTCCAAACAAGCCATGCTTGTTCAGTCTATTTCCTGTCCCGAACTTGAACATTTAACAGGCTGAGGCCTGTAGAGTCTTAGATGTAGCTCTTGTGTTTGTTTGCAATTTCTCTAAGAATTGCATGGTCTGATCTTGGGGTGAATTTGGTGGGATCTCTACTCATGGAAAAATTGGCAAATGAAAGCAGTAGGAGCAGCAAGGAGAAGTCAACAGAAAACCATGGGAATTTCCAAAGCAGTATCATGATGAGGCAAGAAAAGACCCAGAGGCTGTTCCAGAGACGGAACAGCCTCTGGGCCAGTAATGTTCTACTGAGTTAAGGCCTCAAGAGACTACAGGAGATCTGGACAAGAGCAGAGGATGTCCAGAAAAACAATAAACATAAAGGCAGGTCAACCTTCAGAAAACAAATGAAGTGTATAAGATGCAGACCTAATATGAGGTCGAAGTACTTAGGAATAAACCAATGCCAGTGGATCACCACATAGGATATATGTTGAAGTAAGCTGTGTGTGTGCTGTCAGACTGGATAGAGATGGCACTGTAAAAAAAATAAAAAATGAGCGAGAGAGAAGAGAAAAATAGAGACAACCATGGAAACTGGTAATAGACAGCCTGCGGATAAGCAGTGCGGTCATAAATAGACACCTCTCTCTGTGGAATACAGTTGGGGAGGAGATCGACCAGAATGATATCTGGTAATGGAACATCCAAATATTGTAGACTGGAGAAAAGCTGTGCTGTGGCAGACCCCATTTCCCTCATGTGCCCAACAGAGTTACAGCACCATAGAAAGGAAAACACACACTCCACCCTCAGCAGAGGTAACTGAAAAAGGTGGCACTACAAAGAAGCTTGAGTTGGATTTCAGTGTGCACCATTGTGCAAAATGTGTCTCCCTGTAAAACCGATGTAGGTCTGCCAGATGAGGAATGGGACTGCAGGGTCCAGATTCTGCATAAGACCTGACCAAACCTCACCACATGCGGCCTAAAAAAAATTGCCAAGAATAGTAACCCAGCAACAAGACCAGGTTTCACTGATCTATATCATGGAAGAATAGCATGGTAAGGAAGAAGAGCAGAGATGCTACATACCATAAGCAAAAGGCAACATAATGAAGCCATTATCTAGACATTGCAGAAAACAAAGATGCCCTGTGAGGAATATGAGAGAAATAGCATCACATTCAGTCATGCAGCTGATAGATGCACGTCATAAGAGTGGAGCCATGACAAATATAGTGCCCAGGACAGTAGGAAAGCACTACCTGATGAGTGCCCAACACTGATCTAATCACCACGTCATGACTGGTGCATGTAACAGAGTACAAACAGGGCAACTGGACTGCATAAAGAAGAGTAGCTGCCTAGTGCACATCAGAGACTGCACATGTTAGGCAGGAAACCCTGCAGCCATTGTCACCATTAGTTCTCCAATGGAGAGCATATCCGAAGGCGAAAACGCATCTGATACTGCAGGTAAAGAATACAGCTATAAACAGCATTACTCACTAAGGAAAATGGGAATGAGCAAGCTGGTGCACAAAGAGCCTTCTCAGATATCAAGAAAAAGAATATTACTCTGCCTATCAAAAATAGGACACTTGAGTGGCTTGGCAGAGACAGTAAAAATACCAAACGTATAGAAGAGTAGCTGCCCGATACTCATCACAACTGCGTAGTCTGGTGAGACCCAACAGCAAACAGGAAAATAAGCACCCTGTTGATACCCTGTCTACATGGGTAATGTAGAAGACTAGTGCATGAGAAATAAGTGGGCTTTTCAGTTACAGAATCAAGTACTAGGGCAAATACTCCATCTGGTAAGGGGGTAATTAGGGAGCAGCTACAGCCTACAGTGCTAATGCAAATACTCCATCTGTTGAAGGGGGTAATGCAGTAGTAGATACAGCCACCAATGTTAGCAGAAATACTACGCCTATTGAAGGACAATGATAGCACAAATGCTTGGCCTGTTGAAGGGGAAGTGCAGCATCAAACACCATCACAAACACTACCCTTGTTAGGGGAGGTTTAATGTGGTTGGAGATATAGCACTTGGTACTAGCGAAAATACTCCACCTAAGGGGGTAATACGGACACAGCAAAATCACCCAGTGCTAGTGCAAATACTCGACTGCTATAGGGAAAATGCAGTTACAACTATAGTATTCACTGCTAGGTCAACTACTGCCCTTGTTGAAGGGGGTAACAAACTGCACCTTCAACATTGAGTGCTAACACAAATACTCCACCTATTGGGGGTAATGAGGTGCCCAGTGCTCATGGGAACAGAGGATTGTCAGCTACTGCATCAAGTGATGACACAATTACTCCTCATGCTGAAGGGAATAATGCAATGATCAGGTGTATAGAAGACAGAACCCAGCAAGGACACAGATAATACACATGATGATGTGTCTGGTGTGTGCCAGAGTCAACCAAAAACATATTGTAACAGTGAAACCACCTATTAAGAGGGTGTAGGCAGATGTCTATTGCACCACAAAACCATTTAACGATTGCCTCCTCTATGGACCCCAGTAAGGGAGTAATGCGTTACGAGCTAGGGACTGGAAAGCCATAGGGTAATCTAGAAAGGGCCAGGATACAAGAGAGGGAAAGCGGGCTGCCTGTCCAGAGACTTGGCACTACACTGGGCAGTGCTGAGGGCTTGTAGTCTAGAAGGGTGCAAAGCCGCGCACCCAATTAGATAGTAGGGGGACCAGGCAAATCAGGTCCAGTGTAACTGCATCGACCTTAGCAGTAGATGAAGCACCGAGAAGGAGGAATACTGACTGGAGATGGAAAATGGCCAGTAGGGGCTGAGAAGGCACCCACAACCTATTACTATACCTTTATGTTACATCCCTATAACCAGGGCCAAATGCCTGATATTCATTTTGGGATTAGACACAGTTCTACTTTTCCCATAGGAGGAAGGTAACATGGGAGTCGCAGTAGAGAGAGAACAGAGAGTTAGGGGAGAACCAAGGCACTAGTTAGGGTCTAAGGACAGAGCTCAAGTTAACCGCTTCAGAGCTGTATAAGGCGGCAGGAGAAACTAATTTCTGTCCCCCTTTCTGGGGGAGAGGGGAAGGGAGTGCAGCCCCTACGACGAAGGATCACCGAAACACTCTTCGGGTCTGGCACCATCCTGGAGGAGACACAGCATGGGTTATGGACTTTGGCATTTACAACTTTGCACTTTTATCATTGTTATTGTCTTTAGCTGCCATGGATTATTGCCATCATGTGTCCTTTCCAGTGATGTTGCCATTTTCCCTGCATTGTTTTAACTTTTTAAAATAATGTTGCTCAATAATGTTGCTTCTATAGTTTTTTTTTTTTTTTTACCATAATATACTTCATTACTCTCACTAAATGGATCTGGGAGGCTCCCTAGAAAATCAACTGGTGCTCAGCCTGCTATAACCACCTAACAATAATAGAATATCACATACAAATGGCTGGCTCAAGGTAAGATAGAAAAGACTATTTATTCACATCAAATAAAAAATAAAATATACCAAACACTCATCAGTAGTTCACAGTCGTGGGCCAAAGTCTTTTTTACCTAATTGCGGAATAAAGTTATAGATAATTCATCAATGCGGTATCAAAAATAGATATAAAAATTAATATAAAATATAAAGATATAAAATCCACTACCGATGCATGTTTAATTACTCATTTACAGTTACAATAACTCCATTGTAGTCCTCCTCAATGTTATTTGTAATTTGAAGAATGCCAACAATAGTTCATATATTAGTACGCTTTCCACTCCTCTTGTTTTTAATACAGTCCTGATCAAAAGTTTAAGACCACTTGAAAAATGGCAAAAAATTATATTTAGCATGGCTGGATCTTAACAAGGTTCCAAGTAGAGCTTTAACATGCAACAAGAAGAAATGGGAGTGAGACAAAACATTTTTTGAGCATTCAATTTAATAAAAACAGCGAATAAACTGAAACAGGCTGTTTTTCAGCTGATCAAAAGTTTAGGACCACACCTCAAAAAAAAATGAAACCCCCCCAAAACAGAAATCCAACTTCCAAACATGAAGTAATGAGTAGCTCCGCCGTTATTATTTATCACTTCAAAAATTTGTTTCGGCATGCTTGATGCAAGCGTTTCCATGAGGTGAGTGGGAACATTTCTCCAAGTGGTGAAGACGGCCGCACGAAGGCCATCTACTGTCTGGAACTGTTGTCCATTTTTGTAAACTTCCCTTGTCATCCATCCCCAAAGGTTCTCAATTGGATTTAGATCAGGGGAACACGCAGGATGGGCCAAAAAAATGATGTTATTTTCCTGGAAGAAGTCCCTTGTCCTGCGGGCATTGTGTACTGTAGCGTTGTCCAGTTGAAAAACCCAGTGGTTACCACACAGACGAGGGCCCTCAGTCATGAGGAATGCTCTCTGCAACATCTGGACATAGCCAGCGGCCGTTTGACGCCCCTGCACTTCCTGAAGCTCCATTGTTCCACTGGAGTAAAAAGCACCCCAGACCATTATGGCGCCCCCTCCACTGTGGCGCGTAGAAAACATCTCAGGTGGGATCTGCTTGTCATGCCAGTAACATTGGAAACCATCAAGGTAAAAAACTTTCTTCCACCTTTGAATGTCCCATGTTTGGTGCTCTCTTGCAAAGTCCAAACGAGCAGTTCTGTGGCGTTCAAGGAGACGAGGTCTTTGAAGACGTTTTTTGTTTTTGAAGCCCTTCAGTCTCAGATGCCGTCTGATGGTTATGTGGCTGCAGTCAGCACCAATAAGGGCCTTAATTTGGGTTGAGGATCGTCCAGTGTCTTGACGGACAGCTAATTGGATCCTCCGGCTCAGTGCTGATGAAACTTTTTTGGGTCTTCCACTTGACTTTTTTGTTCCATAACCTTCAGGATCATTTAAGAATTTAAAGCGATGGCGTGCTGTGAGAGACCCTGCTTATGCAGTTCAACAACCCGACCACGTTCAAAAAGGGAGAGTTTTTTTGCCTTTGCCATCACAACGTGTGACTACCTGACAGAAAATGACAATGAATCCACATCTTTGCACAGATTTGGCCTTTTAAAGGCATGTGGTCCTAAACTTTTGATCAGCTGAAAAACAGCCTGTTTCAGTTTATTCGTTGTTTTCATTAAATTGAAAGCTCAAAAAATGTTTTGTCTCACTCCCATTTCTTCTTGTTGCATGTTGAAGCTCTACTTGGAACCTTGTTAAGATCCAGCCATGCTAAATATGATTTTTTGCCATTTTTCAAGTGGTCTTAAACTTTTGATCAGGACTGTATGAAAGCAGCTTATGCTGGTCAATATTCGGTGGCTGCAGTCCTGTGTTATCCTTATATTAAGTGCTTGTGTTGGACACCAATGCTGGGTTGAATATCCAGGCTATCAGGTTACCTGCCTGTATATGTCACCTGGACACGTTATCTCTCAGCAGCTCCCAATGTCCACTTTTCCTGTGTCTTTCAATCTTAATATAGGGAGATTATAGCAATGTCTATTTTCGCTCACCTTTGTTTTCACAGTCGCGCTCGGTCTGGCAGTTTTCCTGTTGGCCGACACACTTAGGCTACTTTCACACTCGCGTTTTGGGCGGATCCATCATGGATCTGCAAAAACTGATCCGTTACAATAATACAACCGCATGCATCCGTCATGAACGGATCCGTTTGTATTATCTCTAACATAGCCCACACGGATCCATCATGAACTCCATTGAAAGTCAATGGGAGACGGATCAGTTTTCTATTGTGTCAGAGAAAACAGATCTGTCCCAATTGACTTACATTGTGTGCCAGGACGGATCCGTTTGGCTGAGTTTCGTCAAGCGGACAGCAGTGTTTTGGTGTCCGCCTCCAGAATTGAATGGAGACTGAACGGAGGCAAACTGATGCACTCTGAGCGGATCCTTTTCCATTCAGAATGCATTAGGGCAAAACTGATCCGTTTTGGACCGCTTGTGAGAGCCCTGAACGGATCTCACAAATGGAAAGCCAAAGATTGGGTGAAGCGATATGAAAATAACTTTCACTAATTCCAGTATGATGTTGCTACAGCATGCACCATGTGAATCGATTCTGCAGATTTTTCTTTCACCAGACCCGTAGTTTCTTCCTCAGTGGTTGTGGTATTATGTAGAAATGTGACCAATCGCTCTTATATAGAGCTCTATTAATTTCAAGAAAGCCTGGATCGGACTGTGAGATCAAGTTTCCACAGTACAATAATACACACTATGCGTTTTTCCCTAACAACATGATACTGCATTATACAGAGTACAACATCCTTTTTAATAACATATGTATGAAATAAAAACAGATAGTGATATACATAGGATTTTTTTTTTTTTAAATATGAAAAAGTGAAAAAATAAATAAATACAAATACAAAGAGACTATGTGTTCCAGATGATAAGGGGGTCAAGGCGCTGGCTTCAACATGCTGTGCATCTTCCCCATACACCTGCCTATAGAAACAAAAAATAGTTCTGCATTGAGACCATAAGGCAACAAGGATCCAAATTCGAAAATTTACTTAGATTCATTTCTTGACATCCTAGATATAAAATCACCCCTTCTCTAATCTTTTTTCACTGATTGTATAGCCATATATTCCAGCCCGGTTGGATCGCTGGCATGACATAACTGTTTCTCATATCCTTTTCGTATATTATTTATATGTGCTGCCACTTCTTGATGTACGACCTATATATTGTTTTGCACATGGGCATTCTAATAGATAGATTACAGCCTCACTATTACAGGATAAGATTTCTTTGATTTCCCATTTAAATCCATTGGTAGTTGAAAAAACTGTAGTTGTCTTCCTATCGAATTTGGTCAGTTTATAATGAGGCATAGTCCACATCTATAGAAAACCCACTGAGGAAGAGATAAGCTATCTCGAAACGCGTCTGGGCGTAATACCTGTGAGACAATTGTTTCGACGGTGCATGGCCATGTACTAAAAGACAAAAAATTCATCACGAAAGAGGTGTGAGAATCCTCCATTCTACTCACGTAAGAAAATATTCGAAATAGGACTCTCGCGAGACTTGAGGCGAGACTCCGGCGAAACCGAAACTAATACAGCCAGAGCGGAGAACGGTTGAAGAGTGGGACGCCACAGCAGGAACCCCCGCAGAACGAATAAAGTGAACTTACGTGGTACACAGTGAGTAGATATACAGGTCCTTCTCAAAAAATTAGCATATTGTGATAAAGTTCATTATTTTCTGTAATGTACTGATAAACATTAGATTTTCATATATTTTAGATTCATTACACACAAATGAAGTAGTTCAAGCCTTTTCTTGTTTTAATATTGATGATTTTGGCATACAGCTCATGAAAACCCAAAATTCCTATCTCAAAAAATTTGCATATTTCATCCGACCAATAAAAGAAAAGTGTTTTTAATACAAAAAAAGTCAACCTTCAAATAATTAAGTTCAGTTATGCACTCAATACTTGGTCGGGAATCCTTTTGCAGAAATGACTGCTTCAATGCGGCGTGGCATGGAGGCAATCAGCCTGTGGCACTGCTGAGGTGTTATGGAGGCACAGGATGCTTCGATAGCGGCCTTAAGCTCATCCAGAGTGTTAGGTCTTGCGTCTCTCAACTTTCTCTTCCCAATATCCCACAGATTCTCTATGGGGTTCAGGTCAGGAGAGTTGGCAGGCCAATTGAGCACAGTAATACCATGGTCAGTAAACCATTTACCAGTGGTTTTGGCACTGTGAGCAGGTGCCAGGTCATGCTGAAAAATGAAATCTTCATCTCCATAAAGCTTTTCAGCAGATGGAAGCATGAAGTGCTCCAAAATCTCCTGATAGCTAGCTGCATTGACCCTGCCCTTGATAAAACACAGTGGACCAACACCAGTCCAGACTGTGGGTACTTGACACTGGACTTCAGGCATTTTCCTCTCCCCAGTCTTCCTCCAGACTCTGGCACCTTGATTTCCGAATGACATGCAAAATTTGCTTTCATCCGAAAAAAGTACTTTGGACCATTGAGCAACAATCCAGTGCTGCTTCTCTGTAGCCCAGGTCAGGCGCTTCTGCCGCTGTTTCTGGTTCAAAAGTGGCTTGACCTGGGGAATGCGGCACCTGTAGCCCATTTCCTGCACACGCCTGTACACGGTGGCTCTGGATGTTTCTACTCCAGACTTAGTCCACTGCTTCCGCAGGTCCCCCAAGGTCTGGAATCGGTCCTTCTCCACAATCTTCCTCAGGGTCCGGTCACCTCTTCTCGTGCAGCGTTTTCTGCCACACTTTTTCCTTCCCACCGACTTCCCACTGAGGTGCCTTGATACAGCACTCTGGGAACAGCCTATTCGTTCAGAAATTTCTTTCTGTGTCTTACCCTCTTGCTTGAGGGTGTCAATGATGGCCTTCTGGACAGCAGTCAGTTCGGCAGTCTTACCCATGATTGCGGTTTTGAGTAATGAACCAGGCTGGGAGTTTTTAAAAGCCTCAGGAATCTTTTGCAGGTGTTTAGAGTTAATTAGTTGATTCAGATAATTAGGTTAATAGCTCGTTTAGAGAACCTTTTCATGATATGCTAATTTTTTCAGATAGGAATTTTGGGTTTTCATGAGCTGTATGCCAAAATCATCAATATTAAAACAAGAAAAGGCTTGAACTACTTCAGTTGTGTGTAATGAATCTAAAATATATGAAAGTCTAATGTTTATCAGTACATTACAGAAAATAATGAACTTTATCACAATATGCAAATTTTTTGAGAAGGACCTGTACAATCTGGACATTAAAACCAGAACCACAGAGGCTATATTCTTGAGCTAAAAGACCGCATATGTGTGGGTGAATAAGGCTACTTTCACACTAGCGTTCGGGGCTCCGCTTGTGAGCTCCATTTGAAGGGTCTCACAAGCGGCCCCGAACGCATCTGTACTGCCCTAATGCATTCTGAGTGGATGCGGATCCGCTCAGAATGCATCAGTCTGGCAGCGTTCAGCCTCCGCTCCGCAAGCGGACACCTAAACGCTGCTTGCAGCATTCGGGTGTCTGCCTGGCCGTGCGGAGGCAAACGGATCCGTCCAGACTTACAATGTAAGTGAATGGGGACGGATCTGTTTGAAGTTGACACAGTATGGCTCAATTTTCAAACGGATCCGTCCCCCATTGACTTTCAATGTAAAGTCTGGATGGATCCGTCTGAACTACTTTCACACTTAGAATTTTTTTTAAACTATAATGCAGACGGATCCAAGCGTCTGCATTATAGGAGCGGATCCGTCTGTGCAGACACCAGACGGACCCGCTCTGAACGCAAGTGTGAAAGTAGCCTTAGACTTACCGTATGGTTGGAGTCACATACATGGTGTACCCAGACCTTTGAAAAAATCATATCGGATGGACAATCTGCATACCGTTTAAAGTGGAGCGAGAGAGTCCATCATGTTTTAAACAACCTATGTTCCAGGGTGTTGTATATGGTGGTGTTTTATGCAACAATATATGTTATATGAAACCTGCATGTGCCTAATCTGGAATACAGCCATATACGTGATTCGCCTTGTCATATACAGCTGTGAGCCAATGAGTCCTACCTATTAGGGAAGATACGGATGCAGCTTCCATTGACATAGGCGATTCACTCCTACAGGGAGTGCAGAATTATTAGGCAAGTTGTATTTTTGAGGATACATTTTATTATTGAACAACAACCATGTTCTCAATGAACCCAAAAAACTCATTAATATCAAAGCTGAATATTTTTGGAAGTAGTTTTTAGTTTGTTTTTAGTTTTAGCTATTTT
Organism: Bufo bufo; assembly: GCF_905171765.1. Lineage (NCBI taxonomy): Eukaryota > Metazoa > Chordata > Amphibia > Anura > Bufonidae > Bufo > Bufo bufo. The sequence goes on along the minus strand of NC_053389.1, from coordinate 589,587,783 downwards.
AGGGGGATATCTGTGTGTGCAGGTGACTATTACTGTGCATAATTATTAGGCAACTTAACAAAAAACAAATATATACCCATTTTAATTATTTATTTTTACCAGTGAAACCAATATAACATCTCAACATTCACAAATATACATTTCTGACATTCAAAAACAAAACAAAAACAAATCAGTGACCAATATAGCCACCTTTCTTTGCAAGGACACTCAAAAGCCTGCCATCCATGGATTCTGTCAGTGTTTTGATCTGTTCACCATCAAAATTGCGTGCAGCAGCAACCACAGCCTCCCAGACACTGTTCAGAGAGGTGTACTGTTTTCCCTCCTTGTAAATCTCACATTTGATGATGGACCACAGGTTCTCAATGGGGTTCAGATCAGGTGAACAAGGAGGCCATGTCATTAGATTTTCTTCTTTTATACCCTTTCTTGCCAGCCACGCTGTGGAGTACTTGGACGCGTGTGATGGAGCATTGTCCTGCATGAAAATCATGTTTTTCTTGAAGGATGCAGACTTCTTCCTGTACCACTGCTTGAAGAAGGTGTCTTCCAGAAACTGGCAGTAGGACTGGGAGTTGAGCTTGACTCCATCCTCAACCCGAAAAGGCCCCACAAGCTCATCTTTGATGATACCAGCCCAAACCAGTACTCCACCTCCACCTTGCTGGCGTCTGAGTCGGACTGGAGCTCTCTGCCCTTTACCAATCCAGCCACGGGCCCATCAAGACTCACTCTCATTTCATCAGTCCATAAAACCTTAGAAAAATCAGTCTTGAGATATTTCTTGGCCCAGTCTTGACGTTTCAGCTTGTGTGTCTTGTTCAGTGGTGGCCGTCTTTCAGCCTTTCTTACCTTGGCCATGTCTCCGAGTATTGCACACCTTGTGCTTTTGGGCACTCCAGTGATGTTGCAGCTCTGAAATATGGCCAAACTGGTGGCAAGTGGCATCTTGGCAGCTGCACGCTTGACTTTTCTTAGTTCATGGGCAGTTATTTTGCGCCTTGGTTTTTCCACACGCTTCTTGCGACCCTGTTGACTATTTTGAATGAAACGCTTGATTGTTCGATGATCACGCTTCAGAAGCTTTGCAATTTTAAGAGTGCTGCATCCCTCTGCAAGATATCTCACTATTTTTGACTTTTCTGAGCCTGTCAAGTCCTTCTTTTGACCCATTTTGCCAAAGGAAAGCAAGTTGCCTAATAATTATGCACACCTGATATAGGGTGTGGATGTCATTAGACCACACCCCTTCTCATTACAGAGATGCACATCACCTAATATGCTTAATTGGTAGTAGGCTTTCGAGCCTATACAGCTTGGAGTAAGACAACATGCATAAAGAGGATGATGTGGTCAAAATACTCATTTGCCTAATAATTCTGCACGCAGTGTAGAATTGACATATGTTTTTATTGATATTTTATACATTAGATTTTATTTCTTGTGTACGCATGTTGTAGTGTTTAATACATTTTTAAATACTTTCACCTCATTTCCGCGTGAATCCCTAGTGTTTTGAGTGCCGGTTCCATCCATTACACATCTATAGAAGCCTTTTAATGTTTCCCATGGTGTTATTAGGGACTTCTCTTTTATTTTTCTAATATACTAAGGTACTGTAAGCATCTAAAGGGTGAGATTATTGATGGTAAGTATGTGTCACTGAGGCTGCTGCTCTCAGTGATGTAAATCCCGGAGGTAAAAATGGCAACCAGTGATGTTAGATTGCTGAGTTTGTGGTAGCTGGAACTTGGGTCCGGGATTTAGGAGTGACTGAAGAGTTTGGGTGGGAAGGTCACTCCCATACTCCATCTCCTGTGTTACCACCTCACCCAGCTGGAAGCTAATTTAAAAGACACACTGTCGGTATGTGTTTGGTGTTGGTCTGCAGAGGACTTAGGAGCATTCCTCTCCACAGTGTTCCTGAGAAGGGAAAAGACAAGATTCTGCACAAAGGTGACTCCTGTATTTTGCCTGTTTAACAATTTAACTGTTATATGACACATGAGGGCTGAAGAGAAGTGCTTTATGTGACTGAACTTTGATGGGCTGAAGCCAAGCCATCCTGTTGGACCAAATTTGAGTTGTGTTTTTTCCAATAAAACCCTTATGTTGCATCCAATCCTGCCGACTGCCTACCATTTGTACAGCTAATCTCCACATATGGTGGAGGATGCGGGCAAGTGGTTGCTAAGGGTAACGGCTGCATAATATTTTTTTTTGGACTCTGTAACCGGCTTATGTCCTGGATAAAGGCTGCTACATTGTTCCCCAGTGAGACTCCTGCCATGGATGAGCTGGTTAAGCAGTTTGTGCAGGTCAGTGCTGCCCAGCAGGAAACCAACCGTCTGTTGCTGGAACAGATCACAGTCCTGAGAGAGAGTGTGTCAGCTCAACCAAGGAATATAGAGGAATTAGCTGGGACTGTGAATGAAAAAAAAGCAGTGCACCGCGCCTTGCAAAAAATGACCCCAGATGACGACATAGAGGCCTATCTGGCGGTGTTTGAAAGGATTGTGGAAAGGGAGAAACTCCCTGTGGCTGAATGGACTGAGGTTCTGGCGCCTTATTTGACTGGAGAGCCGCAAAAAGCGTATTTTGATTTAACAGCAGAACAGGCCAAAGACTATGATATCCTTAAAGCATAAATCATGGCCAGGCTGGGAGTCACCTTATCTGTGCGCGCTCGCAGAGTCCATGAATGGCAGTTTGAAGAGAAAAAACCGCCCCGCTCTCAAATGTTTGATTTGTTACACCTTGTGCGCAAGTGGCTACAACCCGAGACACTGAGTACAGCAGACATGGTCGAACGAATCGTGCTCGACCGCTATGTGAGTGGACTTCCTTGGGACATTCACCGCTGGGTTGCTCATGGAGACACCAAAACCCTGGATCAATTGGTTTCACTTGTGGAGCGGTTTACGACTACCGAGACCTGTCTGAGGCCTGAAGGTAAACCACAGCAGTTCGTGGGATCCTCTGGTGGTCGTCGACAGAGAGCAACCTCCAAAGCCATTTCTACCTCTGAGCAGGAGGACCGAGCCAACAGACAAAGCCTGGGTGGCTCACCCCGGGAAAAGAGGTTTTTCATTCCAAGAAAGGTACCCTCCCGTTCTGAAGCCCCACTCGAAGGCCGACCTGAGGTCCGTTGTTGGAAGTGTCAGCAACCGGGGCATATTGCAGCACACTGTTCCCAGGGGGAGGAGCCAATGGAGTGTGGTGCCACCCGCCGCCTCTCCATGTTTGCTCATCCTGTTTGCAGTGCTACACCCCTGCAGGAACCAGGTCCCCAGGAGCGTCAACTCCAGGTAAACGGGGTTAGTGTTGTGGCCCTTTTGGACTCAGGTAGCCTGGTCACCCTCTTGTGTGCTGCCGTACCCCATGAACTGGTCATCCCTGAAAGGCGGGTGGGGGTGGTTTGTATCCATGGGGACACTAAGCATTATCCGCTGGCCAAAGTGACTGTAGGGACTGGCTGCGGGACAGTGACCCATGAAGTGGGTGTGGTACCAGACTTATTACATCCATTGATTGTGGGACGTGATTTTCCGTTGTTCTGGGAACTCTGGTCTCATTCCCACTGTAATGATACGCCTGTTGCATGTTCACCTTCTTTCAGCCCAATTCCTTTAGGGGAAGAAGCCCAAACAGATGCTGTAGGGGTGACCAATGAGGTATCAGACAGTTTTCCCCTTGAAGTATTGGCTGGGGATGAGGGTGAGGAGTCTAACCCTGAGCAGAATGTACCGGACTTGGAAGTGTCACAGGAGAACTTTGGGACTGCTCAGTTACGAGACTCCACCCTGAAACATGCATGGGAAAATGTAACTGTACTGAATGAGGTACCTCAGGAGCCTAATGCTGATCAAAGGTTTCCTCATTTTGCTGTCAGTGATAACTTACTGTATCGTGTTACTAAGATGCGTAATGAAATTGTGGAGCAATTGGTGGTACCCATACCTTATAGAAGGATGGTCCTTGATATGGCCCACACCCATTTACTTGGGGGTCATCTGGGGACTGACAAAACAAAGGAAAGAATCCTGCAAAGGTTCTATTGGCCAGGTTGTTACCAAGAGGTTGAAAGGTTTTGTCGGTCCTGCCCTACCTGCCAAGTAACGGCTCCTGTGAGTCACTTTCGGAGCCCCTTGGTTCCCCTGCCAATAATTGAGATTCCATTTGACAGAATAGCTATGGATTTGGTGGGGCCGTTAGTTAGGTCTGCCCGAGGCCACCAGTATATTTTGGTAGTGCTGGACTATGCCACCAGGTATCCTGAAGCCATTCCGTTGCGGAATACCTCCTCCAAGTGCATTGCTCGGGAGTTGGTTCATATATTTTCCAGAACTGGCCTACCAAAAGAAATACTGACTGACCAGGGTACACCTTTCATGTCAAAAGTTATGAAGGAGCTTTGCAACCTGCTGAAAATTAAGCAGCTAAGAACCTCTGTATATCATCCCCAAACAGATGGCCTCGTAGAGAGGTTCAATAAAACCTTAAAGGGGATGTTGAGAAGGGTGGTAGAAAAGGATGGGAGGGACTGGGATTGTCTGTTGCCATATCTCATGTTCTCCATCCGAGAGGTCCCCCAGTCCTGCACTGGCTTCTCTCCATTTGAGTTATTATATGGGAGACATCCCAGGGGATTGCTGGATATTGCCAAGGAGACTTGGGAGAGTGAGGCTACCCCTTACAGAAGTGTGATAGAACACGTGGCCCAAATGCAAGATCGCATCAGCAGTATTATGCCCATCGTGAGGGAACACATGCAGAAGGCCCAAGAGTCCCAGAGCAGGGTGTACAATAGAGCGGCCCGGGTGAGGCAGTTCAACCCTGGGGACAGGGTACTAGTGCTGGTTCCCACGGTAGAAAGCAAATTTCTGGCCAAATGGCAGGGTCCTTCAGAGGAGGCAAAGGAAAAGACTGCCTTCTCCACCCCAGACGGGCTCTTTCAATATACCAGGATGCCCTTTGGGTTACAAGGGGCACCCGCCACTTTCCAGAGAGCGATGGACAGGGTCTTGGGCCCCCATAAAAGGTACGCAGCAGCATACTTAGACGATATCGTGGTCTTTAGCACGGACTGGAAATCCCATCTAGGTAAGGTACAGGCCGTACTGGATTCCCTCAGGAAAGCTGGCTTTACTGCTAACCCGGAGAAGTGCGCTATTGGGTTAGAGGAGGCTCGCTATCTGGGGTATATTGTAGGTAAGGGCACAATAAGACCACAGGTAAACAAAGTGGAGGCAATTCAGAAGTGGCCACAGCCTCGGACAAAAAAACAGGTGAAGGCGTTCTTGGGGATTGTTGGCTATTACCGCAGATTTGTCCCGAACTTTGCCTCCATTGCAGCACCATTAACAGACCTCACAAAAGGGAGAAAGTCAGTAATGGTCCAGTGGTCTCAAGAGACAGAAAAGGCGTTTCAGGACCTTAAAAAAGCCCTATGCAGTCAGCCTGTGCTGATCGCACCAGACTTCTCAAAAGAGTTTATTGTCCAGACCGATGCCTCAGAGGTTGGTTTAGGGGCAGTAATGTCACAAGAGGTAAATGGGGAAGAACACCCCATCATATATTTGAGTAGAAAACTCACCTCCTGTGAGAGAAACTACTCAATAGTGGAGAGGGAGTGTTTGGCAATAAAGTGGGCCCTCGTGGCTTTGAGGTACTATTTGGCAGGTAGGAAGTTCCGCTTGGTATCTGACCATGCCCCTTTAAAATGGATGTGCCGAAATAAAGGAAACAATGCAAGGGTAACACGGTGGTTCCTGGAGTTGCAGGACTTTAATTTTGTGGTAGAGCACAGGGCAGGGAAGCTTCATGTTAATGCTGATGCCTTGTCAAGGATTTACTGTCTATCAGGGTCAAGTGCCCAGTCCCCTGGCCTTGGGCAGAGGGGGGGGATAGGTAAGCATCTAAAGGGTGAGATTATTGATGGTAAGTATGTGTCACTGAGGCTGCTGCTCTCAGTGATGTAAATCCCGGAGGTAAATGGCAACCAGTGATGTTAGATTGCTGAGTTTGTGGTAGCTAGAACTTGGGTCCGGGATTTAGGAGTGACTGAAGAGTTTGGGTGGGAAGGTCACTCCCATACTCCATCTCCTGTGTTACCACCTCACCCAGCTGGAAGCTAATTTAAAAGACACACTGTCGGTATGTGTTTGGTGTTGGTCTGCAGAGGACTTAGGAGCATTCCTCTCCACAGTGTTCCTGAGAAGGGAAAAGACAAGATTCTGCACAAAGGTGACTCCTGTATTTTGCCTGTTTAACAATTTAACTGTTATATGACACATGAGGGCTAAAGATAAGTGCTTTATGTGACTGAACTTTGATAGGCTGAAGCCAAGCCATCCTGTTGGACCAAATTTGAGTTGTGTTTTTTCCAATAAAACCCTTATGTTGCATCCAATCCTGCCGACTGCCTACCATTTGTACAGCTAATCTCCACAGTACTAATATATGAACTATTGTTGGCATTCTTCAAATTACAAATAACATTGAGGAGGACTACAACAGAGTTATTGTAACTGTGAATGAGTAATTAAACATGCACCGGTAGTGGATTTTAAATCTTTATATTTTATATTATTTTTCAGATCTATTTTTGATACCGCATTGATGAATTATCTATAACTCTATTTGCGTGAGCTCCGCAAATAGGTAAAAAAGACTTAGGACCGAGACTGTGAACTGCTGATGAGTTTTTGGTGTATATTATGTTTTTAATCTGATGTGAATAAATAGTATTTTTTCTATCTTAGGCCTCATGTACATGGCCGTTGTTTTGGTCCGCATCTGAGCCGCAGTTTTTGCGGCTTGGATGCGGACCCATTCACTTCAATGGGGCCGCAAAAGATGCAGACAGCACTCCGTGTGCTGTCCGCATCCGTTTCGTAGTCTGAAAAAAATATATAACCTGTCCTATTCTTGTCCTATTCTTGCGGACCGCAAAACACACAACAGTCGTGTGCATGTAGCCTTACTGTGAGCCAGCCATTTGTATGTGACATAATATACTTCATCTTCCTCAGTGAGCTGCCCCTTTGGGAGGAAAGCTACACAGGAATAAACGGGGGACACACTGGTCTCCCTCCTCATGTGTGGGGTGACAGATGGTTTGCAACCTCTTATAAGCCCAAAACAAAAAGGTCTCCACCAGACCTGCATGGCAGGTATGTCTGCCTTCTATGGACATGAAGCTAGAACTGATTAGCTCAGTGTCTGCAGAATGGGTACAGCAGAGTTATAGCTAACACTTAGTGTCGCCTCCTAGTGGTAGCAGCTATACCTATCGTCTTCTGTGTCCCCCAATAATATGAGTGAGAAAATTCAACGTGACGATTTTCAAAAATAAAAAAATCGTGCTTTTTCCTATAGTATGCAAACATGGCCACCACTGCTGAATTGCAGGGTAGTTGTAACCATGTGACAAAACAATAACAAACATAGGTGCACTCTGCAGTCTCACTAATTCTCAAACTGATTTTAAAATTGAGAGATTAGTCAACATGTCCTACGGTGTAGAACATGTCTAAGCCCGGACACCACGACAAGGTTTCTCAAGTAGCCCGGGACCCTACACTCTCCTACCTGAGCCGTATGGGCAATACCAGGAGCCAGTGGGCAAATTACAGGAGCATAAGGCCGACTCGCAAACAACTCACCAGTTACCTCCAGCATGTGGCCATGCTTGCAATGGGAGGAGGGAGGAGTCTGTGAGTCCCACTCAAGACTTGCTGATATAGCCCAGGCTTCACAGGTGCACCTAAATGTGACCTGTAGATGGAAAACAGGCACATTTAAATAGGAGTTTATACACCTCCAGGAATCTATATATACAAACTAAGAAGACAGGTTGGCATTAGCAGGAGCTGCTCAAACCCACATGCAGTTGTGCATATATATAGGGGAGCAAATCCTGCACTTGTGGCCCGTTGCTAATGGCAATCCCCAGCAAAATGCATACAATGGAGGATGCCCGCGGCGAACCACAAGTACCACAATAGACATCCTACACAAGGTAACAAGTGTGGATGTGATAATTAATATAACAATATGACAAAACAATAACAAACATAGGTGCACTCTGCAGTCTCACTAATTCTCAAACTGATTTTAAAATTGAGAGATTAGTCAACATGTCCTACGGTGTAGAACATGTCTAAGCCCGGACACCACGACAAGGTTTCTCAAGTAGTAGTTTGTATATATAGATTCCTGGAGGTGTATAAACTCCTATTTAAATGTGCCTGTTTTCCATCTACAGGTCACATTTAGGTGCACCTGTGAAGCCTGGGCTATATCAGCAAGGCTTGAGTGGGACTCACAGACTCCTCCCTCCTCCCATTGCAAGCATGGCCACATGCTGGAGGTAACTGGTGAGTTGTTTGCGAGTCGGCCTTATGCTCCTGTAATTTGCCCACTGGCTCCTGGTATTGCCCATACGGCTCAGGTAGGAGAGTGTAGGGTCCCGGGCTACTTGAGAAACCTTGTCGTGGTGTCCGGGCTTAGACATGTTCTACACCGTAGGACATGTTGACTAATCTCTCAATTTTAAAATCAGTTTGAGAATTAGTGAGACTGCAGAGTGCACCTATGTTTGTTATTGTTTTGTCATATTGTTATATTAATTATCACATCCACACTTGTTACCTTGTGTAGGATGTCTATTGTGGTACTTGTAATTCGCCGCGGGCATCCTCCATTGTATGCATTTTGCTGGGGATTGCCATTAGCAACGGGCCACAAGTGCAGGATTTGCTCCCCTATATATATGCACAACTGCATGTGGGTTTGAGCAGCTCCTGCTAATGCCAACCTGTCTTCTTAGTTTGTATAGTTGTAACCATGGAAACAATCAGTGTACAACGTGATAGAAGAATGAATCCAGCCAGCAAAGGAAGCAATATGGATAACAATACATTAGTAAGTGTCTTGTAGTAACTTTCTCTACATAATACTTGCCTCTTGCTGAAGTGAGACAACAGATTTAACACAAACCTGAATGCTCCAGACCAGCAAACTGCCAAAACTTCTGCATTTATAGAGGTGGTCACACTTTCTGATGATCAGTTAAAGGGGTGAACCCGCCTAGCATACCCATGTGAAGCCTGGTATGTCACTGATAGTAAAGAAAAATAGCATCGGGACAAGAAATGCTCTGATGATCCAATGAGACACGGTAAATGAGTGAAGGGGGGCTTATGTTCGGGTTCAGCTCTGAATCAGGACAACCCCTTTTAACCAGTGGCACTTGATTAGCAGCACCAAGCAGTAAGGGTATCCTTAATGTTCACACACTAGCGGCAGGGGACTCCGGCAGGCTGTTCCGGCGGGTAAACAGCCTGTCGGATCCGTCCTGCCGCTAGTTCACGTGTGCCCCCGGACTGCCGCTCCATCCCCATTGACTATAATTAGGGGTGGGGGGCGGAGTTCCGGCGGCGGCACAGCAGCGCATGGCGACACAGGCAGCCGGACTAAATGGGGACGGAGTGGCAGTCCGTGGGCACACGTGAACTAGCGGCAGGATGGATCTGGCAGGCTGTTTACCCGCCGGAACACCCTGCCGCTAGTGTGAAACTAGCCTGAGGCAGCATGTACCTAATTTTACGACCTTCTAAGGGTCCATTCGCACGTCCGCAATTTCGTTCCGCATTTGCGGACCCATTCATTTCTATGGGGCAGCACGATGTGGGTCCGCAATTCCGTTCCCGAAAAAAAATAGAACATGTCCTATTCTTGTCCGCAATTGCGGAAAGGACAGGTATATTCTATTAGTGCCGACAAAATGCGGAACGCACATTGCCGCTGTCCGTGTTTTGCGGATCCGTGGAAAACACATTGCGGACGTGTGAATGGACCCTTAAGATCAGATTTTTTTTTATGTCCTGATATGAAAAACCATAGAATTCAAAGGGGTTGTCGTTTTTCTAATGACTGACTCTTTTGTGACTAGATGCTGAAAAATAGCTCTTTGGCTTTTCTTTCGGGTGTCTTCTCTTCCGGGTGTATGCGATGACGTCATCGACGCAGGCGCATTGAGGATGGAGCGGTCGAGCAGAGCGGCCGCCTCTCAGTGCGCCTGCGCCGATTGAAGCCAGGTACGGCACAGGCGCGATATTTCATATTCTAACAGCGCCAGCAGAGAAGGATTACCTTCCCTGGCCCTGTCAATCAGCATGCCGAGGGGGCGTCATTACCATCGGAGGATGCGCTACTTGCTGGTAGCAAGGTAATTAGCATATTTTAACCTCCTCAGGACCGCCGTACGCAGGATTGCGTCTTTGCGGCGGCCCTGCTCTTCTGGGTGGACGCGCCGGCGCGTCCTCTCGCGAGACGCGAGATTTCCTGTGAACGCGCGCACACAGGCGCGCGCGCTCACAGGAACGGAAGGTAAGAGAGTTGATCTCCAGCCTGCCAGCGGCGATCGTTCGCTGGCGGGCTGGAGATGTGTTTTTTTTAACCCCTAACAGGTATATTAGAAGCTGTTTTGATAACAGCGTCTAATATACCTGCTACCTGGTCCTCTGGTGGTCCCCTTTGTTTGGATCGACCACCAGAGGACACAGGTAGCTCAGTAAAGTAGCACCAAGCACCACTACACTACACTACACCCCCCCCCCCCGTCACTTATTAACCCCTTATTAGCCCCTGATCACCCCATATAGACTCCCTGATCACCCCCCTGTCATTGATTACCCCCCTGTCATTGATCAACCCCCTGTAAAGCTCCATTCAGACGTCCGCATGATTTTTACGGATGCACTGATAGATGGATCGGATCCGCAAAACGCATCCGGACGTCTGAATGAAGCCTTACAGGGGCATGATCAATGACTGTGGTTATCACCCCATATAGACTCCCTGATCACCCCCCTGTCATTGATCACCCCCCTGTAAAGCTCCATTCAGATGTCCGCATGATTTTTACGGATGCACTGATAGATGGATCGGATCCGCAAAACGCATCCGGACGTCTGAATGAAGCCTTACAGGGGCATGATCAATGACTGTGGTTATCACCCCATATAGACTCCCTGATCACCCCCCTGTCATTGATCACCCCCTGTAAAGCTCCATTCAGATGTCCGCATGATTTTTACGGATGCACTGATAGATGGATCGGATCCGCAAAACGCATCCGGACGTCTGAATGAAGCCTTACAGGGGCATGATCAATGACTGTGGTTATCACCCCATATAGACTCCCTGATCACCCCCCTGTCATTGATCACCCCCCTGTCATTGATCACCCCCCCTGTCATTGATTACCCCCTGTAAAGCTCCATTCAGACGTCCGCATGATTTTTACGGATGCACTGATAGATGGATCGGATCCGCAAAACGCATCCGGACGTCTGAATGAAGCCTTACAGGGGCATGATCAATGACTGTGGTTATCACCCCATATAGACTCCCTGATCACCCCCCTGTCATTGATTACCCCCCCTGTAAAGCTCCATTCAGATGTCCGCATGATTTTTACGGATGCACTGATAGATGGATCGGATCCGCAAAACGCATCCGGACGTCTGAATGAAGCCTTACAGGGGCATGATCAATGACTGTGGTTATCACCCCATATAGACTCCCTGATCACCCCCCTGTCATTGATCACCCCCCTGTCATTGATCACCCCCCCTGTCATTGATTACCCCCCTGTAAAGCTCCATTCAGATGTCCGCATGATTTTTACGGATGCACTGATAGATGGATCGGATCCGCAAAACGCATCCGGACGTCTGAATGAAGCCTTACAGGGGCATGATCAATGACTGTGGTTATCACCCCATATAGACTCCCTGATCACCCCCCTGTCATTGATTACCCCCCTGTAAAGCTCCATTCAGATGTCCGCATGATTTTTACGGATCCACTGATAGATGGATCGGATCCGCAAAACGCATACGGACGTCTGAATGAAGCCTTACAGGGGCATGATCAATGACTGTGGTTATCACCCCATATAGACTCCCTGATCACCCCCCCTGTCATTGATTACCCCCCTGTAAAGCTCCATTCAGATGTCCGCATGATTTTTACGGATGCACTGATAGATGGATCGGATCCGCAAAACGCATCCGGACGTCTGAATGAAGCCTTACAGGGGCATGATAAATGACTGTGGTTATCACCCCATATAGACTCCCTGATCACCCCCCTGTCATTGATTACCCCCCTGTAAAGCTCCATTCAGATGTCCGCATGATTTTTACGGATCCACTGATAGATGGATCGGATCCGCAAAACGCATACGGACGTCTGAATGAAGCCTTACAGGGGCATGATCAATGACTGTGGTTATCACCCCATATAGACTCCCTGATCACCCCCCCTGTCATTGATTACCCCCCTGTAAAGCTCCATTCAGATGTCCGCATGATTTTTACGGATGCACTGATAGATGGATCGGATCCGCAAAACGCATACGGACGTCTGAATGAAGCCTTACACGGGCGTGATCAATGACTGTGGTTATCACCCCATATAGACTCCCTGATCACCCCCCTGTCATTGATCACCCCCCCTGTCATTGATCACCCCCCCTGTCATTGATCACCCCCCCTGTCATTGATCACCCCCCCTGTCATTGATCACCCCCCCTGTCATTGATCACCCCCCCTGTCATTGATCACCCTCTGTAAGGCTCCATTCAGACATTTTTTTTGGCCCAAGTTAGGGCTCTTTCACACTTGCGTTCTTGTCTTCCGGCATAGAGTTCCGTCGTCGGGGCTCTATGCCGGAAGAATCCTGATCAGGATTATCCTAATGCATTCTGAATGGAGAGTAATCCGTTCAGGATGCATCAGGATGTCTTCAGTTCCGGTACGGAACGTTTGTTGGCCGGAGAAAATACCGCAGCATGCTGCGCTTTTTGCTCCGGCCAAAAATCCGGAACACTTGCCGCAAGGCCGGATCCGGAATTAATGCCCATTGAAAGGCATTGATCCGGATCCGGCCTTAAGCTAAACGTCGTTTCGGCGCATTGCCGGAGCCGACATTTAGCTTTTTCAGAGTGGTTACCATGGCTGCCGGGACGCTAAAGTCCTGACAGCCATGGTAAGTGTAGCGGGGAGCGGGGGAGCAGTGTACTTACCGTCCGTGCGGCTCCCGGGGCGCTCCAGAGTGACGTCAGGGCGCCCCAAGCGCATGGATCACGTGATCGCATGGATCACGTCATCCATGCGCATGGGGCGCTCTGACGTCATTCTGGAGCGCCCCGGGAGCCGCACGGACTGTAAGTATACCGCTCCCCCGCTCCTACTATGGCAACCAGGACTTTAATAGCGTCCTGGGTGCCATAGTAACACTGAAAGCATTTGGAAGACGGTTCCGTCTTCAAATGCTTTCAGTACACTTGCGTTTTTCCGGATCCGGCAGGCACCTCCGGCAACGGAAGTGCATGCCGGATCCCAACAACGCAAGTGTGAAAGAGGCCTTAGCGGAATTATTTTTTTTTTTTCTTACAAAGTCTCATATTCCACTAACTTGTGTCAAAAAATAAAATCTCACATGAACTCACCATACCCCTCACGGAATCCAAATGCGTAAAATTTTTTAGACATTTATATTCCAGACTTCTTCTCACGCTTTAGGGCCCCTAGAATGCTAGGGCAGTATAAATACCCCACATGTGACCCCATTTCGGAAAGAAGACACCCCCAGGTATTCCGTGAGGGGCATATTGAGTCCATGAAAGATTGAAATTTTTGTCCCAAGTTAGCGGAACGGGAGACTTTGTGAGAAAAAAATTAAAAATATCAATTTCCGCTAACTTGTGCCAAAAAAAAAAAATTTCTATGAACTCGCCATGCCCCTCATTGAATACCTTGGGGTGTCTTCTTTCCAAAATGGGGTCACATGTGGGGTATTTATACTGCCCTGGCATTCTAGGGGCCCCAAAGCGTGAGAAGAAGTCTGGTATCCAAATGTCTAAAAATGCCCTCCTAAAAGGAATTTGGGCACCTTTGCGCATCTAGGCTGCAAAAAAGTGTCACACATCTGGTATCGCCGTACTCAGGAGAAGTTGGGGAATGTGTTTTGGGGTGTCATTTTACATATACCCATGCTGGGTGAGATAAATATCTTGGTCAAATGCCAACTTTGTATAAAAAAATGGGAAAAGTTGTCTTTTGCCAAGATATTTCTCTCACCCAGCAAGGGTATATGTAAAATGACACCCCAAAACACATTCCCCAACTTCTCCTGAATACGGCGATACCACATGTGTGACACTTTTTTGCAGCCTAGGTGGGCAAAGGGGCCCATATTCCAAAGAGCACCTTTAGGATTTCACAGGTCATTTACCTACTTACCACACATTAGGGCCCCTGGAAAATGCCAGGGCAGTATAACTACCCCACAAGTGACCCCATTTTGGAAAGAAGACACCCCAAGGTATTCCGTAAGGGGCATGGCGAGTTCCTAGAATTTTTTATTTTTTGTCACAAGTTAGTGGAAAATGCTGATTTTTTTTTTTTTCATACAAAGTCTCATATTCCACTAACTTGTGACAAAAAATAAAAACTTCCATGAACTCACTATGCCCATCAGCGAATACCTTGGGGTCTCTTCTTTCCAAAATGGGGTCACTTGTGGGGTAGTTATACTGCCCTGGCATTCTAGGGGCCCAAATGTGTGGTAAGGAGTTTGAAATCAAATTCTGTAAAAAATGACCTGTGAAATCCGAAAGGTGCTCTTTGGAATATGGGCCCCTTTGCCCACCTAGGCTGCAAAAAAGTGTCACACATCTGGTATCTCCGTACTCAGGAGAAGTTGGGGAATGTGTTTTGGGGTGTCATTTTACATATACCCATGCTGGGTGAGAGAAATATCTTGGCAAAAGACAACTTTTCCCATTTTTTTATACAAAGTTGGCATTTGACCAAGATATTTATCTCACCCAGCATGGGTATATGTAAAAAGACACCCCAAAACACATTCCTCAACTTCTCCTGAATACAGAGATACCAGATGTGTGACACTTTTTTGCAGCCTAGGTGGGCAAAGGGGCCCATATTCCAAAGAGCACCTTTCGGATTTCACTCGTCATTTTTTACAGAATTTGATTTCAAACTCCTTACCACACATTTGGGCCCCTAGAATGCCAGGGCAGTATAACTACCCCACAAGTGACCCCATTTTGGAAAGAAGAGACCCCAAGGTATTCGCTGATGGGCATAGTGAGTTCATAGAACTTTTTATTTTTTGTCACAAGTTAGTGGAATATGAGACTTTGTAAGAAAATAAAAAAAATCATCATTTTCCGCTAACTTGTGAAAAAAAATAAAAAGTTCTATGAACTCACTATGCCCATCAGCGAATACCTTAGGGTGTGTACTTTCCGAAATGGGGTCATTTGTGGGGTGTTTGTAATGTCTGGGCATTGTAGAACCTCAGGAAACATGACAGGTGCTCAGAAAGTCAGAGCTGCTTCAAAAAGCGGAAATTCACATTTTTGTACCATAGTTTGTAAACACTATAACTTTTACCCAAACCATTTTTTTTTTTACCCAAACATTTTTTTTTTATCAAAGACATGTAGAACAATAAATTTAGAGCAAAATTTCTATATGGATCTCGTTTTTTTTTGCAAAATTTTACAACTGAAAGTGAAAAATGTCATTTTTTTGCAAAAAAATCGTTAAATTTCGATTAATAACAAAAAAAGTAAAAATGTCAGCAGCAATGAAATACCACCAAATGAAAGCTCTATTAGTGAGAAGAAAAGGAGGTAAAATTCATTTGGGTGGTAAGTTGCATGACCGAGCAATAAACGGTGAAAGTAGTGTAGGTCAGAAGTGTAAAAAGTGGCCTGGTCTTTCAGGGTGTTTAAGCACTGGGGGCTGAGGTGGTTAAAAATCGTTTTTTAGCAAAATCTACTGAACCAAAATTATTAATTTGATTATGTATCATGAGATCGCACTATAGGGATTATTATTAAAGGAAAAAAAAAAAACGGTTTAATGGGGTGACAGAAACCCTTTAAGGGCTCTTTCACACCTGCGTTATTGTCTTCCGGCATAGAGTTCCGTCGTCGGGGCTCTATGCCGGAAGAATCCTGATCAGGATTATCCTAATGCATTCTGAATGGAGAGTAATCCGTTCAGGATGCATCAGGATGTCTTCAGTTCCGGTACGGAACGTTTGTTGGCCGGAGAAAATACCGCAGCATGCTGCGCTTTTTGCTCCGGCCAAAAATCCGGAACACTTGCCGCAAGGCCGGATCCGGAATTAATGCCCATTGGAAGGCATTGATCCGGATCCGGCCTTAAGCTAAACGTCGTTTCGGCGCATTGCCGGAGCCGACATTTAGCTTTTTCAGAGTGGTTACCATGGCTGCCGGGACGCTAAAGTCCTGACAGCCATGGTAAGTGTAGCGGGGAGCGGGGGAGCAGTGTACTTACCGTCCGTGCGGCTCCCCGGGCGCTCCAGAGTGACGTCAGGGCGCCCCAAGCGCATGGATCACGTGATCGCATGGATCACGTCATCCATGCGCATGGGGCGCTCTGACGTCATTCTGGAGCGCCCGGGGAGCCGCACGGACTGTAAGTATACCGCTCCCCCGATCCCCGCTCCTACTATGGCAACCAGGACTTTAATAGCGTCCTGGGTGCCATAGTAACACTGAAAGCATTTGGAAGACGGTTCCGTCTTCAAATGCTTTCAGTACACTTGCGTTTTTCCGGATCCGGAGTGTAATTCCGGCAAGTGGAGTACACGCCGGATCCGGACAACGCAAGTGTGAAAGAGGCCTAAGAGCTTTCAACATGCGGAAGAAACATGTTTATTTTATATTACACCCTGTTACTGATGCAGCAATACTAATTACACAAGCCTGACATGCATAATAGACCTGGGGGCATGGATACACATATAGACAGAGTGCAGAGTCCCTCGCTCAGGTGTACTTCTAGTAAAACACACACACAGCCCTGGGGTTCTTAAATAGGGATTTCTGGTAACACAATTAGGGTCCATTCACACATCCGTATGAATGGGTTTGCATCCGTTCCGCAATTTTGCCGAACGGGTGCGGACCCATTTATTTCAATAGGGCCGCAAAAGATGCGAACGGCACATGGTGTGCTGTCCGCATCCGCACTTCCGTTCCTCGGCCCCGCAAAAAAAATATATATATAGAGCTTGTCCTATTTTTGTCACGGTTTCTATCACAGGGCCAGCCATATCCGGTCTGCAAAATGTGGAACGCACATGGCCGTGTTTTGCAGTCCGCAACATGTGAATGGACCATTACAGGGTCACTAACTGTTTAAACAACCTCTGATACGTCATAATAAGGGGAGAGAAGCGTTTATCTCCCCTTGTTCTAACCTTCGGCACTTCAGATATCTGAAACTACAACTCCCAGCATGCTCCATTCACTTGTATGGGAGTTCTTAACACAGCTAAGCACGTTTGCATGCTGGGAGTCGTAGTTTCACCACAGCTGCATCCCTGTTCTAGAGGTCGTTGGGTGTCTCAGCACTCAGACCCCCACCAATCTAAACTTTTGAGATCAACATTTGCCTTTATATAAAAAAAAAAAATTGAAAAGTTAGCGACCCTTTATGGTAGGGGTCCCCCTGAGATTCTCCCTTTCTACGCCACATACAGTGGGCTGCAGCTGTGTTACAGAATAAAGGTAGATGCACATCCAAGGAATGGGAGATTTATCAAACTGGTGTAAAGTAGAACTGGCTTAGTTGCCCATAGCAACCAATCAGATTCCACCTTTCATTTTCCAAAGGAGCTGTGAAAAATGAAAGGTGGAATCTGATTGGTTGCTATGGGCAACAAAGCCAGCTTTACTTTACTCAGGTTTCACTAGAAATGTCCTAGACAACCAGTCATACTGGCTTTGACTAAAACCCAAGTGGGGGAGAATTTGGCCACTTTCCTCCACCGTGAGGGGGGGAAACTTATTTATGTACTACACCAGGCACAACTGAAAATGGACACAAATCATTTTAATTAGGTCCACAAAAAGGCGCGCTCATGTGACTGAATTTCACAATTCTCTATGGTATACCATTTTCCCTCGGAGATATGCGTGGTTTCAGAGAACACTACTATATAGCACGGAAAGTATATTTACCACAATGTGTGTGGCCCTCATATATGAAGCTGATGGGGCCCTTAGCCCCAGGCACTTGATACACTCACATCTAGTCACAACTCAACTATGGCACTGACCTTCCAAACAAGGCACCACACAGAAACCTGAAGAACTGGCTGTACCTTAGACTAGCCATCCTTCACCTTACATTAGGGAGGGTTTTGAATTTCCTCTCAATCAGCCCCCAATGTACCTCACAACCCAAGTTCCCCACAAAAACGCCCCTAACCTATAAAAAATACCACACAGTACCCCTAGATTTAAAAAAAATGCCCCCCAAACCGCAGCATTTCGGCTACTTTCCCCTTCGTCAGGCTCACATGGGCTCCTCACGTGACCTCAACCCCCCCCGAGATCCCATACCCTCTCAGCCCAGCTATCAGTCGACGTATGACACCGTGAGGCGCATGCGCGGCGCTTCTTGGGACTTGTATTTCCCTTTCTTCTATACGGAAGTGCGCCTTGGTAACAGAGAAACTACATCTCCCAGAAGGCAGCGCGCTTCTGGCAGACGTGTTCCAGTGATTTCACCCATTCGTACAGTTTCAGCTGGCGTGTTCTGCGAGGACTGAGGGAGCCGGGTGTTATTCGGGTCACTTGCTACCATGCGCCCCGCTTTTGCCGTGGGTCTGGTGTTTTCTGGGTGCTGCAGTAATGTGGTGTTTTTAGAACTTTTGGCCAGGTGAGGAGCCCATTCATTAGCTGTGCTGTCACTATGATGTGTAACCCTGTGTATAGTCCAATGCCCTGTGGTGTACATGACTCAGTGTGAAGTAATCCCATACTGGTGACTGTGTGATCGTGTAATGAGAAGTGTGCCAGTCATTGCTGCTCCCTATTGTCCTGCACTAATAGGACCCCTTTACAGGGCATCTGTCAGCAGATTTGTACCTATGACACTGGCTGACCTGTTACATGTGCCCTTGGCAGCTGAAGACATCTGTGTTGGTCCCATGTAGATATGTGCCCGCATTGCTGAGATAAATGATGTTTTACTATATGCAGATGATCCTCTATGAGCAATGGGGGCGTTACCATTACACCTAGAGGCTCTGCTCTCTCTGCAACTGCTGGGCTCTCTGCACTTTGACAGGGCTAGGTGTGATGGCATTTTCACTGCCTGCAAAGGCGCTTCAGTTGCAGAGAGAGCAGAGCCTCTAGGTGTAATGACAACGCCCCCGTTGCTCCTAGAGTCATTTGCATATAGTAAAACTTCATTTTTCTCAGCAATGTGAACACATATGTACATGTGACCAACATAGATGTCTTCAGCTGCCAAGTGCACATGTAACAGGTCAGCCAGTGTCATAGGTACAAATCTGCTGACGGGTTGGAATTCCTAATTCATTCTAGAGATCTGGCATTTTGCAGTGGAAGATGTCCCCAGTGAATTATCCAGCTTGCCCCAGTTCCCATAGAAGAATGCTCAGCCATACCTATAGTACAGTAGTAGATACTGGTAAGCAGCAAGACGGCAGGGGTTCAGGGTCAACTGGGAAGACCCCAACCTACTCTTTAGGCTATGTTCACATGCACTTTTTCTAAAGCACCTGTAAAGGATCCTCTAAACCAATTTTTTTAAGACAACAACCAAAAACGACCTGTTTTCAGCTACTCATCTGCTACCGATGTTTTTTTTGCTGTGTGAACATAGAGTAGAATAGCTGGCAAAGCTGGTATAAGTTCTTATCCACACAGGGCAGATTTCATTCAGCTTGTGATTAAGGACTCATGCACATGACCGTTCCGTTTTTTTGTGGTCCGCATATTGCGGATCCGCAAAACACCGAAGCCGCCCATGTGCCTTCTGCAATTTGCGTAACGGAACATGCGGCCCATTGTAGAAATGCCTATTCTTGTCCGCAAAACGGACAAGAATAGGACAGGTTATATTTATTATTTTTTTTTTGCGGGGCTACGTAACGGAGCAACGGATGCAGACAGCACACGGAGTGCTGTCTGCATCTTTTGCGACCCCATTTAAGTGAATGGGTCCACATCCGAGCCGCAAAAACTGCAGCTCGAATGCGGACCAGAACAACGGTCGTGTGCATGAGGCCTTAGGCTGTGTTCACATCTCGACGGTGATCTGTTGAATCCGGCAATGCTGGATCTGGTGAACACGTGTTTGGCCGACAACTGTTCCTCCCAACTCCATACACATGCTTGCTCAGGGTCAGAGTGTGTGTGCTCTCAATGGGAATGGGGAATAAGCCTCTATCTGATACCTCTGGTGGTGGTTTATCTCCCTTGAGAACAGAAGGATTGGGCATGTTGAAATCCAACGACCCAATCCTTTTTTTCACCGACATTTGTTGTTGGTCTCCCGGTCTCGCCACAATCGTCAAGTTTAGCTGACATTTGTGTATTAAAGGGGTTATCTTGGAAAAGATAATGATGAGTTATCCTCAGGATAGGTCATCATTATCACATCAGCGGGGGTCGGGTCCTGGCACCTCCTGCCAGTCAGCTGTATCAGGGACACGCTGGGCTCGCCAGAGCTCTGCTGAGCAATGCAGGCTCCCAAGCACAGCGCTGTAAATTGTATAGTGGCTGTGCTTGGTATTGCAGCTCCAATGATTTGAATGGGTCTAAGATGCAACTAGACCACATGGCCCAGGAAGAGGCCGCAGCTCTCTAACAGCTTCTTCTAACGCCTGGGACCCCTGCCAATCTGATATTAATGACCTATCCAGAGAATAGGTCATCAATAGGGATGAGCGAATCGACTTCAGATGAAACATCCGAAGTCAATTTGCATAATACTTTGTATTAGAATGTATTGGCTCCTATGAGCCAAAGTTATTACTTTGCGAAGTATCGCGAGACTTCGCATAATAACTTCATAAATCCATTTCTACTGTAAAAAAACATTTCCTGAACTTGGGTTTCGATTCTAAGTGGTCCCTTGGAACCAAACCCGAGTTCGGGAATAGTTTTTTTACAGTAGAAATTGATTTATAAAGGTTTTAACTTTGGCTCAAAGCAGCCAATACAATCTAATACTGTACGGAGCGCTCGCTCCGTACAGTATTCAAACAAAGTATGATGCAAATCGACTTTGGATGTTTCATCCGAAGTTGTGTCGCTCATTCCTAATCATCAATATAAATTCCCGAATATCCTCCGTTATAGGATCTACACCCAGTTTTGGCTATAGTTTGCAATTGTGTCCAGTGCTGCAGTTCAGCCAATAGAAGTGAATGGAGTGGAGGTGTCATACATGGAGGGAGCTGGGACAGTCTAGTGCAGGGGTGCACAACCTGCGGCCCGCGGGCCGCATGCGGCCCCCAGAGCCATGGTTTGCGGCCCCCGCCCTGCTGGGCAGAAACACAGCTGATCCTGCAATCAGCTGTGTTTCTGCACAGAGAGCCGCACAGCAGATGGATCACAGGTTTTGCTCCTTCACTGTAGCAGAAGCGGAAAGGGTTCCCGGCTATTAGTGAGAGTGTGGAAGCCGAGGAGAAGACAGAAGCGCTTTATTAGCGCTTCTGCCTTCTCCTCTATGAGCGCTCTGCAGTGTGGACCCGGCAATCACGTGATCTCTGGGTGTCTCGGGAACAGAGAAGCGCTGCCCTGCCTTTTCGGGCCTGGTCATTCAAGCATTAACCAATAGGCGTCTTCCCCACCAGCAAGGTAAAGTGCTTACTGGTTACTGCAGGGCGCCTAGAACTGGATTGGCAGGAGATGGTAATAACCAGTGAGCTCTGTCCTCTGCAGTGAAGGAAAACGCTGATTTATAAATAGGAGGCAGGATGGAAGGAAATGTCGCAATTTTTCTGGTAAAAATGATTTTTAAAAAGTTCCTGTAGCATGGCCTCTGAAATAGAAGATTCATAATTACCTGCTCCACTCCGCTCCTCTGCGCTGCCCCCGCTGGCAGTGCATGGCCATGGTCACTTGTACGGCTCCAGTCAATGACTGGCTTCAGAAGTGACATGCTGCTTGTGGCCACATCACCGCCTAAGCCAGTCATTGGCTGGAGTGGTGTATGACCATGTCCATGCACTGCCAGGTGTAAACAGTGGGGGCAGTTCGAAGGACCGGAGTGGCGGGAGCAGGTAAGTATAACTCTTCGGTTTCAGGGGCTATGCTGCAGCACGGTATTTGGGACAATTACTGGGTACAAGTGTTCATAGGAGCGCTCATATCTTATATCTGGCCGGTATAATCGTGCAGCTGATCAGTCGATAAACAAGGAATTGCTCATTTGTCGGCTGATTTGCATATTTTATCAGGATGAAAGATGTCCGATTATCTGCAGCACGACTGTGGCAGCGATCACTCCTCCCCAGTCACTTTGCACTGGCTTGTGTAATAGGCAGATGAGCGCCAATCAATATTTTTTTTTATTTGCGGCCCCTTGAAATAGATCGATGTGAGAATGCGGCCCCCAGACCAAAAAAGGTTGTGCACCCCTGGTCTAGTGCATGCCCCTGCCTCTTTATGCCACTTAGCTTGGGGGTCATTGGTAGCGATAGGTCTTCAATGTAAAATCCTATAAAACAACTTTATAAGCTGTCTCGTACACATGGGGTTAAGTCTTTATATTGATCATTCCTCACTTTTCTCATTGCCACTTTGCTGTTTGCTGGTTTATATTATTCTATTACACCGATTTTTACTGCCACAATGTGTTTTATTTCTAGGAAGTTTCCAGGATGTGGAAATATAGTGACGTTTGCTCAGTTCTTGTTGATAGCCATAGAAGGATTCATCTTCCAGGCAAATTTTGGAAGGAAGCGGCCCCTGATTCCAATGAGGTATTACTTGTGTGTGTATATAAAGTATGTTCCTCACTTTTGTCATTACGTGTGTATTCACTATGTAATTATTTTGTTTTTAGGTATTATGTCATCATGGTGACTATGTTTTTTACGGTCAGCGTGGTGAATAACTATGCACTCAATCTCAACATCTCAATGCCACTTCACATGATATTCAGATCGGTGAGTAGAAGAGGGTGCAGCTTTCTATTCCGGTCCCTGGAAAGGGGTTTATTACTATGTAAAATGTCATTAAGGGGGTATTCTCTTCTTGCAAATTGATGGCATATCAATAGTATTTATTAACTCTTTGTTTGGTGTGGGTCTGTCCTAGTTTAGCGCTGCATCCCCTCTGAAGTTTTCCCTGCGCTTTCTGCCACCTGACTGGGGGCGCAGCACTAAAAAATCCTCTGTGATCCTTCATTCTCAGGAATGTTTGAAAATTGACATGACAAATGTATCTATCTTAAGGGCCCTTTACATGGGCTGAGAATTTTAAAGATAATCACTAATAACTGTTCGTAGGAACGCTCATTAGAGATTATCTGACGGTGTAAATGTCCTGCTGATTACCAGATCGTTTGTACGTACACAAAAATCATTGTTTTTCGGCAGCAGATTGTGCTGTGTGAACAAGATCTGCTGCCGACAAACGACGAGTCAGTATGGGAAAGAGCGGTGGCATTAGCAATTACCAGGGGCGGATTGGCCATAAACCCTATAGGGAAATTTCCTGGTGGGCTGATGCCCAGGCCACACAAAGCCGCCTTAATGGCCGTAGGCCAGGTACATAATGATCTGATGCCCAACGGTACTCGCATAATACCTTGATTACAGTACATCAGACCAGTAGTCCTCAACCGTTTTTGTACCAGGGACCGGTTTCATGTAAGAAAATTTTCCTGTGGACCAGAGCGGGGGGTGGGGTTGGGATGTTGGGGGCTGGATAAATCATGCACATAACAAAACACAGTAATTAATATTCCCATTTGGGCCCCTGATCAGTGACTTACAGGAGATGTCTTCTCTGACTGGAGCCGTTCTCTTTCCTTTTTTTTCTCAGTCCTGCACAGATCACTCTTCTTTGTGCATAATTGAACACACATATTTAGTATTAGTCCCTTCTTTTATGTCCTTGCTTAGTAATCATCCCCATTTTGGCCCCAGTAGATATAATCCCCCCCCCCCCACCCAGTAGTGTCTTTGTCACATGTATTGCCCCCCAGTAGCGGCCTCTTCACATATAATGCCCCCTAGTACTGGCTTTTTCACATAATGACCCACAATGGTGCCCGCTTTACATACAGTCCTGATCAAAAGTTTAAGACCACTTGAAAAATGGCAAAAAATCATATTTTACATTGTTGGATCTTAACAAGGTTCCAAGTAGAGCTTCAACATGCAACTAGAAGAAATGAGAGTGAGACAAAACATTTTTTGAGCATTCAATTTAATGAAAACAACGAATAAACTGAAACAGGCTGTTTTTCAGCTGATCCAAATTTTAGGCCTTTAAAAGGCCAAATCTGTGCAAAGATGTGGATTCATTGTCATTTTCTGTCAGGTAGTCACACGTTGTGATGGCAAAGGCAAAAAAAACTTTCCCTTTTTTGAACGTGGTCGGGTTATTGAACTGCATAAGCAGGGTCTCTCACAGCGCGCCATCGCTGCTGAGGTGGGACGCAGTAAGACTTGGAATTTCTTAAATGATCCTGAGGGTTATGGAACAAAAAAGTCAAGTGGAAGACCCCAAAAAAATTTAATCAGCACTGAGCCGGAGGATCCAATTGGCTGTCCGTCAAGACACTGGACGATCCTTGACCCAAATTAAGGCTCTTACTGGTGCTGACTGCAGCCCCATAACCATCAGATGGCATCTGAGACTGAAGGGCTTCAAAAACAAAAAACGTCTTCAAAGACCTCGTCTCCTTGAACGCCACAGAACTGCTCGTTTGGACTTTGCAAGAGAGCACCAAACATGGGACATTCAAAGGTGGAAGAAAGTTTTATTCTCTGATGAGAAAAAATTTAACCTTGATGGTCCTGATGTTTTCCAACATTACTGGCATGACAAGCAGATCCCACCTGAGATGTTTTCTACGAGCCACAGTGGAGGGGGCACCATAATGGTCTGGGGTGCTTTTTCCTTCAGTGGAACAATGGAGCTTCAGGAAGTGCAGGGGCGTCAAACGGACGCTGGCTATGTCCAGATGTTGCAGAGAGCATTCCTCATGACTGAGGGCCATCGTCTGTGTGGTAACGACTGGGTTTTTCAACAGGACAACGCTACAGTACACAATGCCGGCAGGACAAGGGACTTCTTCCAGGGGAATAACATCACTCTTTTGGCCCATCCTGCGTGTTCCCCTGATCTAAATCCAATTGAGAACCTTTGGGGATGGATGGCAAGGGAAGTTTACAAAAATGGACAACAGTTCCAGACAGTAGTTGGCCTTCGTGCAGCCGTCTTCACCACTTGGAGAAATGTTCCCACTCACCTCATGGAAACGCTTGCATCAAGCATGCCGAAACGAATTTTGGAAGTGATAAACAATAACGGCGGAGCTACTCATTACTGAATTCATGTTTGGAAGTTGGATTTCTGTTTTGGCGGGGGCTATTTTATTTATTTTTTGGAGGTGTGGTCCTAAACTTTTGATCAGCTGAAAAACTGCCTGTTTTCAGTAAATTTAATGCTCAAAAAATGTTTTGTCTCACTCCCATTTCTTCTTGTTGCATGTTGAAGCTCTACTTGGAACCTTGTTAAGATCCAGCCATGCTAAATATGATTTTTTGCCATTTTTTCAAGTGGTCTTAAACTTTTGATCAGGACTGAATAATGCTCCCCGGTAGTTACTCTTTACAAACAGTTGTGCCCGACAAGCCCCCCCCAGAAGTGTCTCTTTACATATAGTGCCCCCCAGTAAATAATGCACCAATCCCTCCTCCATACTACCCCCAGTAGTGTTCACAAACCAAAAAGAACAAAATGCCCATTGCTGTCTGCAATGCAGTCCTTTTCCAGCTTGCTGCCTGCAGTGACGGTAGAGGCAAACTTGTCACCTCATTGCTATGACTAGTAGACCTGGACATGTACTTGTAGCGCAGCAGATGTTAAGGACGATATAATACTGCTGTATAGAGCTTCCCACTCACCCCTCGGACCTGTCATGTACACACTACAGCCATAGGTAAAATTGTTTTAGTTATTGTTTTTACAACTGATCCGTGGGTCAGAAAACTGTGTGAGAACTGTAAATTAAGTACATTGTAATGCTACAATTAATCATCAACCCCTATAATGTGCAATGTATTATACCCTTCACATATGTATCATAAATCATGGCTTATTCATAAGTTATTTCTTTTCTAGGGATCATTGATTGCAAATATGATCTTAGGTATAATTATTCTCAAGAAGAGGTAAGTTCTGCTTAATCCATTACTACTTGGGTATGGTGTAGCCTAAAGGGGTTGTCTACACTTGGATCTGATAACCACTATGCTACATACCTGTGCTCCTGACCATAAAAAAAAAAAATGACTCGCCTGTCCCTGCCGCTGCTCCCAGGAAGCAGCTGGGTCCTGTTACCACTATGGCCAATCTCAGGCCTCAGTGGTCGCATTGACTTGAATAGTACCTCACAGATGTGACATAATGTTCAAGCCGATGTGACCACTGAGGACCTGTAATTGGCTGCAGCAGTCATTGGAGCCAACCACTTCCTGGGTCCCATGAGTTGTCTTTTTTATGTTCAGGGGCACAGGTCTGCAGCATAGTGGTTATTGGGTCCAAGGCCGGACAACCACTTTAAGAATGGTACAGTAAAAACATTATGCTGCGTTAGAAAACTGACATCCAAAGACTCTTCATCCATTAGTGGCATTTTATTTTTTCACATTCATAAATGTAATTTGTGTGTGGTCATGGGCAGCTGCCTGGCATTCAATAGTTTGCCCTTTACTTTGGGCAATTGTTCTAATTTTGAAAAGGGGGGGTATTGTGTGGGCAATATTTGAAGCCAGTTCCTCTTGATTTTGCACTGGTATAATGTGCTGCTGTGCTGTGCCTCCTCTGCTCTCCAGTGCTGCCAGCAACTAGTGAGGGAACCAGTAGCCAAAGGCTGCAGCATGGCAGCAGTATTCTGTGCATCAGGATGAGGAGCAGCCAAGCGCTAGCTGAGAGAGAACCCGCCATGGTTGTGATATGCTTCACCAGAGGCTGATTAGTAAGAGCATAGAAGGTTATTTTACTGAAATTGTGTATACAAGGTCAATGGATTTGGGGAATAAATTAATTTGTAAGGGGTTGCCACATTCCAGATGCACTGCAGCCAAGGTACAGCTGGCATGGGGTGTTTCCTTTCTGCTGCAGCTGGTGGCAGTTGAAGTAGAGAACTGAGCATGTGCTTCCATCTCAGTGATCAGGACAGAAAAATTAGAAAAGGAGCAAACAGCAGGTGGTGCTATACAGAAAACCCGAGTTCGGGAAATGTTTTTTTTACAGTATAAATCAATTTCTGATGATGTTAGGTGAAGTCTCGCGAGACTTCGCGAAGTAATAACTTCAGCTCATCGGAGCCAATAAATTTGAATACTGTTCGGAGCGCTCGCTTTGTCCAGTATTGAAACGAAGTTTTATGCGAATCGACTTCGGATGTTCCATCCAAAATTTATTCCCTCATCCCTAATTATAGTACTTGCCATATTTTGTATGACACTGTTTGATATACATTTTCAAATTTACTTTTTAGGTACAGTGCTTCCAAATATATGTCCATTGTTTTGGTGTCTTTGGGGATCTTCATTTGCACATTGATGTCTGCAAAACAAGTGGTAAACTTCATGTATCTATCTGTCTCTAGTTCTGTCTGTCCAATCTATCCTGTTGTGCATTTATCTAATTTTCTCTGAAAATATTGCTGTATGTATTTACCAGGAATAAAGAACTAGTCTTGTGAGTGCAGTGTTAAAGGGAACCTGTCATGTTGAACATAGCATTTGAGCAGCAGGCAGCATATTATAGAGCAGGAGGAGCTGAGCAGATTGATGTATAGTTTGATTGAAAAAGATTCAGTAAAACTTGTAACTTATATTCCTGTTCATTCTGGACTTTGAAGTCCAGGAGACGTTCCTATCAGTGACTGACAGCTATCTCTGTATACACAGTCATAGAGGGGAGGATGTCAGTCACTGATAGGACCGTCTCCTTGTCTTCAAAGTCCAGAATGAACAGGAATATAAGTTACAAGTTTTACTGAATCTCTTTCATTCAAACTATACATCAATCTGCTCAGCTCCTCCTGCTCTATAACGTGCTGCCGCTCAGACACCAGGTTTAATGTGACAGGTTCTCTTTAAGCCTTGTTCACCTTGTTTTGTGCTCAGAAACCGCCTCTAATTACCAGCGGGAAGCCACAATACTGTCTGTACCACTGTGGATAATTTTTTCCAGGACCTGCAGATTAGCAAATTGAATGGGGGTAAAGCCGGAGGAGGATCTGCTGCATTCGTAACGCAGAACTCATATGCTAAGAGGAATATTCTGACATGAGGCTTATATGGCATATTGTATGGAAATGTGCCTCTCCTCACAATACAAAGGACAAAAGGGTCCTGGTGCAGCCGGCTGCACACAGCAGACCATGGCCACATGAAAAATCTGTGGGTGTGGCATGCCCTGTGTTGCCGTTGCCATACACACCGCATCCTGTTTGTCCTTACCCTTAACACAGTTGACATTGATAGAGAAGGTCAACTGTACACTTTTGTCATAGGAAATGTGTGTAAGAGTTATCCTGGGCTTACCTCCATTATACTTGAAGAGGATGAGCAGAACCTTCTGCTGTATTTTACTGCTAATCTAAGGTACTTCTTTAAAGGGGTTATCCAATCCTAAAAAAAAAAAAAAAACATATGCCGGGCCCCCCAAGCTGAGTATACTTACCCGGGTCCCCACTCCCTGCGCCGCTCTTGGTCCCCACACCGCAGCTGCAGCTTCTTCCCGTGCACGGATGAAACATCTGGTGTCGGGGGAAGGGGGGGGGGAGGGAGGTAGGAAAACCGCTAATGGCAGGCGGAGATAGGATTGGATAACCCCTCTAATTGATATACTTCATTTTGCTCATGTTTTACCTTGTATTCCACTTTTTCCTTTGATGGCTTATTCAGGAGCCTTGTATTTAGCACCAAAAGCAATGCAGGAAAACTTTTTCCAAAATAGAAAAGTGCTGAAAGAATCTGATTCCATTATTGGCAGCTTCTGTATATCGTGGTGTTTACAGAGATATGAATATGCCCTTTGGAAACATAGACCCATATAGGCGGCCCAAGTGGAAAGACCCTCAATCATCAGGCTGATATTTATTTATTTATTTATTTATTTATTTTTTTGCAATGTTTAGCTAATTCTCTATTTATAGAAGAAACGAGGGGGCACACACACCAGGGAAACACTAGATGGATGAATAATTTGATGTTTAATAATTAATACTCTAAAAACAAACCCCTAAAATCACATAAAACGTACATCAAATAACTACAATAGCAGCCTATATCATGTACATATGACGCCACAAATATGGTAACAACTGTGCAGTCGGTATGGTGGTAAGCCACTGTTATGGGTACAATATGTTGAAGTTCAATGTGTGACAGTTCATCCAAACAGTGTCCCAAATCCTACGGTGCTGCACAGTAGTAGTGGTACTATAGGAAGTCCTCAAAATAGCCCCAACAAATGTATCAGATGGGGCAATGAAAATGACTATATGTCAATGTCCGGTGTTTGAAAGTAAGTACAGAGATGCGTACGGCTGAAGCGCATAGGCACTAGCCTCCAGATTACTTACAGTGTCCAGCCGCTTCAGGTCTCCCGGTCTCACCCCTCCTTGCTGCCTAGCCGCAGCGCGATTTCCCAGGTGGCCGAGCACGGCCGTCTGTGGCGTCCCACGTGACCTGGTGCTCTGGGGTTCCGGGCAGACGCTTAGATGACGTCACTGCTTTGCGGCGGTAATTTTGAATCTGGATCTGGATCTCTTGCGCTTTCAATTTGAAGTATAGTTTCTTCGTCCTTTGTCTTCTCTTTGAATCCACGCTCACTCTGTATGCCAGACGCGTTTCAGGGTCTTACGCCCCTTCCTCAGTGGCCACCGAGTGAGTGGATTCTCACTCCTTATATATGGTATTGGCCCACCCTCAATTATGCTTTGTTCAGCTTGTTGCAATATGTGGGATGGATTTGATTACTGCTGCATTTCTACTAACAATTTAAAATGTCACATTCAAGTTAAAAGCCTGATATATAATAAATATTACTCCCCTTAAACAAATACAACATTAAAATGTCTTAAAAATGTTTTTGGTGTAGGACTGCAGGCTTAAAACTGCATTATGAGGAAAATCGCATTAAAAACGCTTCAAAAACGCTTCAAATTAACCTACACCAAAAACATTTTTAAGACATTTTAATGTTGTATTTGTTTAAGGGGAGTAATATTTATTATATATCAGGCTTTTAACTTGAATGTGACATTTTAAATTGTTAGTAGAAATGCAGCAGTAATCAAATCCATCCCACATATTGCAACAAGCTGAACAAAGCATAATTGAGGGTGGGCCAATACCATATATAAGGAGTGAGAATCCACTCACTCGGTGGCCACTGAGGAAGGGGCGTAAGACCCTGAAACGCGTCTGGCATACAGAGTGAGCGTGGATTCAAAGAGAAGACAAAGGACGAAGAAACTATACTTCAAATTGAAAGCGCAAGAGATCCAGATCCAGATTCAAAATTACCGCCGCAAAGCAGTGACGTCATCTAAGCGTCTGCCCGGAACCCCAGAGCACCAGGTCACGTGGGACGCCACAGACGGCCGTGCTCGGCCACCTGGGAAATCGCGCTGCGGCTAGGCAGCAAGGAGGGGTGAGACCGGGAGACCTGAAGCGGCTGGACACTGTAAGTAATCTGGAGGCTAGTGCCTATGCGCTTCAGCCGTACGCATCTCTGTACTTACTTTCAAACACCGGACATTGACATATAGTCATTTTCATTGCCCCATCTGATACATTTGTTGGGGCTATTTTGAGGACTTCCTATAGTACCACTACTACTGTGCAGCACCGTAGGATTTGGGACACTGTTTGGATGAACTGTCACACATTGAACTTCAACATATTGTACCCATAACAGTGGCTTACCACCATACCGACTGCACAGTTGTTACCATATTTGTGGCGTCATATGTACATGATATAGGCTGCTATTGTAGTTATTTGATGTACGTTTTATGTGATTTTAGGGGTTTGTTTTTAGAGTATTAATTATTAAACATCAAATTATTCATCCATCTAGTGTTTCCCTGGTGTGTGTGCCCCCTCGTTTCTTCTATACATTTTTGCTTTCTTTGTGGTCCTGAGGGTAGGACTAGAGGGTGAGCACCTATCCATACGTGATAGGGGTGAGCCGCTGTATCCCAATTTATAATTCTCTATTTAGTGTGCTATGAATTCTTTCTTCTTTCTATTTTTAAGGCATCCCATTCAACATCAAGTGAGGAAGATGGTTTTGCAAACTTTCTCTGGTGGCTTTTAGGTGGGTCTTCTTTGTAGTCAGACATTTTTTTTAACTTGTTTTTATTGCATTTGTTCAATAAAACAATACAAACAACAGAACATATACACTGCGCGCATCGAAGACATTCAGTAACACATGTCTTACATTGGTATGGCATCAAAGACAGTAGAGAGTTATAGCCTGAAAGAAATTATCACAGTCCCATAAAAAATCTAGTATCATTATAACTATCTCTCAGGACCTGGAATGTATGGCTGAGGACACAGAATGAACAGAGTGAGTTCATGAAGAGGAGAACCATGATCCCCATATCTTAGTAAACTAAGAAGCACACACACTATTTACTCGAGCCTTCCACTGAGATAGAGAAGGGTATCTTTCTCCCACCCATCGAAGCACGACTGCATTACATGCTAGACAAAGGGTTTAACTTAGAAAAATCCTGGTACAGTGAGGATATAGAGCTTCATCCCGAATACCAGACGGACGGTTGAGTTAAGAGAGAGAGGAAGAATCAGAATCTCAGATAGGAACTTAGTAACTTCCTCCCAGAATGTTTTAAGATAGGGGCAATCCCACATCAAATGCCAGAAATCAGCCCTGTCTGCAGAACAGAGATGACATCTAGTATGTGAAAGTGTGCCCATTCTATATAATATGAGAAGGTGTCTGATAACTGTGATGAATAATGCAGAGCTGGATAAACCTATTGTTAATGGAAGGAGAATCAAAGAGGGGTCCAAGAGGTCAAGTAAATCATCATTTAAGAGTAGAGATCAAGGCCCTCCATCAATCTCCAACTACAAGCTCAATTTGACTCCTAATAAGTATGTATATAGAGTTGAGCTAAATCCACATGGGCCTTGGGGTCGAAATAGTCTAAATACAAACTACAAATTGGCGTGGTATTAAAAAGCAGGAAGTGCTCAACCCCATATGCAGTGGTGCATCTATAGCGGGGGGGGGGGGGGGGGGGGTGCAGATCCTGCACTTGTGGTCCGCTGCTAATGGCAATCCACAAAAAATGCATACAATGGAGGATGCCCGCAGCGGACCACAAGTACCACAATGAACATCCTACACAGGACAGCAAATGTGTGGATGCGATAAACAGTAAAAATAATATAACAATAACAAAGACAGGTGCACTCTGCGGTCTTACTAACCGTTGGTACTGATGTAAAATTGAGAGATTAGCCAGCATATCCTACTGTGGAGGACATTTCTGAGCCCGAGCAAGGTTTCTCAAGTAGCTCGGGACCTAACGCTAAACCTACCTGTGCCGTATGGGCAATACCAGGAGCCAGTGGGCGAATTACAGAAGCACAAGGCCTGACTCACGGCAATCTCCCAGTTACCTCCCGAATGTGACCATGCATACAATGGGAGGAGGGAGAAGAGCTCTGAGCCCCACCCAAGACTGGCTGATATAGCCCGGGCCTCACATGTGCACCAGAATGCTGCCTGTAGATGGAAATAAAGGCACATTCAGACTAGGAGTTTTTGCAGCTCCAATAAATTTAATATACAAACTACAAATTGGTGTGGTATTAAAAAGCAGGAAGTGCTCAACCCCATATGCAGTGGTGCATCTATACCGGGGAGGGGGCAGATCCTGCACTTGTGGTCCGCTGCTAATGGCAATCCCCAGCAAAAATGCATACAATGGAGGATGCCCGCAGCGGACCACAAGTACCACAATGAACATCCTACACAGGACAGCAAATGTGTGGATGCGATAAAAAGTAAAAATAATATAACAATAACAAAGACAGGTGCACTCTGCGGTCTTACTAACCCTCATACTTAAGTAAAATTGAGAGATTGGCCAACATATCATACTGCGGAGGACATGTCAGCCCGAGCACCGCACCAGGGTTTCTCAAGTAGCTCGGGACCTAATGCTAAACCTACCTGTGCCGTATGGGCAATAAGATTGCTGTGAGTCAGGCCTTGCACTCCTGTAATTCGCCCATACGGCACAGGTAGGTTTAGCATTAGGTCCCGAGCTACTTGAGAAACCTTGACGCGGTGCTCGGGCTCAGACATGTCCTCCACAGTAGGATATGTTGGCTAATCTCTAAATTTTACATCAGTATGAGGGTTAGTAAGACCGCAGAGTGCACCTGTCTTTGTTATTGTTATATTATTTTTACTGTTTATGACATCCACACTTTTGCTGTCCTGTGTAGGATGTTCATTGTGGTCCGCTGCGGGCATCCTCCATTGTATGCATTTTTGCTGGGGATTGCCATTAGCAGCGGACCACAAGTGCAGGATCTGCCCCCTCCCCGGTATAGATGCACCACTGCATATGGGGTTGAGCACTTCCTGCTTTTTAATACCACACCAATTTGTAGTTTGTATATTAAATTTATTGGAGCTGCAAAAACTCCTAGTCTGAATGTGCCTTTATTTCCATCTACAGGCAGCATTCTGGTGCACATGTGAGGCCCGGGCTATATCAGCCAGTCTTGGGTGGGGCTCAGAGCTCTTCTCCCTCCTCCCATTGTATGCATGGTCACATTCGGGAGGTAACTGGGAGATTGCCGTGAGTCAGGCCTTGTGCTTCTGTAATTCGCCCACTGGCTCCTGGTATTGCCCATACGGCACAGGTAGGTTTAGCGTTAGGTCCCGAGCTACTTGAGAAACCTTGCTCGGGCTCAGAAATGTCCTCCACAGTAGGATATGCTGGCTAATCTCTCAATTTTACATCAGTACCAAGGGTTAGTAAGACCGCAGAGTGCACCTGTCTTTGTTTTTGTTATATTGAAATATTCCAATCAGAGGGTATTGAGAAATAACTAGAGAGGTACCTGAACATTTTAGGGTTCATTTTTCAAACTGGTGCAAGGTAGAATAGGTAAACTAAGATAATGGGCGAGCACACTTCATTTGTATCATATAGTGCATAAAATTTAATTAAATCCGATAGGTCAACACGTGATATAGATAAAATCAGTCATACAATAAAATAAAATACAATAAAATGCTAAAACCAATAAGCTTGGATTGATACACTTGAATAAATACCACAGATAAATAGGATGGTTTGCACAATATGGTGAAGTCCAATTAGTAGTGTGTGGACCAAGGTATCATATAAAAGTCCATTAATATGATAGAATATCTTAAATTCTCCTATCCAGGAGATCTTTGGTCACAAGTCTATTTCATAGG
This sequence comes from Bufo bufo, assembly GCF_905171765.1. Taxonomy (NCBI): domain Eukaryota; kingdom Metazoa; phylum Chordata; class Amphibia; order Anura; family Bufonidae; genus Bufo; species Bufo bufo. The sequence continues at coordinate 589,553,138 of NC_053389.1, read as the reverse complement.
TAGTGCACCAGAAGTATGTGCTGGTGTTGTAGCTCCGATATGAAAAAAGGATATCCTCTTACAGTCTCTGGCCGACTGCATAAAGTAAACTCCTGTATATTTCCTCAAACCTTAGGTGCTGGTTTCTATGTACCAGTTTGCTGGATAATATTACAAAGTCCTGTAGTCACTGTGGATATAGCGACTTATGTATATAGTGCTTCTTACCTCCCTCGTGGTGGACGGGTTATTTCCAGCGTGAGTCGGGCGACGCGGAATACTGCCGGGAGGTGCAAGGTAGAACTGGCTTAGAAAGCAGTTCAAGGTAAATAATAGAGTCTGAAAATTAGTCAAAAGAATGAAGAACATTGGTGTTGTAAGTTTTGCTAAGGGTTCCAGCACTGGAAACAGGCACTTAATTTACAAAGCTCTATAGACTGTGTAGTGGCTGCTCCCATTCAAGTGAATAGGGCTCACTAATGAATGTTTCTCAGTACTAATTCTAGTGCTGCATCCTGTGGATGAATCTGGAGCGCACTGCACTGGGGAGAGTTACTGGAGCACTGTTCACACTTTGTGCTCATACTAATGTATCTCCTCCAGTGTCATTGTTAATATATTGCCACTTCCTCCTAGCAGTAATCCCGGTGACGTCACCAGCACAAATGAGCGGTCTTTACCGCTGCCCATTAGTGTCAGTGATGTCACTGGGATCACTGCTAGGAAGAAGTCTCTACCTATCTCATACTGAGAAAAAGCCTGTAAACAAACAGCCCTTGCTCTACTCTATGCAGCGCAGGGAAAGAGGGAGCATCGGAGCTAGAAATGCTCCACTCCTACATGGTAAATGAGTGAAGGGGAGCTTATGTCCAGGTTCGGCTCTGAACCCAGACAACCCGTTTAAGCCCTGGGCATTGCATATTTTGATTTATGTACTTTACACTGCATTTATTCCAAAAAGTGTGACTATTATATTGTGTGTTTTCAATTAAGAACATCTCATGTATCTGGAACTTGTCTCTGTTCTTCCTGACATTGTAAAATGGAATGAAATGAACTAAGAGTAGAATGAAGCAATAAAACTGTCAAAAATGGTTAAATGTCATATTAAACACACTATTACATTTCTTCTTAGAGCAGAATTTCATTAGGGTTATCAGTTTAAAACATGAGTTGTTAAAATGTGTCATAATGAAGGTTTTAATGACTATGCTTCTGCTGTGCTCCATAGGTGTTGCTGCTCTGACCTTCGCTCTTTTACTGTCGGCCAGAATGGGGATATTCCAGGAAACACTCTATAAGGAATATGGGAAACATTCTAAAGAAGCCTTATTTTATAATGTAAGACTGTATATAAGGAACATTTCATGTTAAGCTAATCACTGTCAAAAAGAAGATAATGGAGATGTGCAGTTTGCATCATTATCCTCCCCAACTCTCATTAAAAAATTACACTACTCACAAAAAGTTAGGGATATTTGTCTTGTGGGTGAAGTTTTAGGATGAACCTAAAATGCACTCTAACCTTTACAGGTGAATTTATTTGTGCATTAAAAAGTTTAGAGAAGGTCACATGTCCAACTGTTCAATGTTTCAGTACTTTTTGCCCAACTTGCTGTTCTCTAACAAGGAGCTTAACAGCAAAATTATAAACAGGTGTTTGATCCATGAATCGTCCCCAATAAATTTCCTGGTTAAATTAGAATTGGTATTTAAACAGTCCTCCTCATCATGCTGTTCATATTTTGACATCATGAGACCAAGACGACATCTAACAGTTGATCAACAGTACCTCGCCATTGCGAGGCTTCAAGCAGGATGTTCTCAGACGGAAGTAGCCACTGAGCTTAGAGTGTCACAGAGTGTTATCAGCAGGTTATATCAGAGATACAGAGACTCGAAGAGTCACAGAAAGGCATAGAAGTGGACGTCCTTTGGCCACATCCCACACTGATGACTGCTTCATTGTAAACAATGACCTGCGGAATTGGACTATGAATGCCACACAACTCCAGGCACATTTAAAGGAGGTGAGAGGCACCCAAGTGTCACGTCGGACCATTCGAAACCGCTTACATCAGCGTGATCTGCATGCTAGACGACCTGCAAGGGTACCTGACCACAGGCATCATCGTCTTGCATGGGCCAGGGAGTATCTACGCTGGACGAGGGACCAGTGGGCTTCAGTGCTGTTCACTGATGAAAGTCGATTCACGCTGAGAAGAAATGATGACAGCCAACGATATTGCAGACGTCAAGGAGAGCGCTATGCATCAGCCACTCTTGTCACCAGACGAGCCTTTGGTGGTGGTGGGGTTACAGTGTAGGCAGGTGTGTCTAGTCAATACAGAACTGTCCTACATTTTGTGAATGGTACAGTGACAAGACCATACTACTTCAATAACACCATTAATCCAGTCATTGTGCCTCTTCATGAACAACACAGGCCTTATTTAATCTTCACAGACGACAATGCGTCATCTCATCTAGGACTCATCATTAGGGAATGGGTGCTGGAGACTGGGAGACCTCAAACGGAGTAGCCTGCACTTTTTCCAGACCTGAATCCCATTGAAAACTTATAGGATCAGCTCAGTCGCCGTTTGGAGGCTCGTAGCCTTGTACCCAGAACCTCAATGACCTGAGGGCCGCCCTTCAAGAAGAGTAGGATGCCATGCCTCAGCAGACAATAAGTCGACTTGTGAACAGCATGAGACGTCGTTGTCAAGCTGTAATTGATGCTCAAGGCCACATGACAAGTTATTGATACACTGCCATTTTTTGTGGGGGTATACCCACCACTGGTTTGGGCTTTTGTTTCAATAAATAGTTTGAGATGAGAATCACCATTGCATGCTTCCACTTAATTGCCCTAATTTCATGATATAATATCACTATAGCGTGACCTTTTTACATTTTCCATAAATTTCACCCAAAAGCCAAATATCCCTAACTTTTTGTGAGTAGTGTGTGTTCAAGGTTTACGTAGGAATTGAAGAGAGACCGTTCTCCTTGGTTGTGTCTAAAATAAATTCTGGATTTTGTAGTAATATAGGAAGAATAACATTGAACAAGTTTTGGTCAGAAATTACAGCAAATTCAGAATACACCAGTGGAAATACAACCAAATTGTGTATGTGTGAAGGTATGTGGTTATAACCAACAGCAAAATGTGTCCCTCTTTCTCCTCATGCTTCATGCTTGAGCACAAAGATGGTGTGCACAAAAACTTTAATGATGGGAGCAGTTAAGATTTTGCTATTCTTCCAAGCTGAGCTCACATGGAGTGCGTGGTCAGAAAATTACCTATTGCTTAAATGACGTTTTTATGTTAAAGGGGTTGTTTCAATTCAGCAAATAGCATTTATTGTGTAAAAAAAGTTAAAAGGGTTTTCCTATTTTATTTTTATTTTTTTTGACTGATGACCTATCCTAATAATATTTAGAAAGCACCAACATTTTCCTCAGTGGTGTACTGTAAGGTTTCAGGTCGCATGATGTAATTACGGTAGGATATGGATAGGTCATAATCATGGAAAACGCGCAGTGTATAATGTGATGGAAAAACGAATCAAGCCAGCAAAGGAGGCAATATGCACAATCTCTATACATTAGTAAGTGCCTTGTATTAACTTTCTCTACATGATAAATGCAATTTGCTGACGTGAGACAACCAAGATTTAGAGTTCAAGTAATAAACCTTTTTTTTGTTGTTTCTGCCCGCAGCACGCATTACCACTGCCAGGATTCCTGCTTTTAGCCCCGGACATATATAATCATGCGGTGATGTTCTCACAGAGCGGTGAGTATACAGAGTTCTGCCATGTTTCCTGCCTGCACACAGTGTATGAATATACATATCATTAATAATAGGAAAACCCTCCAGCACTGTAATTCACAAATAAAAAGCTTCTTAAAGGGAGTCTGTCACCTCCATATGGCCATATACAGTGCTTACATTGTCCTATAGCACACCTATACATGAATGTAATGGTACCTTTTGTTATTTTCTTTAGACTTTCAGAAGCTGGAAAAACAAACTTTGATTCGTATGCAGGGGCGGCGTTCACCATGTTGGAGCCCAGGCTGCTCTGCCTTTTTTTCATTGTTTCCCCGCCCCAGCCTCTGCCCGCCCTCCTATTCCCTTGCATCATCCTTCGGTCCGGCCGAGATCCCGGGCCTGTGCACTGCCTCACGGGGCCGGAGCATGCTCACTGCGATGTGGGCACGGCATCGCTTTAACTACTGCGCATGCGCCGGCAAACACCACATTGCCACTGGTCCCGTGCGCAGTAGGTAAAGCGATGCCGTGCCAACAATGGGCATTGCAGTGTGCATGCCCTGACGAGGCAGTACGCAGGTGCGGGATCTCGGCCGGACCGAAGGATGATGCAAGGGAATAGGAGGGTGGGCAGAGCCTGGGGAGGGGAAACAATGAAAAAAGGCAGAGCAGCCTGGGCTCCAACACGGAGCTCAGGCTGTTCTGCCCAGTGCTAATTTGCAACGAATCAAAGTTAGTTTTTCCAGCTTCTGCAAGTGTAAAGAAAATAACAACGGTACCATTACATTCATGTATAGGTGTGCAATGTAAGCACTGTATATGGCCATATGGAGGTGACAGACTCCCTTTAACCCCTTAACGACTCAGCCCTATTTCACCTTAAGGACTTGGCCATTTTTTGCAAATCTGACCAGTGTCCCTTTAAGTGCTGATAACTTTAAAACGCTTTGACTTATCCAGGCCATTCTGAGATTGTTTTTTTGTCACATATTGTACTTTATGACACTGGTAAAATGAAGTAAAAAAAAAAATCATTTTTATTTATAAAAAAATACCAAATTTACCCAAGTTTCAATTTCTCTACTTCTGTAATACCTCCAAAAATAGTTATTACTTTACATTCCCCATATGTCTACTTCATGTTTGGATAATTTTGGGAATGATGTTTTATTTTTTGGGGATGTTACAAGGCTTAGAATTTTAGAAGCAAATCTTGAAATTTTTTAGAAATTTTCAAAAACCCAATTTTTAGGGACCAGTTCAGGTCTGAAGTCACTTTGCGAGGCTTACATAATAGAAACCACCCAAAACCACCCATTCTAGAAACTACACGCCTCAAGGTATTCAAAACTGATTTTACAAACTTTGTTAACCCTTTAGGTGTTCCGCAAGAGTTAATGGCAAATGGTGTTTAAAATTTCTGAATTTAGATTTTTGGGCAAATTTTCCATTTTAATCCATTTTTTTCCAGTAACAAAGCAAGGGTTAACAGCCAAACAAAATGTTATATTTATTGCCCCGATTCTGTAGTTTTCAGAAACACCCCATATGTGGCCGTAAACTACTGTACGGCCACACAGCGTGGCGTAGAGTGAAAGGTGCGCCGTATGGTTTTTAGAAGGCAGATTTTGCTGGACTGTTTTTTTTTTTTTTTTGTTTTTTTTAACACCATGTCCCATTTGAAGCCCCCCTGATGCACCCCTAGAGTAGAAACTCCATAAAAGTGACCCCATCTAAGAAACTACACCCCTGAAGGTATTCTAAACTGATTTTACAAACTTTGTTAACCCTTTAGGTGTTGCACAAGATTTAATGGAAAATTAAAAAATTTCACTTTTTTGGCAGATTTTCAATTTTTATCTTTTTTTTTTTCCAGTTACAAATCAAGGGTTAACAGCCAAACAAAACTCATTATTTATGGTCCTGATTCTGTAGTTTACAGAAACACCCCATATGTGGTCATAAACCGCTGTACGGGCACACGGCAGGGCGCAGAAGGAAAGGAATGCCATACGGTTTTTGGAAGGCAGATTTTGCTGGACTGTTTTTTTTTTTGACACCATGTCCCATTTGAAGCCCCCCTGATGCACCCCTAGAGTAGAAACTCCAAAAAAGTGACCCCATTTTAAAAACTACGGGATAGGGTGGCAGTTTTGTTGGTACTAGTTTAGGGTACATATGATTTTTGGTTGCTCTATATTACACTTTTTGTGAGGCAAGATAACAAGAAATGGCTTTTTTGGCACCGTTTTTATTTGATACATATGCAAATTAACGAGTAATATCTTGTGTGACCAGAGAAGAGTCATATTTTTAAGCTCTGACTCATCTCAGGTTAATTTGCATATTTATCAAGTCTTCTTTTTTGCACAATAAAAGCACACAGAGCTATGGGGACTGGGTATTGCGGATGTGCTAGCGGCCATCTAGCAACCCATGTCCTCAGCTCTATACCCAAAATCCAGGTGACAGGTTCCCCTTAAAGCAGAGTACCCTGAAAATATTCCTGGTGTAAACTTTATCCTGGTTAAATGCTATTAAAAACTTCCTTGGCTTGTAGCATAGGGAATACAATACAATGGCCCACATTTACTATTGTGGCTGCACCTAAACTTTTGATGTAATTTTCATCAAAATGTGGAGCAACTTGGTGCATCTGAATTCAACATACTTGCATAACAATTAAACAAAGCATAATCCGCTGCGCTTTGTCTGCCCAGTGAACCATGCTTAGCGGGAAAGGTATATGGCTAAGGCTACTTTCACACTAGCGCTTGATCGGATCCGTTCTGAACGGATCCGATCATATTAATGCAGACGGAGGCTCCGTTCAGTACGGATCCGTCTGCATTAATAACTTAGAAAAATTTCTAAGTGCGAAAGTAGCCTGAGCGGATCCGTTCAGACTTTCAATGTAAAGTCAATGGGGGACGGATCCGCTTGAAGATTGAACCATATGGTGTCCTCTTCAAGCGGATCCGTTCCCATTGACTTACATTGTAAGTCTGGACGGATCCGCACGCCTCCGCACGGCCAGGCGGACACCCGAACGCTGCAAGCAGCGTTCAGCTGTCCGCCTGGCCGTGCGGAGGCGAGCGGAGCGGAGGCTGAACGCCGCCAGACTGATGCAGTCTGAGCGGATCCGCATCCATTCAGACTGCATCAGGGCTGGACGGAAGCGTTCTGCTCCGCTCGTGAGCCCCTTCAAACGGAGCTCACGAGCGGACAGCAGAACGCTAGTGTGAAAGTAGCCTTAAAATGCACCATTTTGCTCTAGAATTTTGCCACACAATTCTGTCACAAAAGTGTCTAGCTGTGCATCCTATTTATTATCCAGCCTGTGCTACTGTCTTTAGACTGCCTGTCGAAGTCTACACTGTCTACATTTTAGACAGGATTAAAGGGGTTGTCCACTTTTTACTATTAATGACCTATCCTCAGGATAGGCCAGCAATATGGGATCGGCGAGGTCTGACTCCCGGCCCCTCCGCCGTTCAGCTGTTTGAAGAGAACACAGTGTTCATGAGTGCTGCCTTCTCTGCTCTGTTTACCTGCTGGCCGCAGCAATTGTAGTGGCGAGCAGTGTAATTGCAAGTATGGCGTCCCCATTCACTATGGGACTGATCCGTCCTATTCATTTGACCAGACAGAGCCGTCCCATAGATGTGAATGGGGATGCCATAATTGTAATTGCAATTGCTGTGGTGAGAAGGTAAACAGAGCACTGCCTTCTCTTCAAAAAGCTGATCGGTGAGTGTCTGACCCATGTAGATTTGATATTGATGAACTATCGTGAGGATAGGTCATCAATAGTAAAAAAGCAGACAGCCCCTTTAAATATGGCCCAATATTTTGGAAGTAAATGGAGAAGTTGCAGATGGTTTCTCAGTTTCATAGTGTGCATTATTGTTAAATATCCGTTTCTTTTCAGAAAGCTTTATTTCTGTGTTGGCAAAATATTTATTTCTGTGCAGCATATACATTTATTCTTTACACTCCACAACTTTGCAGCACCAAACACGTATGTAGAATATGGCCAGTATCAGTATTTTTGGAACATGAGAGAAAATCCCAGCCAACAAGTGGCGTTCATACAAACACGAATCACATATAGGAGAATCTCCTGTGGATATGCCATAAATGTCCGGATGGGAATAACCTTATAATGTTTCTTAAAGCAATGCATCTGCAAATATACTATCCATTATCTTACATTGATTTAAACTGTGAAATGTGTTGTGCAGCCAGTACATATTGATGACACATCCTCAGGATAGAGTAAAAAAAAAAACACAGGCAGCAGCACTACATACCCTGCCATGGGGCAAACATCCAATTCTTTCGGTACCAGAATCAATGGTCCAAGTGTGGTGCTCGCAGGTTGGGGTCCAGGCCAAGGGTCCCTTGATGCAATAGTAGTTTAAAGAGATCCACAGCACTCTTCCATTATCAAAATCCTGTTCTTTATTTGAAAAGCAGCATACAATTACAGCGACCTTTCGACTTAAACAAGTCTTTATCAAGCAATACAAAAGTGAACAATATCGTCCTTAAATAACCATAAGTGTAGTGTGATAGGTGCCTCCCCCAATGGGGGGTGTGCTTCCATAATTAATCTAAAATTAAAAACACCCTTGCTCAGCATAAATCATGATCGTAATAAACTCACATCAGGTGGCCGACCGTGTGATCACACATCCTCATCCTAGGCCAAAGATCCGCCATATACGATACGCTCCTGGTATGGCTGCGCCGACATCCTCACTCGGCTTCCCTCTGGTGTAACTGCGCATGCGCCAACCATCACATGACTAGATCCGGATCAGCTGACCATCACGCGACCCGAACGTCATCACTAGAAGGCGTCTGCACCAGTTATCAAATCAGGTGACTGAAGTGATTAACCACCTCGTGACCAAAACAGTCACCTGACCTGAATGGTGCATAATTGCGCATGCGCCAGTTATAGAGTCACATGATCGTAACTTTTTATAATAGGAATCAGTAATATTATTTTGAATATTAGCTGATAGATATATATATATATATACACATGTACTGATTCCTATTGGCGCTATACAGGTACATTGTATATAGAGATGAGTGAAGCGAGCTTCAGATCCTAGATCCGAAGTAGATTCCCTCAAAACTTCGGTTTATTGCTGTACCAGTCGGAACCAAAGCAGAGTTTTAAAATGTTTTTTCAGTTTAAAAATCAAATACCGAAGTTATTCACCAAAGTCTTGCGAGAATAACTCGCTTTGCTTCGTCAGAGGCCATACATTTTAATGCTGTACGGAGATGGATCTCCGTACAGCATTAAACCGAAGTTTTGATGAAGCGACTTCGGGTCTAGGATCTGAAGCTCGCTTCGCTCATCGCTATTTGTATTGACCAACTCAGTGGCTATGCTAAATTTTTAATTACAAGCAATTGGTTTGAAAACTGTCCAAAATTTTTCGTGGGACTACCCTTTAAACCGTCCATGTGCTTGATATAAATAATGAGGTGAATAGTAAGCATATACTTCATTTGAAACTAAACTGTCCATGTTCAATGCATTACAGAACCGTTCCAGTTGCCGGTACTGGGAATCCAGATGCCGATCATGTGGTTTTATCTTCTCATGAATGTGATCACTCAGTATCCTTTCGCTGATTCTCCAGCTGTTCTAGAGGTCACATCTGATATGACAGCGAGATCTGTTCTAATGCTCTTTCAAAGGGTTGATGTGCCATGTATTCCTAAATGGGTATGACATGCGGATAGTGTAAAACTACAGTTAAAATGAATGGTTTCGGGTCAATTGCCCCTTTTCACATTATGGGAGTATTCTTCTTTTGTATGGAGGCTCTACTTGCGCATGTCCATGTTGTAACTCAGTTTGCCTTAACACATTTATCAAGATATGTATGTATCCGTGGAGTATTCATTCTCACTACAGAATGTCCTTCCCTTACTGTCACCCTAGTTGTCACCTTGCGGAAATTTCTAAGTCTCATTTTCTCCATTTTGTACTTCAACAACCCTTTTACCACTTTGCACTGGATTGGCACCTTTCTAGTTTTCATGGGTACATTGCTGTACACAGAAGTGTGGAACACCTTCCAGACTGCTCCTAGCAAGGACCAAAAGGAAGCCAAGAAGGACTAAACATTCTACGTATTCTTTAAAGCAAATGTTGCTGCCCTAAATTGAATGAGGGGCCCAGCACTATTTATATTCCTTCTGTTGAACTTTGCAATTTAGAAAAAAAATTTATATTGTGAGAATGGTAAGACATCAGGTAATCGGTTTTTAGTAGGTAAATGTCAGTGATGGGTTATATAACCTGTTCTTTTAGGGTACAGTCACATTTAACAGGTCCGCTGTGGATTTTCTGCATCGAATATGGCCATAAACTGCAATCATAAAACCTGCCCAAAATGGGCAAATCTGTTTACTCTGCAGGTTTTCTCCGTAGCATGTGGATGAGATTTGCTGAAATCTTTGCTTGTATGAGAGTCTGCAGCATTTATGCCACATGTGGCCGTACCCATATACTGTAGGCAGAAAGTGCAACCAAATGTTTTGGTGCTACAGGATAGAAATAAAAATGTGAAGAAAAATGGCAAGTTTCATAGAGACTTAGAGGGGGTGTCCTGTATTAAAAAAGCATGGTTGCTTTATTCCAAAAAACAGCCCCACACCTGTCCATGGAAGTGAATGGGGCTGAGATGTAATACCACACACAACCTGTGGACAGGTGGGGCACTGTTTTAGGAAGAAAGCCACCATGTTTTCTAGTCCTGGAGAACCCCTTTAAGATAGATGAATAGTCTCTTTAACTGTATCAAATGATACTAGTTTGTTACTTTGCATTTGTAGTTTTCCATACAAGTGGATCTAGGTGAGGCGTGCACACCATTACAGTTTCCAAATGTCCTAGACCTGTGAGGCCAACCTCCGGCACTCCAGCTGTGGTAAAACTACAACTCCCCACAATCGCTTGGCTGTTTATCAGAACTCCATAGAATAAATGAAGCATGCTGGTAGTCGTAGTTTCACCACAGCTGGAGTGCCGGAGGTTAGCCAACACAGCACTAGATGTTTTCATGTTTGGTAATTCCTCACTAACCAGTCAGTATTGTATCTTCCACAACAGCAGACATAAGCTGGTGAAGTAGTGTAAGTTAGTAATAGCACAGATCTGTCCTGCTCGTGTAGGAAAAGGCTTACTGTCTGGTGCTCATTTTGGTATCGTTACGTTACTTAGTGTTAGTCCTGCTATGTTTGTGTATGTACTAGAAGGTTTCTTTAATTTGAATACACTCCACATTATCCCAGGATAAAGCACATCTCCTGCATTCTTTTGTGTGGTCAAAGACGATGCAGTAGAACTGCATGCAGACTTGTGTAGGCCCACTGGTGACACATGGTGACTTCAAAAGGGGTTTTTAAGTGAACACATCAGTTAGATGGGCTATAAGGCTGGGACAGCAGGAATACATATATGGTTAGAGGTCCCCATTATTGTGGAGAGCCGGCTGAACGTCATCATTCAGCTGTATTATCAGGGTCAGCAGAGGTTGACCATAGTGACCTTCAATAGAGATGTCAGGAAGTCCAGAAAAACATCTCCATTCCCATGATCACTACTTTCTCCAGATACTGTTACGAAGAACATAGTGAATATTAGCAGGTTGTTTTAGATAATCTGGTATCGAGGATTATATGACAATTTACATAGAGATGAACGTGTACAGTCAGGAGCTGCTGGAAAGACAACACTTTTATGAACAGTCCTACCTAATTTTATATATAAGCTGCAGATACAGGGACCTTCAGTATTAAAGCGAAAGTGACGTACAAACAATATTCTTGATACACGATCAAAAGCTTAAGATGTAAGCCACATTCTGCCTTTGTCTGACTTCCAGTACTATACTACAGTTAGTTTTACTTTTGCAATTGTGCCTTACTTTTAGATCCGTTATAGAAAGAGTTAAAACTATAGTAATAAAGTATGAATTCCCTCCAACTGAAATGCTTATTTATACAGCATCCAGTAAGAAATGCAAATCTTTGTTTAGTCGGTAGAGAGATTTCCTTCTTTGTGACATTTCGTATGTCATAATTTGCCTGTAAGTAGAAGGAGGAATTACATCAATAAAAGGGCTGATGTTGGTTATAATGGAGGCTGCCCATAGAGGATCCCAATTATATTGCCTGCATTTCTGACTGTTAGCGGTTTTTCTCAGGCAGGTTTATGATGGTTATATGATGAGGCATCAGACCTCCAACCTGTGAATATTTCCCTGTGCAATGAATATCCGGTTTGCTTCTGATCAGGAGATAAATTTCAACCCAGACTGAACTTAGGTTGTTAAATATCTGAAATCTTTATTTCCCAGCACATATTTATAGGGCTTATTGGGGGTGGGCGCATATTGTCTCTCAAGATCCAATTGGAACAATCCTGGTATTTCTTAGCAGGCCTTGGGAACATGTTTGTCAAGACACAGTTGAAACTTCATTAAACAATACTGGTATCTGCTATATACAATACATGAAAAGGGTTATCTTACATTGAACAGGTTTTTCCATTTCATCCACCATGACGGCCCACATTGAGATTGACCCTTGACCTCTGTAGGGGCAGCAACACATAGAGAGTTTAAGAACCCCCCACCCCTCCACCTCCTCAGTGCTTTCCTGCCCCTACAGGGGCCAACATGTGGAGAGTTCCTCCTTCATGGAGGAGAAAATAACCTTATTATTCTTTATAGGTTCTCCAGCTGGCCTCCCGCGGCAGGGGCTAAGGCTGGCCAGCTAGGAGCATCGAGGACCCTCGTCTTGGCTTATGCTGAGGCCTGTGGTCCTCCCCATACCTTCATACTTCCTTCCCTCCTTGAGGAAGCAGTTGGAGGTGCCGGCTTCTCGGACCATCGCGCGCTGCGCTCGGCGTCCTTTCCTTCTGGAGGAGGGCCGAGCACTAGCGTCCAGCAGGGGGAGCAGGTGCGGCGCATGGAGCGTCTCTATGGGCGGGCCGGGCGACGCACGTACCTCTTAGTAGGCTGGTGCGGCGCAGGCCTATGCCGTCTAACAGGGCGCAGCTAGATGACGTCAGACGCCGGGATTTTTAAAAAGAGAAGACCGCGGTTCCTTTCAGCCCCTCGCCTGCTACACCGCGATGTCTGAGACACCTGCTCCCCGCCAGGAAGGTCCTGATCCTTCTGCCACCAGTACTGTGAGTCCCCTTCTGGGGGGTGTATATTTCAGTTCTTTAATCTGATTTACTAATGCTGGGATATCTGGTTGCTTCCTTCTGCAGGGCAGCAAGGAGTTAAAAACAAAAACAAAACCCTTAAAATGCTGTGCTTGTTCCAAGCGTCTCCCTGAAAATTATAAAAATTAGGCAAAGTAAACAGCAATGACGCCAGGGTCGGGGGGCGACTGATGGGTTTTCTATCCTCCTGGAATCAGGTAACTTCGAATCCTTGGGTGTTAAATGTAATCTCTCAGGGTTACAGGATAGAGTTCACATCAGTCCCCCCGAGAAGATTCTGCATCACACCTCAGTGCAGATCAGATCTTCCAAAAATCTGGCAGGGCGTCCAGGACCTCTTAGAGCTAGGGGTAATTCAAAAGGTTCCTATCTCAGAGGAAAGGAGAGGATTTTATTCCAGTCTTTTTTTAGTAAAAAAACCAGACCAATCCTTTCGCACGATAATAAACCTAAAACCCCTAAACAGGTCTATTCTATACAGGAGGTTCAGGATGGAGACCATCCCATCCACAATCCCTCTGATTCCAAAAGGGGCGTTCATGTCGTCAATCGATCTAAAGGACGCTTACTACCATGTCCCCATCCATCATCTTTCCCAAAAATATCTAAGATTCGCTCTAAGAGGACCAGACAGGTCTATCCATCACTTCCAATATGTCGCCCTCCCTTTCGGTATTTCCTCGGCCCCCAGGGTCTTCACAAAAGTCGTGGTAGAGATGGTGGCCTACCTTCGTCAGGAAGGAATCACAATCATTCCATATCTCGACGACTTTTTAATTCTGGGCAAGACAGAATCCGAGAACCGTTTGGCAACCCAAAGATTCTCAGAATTTTTAAAAAACCTTGGCTGGATTATAAATACAAAAAAATCCACCCTAACCCCGTCCATGAGAATAAAGTTCCTGGGTGTGGAATTTAGATTCGTCCCTGTTGATGACCTTCCTCCCTCAGGACAAGGCTACTGCACTGACAGAGAAAATCAGAACATTCCAGAGGGCTCGCAATTGCTCCATCAGAAAGGCCATGAGTCTCCTGGGAAGCCTAACCGCCTGCATTCCCTCGGTGGCATGGTGCCAAAGCCACACAAGAGTAATCCAAAATTGGATCTTAACTATTTGGGACGGAAGACAAGTAAGTCTAGACAGGATTTTTCGGATCCCTCAGGCCGTAAAAACAGACTTGGATTGGTGGAAAGTAAAAAGACGACTGCTAGGAGGCCTTCAGTGGCGGAACCATCCCGCCGTGCAAGTAATCACGGACGCAAGCCTCGGAGGCTGGGGAGCAAAGATAGGAGATCATCTTCTACAGGGTACCTGGCCTGCCGAGATAAAACACAGATCCTCCAACTACCGAGAACTATACGCAGTCCTGGAGGCATTATTAAAGGGAGAGTGTCTTCTAAAAGGGCGACACCTAAGAATAATGTCAGACAATACCACAACGGTGGCTTATCTGCGTCACCAAGGAGGGACAAGGTCACGGCCTCTTGGAGAGATAGCAAAAATAATTTTCTCCTGGGCAGAAGAGAACGCTTTATCTCTGTCCGCCATCCACCTAAGGGGCTGCGAAAACGCAGTAGCAGATTTTCTGAGCAGAGAGACAGTAGATCCAGGAGAATGGTCTCTGAACAGGAATATCTTCCAGAAGATCTCAGAAAGATGGGGCTGTCCAGAGGTAGACTTATTCGCCTCCAGAAGAAATGCGCAGGTAAAATGTTTCTGCTCCCTAAACCCAGGAGACAGTCCATGGGCAATCGATGCCCTGTCAATACAATGGAAATGGAAACTAGCCTACGCCTTTCCCCCAATACCACTAATACCGCGGGTCGTCCAGAAGCTCCTGGAGGAACCGACTACTCTCATCCTGATAGCCCCTCTATGGCCAAAGAGAAGTTGGTACTCCACTCTAAAACAGCTATCGCTGGAAGATCCGTGGGAGATTCCCTTCCAGAGGGATATTCTAGTCCAGGGCCCTCTTCTTCATCCAGACCCAGGTATATTCAGACTGTCAGCCTGGATCCTGAGAGCGAGACATTAAGAAGCAGAGGACTTTCGGAAAAGGTGATACTTACTCTGAGGGCGAGTAGAAAAAAGGTGACCTCCTCCATCTACCTTAAGATCTGGAAGAAATACTGTTCCTGGTTAGGAGTTGAGCACCCAGACACCACCTCTCCTCCCATCAACAGAATTTTGGACTTTTTACAGTGCGGCCTTGAGTTAGGCCTGAGACCTAGTACTCTGAAGGTCCAAATTTCTGCCCTCAGCTCCTTCTATGACTGCAGCCTGGCCAACCATAGATGGATCAGGAGGTTCTTCAGAGCAGTTTCTAGATTGAGACCCTCTCTGAGATCCAGAGCTCCGACTTGGGATCTTAACATCGTCCTGGAGGGCCTAACAAAACCTCCATTTGTACCATTATCTGAGATCTCTTTAAAACACCTTTCTCTAAAAACTGCCTTTCTGATCGCTATCACCTCAGCCAGACGCATTGGAGAGATCCAGGCCTTTTCTTGTAAAGAGCCCTACCTCCAAATTAGCAAAGATTATATCCGTCTAACTCTCGACCCAAGTTTTCTCCCTAAGGTAGTCTCACCTTTCCATCTAGAGCAGGAGATCTTCCTACCCTCTATCCCTAGGTCCGAACATACACGGTCTAGAGATAGGTTACATCTCCTGGATGTTAGGGACATAGTTATCCATTACCTGGATTCTACCAGAGATTTCAGGGTGGATAACAACCTTCTTATTCAGTTTTCAGGAAAAAATAAAGGAAAGAAGTTAGCCAGGTCTTCCATAGCCAGATGGATCAAATTCACTATTGAATGCTGCTACAAGATCCAGAACAAACCCAGTCCTGGTAATATTAAAGCCCATTCTACTAGGGCCACTGCCTCTTCTTGGGCCGAGAAAGGAGGGGTCTCGCTGGACCAGATCTGTAAAGCCGCAACCTGGTCTAGCACTAATACTTTTGTAAGACACTATCGTCTTAATCTTCCGGACGCGAATGAAGCTCTTTTCGGCCGGAAGGTTTTACAGGCGATATCCCCACCCATTTAGTTATCTGATATGTCTCAATGTGGGCCGTCATGGTGGATGAAATGGAAAAACCGCAATTAGACTTACCGGTAATTCCGTTTCCTTGAATCCACCATGACGGCCCATACTATTCCCCTTCCCAAAAAAAATAAAAAAAATAATGTTTTTTGTATATAAATTGCATATACATGCAGATGATTATTTAGGAGTTTAAGGGTATGAATCAATATCCTTTTACTTTTGTTCCACCTTTCGGGTAATTGTAAAGCACTGAGGAGGTGGAGGGGTGGGGGGTTCTTAAACTCTCTATGTGTTCCTGCCCCTACAGAGGTCAAGGGTCAATCTCAATGTGGGCCGTCATGGTGGATTCAAGGAAACGGAATTACCGGTAAGTCTAATTGCGGTTTTTCTCTACATGCTAATAAGTTGAGTAGGGTATCATCGTTTTCTGTCATTGTATGTGAGGTGAGATGTTAAATAGCCTTTTGTTCAGGGATGCTGCTATTGTATCCAGTACTGGCAGAGGGTGTGAGATATGTAAATTTGAGGTACTGCATTCCACAAGAGATGAGGTTTGTATAATATATGTCTAATCTGTGATGTATCAAAAGTAAGATTTATGAAAAATCCCTTTCAACCCAACCATTGATCCCAACTTATATACACTGCTCAAAAAAATAAAGGGAACACTTAAACAACACAATGTAACTCCAAGTCAATCACACTTCTTTGAAATCAAACTGTCCACTTAGGAAGCAACACTGAGTGACAATCAATTTCACATGCTGTTGGGCAAATGGGATAGACAACAGGTGGAAATTATAGGCAATTAGCAAGACACCCCCAATAAAGGAGTGGTTCTGCAGGTGGTAACCACAGACCACTTCTCAGTTTCTATGCTTCCTGGCTGATGTTTTGGTCACTTTTGAATGCTGGCGGTGCTTTCACTCTAGTGGTAGCATGAGACGGAGTCTACAACCCACACAAGTGGCTTAGGTAGTGTAGCTTATCCAGGATGGCACATCAATGCGAGCTGTGGCAAGAAGGCTTGCTGTGTCTGTCAGCGTAGTGTCCAGAGCATGGAGGCGCTACCAGGAGACAGGCCAGTACATCAGGAGACGTGGCGGAGGCCGTAGGAGGGCAACAACCCAGCAGCAGGACCGCTACCTCCGCCTTTGTGCAAGGAGGAACAGGAGGAGCACTGCCAGAGCCCTGCAAAATGACCTCCAGCAGGCCACAAATGTGCATGTGTCTGCTCAAACGGTCAGAAACAGACTCCATGAGGGTGATATGAGGACCCGATGTCCACAGGTGAGGGTTGTGCTTACAGCCCAACACCGTGCAGGACGTTTGGCATTTGCCAGAGAACACCAAGATTGGCAAATTCGCCACTGGCGCCCTGTGCTCTTCACAGATGAAAGCAGGTTCACACTGAGCACATGTGACAGACGTGACAGAGTCTGGAGACGCCGTGGAGAACGTTCTGCTGCCTGCAACATCCTCCAGCATGACCGGTTTGGCATTGGGTCAGTAATGGTGTGGGGTGGCATTTCTTTGGAGGGCCGCACAGCCAACCATGTGCTCGCCAGAGGTAGCCTGACTGCCATTAGGTACCGAGATGAGATCCTCAGACCCCTTGTGAGACCATATGCTGGTGCGGTTGGCCCTGGGTTCCTCCTAATGCAAGACAATGCTAGACCTCATGTGGCTGGAGTGTGTCCGCAGTTCCTGCAAGACGAAGGCATTGATGCTATGGACTGGCCCGCCCTTTCCCCAGACCTGAATCCAATTGAGCACATCTGGGACATCATGTCTCGCTCTATCCACCAACGTCACGTTGCACACAGACTGTCCAGGAGTTGGCAGATGCTTTAGTCCAGGTCTGGGAGGAGATCCCTCAGGAGACCGTCCGCCACCTCATCAGGAGCATGCACAGGCGGTGTAGGGAGGTCATACAGGCACGTGGAGGCCACACACACTACTGAGCCTCATTTTGACTTGTTTTAAGGACATTACATCAAAGTTGGATCAGCCTGTAGTGTGTTTTTCCACTTTAATTTTGAGTGTGACTCCAAATCCAGACCTCCATGGGTTAAAAAATTTGATTTTCATTTTTTAATTTTTGTGTGATTTTGTTGTCAGCACATTCAACTATGTAAAGAACAAAGTATGTCAGAAAAATATTTAATTAATTCAGATCCAGGATGTGTTATTTTTGTGTTCCCTTTATTTTTTTGAGCAGTGTATATAAAAATGGGATCACTGTATGTTTTCCTCCATCTAAGGCCGTGTGTGTGTATGTGTATGTGTGTGTATATATATATATATATATATATATATATATACAGTCTTGTGAAAAAATTAGGACACCCTTTGAAAGCATGTGGTTTTTTGTAACATTTTTAATAAATGGTTATTTCATCTCCGTTTCAACAATACAGAGAGATTAAAGTAATCCGACTAAACAAAGAAAACTGAAGAAAAGTCTTTTCAAGATCTTCTGTAAATGTCATTCTACAAAAATGCCTATTCTAACTGAGGAAAAAGATAGGACACCCTTGCCCCTAATAGCGAGTGTTACCTCCTTTGGCTGAAATAACTGCAGTGAGACGGTTCTTGTAGCCATCTACCAGTCTTCGACATCGGTCTGAGGAAATTTTACCCCACTCCTCAATGCAGAACTTTTTCAGCTGTGAGATGTTTGAGGGGTTTCTTGCACGTACAGCCCTTTTCAAGTCACCCCACAGCATCTCAATGGGATTCAAATCTGGACTTTGACTTGGCCATTCCAGGACTCTCCATTTCTTCTTTTTCAGCCAATCTTTGGTTGATTTACTAGTATGTTTTGGGTCATTGTCATGTTGCATGGTCCAGTTCCGCTTCAGCTTTAATTTTCTAACTGATGGTCTCACATGTTCTTCAAGCACCTTCTGATACACAGTAGAATTCATCGTGGATTCTATGATGGTGAGCTGACCAGGTCCTGCTGCAGCAAAGCAGCCCCAAACCATGACACTTCCACCTCCATGCTTCACAGTTGGTATGAGGTTCTTTTCTTGGAATGCTGTGTTTGGTTTACGCCAAACATGTCCTCTGCTGTTGTGTCCAAATAATTCAATTTTGGACTCATCTGTCCAAAGAACATTATTCCAGAAGTCCTGGTCTTTGTCAACTTTATCGCTGGCAAATGTCAGTCTGGCCTCGATGTTTCTCTTGGAAAGCAAAGGTTTCCTCCTTGCACACCTCCCATGCAAGTTAAACTTGTACAGTCTCTTTCTGATTGTAGAGGCATGTACTTCTACATCAACAGTAGCCAGAGCCTGCTGTAGTTCTCGAGATGACACTTTAGGGTTTTTGGATACCTCTTTTAGCATCTTGCGGTCTGCTCTTGGGGTGAACTTGCTGGGGCGACCAGTCCTGGGCATGTTGGCAGTTGTTTTGAAAGCCCTCCACTTGTAGACTATCTTCCGGACAGTGGAATGGCTGATTTCAAAATCTTTTGAGATCTTTTTAAATCCCTTCCCAGACTCATAGGCTGCTACAATCTTTTTTCTGAAGTCCTCTGACAGCTCTTTTGCTCTCACCATGGTGCTCACTCTCACTTCAACAGTCAGGAGCACACCAAACTAAATGTCTGAGGTTTAAATAGGGCAAGCCTCATTCAACATGCAGAGTAACGATCTACTAATTATGTGCACCTGGTGTGATATACCTGTGTGAGATCTGAGCCAATTTAAGAGGGAATACATGTGAGGGTGTCCTATCTTTTTCCTCAGTTAGAATAGGCATTTTTGTAGAATGACATTTACAGAAGATCTTGAAAAGACTTTTCTTCAGTTTTCTTTGTTTAGTTGGATTACTTTAATCTCTCTGTATTGTTGAAACGGAGATGAAATAACCATTTATTAAAAATGTTACAAAAAACCACATGCTTTCAAAGGGTGTCCTAATTTTTTCACATGACTGTGTGTGTATATATATATATATATATATATATATATATATATATATATATATGTGTGTGTGACACATAGACACTAAAGACTATGAAGGAGATAAATAAAACCAGTGTAATTTGGCGCACAGTAGGAAAAAATCTCCTGCATAGTGAAAAGAGAGAAGAAAGAAAAGTAAGAAAAAACATAAGGCATGCAAGCTCTACACATAGATAGGATATTCGGGTTAGACCTTTTACTGGGCTAACCCCGCCCTCCATGGCACATGGCTGCCCAGTAATGTTACAGATATGTAGGTACATTCCACCTCATGCCTTGACCAATAGAAATACTTTTTAGACCTGGAAGGTACACATTCGCACATTTCCTGAGAGTGGCGGTGGGTGGCGCTCAAACACTCACCATCCACTACCACACCCAGAACATGCGTAAATGCTCCCAAATGAATCAGTCTTCTTTTAAACAAATGTGGCCCTAATCGGACAACATCTATTTAATCTGGTACAAATATGCTACTGACCCACAGTGAATCTCTGTTAGACATGGTTCCAAAAGGGGGGGTAAGTCCCTGAGGAAGGTCTTTTAAAACAGGGTCGACCAATAAAGGTGATATAGCATTCACATGGACACCAGTCCCACTAACCAATGTTCCATGTTGGGGCGCCCATGGTTCAGTGAGACCGGCATCAGTGTGCCATACCCCACCGTTGCTGATGAGGACCTGCTGGCAGCCTTCACTAAGA
This sequence comes from Bufo bufo, assembly GCF_905171765.1. NCBI lineage: Eukaryota > Metazoa > Chordata > Amphibia > Anura > Bufonidae > Bufo > Bufo bufo. The sequence goes on along the minus strand of NC_053389.1, from coordinate 589,532,376 downwards.
ACATTGCTCTCAGAGCAAGCAGCCATTGAATCCCTCTCAAACCAACGGTGGCGGCTTTCACATGGGGAGTAGGGACCAGAGTGCTGATCTATAGAATTTCCCTTGCAACGACCTGACCCGATCACGCTCTCATAACTGTAATCAGGTCAGACCTTACACAGGGAGGCATATACAAAATAAACCTACATACCATTCCTAAGCTTAAAAGAAAGTCCACTATAGTCATCCTATGCTTAATAAAACTTTCCACGACAGTTCCCTCCTCTCTGTAATATGTCCCCTTCTCTTGCTGAATCTTTGGTTTCCTCAGCTTGCCCTCGTTGATTGTGGTGCTCCTTGGGTGTTATTGCCTCCATGATGATGCTCCATCCTTCAGTTCAATTCTTCGGGGAGTTGACTCTGAGCGAGGTCCTGATGTGTTAAGGTGTGGCGTGGCGATGAACGTTTAGTTGGACATCCTTTCCATCAAAGACATAGGTTGATCCGTGGTATATCTGGGAGCTGCGATTAGGATGTGATTATCTGCACGTGACTGGGCGATCCGATCGATCAAACAGCAGGAGCATCTCACCAGGATATATATGATAAAGAGAAAAACAACAACGTGAGGATATATATACTCCTATTTCCTTCAACGAGTTACCTATGGAAAACAGGAAATCTCCAAAACCACCCAAAGCTGTGAAAGGATTCTATCCCTCATTTGTAATAGCCCTATTTCAATTACAGTGACCTTATCCATATGGGCCTGGACTTTATCCCTGGTATCTGCAGTCCTCTCCTATAAACTCACAGAAACCCCCCCTAAGAAGCTAAAAGATAATCCAGCGCCATCTTTTCCTGTAAGACGAGGGTTGGGTTGGTGCACCTGTTGGCAAAGGAAACAAGAGCGAAATATCATCATAGTCAATGTTTAATTTCTTAATCAGTTTTGCCACATATTCCTCTTGTATCTGCTGCAAGTCTCTAGGCATCAGAATTAATGGACTCATTGTCCATGGGGTTGGTTAGGGTCTTCCCATCCAAATACTACTCCTCCCTTTGACCATAGACCGTTAGTCTTTGGTCAGCCCTTGAATCTTTGATGCCCTTGCATATATTGTTCTACTGGGCTGTGCAGACTGTACAATAGGCTGATTAGCATGCTCAGACAAAACCTGTTCCACAGGTTCTGTAAAACCAGAAGCTTGTGGTACAGTTAAGGCTACTTTCACACCTGCGTTAGGTGCGGATCCGTCTGGTATCTGCACAGACGGATCCGCACCTATAATGCAAATGCATTACCATGAACAAAAAAAAAAAATGTTTTTTTTGTTCATGATAATGCAAACATTTACATTGAAAGTCAATGGGGGACGGATCAGTTTGAAAATTGAGCCATATTGTGTCAACTTCAAACGGATCCATCCCCATTGACTACATTGTAAGTCTGGACGGATCCGTTTGCCTCCGCACGGCCAGGCGGACACCCGAACGCTGCAAGCTGCGTTCAGGGGTCCGCCTGCTGAGCGGAGCGAAGGACAAACGGTGCCAAACTGATGCATTCTGAGCGGATCCGCATCCACTCGGAATGCATTAGGGCTGGACGGATCCGTTCGGGGCCGCTTGTGAGAGCCTTCAAACGGAACTCACAAGCGGAGCCCCGAACGCTAGTGTGAAAGTAGCCTAACTGTGCGCAGATCTCATCATCTGATTCTGTTGTTAATTTTGTTACTAAAGGGTACAATGGCACATATGGGGGTGGGGCAGGAGTTGTTGTCACAATGGGGGGTTTTACTTTGCTGTCTTGTACTTGAACTGCACAAGTCAGTCCAAAACGTTTGCACAGATAGCCATGCCTGGCCACAAGTTTTCATATACATTTTATTCCAATGAGGGTCTCCTTTGTACCATGGAAAAGTGTCTATGTCATTCAGACAGGCCCTTGATCATGGCCATATGAAAGTCTGAAAAAGACCATTCTTTTGGGAATGGGTCGGTACATTTCATTCCTTCTGTCCATTTACACATATTATCAACCCAAGGATCAGTATAAAATGGACCTAAACACCTCTGGACAAACATTTTTGGTGATTCGCAGCAGATTTTCGGAACATGATTTTCAGTTCTAAATTTAAAATTCAGTTTCTTTTTGGGATCCTCCTTACCATAAGAATTGCCCATTTTTACTTAGCTAAAATATACAGTGAGATCAGCTGAATTTGGAGGTTTATCAAAGGATGATTATGTTTGTGTTCAGTGCAAAACTGCTTACTGATAAACCTTATGCTTATCAGTTTGTGTTTTTTTTTATCCTATTTCTTCTAATTCAGGTTCATAACTACTCCTGAATTTATGGCAGATTTTAAACTATTCTGGATGGTATTACTTCTAATTCAGGCTCATACTACTCCTGAATTTATGACAGATTTTAAACTATTCATGGCCAATTTTATACCTTAATTTCAGCATGAACTCGCATACAATCTATACATAATCTATACACAAATGAAGAAAGAGAAAAGAAGCTCAAAGTACCAAAAAGTAAATATTTTATTGAGTTATATCAAGACATAATTAAAAATACATGCAAGTGATGCCATGGACAAGGTAGATAGGAGCAGGGAAAAGGACAGAACAGGCGCCACCCTGGGAGAACACACAGGTCACAAAATACATGGTGCAAGTTTGTAAAGGTCATAGGGAAATGCTAGATACAATGACCAGCCCATAGACCAAATATGTCAAGAGATGTAAAATAATATGGAATGAGAGGAAGGTCAGCTGGAAAAACAACCACGGCAGTAATACATAGTATGCTGAACAGAAAAATAGAGTGGTGGATAACCAGAAACTAAGGTGCAGAGCCAGGTGTGGGGTCTCAACACCAGCAACAGTAAGCCATGGAGGTATAGCTATGACCTAAAGCTCACCTGAAAAGGACCGTGTGTGGATAACAACCCAGGATGGCGCTACCCCAACGCGCGTTTCGGCGTGCCTTCGTCAGGGGGTAACGCCATCACTGTGAACCAAACATTATAAAGTCTCCCTAAGCCAATAGAAGAGCAATGCTTACCCGTCCCCAGGTGTGTTTGCAGACTGGCGCGCGAAAATCCCGCACAAACACATCCGGCCGCCCTGCATCCAGCCGCCCTTCATTGTATGAAATAAAGAAATGTAATGAAAATGGCCAAAAACAGTGAAGAAGGTAATAATGAATAATAATAATGATAATAAATAATGAAATAGAGTCGATAGAATAATGTGGTGAGGTGATGTAAAATAAATAATAATAGATACATGACATGATGTAGATAACAGGCCCAAAGTGTAAGTGTACTATGATAAATATGTTGACCTCACCACATTATTCTATCGACTCTATTTCATTATTTATTATCATTATTATTATTCATTATTACCTTCTTCACTGTTTTTGACCATTTTCATTACATTTCTTTATTTCATACAATAATTTATTCATTGATTACCACTATCATGTTTAGGACTTATTGTTGATGTAAATTGACATTAATGTAAATGTAATCATGATGTGTCTTGTTGTCCTAATTATGATTCGTGGTTATTACAGATTGGTGGTTTTATATGTATATACTTGCATATTTACCACTATATTTTTGTTTCATATGGAATACACAATATATATTTTATTATATTTTATTTTGCATTTGCTTATTTTTTATTATATAATAAGCATATTTCCTCTATATTGTCCATCAGAGATATGTATGCCGGCGCGCCTTATATTATTCTATATTACTTTATATTATTGTTTTTCATTTTTAATTTTTGCTCTCAATGGATGCAATTCAGTTCATGGCTGGGGAATGCAATTTGTCATATTGGCGTTCTGTTCCTCCTCCCCTTCTGTGATGCGTGCGCGCGTCACCCGGCACTGCCTCCGGCGCCTCGCGCCCGAGCGTCCATACGCCACTTCCGCCCGATCGGGTGACTTTGTCACGTGAGGTGGGCGTGCTGGCGGCCGGATGTGTTCGTGCGGGATTTTCGCGCGCCAGTCTGCAAACACACCTGGGGACGGGTAAGCATTGCTCTTCTATTGGCTTAGGGAGACTTTATAATGCTTGGTTCACAGTGATGGCGTTACCCCCTGACGAAGGCACGCCGAAACGCGCGTTGGGGTAGCGCCATCCTGGGTTGTTATCCACACACAGTCCTTTTCAGGGGAGCTTTAGGTCATAGCTATACCTCCATGGCTTACTGTTGCTGGTGTTGAGACCCCACACCTGGCTCTGCACCTTAGTTGCTGGTTATCCACCATTCTTTATTTTTCTGTTCAGCATACTATGTATTACTGCCGTGGTTGTTTTTCCAGCTGACCTTCCTCTCATTCCATATTATTTTACATCTCTTTGATATATTTGGTCTATGGGCTGGTCATTGTATCTAGCATTTCCCTATGACCTTTACAAACTTGCACCATGTATTTTGTGACCTGTGTGTTCTCCCAGGGTGGCGCCTGTTCTTTCCTTTTCCCTGCTCCTATCTACCTTGTCCATGGCATCCCTTGCATGTATTTTTAATTATGTCTTGATATAACTCAATAAAATATTTATTTTTTGGTACTTTGAGCTTCTTTTCTCTTTCTTCATTATTGCACTCGGAGCTTGTAACGAGTTACCTTTTTACGGGTGCCCCACTGTGGTCACATTGGGTAGGCACTGTCTTCCTTCCCTCTTTGGGACACCTGGGGTCTCCCTCTTTTTTTTGAATAATCTATACACAGTCTATACAGTAAAATTCAACTATATATATATATATATATATATATATATATATATATATATATATATATAAAACGACTAAAAATGCTTAAGCAACTATACAGCAATATACAGGTTTAGCAAAGGATATTCGTTGCACACAATACTGTTTTTCAGCTTAGGGGACTACAGACCCCATTTTTCTTCAGGAATATCAGATTCCTGCGGGACTTCAGATCCCTCTATTTCTTTAGGAATATCAGATTCCTGGGAGACGCTTATCAGAAGCGCTTACCGGGTTCAAATAATCCACTCTTACAGTATAGGGCAGTAATAATATATATAAAAATATAGAATCACTTACCCGATACAGTTTTTTGGTGGATCCCACCTTCTGACACCAAACTGTTAGCGGGTTTTCTTCAGGCAGGTTTATGCTGGTATATGATGAGGCATCAGACCTCGAACCCGTGAATATTTCCCTGTGCAATGAATATCCGGTTTGAGTCTGTTAGGTGCGGTGCTGGAGCCATGGCAGAGAAAGGGGAAGTGCATCATGGGTTTCGTTGGATACAGACACAGGAAGTGCTACATACAGGATGGAAACCAACCAGAAGGATTTGGCTACATGGTGAAAACGGGTCATGAGGTGGTTAATGAAGAAGATGCTCTATCTCCCATCTATGCCAACTTGGAAAACTTTCTTAGTGAAGAGCCAAGGCAAAGAACTTTCTCTCTGGAGCGCTACTCCTCCAGCACCATAGAGGACTGGGAGACGCACACGGATAAGGGGAGTGGGCAACCATTTTACTACAACTGTTCTACTGGAGAGACTACTTGGGATTGTCCTTTTGACCAAGCAGAGGAGGCACTTCAATCACCCATCTCTCCAACCTCCCTGAGCCCTCTGCCTGGAGATGCAGAGTGGGAGAAACATTTTGATGAATCCAGTGGAGAGTTCTACTTCTACAATTCAGTGACAGGAGAGACATCTTGGGAGCCGCCAGAGAGTGAGCTGCATCTTCCAGTGGAGAAGTCGATGTTTTCCCCTTATGGATCAGTGGAGAGAAGGCCCCCGACTCCAGAAGCCGACTACCCTGAATATTCTGACCCCATATACAAATACCCAGATGCCGACTATGATGGACATTATATCCCCCCTCCCCCCCAGCAAGCCCCAGCAGATGGTCAGTTCTCAGGCTGGTCCTGTCAGATCAAGGATGGACAGAAACTGTATATCAATAACTACAGTGGTGACACATGGGTGCAGTCTCAGGACCAGTTTGGGAAGACATATTTTTATACCTCAGATAGTTCCATCTCACAGTGGAAGCTGCCGGAGCTCAGTTCTCCAGAACTGCAAAGCGGGAACAGTGACCTGGATCAGAACAGCAATGCCTTTACCAGCTGGCAGAACAATGTCGCATCCTTCTCCCTGCAGAAAGATACATAGGAAAAAGGCCTAGAGAAAGCTGGAGTTCTGCACAAGGCCAAGATTTCTGAGAATGGAAGGAGGCTGAGGAAGAACTGGAGCTCGTCCTGGACAGTGTTGGAGGGAGGAATATTGACATTTTTCAAGGACTTAAAAAAACCTCTCGTCCAACATCCAGCAATCCCAGTTCACTGTTCCAGAGTACACGGTTAGGCTACAGGGAGCGTCACTCAGATGGGCCGCCAAGGAAAAGTCTAGTAAGAAACACGTCATGGAACTGAGAACACGCGATGGTTGCGAGTATCTAATTCATCACGACTCTGAGGCCATCACCAAAGATTGGTTTGCATCAATAAGCAAGAGCATTGGCAGGAACATGCACATATCCTCAGATTACACCTCAGAGAATGGGAACGAGTCACTGAGTGAATTTGGGTCAACCGAGAAGTTAGGAATGAAAGATGAGAAGAAGAATTCTGGACAAAACTCAGACAGTGACCGCAATGTGAGGGCCAAGCTAAGGAAGTTACTGCAGAGAAGGCCAACGTTACAGTACCTGCGAGACAAAGGTTACATACGCGACCAGGTCTTTGGCTGTCATCTGCATCAGCTGTGTGAACGGGAAAAGAGGGATGTGCCCGAATTTGTCAGCCACTTAATTGAAGTGGTAGAGAAACAAGGTTTGGACATTGATGGCTTGTACCGGATCAGCGGCAACCTGGCAGTCATTCAAAAGTTACGCTATAAAGTGGATCATGATGAAAACTTTAGCTTAGATGATGGTCGGTGGGAGGACGTTCACGTGATCACCGGAGCACTGAAGCTGTTTTTCCGGGAGCTGCCAGAACCTTTGTTTCCTTATAGTCATTTTGACCAGTTTATTGAAGCAATAAAATTTAGTGACCAAAGCCAGAAAATCCAACGCCTGAAGGAATTGGTTCTATCACTTCCAAAGCCCAACCTGGAGACAATGAGACTGTTGTTCAGGCACCTGTGCAGTGTCATTCAACATAAAGACTCAAACCGGATATTCATTGCACAGGGAAATATTCACGGGTTGGAGGTCTGATGCCTCATCATATACCAGCATAAACCTGCCTGAAGAAAACCGCTAACACTGACAATCTAATGTTGGGAGATAAGCCCCTTTTAGACGGGTGTGTAAGTAGCTTGTCACCACATTGAAATAACCAGGCAAGCTTGGCCCATCCAAGAGTAGATAGCTGCACACACGTTTGCTCAACAGTTATGTCATTATTACAGTGTTGGCCTAGGTGCCCATATTGTAATATACAGAAATCATCTGCAGTATCAGTCCTTCAGGCTAAGGCTACACGGCAACATGTCACTGAAAAGTCATTTTTTTGTAATAATACTCTATGATGTCACAAGGCGACATGCTTCGACTGCGAAAAATCCACCCAAGTTGGATTGCGACACTATTGACTATCATTATAAAGAATGGTGCCGGACTTTTCAGCAACAAGAAGTCACGCAATACAGCCCTGTAGCCCTAGCCTAAATCTGTAATGCTATGTATGTATATATTTGTGTATGTGTGTGTTTTTTATCTTTACAAATCTTTTGCTATAGACTTTAAAGGGAGTGTGCCGCCTATTTATTTTTTTGTCGCTCGTATCATTGGGGGGGACACAGAGGACCATGGGTATAGCTGTTGCCACTAGGAGGAGACACTAAGCAAAAAAAAATAAAAATAAGTGTTAGCTCCTCCTCTCAGCTATACCCCTCCTGCAGACACTGAGCTAATCAGTTTTAGCTTATTGTCCATAGGAGGCAGACCTCCCTGCTTTGCGGGTCTACTGATTTTTTTTATTTATTTTTTTCCTATTCTTTTTCTTTCCTTTAGCTGGGCTGCTGGCAGTCTCCAAGCTGCCTGCGTTCCCACCCAAAAGAACGTGTTTTTTTAAAAAAACCCCATCCCACGTTATCACGTTTTTACTTTTTACCAAAAGTGCATAAGTCCGTAAATAACCCCCCAGGGAGACCCATTATTTCTGGTGTGGGTTCATTAACATCCAACCTATCCGACTACGTTGACAGTTTATTGCAAAAATATGTCTTACAACTGCCGTCTTTTTTGCGTGACACTTCGCATTTGATTACTACTCTAATCCCCTTTATATGGAGAGACACCTACTATTGGGCCACACTAGATGTCACTTCTCTTTACAGTAACATCTCGCATACCTTAGGCCTTCGAGCAATAGAGCAAACACTAAGTCTAGACCCTTTGATGCCGAACTCTCAAAAATCATTTGTGTTAGACTCTATACATTTTATACTTCATCACAATTATTTTATGTTTCAGGATGTAATCTATAAACAGTGTAAAGGGACAGCAATGGGGACTAAATTTGCCCCCGCCTATGCAAACATATTTATGGGTGCGTTTGAGGAGAAATTTGGCCTCTTATCACATCCCAATATTATGTTCTATAAGAGATACATAGACGACATCATCCTGATTTGGAATGGAGATTCGTCATCTCTTGTAGAATTTACCGAACAAATGAATAAAAATGATTGGAACATTACTCTCACATTGGAACATCATCGTACTAAGGCCATCTTTTTGGATCTGGAACTAGAAATCAGTAATAATAAAATAACCACTAAAACGCATTTTAAAAAGGTCGATATGAACAGCTATCTAGATTATAAAAGCTGTCATCACACAAAATGGCGTAACAACATCCCTTACAGCCAAATGCGTAGAATTCGTAGGAACTGTTCAGACGATATCATGTGTAAGGAACAACTAACCATTTTGAAACAAAGATTTCTGAATAAAGGTTACCCAAACAAATTAGTAAACGAATCAATGAGAAGGGCCCTTGAATTTTCACAAACGGAAAGTCTAAAAGGGAAAAAGAAAATTGTCAGTGAACAAAATGACACGAAACAATTTAGTCTTAATTTTATCACCCGCTATAATACACGGCATAATGACATCAGGAAAATTATGAATAAACACTGGAACATCTTGTTAAAAGACCCTATTATAGGTACATCTATCCCCAGAACCTCTAAATTAATCTTTAAGAGAGCTCAGACTTTGAAGAACATTTTGGCCCCATCTTGTCCTAAATTAGCCACTGGAGTGAGTAAAGCGACAACACAACCATGTCTTAATCCTTCCATGTTCGGCTTGGAAAAACCTAGCCCTAAGAACTGTACTGGTCCCCACAAATGTGGCGTTAAAAGGTGTATGTGTTGTGCTATGATCAATGTTTGTGGTGAACAACTTACCCTACCCCACCCAAGAGAACACGTAATTTTAAAACAAAATATGTCTTGTAGTAGCACTAACATCGTTTATCTACTACAATGCCCCTGTGATCTTTTATACGTGGGTCGTACTATCCAGTCATTGAGGGAACGTATGAACGAACACCGTTCGAATATACGCCTAAATGAATCACTAGAATATGCAAACTACTGACCTCTTTTTGTTCCATGTTTTAAACACTGCCAACCATTTTTTAGTTTTATACACAATTTCATTTAAAAGTCTATTTAATAAAATATCTCATAACCCTTCCCCCACAGTAATTATTTTATGAAATCTATTTTATATATATAATTAATTTAATCCAATTGTGAAACATTATAAAACATTAGGAATAGTTTTAATATGTTTATATTTAATTTATATGTATATATATGTAGAGATAAACCCCTCCCCTTTTTTAATTATAATTATATTTTTAATTATAATTATATTTTCTTGTTAGAATTATAGGTACCATAATACATATCATTATTATTATTATTATTATTATTATTATTATTATTATTATTATTATTATTTTTCATCTCTCATTTTACGTATTAATTATAGTTTTTTAAATATGTGTTTTTATATAGGTATTCTTTTGTCTTCCCTAGGTATTAATATATATCTTCTTACACATTATTATTACCATTATCTTGTATGTTGTTCTGCATACACATATATATATATATATATATATATATATATATGTGTACAGTTTGCATGTACATGTGAGCATCCTTGAGATTCAATCATAGGGGCACTAGCCCCCCCCCTTTTTTTTTTTTTGCCCCAATCCAATACGTTGTTGGGGACCGACGGCAGGTGGAACGCACGCCGCCTAGCATGCGTTCCACTGACGTCATGTATCCCATGGGGCCTCCCACCATTCCAAGCTCCGGCGCTTTATTTGCGGACTTCCGGTCTGGCAGCAGAATGGAGCGCACGCCGACCCGCGTGCGTTCTACGGTCGCCAGAGTTTCCTTGGGGCCTCACATGTCTTCCTGGAGTTCCGGTTTGTCCAAGTGGAACGCACGCGTCACTGTGTGCGTTCCATAGGTCCCGCCCCTCCTTCCACTCTGGTTTACTGATGCGGAGCTACAACCTTCACTATCCCCCCTTCTGAGAGGTGATATATGTCTCTATGTAGGGTAGCCTGTCGTGTTAATTGTATTGTATGTATGTGTATGGATTTGTCATCTAGATGCAATCTAAGGCCAGATGGAGCACCTCTATGCAAATCTTATGCGTTCCACTGACGTCATATCCGGTTTTTCCGGCAACTACCTAATTCAGTTCGGAATTCTTATATATATATCTTCTATGTTTGATTTAGATACTATTGGATTCTTGCAATATCATTTGTCCCCTAAAGGAACTACTATGAAACTATTATAGATTACTTTTTACACCTTTGAGGTCACTGTGGGTGATGTCATTTCTGTAGCCACGCCCACTATTTTTTGGCGCCGATTTTTGACTTGTTTTGATTCGTTCATTTGGTATATATGTATCTGCAGACAATTACCCACCTTATCTATTTGCTCCTGAGGAAGGGGGATTTTATATGGACCCCCGAAACGCGTTGAGCTTGTTTTATTCTCATTAAAGAGACATTTTCTTGAAGTAAAGGATCCGCCTGCTGTTTCCATCTTCACCGCAGATTTGGTCCACGCACCTGGATTTTTACCATTCTGCGAACGACCTCGGATCAGGGGGGCATCACCCCGGGTGTCTTGAGTTTATCCTGGAGGTGACCCCCCTTGTGAAGTGAGTGGAAAAGCTCTAACAGCTTTTATTATTTATCACTTGGTTTTATACATTGACCACTTCTATATATATATCTATTTGCATTTAATATCACAGATTGGAAATTTGGCGCTCATCCTTCTCCTTCCCGGGGTCGTTTCCTTTACCTCACGGGTTACGGATTCAGTTTTTTCTGTTTTATATTCATTGACTTAGTGTTTAAACTCTGTTTACACTAATTTGAGCTGCCTACTTCCTTCTAGTGACCTACTTCTTTATATTATCACAGTCCTGTTGGCGCCCGTCTTTCCTTCTCTTCAGGGGTATTCAGTTGATCCCCTTATTGAGTTGGGATAACCTCGTTTTCTTTTTTCTTTTTCACGCCCTTGCCTCTGTATCCCGCCAGCTTTCGGGTCACCAGGTCCGGCCTCCGCTAAGTCCCCTCTGCTACGGGTGTAGCTACCCTCACCAAGGGGTAACACACCGAAGCTGGTGACCTGGCTGGAGCCAGGGGGGCAGAAAACGCTAGGTGAGTATTCTCTGTCCCCAGGCACCATTCCTCCTCCCCCTTCTCAGGTTTTCCCATGTGAATATCCCCCATGGAGGCCTGCTTACCTTCCCCTGAGGCCTTCGTTTTGGCAGGTGTCCCTCCCCCAGGGAAGGGGGGGGGGGTTGGGTATGAGGGGAGACTTCATGTCAGGCCAGGCTTATTCTCAGCGTTTCGGTCCATGTCTTCTGTCGGGGCCGCTGGTAATCGAGGCCCCGCTTCTCTGTGGCCTACCCCCCATCCGGCTCCCCATGGCAGTTCCCTAGCTCCTGGCCGGTTTATTGTCCGGCTGGGGTATGTCGCAGGTTTGCTATCCCGCTCCCTCCCTGCATTGCCGCCCCAACGGCAGCCTGTACTCGAGGCCCTGGCTCTGCAGCCTACTAGGCCGCATCTCCCAGCCTGTTTCGGGGACGGGATCTCTATTGTCAGAGCATGAAAATTTCGTGCCCATGCCTTCGCCCCACCAGCTCCCAAATAGCTCCTCCCCTGCCTTCTGCTTAGCTTCTTCCTTGCCTCAGTACTACTGTGCTGAGGAACGTGCTTACTGGGCTCTCTGCTTAGGCTTACAATGCTGGTTAGAATTGAGCTATATATTTATATATTAACCCTTGGAGCTATCTGGTCCTTCTGAATCTAGTTCCCACGCCATTCTGTAGGCACAATATCTTTACCCTACCGCTGGATACATACGTCCTATAGCGTAGGCGGAATCCTGGCACTAATGCTGGATACTGCACTCCCTGTAGCTTACCCTCCTTCTATAGTCAGAGTAGTTACACTACCATTGAATTCCATGAGTCGTGTCACATTCCCTTCCCTCCTTAGGCGGAATATGAGAACTTACCACTGGACCCTGTACATTCTGTAGCATTACCCTTCTTCCATAGGCATAGTAATTGCCCTTGCATTGGATACCGTACAGCCTGTAGCATTACCCTCCTTCCATAGGCTGAGTAATTGCCCTGGCATTGGATACCGTACAGCCAGTAACATTACCCTCCTTCCATAGGCGGAGTAATTGCCCTGGCATTGGATACCGTACAGCCTGTAGCATTACCCTCCTTCCATAGGAGGAGTAATTGCCCTTGCACTGGATACTGTACAGCCTGTAGCATTACCCTCCTTCCATAGGAGGAGTAATTGCACCTCCCAATGGGTTCTGTATGGCCTGTATCATTGCCCTCCTTCCTTAGGCGAAGTAATTGCACTTCCACTGGGTTCTGTACGGCCTGTAGCATTATCCTATTTCCAGAGTAATCCTCTATCGGCGGAGTGTTTACATCCCGTTGGTTCACATAGGTCTGGTAGCATTGCCCTCTTTTCATGGGCAGAATATTTATACCACAACTGGATACCGTAATTCCGGTAGCGTTACCCCTCCGCATGCAGAGTAATTACTCTCATACTGGATATCATCTGTCCTGTCAGCTTTTTCCCTTCTATTGGGGGATTAGTTGCACCACAGTTGCGTGCTAGAGATCCTATAGCATTACCTTCCTCCCATTGACGGAGTGCTTGCACTACCAGTGGGCCATGTAAATTTTTTCGGTTCCCCTCTTTCCGTCAGCAAAGTAATTCCAGTACCACTGGAAACTGTTACTCCTATTACATTATCCGTCTTTCTTGGGTAGAGTAATTGCTTCAACACTGTCTACCGCAACTACTCTCATTTGTTCCTTGTTGCATGCCATCCTGTTCCATGGGTGGCCTATTGGCTAGACACTGTACCTACAATCGCCTTATCCCCCGTCATAGGTGGTATTTTGGCACTACTTATAGATACTGTGACTGCTTCACTCTACCCTCTACCTCAGGTAGTTTTAGTTTGGATTGGTGTCTGGTGCCTACGTGGCAGCCTCTGTCTTCCAGGTCAGCCTGTAGCTCTAACAGGCCGTTGGTATTCCTCATACCTTTCCTCGTGCCTTGAGTCCCCGTGAGGGGCAATCTCATTTGGTTGATTGTCATTGGCACGCCCGGCATCCAATTTTCTTCCTTCTCATGTGGAGTGTTGCGCTAGCACCAATTCTTGGTGGCTATTGCGGTTGTCCTCATTTTCAGGTGGAGTCTCCCCTCTGACCCTAGAGGCCATGGTTGTTGCTATCGCCTTTCCCCTGTGAGGCAGTCTGGTTCCAGGGCTAGTACTGCGGGAGCCCTTCCCAGGGCGAATTATTGCGTTCATCCTTCAACTGCGGCTTACATGACGCATGGGCAGGGGACACTGCATTTATGGTTTTCTCCACATCCCCTTACTCCATTTGGAGTTTCGGCCTGGGCATTTCGGCGGTATCTATACACCATTCCTCCTTCTAGGCATGGTGCCTTCTCGCTAGTTGTAGTTGTGATCGTGTCTACATTTACTTCTTCCACAGGGGGTACTTTACCTATGTTCTGCCATGACACGATGTGGCTGAGGGGTTTGCTTACTTCGGCTGGGCATTAGTACGTTTTCTGTACCTGGTATAACCTACCGATTTCTATAGCGCTGGCTTAGCGCCTTGTTCCCTTTACATGTACTGCATTGCCTCTACAATCTACCACGGTGACAGCATCAGCGTTCCCTCTGTGTGGAGTTTGGGTATGCACTTATTCAGTTTGCATATGTGGGTTGTCTACATGGCTACCATCACTGGGTCAAGCGGTCGTACTGCCCTTGTTATCACCCCTAAGTGCTGGTTTTCTACTAAGCCACATCGGCTGCTTCTACTTATCCCCTTCCGCAGGGCAAGTAGTTGCGCCCCCCACATACTGTTACTGCCTGCTCGGCCAGTGTTCATAGCCATTGGGTTCTCGTATGCTCCCTTTCTGCTGCAGGGTGCCTGCGCGAGTGGTGTTTGTTCTGTTACCAGTTTTTTTTTCTGGTGCTTTGTGGCGTTCGGGGTCCACACTCCCTTCCTGGCGCAGTATTTTTCCTATCTCTGGCTCCTGTCTGCAACTACCGATTTAGGTCTGCCAGTTCAGGCACACTTCCATGGAGTATCAGACGGCTTCTCTCCTCTATTGTTCTGGAATTTAAGGCCCCCGTCTACATGCCTCTGCGTACCACATTGGCATGTTCCTGGGGGAACATTGTTATGAAGAAACCCCCTTGGTCGTAGGTCTGAAGGGGACGTTTTTGATCCCGGAGGTTACTCCCCGATTTATTTATTTATTTTGGCAGTTTTGGGTCGATTCTACTGCCTTGTTCCCTTTGGGGTTCTTCACTCCCTCAAGAATTTTGGCTTCTGAGCCATTCTCATGCCTGACCTCCAGGTTCTCTAGCCCTGACTTGTTCTTCATGGTCCCGCAGGAGTGTTCTTCTCTTCTGGCAGTCCAGTATGGTGTGTGGGGCCTTTGCCTTCAGGCATTTCTACTTCTTCCCCCAAGGGGGGCAAGTTTTGTCACATCTGCAGTTCTTGGCCCTTGATATCCAGACGCCATTTTCAGTTAATCTTCTTCCAATCAGTATTCCACTGGTTTCCTTTTTTTCTTCTCACACCATACTATGGCTCTAGGGTGTTTTTTTCCTGGGGTTCTGACCCATGGGCATCACTCCTTAGCAGTCTTCTGGTTCCAGGCTATGTATTTCTCACCGGTATCTTCCGCAATCGCTCCGTTACTTCTGGTGACTGACTTGTCTTCATTCTTGTCCATCTTGTGGATATTCGTTGCGCTCTCCACTTCTTCTGAAGTCTCCTAAGCCGGGACTTATATTTCCTGGGCTGTTCTTTCTTCTGCCCAGCTGAAGCCTCTGTGTATTCAGCCGCTCTCTGGCTGGCCTTCCTGGTAATGGTTTTCCTGTCCCTTTTTCAGGGTTCCTGGGGTGTCTTTCCCCTGCATTTCTGGACGGGGCCCTATGACCGGCCTTGGATTCGTTCTGTTCTTGTTCTCTCCCCATGGTACTGCTTTTTAACGTCCCATGGTCCTCTGTGTCCCCCAATGATACGAGCGATAAAATAGGATTTTTTGTGCTTACCTGTAAAATCATTTTCTCGCTGAGTTCATTGGGGACACAGCTCCCACCCTGTATGTTCATTGCTGGTTCTCCTAGATGGGTCCTTTTGGTTCTTGATGATGACCCATCTCCAGTTTTCTTCCTTTTTATTGTTTTCTGTTGGCTTCTCCTGGCTGCTCCTACTGCTTTTGTGCAAACTGATTAGCTCAGTGTCTGCAGGAGGGATATAGCCGAGAGGAGGAGCTAACACTTTTTTTTTTTTTTGCTTAGTGTCGCCTCCTAGTGGCAACAGCTATACCTATGGTCTTCTGTGTACCCCCAATGAACTCAGCGAGAAAAGGATTTTACAGGTAAGCACAAAAATCCAATTTTTTTTCTTCTGACAATTAAAACCAGATAATGACACACATTCTTTTTTCTAACCGGTTTCTATTTTCTGATTTTAGATTAATTTTTTTATTTTTCCTGAACGTGATTATGGGAGCTGCCATCTTGTCTGAGCTGTTGTTAACAGCATTTAGGGAGATAAAACAGTAGTGATACACCGGCGCTTGCACTGAGTTTAACTGACGCAGCGGTACCGCAACGGTATCGCCACCGTTGGATATCAAATAAATGATGTGTGCAATATATATATATAGGTACTGCGCGACTTGTACTCCCTATTGCTTTCTCGATCAGGATGGCACCATGAAGATACGCAGTGGTTATAACAGGGACTTACAGTTTGGTTGTGATGTCTTAATCCTAGATGTTCCTCTGTATGCGCTGTTCTTCTGCGTCTTTCCGGTTCTTCTTTTTTCTTTTTGTTTTTGGTGCCGTTCGGGATGAGGAAAGGTTTGGGGAGCTGAGCCCTAATGGTAACAACTGTTTTTAATAAAATTGTTTCTTGAGCTTGCCCCGGCCGGTGGCACAGCTCGTGGTTTAAAAGAAGCCGCTTATTCGCGCTCGCTCGGAGTGCTGCGTGACGTCACGGCAGTGGCTATGGTGGACCAGGAGGACCAAAGTTTTCTCCAACGCGTTTCGATTAGTTCGCTAATCTTCGTCAGGGAGGCCGGGGCAAGCTCAAGAAACAATTTTATTAAAAACAGTTGTTACCATTAGGGCTCAGCTCCCCAAACCTTTCCTCATCCCGAACGGCACCAAAAAGAAAAAGAAAAAAGAAGAACCGGAAAGACGCAGAAGAACAGCGCATACAGAGGAACATCTAGGATTAAGACATCACAACCAAACTGTAAGTCCCTGTTATAACCACTGCGTATCTTCATGGTGCCATCCTGATCGAGAAAGCAATAGGGAGTACAAGTCGCGCAGCATTTAGGGAGATGCTTTACAGCAGCCACATGGGCCATACAAACAATGGAAAGAGTGGGACCTCATAGATTAGGCATGCTTTATGACCTATGCAGAGGTCAGGAGGGAGTAGATAAGCTGTGATATCACCTGTTGTCAATGGTGGATCATGCATTATCTATATATTGGTGATATCTGTCATTCTGATCTTGCCTGTAATGATAAAGTGATCTGTACAGACCAAGAAATAGCTCCTATTGTTAATCTTACTGACCAGTGTGGAAACTGCAGGGGAGAGCTTATTTTTTTTTACTACTACATAAATGCATGTATTTTTGGCTGAAAAGCATTTTTGTAGTAGTGGAACTTTGGTTTGGTAATAAATCTGCTAGAGGTATGGGATGGAGGCCAAGCTTTCAGGTGAGCTCTAAGGGTGCATTCACATGACCATATGTTTTTTGCAGTCCATTTTTTTTGCAGACCCGTTTTAACAATGACTATTCTTGGCAGCAAAACGGACTAGAATAGGACATGTACTATCTTTTGTGCGGGGCTGCGGAACAGACATACGTATGCGGACAGCACAGTGTGAGCTGTCCTTATTTTTTGCAACCCCGTTGAAATGGATGAGTCCGCATCCGATCTGCAAAAAATCTGATCGGATGCGGCACAAAGATACTGTTTTGTGAATGGGGCCTAAGACTTTACTGTGAACATCATTCCGCAGCTGCTATGGTATGATGTACTGCTATGATACATGGAATAGCTGCAGAAGCCAAACGATGCATCATTTGCATTTAAGTAAAAAAACTTATATATAAATTTTTATTGATTATTTATATGTAGTAGTACATAGCCATGTAGTAAACTTAAGTACATACATAATGCTTCCATTAATGTTAGTCAGTTTCAATGGATCACATATATAACAGCATGAGACATATACAAAAACCGTATATGAGATTTGCACATATCATTACCGTCCATTATCAATTAAGTCAATCATATGAAAAAAGTTGACCTACTGTTACTTCACATAAGTCATCTTAATTTTCCAACTTATACCCCCTCTCCCTCCCCCCCTAAACAGTAAGGTGTCTCTCCTTCAATACAGATAAGATTAGCAATCTAATCGACCAATAACCTCCCCAAGGAGCCTGCTATCCTGCCCCTTAGGTACCATTCTGAACCTAAAAAGGGTTTCCTAAGTACTTTCAATTCTTGGTCTGAGTATACCGTGGACATGAATGTCTTCCATTTTTTAAAGAACGGACTGATCAATGACCCTCCAGTCTGCTCCACCTCCAATCTTTCCATATCAAAGCACCTCTTGATTTGTATAAATATCTCAGAGGCTGTCGGAACCTGAGGTTGCAGCCAGTTTCTCAGAAGACAACGCTTGGCCGCCAAAATTGCTATATGGACTACTGGAGTAATGAGGTTACTTTCTGGAAACGAATCGAAAATAATAAGTTCAGGTGTAATTGAAATCATTATTTTCAGATGTGCTTTGATATGATGTTTAACCATCTTCCAAAATTGTATGGAATCTGGACAAGACCAGAGCCCATGGATCATATCCGACCCCCTAAGATGACATTTTGGACAAGCGACTATTCTAGATTGGTCCGGATCTTTCCCAGCATGGTTGAAGCCATATATCAGGGCTGGCCAACCTGCGGCTCTCCAGCTATTGTAAAACTACAATTCCCACCATGCACTGCTGTAGGCGGATAGTTGTAGGCTGGGCATGCTGGGAGTTGTAGTTTTGCAACAGCTGGAGAGCCGCAGGTTGGCCAGCCCTGCCATATATGGTTTTATGTAATATCCTAAAGTGTGTTTCTCTCCATCCTTCATTCCAAGTTATTTTCCTAACCTTTTCTAATCCTGGGATAATCGTACTTTCCGCCTCTATGAGAGGGAACTCTTTTTTTCCAGTGTGCAAAAACAGTGTCTGACAACGTTTTTTGTTTAATATCCCTAAGTTCCGAATCTAAGTCTGAAAGGGATTTTTTTTGCCTTGCCCTGACCTAGAAGCCTGTCCAAGACATTAGGGAGCATTATTGCCGCTGGGGTCTGGGTTCTATGTTTGAGAAAACTTTTAATTTGCATTTATGCAAATAAGTGTTGGGAGTGAGTGAGCCTATATTTGTCCTTAATTTCCAAGAAGGAGCTAAGGCGCCCCTCTTGGCCATTCCAGATATCCCCCATTCTTTTAATCCCCTTTGCTCTCCACTCCCCAAAGTGTTTAGATTCGATTCCCGCCGCAAATTCTGGATGTCCCCAGATAGGCATGAGCTTGGAGAGCAAGAACGGCAATTTAAGGATTTTACATACCTCTTTCCAGGCAGCTATAGTATCCCGAACTGTAAAACTGCTTTTAAATAGAAAACAAACCTCTTTAAAGTAAGTTCTTCCAACAGAGGGAAATCCATAAATGTTAGAACATATTCCCCTAGAGACAGAGCGGTGATATAATCAATGTGTAAATCTGCTGCTCTTTTTACAATTTATACTTTGTATTTTTTAAGTTGCCTTTTAAAATTTACATTTTACATGTTTCCTATTTATGGCGTGTGCTCAGGAATATTGCAGCCTTTGATCATGGTTTTTAGGAGTGCACTTCTTTTTTTTACGTGCATTTTAAGAGCATAAATTTGTGGGATGTTTGAGAAGCTGGTTATATAACCTTGAACATTATGCAGGTATTGCACTATGCGGTTGTCTAGGATTTCTTGTAAATGTATTTTTTTACTTATTTTTTTTTTAGTTAAAAAGCTGCCTGCATTTTTTTCATATTACATGCATTTTTATGGCTGTTTTTGAGGTCTTTTTAGCGTTAATAACAATTTTTTTTCGGAAAGTATGTACCTACCGTCTCTGATGTCACTCTCTTTGTAGACCAGTTTCCATGCTGCGTAAAGTCTGTAGCTTTTTGTGCAACAAATCCACAATGTTGTACAGTAGCAGAAAAGTGGATGAGATTTTCCGATACCTCTGCATAAATTGACTTGAACTGTGAGCTTTCAATCTGCAGCATGCCAGTTTGATGCAGGTTTCAGGGTAATGCCAAACTGTCTAGCCGGCCATGACCACCTCCGGGATCCAATGACCTGTGATTTTTGCAGTGTTCATGTGGCCCTTGGCTTGGCGTGCCCTGCCATGTGTGGCTGGTCAGACCGTTTGACCTTTTCAACGCAAATGTTGAAAGCAGTATTGCTGCTGCAAAAACAAACCCATTTCGGGTGATTTTTGCAGTAAGACTTCAGTGTAAAAGTCGTCACGTGTCCTTTCTTCCACCGTTTAACCTCCTAACAGTCAAATTACCACTGGAAAAACCCTCCTTAAAATGTCTCTTTTTTATTGCATATTTTTAATATGTGTCTGAAGTAAATATTGTTGGAGCACAACTCAGGGGACACTGCATTTTTTATTTCAATAGTTTTTATAGAATTTTTTAAACAAAATCGCATCACAAATACTATCTGTTCCATTGTAAGTGATCAATAGTTTGCATAGCTAGTCACAGATGGTGGTACAATGAGTGTAGTGTTATTTATACAAACACAAAAAATAACAAGTTAACACAAAGTGAGATGTTGCCTTAACAAAGTAAGAATCTTAGAGGGTGTTCAGATAGTTCTACAATGATAGGTCATATGGTTGACTCGTGGTCTGGGGCATAGACAGTAGCCACGACCCCCATTGGTGGTTAAACTTATCCACTCTATGATCCTTGTATGCCATCACTTTTTCATAAGTACAATTATTGTAAACCCTGGCCAATATTTCGGCCTTAAAAGGGGTATTGGCAGTTTTCCAGTATTTAGTGATTGCTAATTTTGTTGCCAGTAACAGGTGAGCAACTGGGGTTCTGTTCCTAGTCGGAATGGATACCCCTGGAAAAGAGAGCTACATGTACGGTTTTGTTAATAGTGATTCCACAGAATCTGGAAGCCACCTCAAATATGTCTGACCAGATTTGCAACACCAGGGGGCATGTCCAGAGGATATGTAGTAAGGTGCCAATGTTTCCACACCCGCGCCAACAGAGATGTGACGTACCGGGATAGATTCTGCTCAGTCTATCAGGGGTATAGTACCATCTCAGGCATGTCTTAATAGCAGCTTCGTATAGAGAGGTGCTGCGAAATGTTATGGAAATTAACTTAAATGTTGCCAGCCAATATGCCTCCGATGTACTCTCCTGTAGTTCTCTACCCTATGCCAGGAGTGGGGTAGTTTTGGAGAAAGTGGATTTCGCGCCTAAGGCTTGGTATAGTGGTCTGAGGCCCACTTTACGATCAGACCACACTGAAAAGGACCATAATTCAAAGATTTCTTTATGTGCGATTACATGGTGAGGCGATTTAGATTGCAAAAGGTGCCGAATCTGCAGGTACTTAAAGAAATCTCCTCTGGGCACTTTGAATTCTGCTTGGAGTTCACTAAAGGATTTCAAAACATCTTTATTGTAGAGCTGGCTCAGAGTTTTGATGCCTAAGGAGCACCAGGAGGATAGATCAATGTCAGGTATATGTAATTCAACCAGCTGTAATGGAGATACTTCTAGCAAAGAGAAGGGTTGATGGATGCATCTCTGGTGGAACAGATGCCAGTGATAAACTGAGGTCTGTAGCACAGTTGGTAAGGGTAGTACTTTGAGCTGGGAGACACTTAAACTGTTTATAAAGAGAGTTTTGAGATGTCTAGTAGGAGCTAGTGCAGATTCAATTTGTACCCAGGGAGTATGAACGTCTGACGTCCACCATTTCCTCAGCACCTGAGTCTCAGTGGCCATAAAGTAATCTTGTAGATCTGGAAAACCAAGTCCTCCTTTGGATTTATCTTTTATGAGAGTACATGTGGCGATCTGGGGCTTACTCCTTGACCACACAAAGTTGTTGATTAGGCCCTGTGCTTTCCTGAAAAAATGATTGGGGACTATAATGGGGACCATTCTAAAAATAAATAAAAGCTTTGGCATAATTAACATTTAAAAGGTCGCAATGCGGCCTACCCAGGAGATTTCATATTTGCTGTATGAGGCAATGTCTTGTTTAATAACATCTAATAGGGGGAGATAGTTTAGGCGGAATAAACTGGAAAAAGTCGGTGGTATAGAAACTCCTAGGTATTTTATACTATCCTGTCTCCAATCAAAAGGAAAGTCACGCTTTAGGGATTCTAGTAGGCTGTCTGGTATATTCAGAGGGAGGATTTGAGATTTGGACTCATTGACCTAGTAATATGACAGGCGACCGTATTCATTAATGAGGGAGAGTGCTGCTGGAAGGGCAATTTGAGGAGACGAAAGTGTCAGAAGCACATCATCTGCATACATAGATATACAGTGTTGAATTTTCCCAATTTGGATGCCAGAAATGTCCAAGTTAAGTCTAATGGCCTGGGCCAGGGGTTCCATTGCTAGGATAAAGATCAAGGGTGAGAGAGGGCACCCTTGTCGAGTGCCATTTTTTTTAAAGGGAATGACTGTGACAGAGCTCCGTTAATGAACACTCTTGCTAAAGGTTTAGAGTAAAGGGCTCGTATTGCCTCAATAAAAGCCTCTCCCAAGCCCATTTTCCCCAACACAGAGAATGCTCCCATCCCTTTGCGGTTTACAACATCCACAATGTTCAAGGCCTGACGGGAGTTATCTATGATTTGCCTCCCCTTGACAAATCCCGTTTGGTCAGCAGTTATTAGGAGTGGTAGGATATTTGATAATCTAGTTGCTAAGATTTTGGCGTAGATTTTTAGATCCGTGTTTAGTAGGGAAATGGATCTAAAATTTTGGGGTCTATCTGGGAGCTTGCCGGGTTTTGGTAGAGCCACTATCGTCGCATCTCATCTGGGAAATTTCCATCTGTGAATGCCTTGTTAAATACTGGTAGTAAGTAAGGTAAAAGTTGGTCTTGGAACGATTTGTAGTATATATTAGACAGACTATCAGGGCCAGGGGATATATGGAGATGGAGTGAGGATACGGCTTCAGCTATTTCTAGAGAACTGATAGGGTGAGATAATGCGTCCCTCTGCTGAGCGTTCAGGGCCGGGAGATTTAATTTCTCTAAGTAGGAGTTGATTTCAAGGGGCGATATTGGTAGTATCTCGGGGGAGTCCTTAAGGTTGTACAATGCCAAATAATATTCAACAAACTGGTCTGCCATAGCTTTTGGGTCATAGATCTTATTACCGTTGACAGGATGTGTCAAGTGAGGAACTCTGGCTTTTGCTGCTCTTATTTTTAGGCGACGGGCCAGTTGTTTCCCAGCCTTGTTGTCTTGTGAGTAGTAACGGGCCTTGGTTACTCTTAAGTTCTTTTCATATGTGAAAAGAAGACATTCTCTAAGTTGTGTCCTTAGGACATGTATTTGGGCTGCTCTTTCTGGAGAAAAGGATGACTTATTTAGTGATTCTAGGGAAGTGAGTTGGGAAAGTATGGTATGTATTTTCTGTTCTCTCAGTTTTTTTGACTGATGGCCCAGCTTGATAAATATGCCACGAATGTATGCCTTGTGGGCATTCCATAGGCAGTAAGGATTGGAGACTAATCCTTCATTCAGCTCAAAATAATCAATCAGTGCTCTGTCGATTTCTGCTTTATACCCTGGGTTAGAGATAATGTAAGGGCTACAGCGCCAGAGGGTATCCCTTATATTTTATATGTTTCCTGTATAGACAGAGATATGGCGGCATGGTCAGACCACATTATTGTCTCAACAGTGGAATGTGTGGCCAGCTGGAGAATTGATCGGCTAACTAAAAATAAATCTATATGGGAGTAGGAATTATGCACATGTGAAAAGAAAGAATAATCTCGCTCAGAAGCATGATGTATTCTCCAGATGTCGTACAGCTCTTCACGCCTTAGAAGGGGGTTCAAAGGTGGGGTATGATTTCCTATTTCTAGCTGTGGAATCCATCTCAGCATCTGGCACTAAATTGAAGTCACCACATACTATGAGGTGACCTTGTTGCATTTTTCGCCGTTTTGGCTAGTACTTTATTGAGGAAATGTAGTTGGTACTTATTAGGAGCATAGACAGCTACTATAGTATATGCTAGATTGTTTATAGTGCATGTTAAGATGATAAATCTACCATTTTTTTCTAGGAATGTATTGCTGGATGAAAAGGCAATAGAATTCCTAAAGGCCAGTAGAACTCCTCTGCTTTTTGCGATAGTGAGACTGTACGACATGTGGGAATAGAGGATGTCTGATCCTATGAGCATCCTTGCTGACTATGTGGGTCTCCTGTACACAAATAATATCAGCTTTAAGGTCGAGCGCTTCGGACCACATATAAGATCTCTTCTGAAGACTATTTAGCCCCGTAGTATTTAAAGAGACTATTTTAAGAACCATGGGAAATGGCCAAGAGGCTAATGTTACCTGCTAGGACCTCTATGACGCTAAAATGGGATCTGGCTGTGATTTCCTCCCCACCATGCATAACTATCTGAGACATTACTATAAAGGCAAATGTAGAACATTAAAGAACAAATAAAATAAAAAACAAACAATAATTCAAACCGGAGTGAAATAGTCACCCACGGAGGTGTATAATCCAGTTTTAGGACTTTAGGGGGAACAAGTCCTGTTTGATGCCAAGCACTAGAAGTGTACTCCAGTGCACAAATTAAGGAAGGCAAAGTCAATGCTTGGTACCCCTCTTAGCATTGACTGTGTGCCATTCGGAACTCAGGTGGCGTGGGGGCGACCGTTCCTCCGTTGATGGTATAGGTAAGTTCCATGAGCCCAGCAGGCGTCGACCCTCCTCCACTGATGTGATACTGTGCTGCTTGCCGTTATGGGTGAGAAGGAGCTTCACAGGGAACCCCCACTTGTAAGCAATACTGTGCTCTCTAAGAGTAGTTGCCTCTGTCGTAGTGTGGCGGCCGACAGGTCCGCGTATAACTTCACAGACTGGAATGGAGTGGGCATCTCTGACAACTGACGGGCTGCCATCAGCACAGCTTCTTTGGTTCGGAAAAAATGTATCCGAGCTAGAGTGTCTCTAGGAGTGGTCTCTGGCAAGTCCCCGGCTCTTGGGATCTAGGGATCCGATGAACCCTGTCAATGATCAAATCCTGGGCCGCACAGGAGGGCAGCAGCTTCTTCATAAGGGATTTTAGGTAGTCCGCAAGATCTGAGGGACCAACATCTTCAGGTATGCCCCGAAATGTAATATTGTTTCGCCTAAAGCGATCCTCTAGGTCATTCATTTTGGCTTTCATGCAGTCAATTTCTGTCTGCATGTCTTCTTGGTTGTCAATCAGTTGATTGTGTGATGTCGCAAACAATACCATTTTAGTTTCCACATGCGAAACTCTAGATTCTAGGCCCGCAATAGAAGATTGCTTTCAGCGCAGCCCTCCATACTGATTTCCCCTCCCTAATAACCCCGCTGCAATCAGCATTTCTTTCAAGAGGTTCCCCGATGCAGGTTGATCAGAGGTGGGGAGCTTGTGTAATATGGCGGTAATAGGATGGGCGTCTGGGCCCTCAGAGCTCACCTCCACATCTGCAGCTGACTGAAGTCTAGGCCTCTGCTTCTCCGGGCTCCTCGTGTCTGAACAAGATAGCGTCTGTGCCCTCGCACCGCCTGAGGAAGGAGTTGAACTTGCGGAGCCGCCTGTTACTGAAGTCCGGTTGTCAGACCTAGGCGTTAGAGGTAAGCCCAAACTGCTTTTCACAGGCTGTGATGGTTCACACTGCAGTGCCGGAGAGGGTCTGGAGTTCGTCTCGGTTGTGTGAGGCAAAGATGGAGGTGCCGCTTGACTTGGCTGTGCAGCGTTTGCTTCTTTATTGAAGTAAAAGTCCAAAATGCCCTGTTTGGCATGCACCCTCTTGCCCCGAGGCATCTTATAGGGGTTGTGGGAACTTTGGGGTGGATGGCAACAGATGGTATAGAGGGAATACCGTGCTTTTTCAGTCGCTTTGTGCAGGAGCTGCAAGTTCAAGCGGCCATCTCACTCGGCTGCCAAACCACGCCCCCCAGGGGACACTGCATTTTTAAAGCCTTAGTGATATAACACAATTTAGCCTTAAAGGGGTTATTCAACCCCTATAATGCCCAGGACCCTTACACAGGTTGTACTTACCTTGCTCCCTGGCACCCACATCGCTTCTGATACCCGATGAGCCTCGCCTCCATCGCAGCCTGCTATTGGCTGCCCCCCATCGCCAGATATTTTGATCTGCACGATGGGGAGATGCAGCAACAGCAGTGCTGGCATCAGACGTGACACGGGTGCCGGGGAGCAAGGCAAGTACAACCTGTGTGAGGGGCCCAGGCATTATAGGGATTGGATAACCCCTTTAACGACTATAACATTTTGCCCCCTATGTTCTGGCAGCCATAACTTTTTTAAATTTCTTTCTTCTAAACATTTTTCTTGATTTTTGCGGACAAAAAACTCGCTTGTGTGAAAGAGCCCTTGGGGCTCTTTCACAGGAGCGAGTTTTCCATCTGGATATGATGTGTGTAGTGAACACATAACATTCGGGCTGAATCCTGACCTATTCATTTCAATGGGTCTGTGCACTTGAGCGCTGTTTTTCACTTATTATCTCTGTGTTCAGTAAAAATCACAACACGTTCCATATTGTGCGTTTTTCACGCAGCCCTGGCTCTATAGAAATGAATGGGGAAAATGGAGGAATCTGGATGTAATGCATTTTTCACTGGTTGCTAGGAGATGCTGAGTGTTATTCTTCAGTTTTTCTTCATGCGTGTGAGAAATGCATTCAAATCAGATACAATCTCGGACAGGAAAAACGCACACACTGAACGCAATTGCTGGCTTAGATCCCCACAGCAACCAATCAGATTCCATCTTTCATTTTTCAGAGCTTCTTTGAAAAAGGAAACGTGGCATCTGATTGGTTTCTATGGGCAACTAAGCCAGTTTTCCTTAGCACTGGTTTTGATCTCCCTTATGGTTGCTTTCATCCAAAAACCACACCAGAACTCCATGAAGTGGAATGGTCTGAGCTGCAGTACCACACACAACCTGTGGGCTGTTGTGGCACCGTTTAAGAAAGCTCTTCCAGTATGGATTTTTTGTATGGATTTTTTTAACCCCTTAAGGAACAGGTCATTTTTCACCTTTAAGGACCAGACTGATTTTTGCAAATCTGACATGTGTCACTTTATGTGGTGATAACGTTAAAACGCTTTTACTTATCCAGTCCATTCTGGTATGTTTTCTCGTCACATATTGTACTTCATGACAGTGGTACATTTGAATTGAAATATTTTATTTTTATTTATAAGAAAATGCTAATTTTTCAAAATTTTGGGTAACTTTCCAAGTTTCAATTTCTCTGCTTTTAAAACAGATAGTGATACCTCATATAATAGTTATTACTTTACATTTACCATATGTCTACTTCATGTTTGGATCTTTTGTGAATGCCATTTTATTTTTTGGGGACGTTAGAAGGCTTATAAGTTTAGAAGCAAATCTACACCCCTCAAGGTATTAAAAACTGATTTTACAAACTTTGTTAACCCTTTAGGTGTTCAACAAGAATTAATTAAAAATGGTAGATTTTCCATTTTAATCATTTTTTTTCCGCTAACAAAGCAAGGATTAACAGCCGAACTAAACTCAATATTTATTGCCCTGATTCTGTAGTTTACAGAAACACCCATATGTGGTCAAAAACTGCTGTATGGCCACACGGCAGGGCGCAGAAGGAAAGGAACGCCATATGGTTTTTAGAAGGCAGATTTTGATGGACAGTTTTTTTTACATCATGTCCCATTTGAAGCCACCCTGATGCACCCCTAGAGTAGAAACTCCAAAAAAGTGACCCCATTTTAGAAACTACACCCCTCAAGGTATTAAAAACGGATTTTACAAACTTTGTTAACCCTTTAGGTGTTCCACAAGAATTTATTGAAAATGGATATGAAATTTCTGAATTTCACTTTTTTGGCAGATTTTCCATTTTAATCATTTTTTTCCGCTAACAAAGCCAGGATTAACATCCAAACTAAACTCAGTATTTATTGCCCTGATTTTGTAGTTTACAGAAGCACCCCATATGTGGTCGTAAACTGCTGTAAGGGAACACAGCAGGGCGCAGGAGGAAAGGAACGCCATATGGTTTTTGGAGGGCAGATTTCACTGGTATAATTTTAACTTGCCATGTCACATTTGAAGACCCCCCTAGAATAGAAACTACAAAAAAGTGACCCCATTTTGGAAACTACGGGATAAGGTGGCAGTTTTGTACTATTTAAAAACTTTTTTTTTTTACGGTGTTCACCTGAGGGGTTAAATCATGATATTTTTATAGAAAAGGTTGTTATGGGCGTGGCGATACTTAATATGTATACTTTTATTTTTATTTATTTAAGTTTTATACACTAATATTATTTTTGAAACAAAAATAAAATCATGTTTTAGTGTCACCATAGTCTGAGAGCCATATTTTTTTTGATTTTTGGGGCGATTCTCTTAGGTAGAATATAATTTTTGCAGGATGAGATGACTGGTACAATTTTGGGGTGCCTATGACTTTTTGATCGCTTGCTATTTGTGATGTAAGGTGACCAAAAAATGGCTTCCCCCCCCCTTTTTTTTTTTGGGGCGATTGTCCTATGTAGGGATTAATTTTTTGCAGGATCAGGTGATGGTTAGATTGGTACTATTTTTTGGGGGGGCATATGCCTTTTTGATCGCTTTGGTGTGTGTGTGTGTGTGTTTTTTTTTTTTTTAAACCCTTTTTTTTTTTTACTTCTGTCCCACTCTGGGACTTCAACTTTTGGGGGTCTGATCCCCTCTGCAATGCATTACAATACACAGAGTAATACACTAACAGGTTGCCTAGCAGACCGGGCCTGAGGCTGGATCTCCTCTGCACCCGTAGAAGGCAGGTCCCGATGCTGTGCAAGGCATTGGGCAGCCTCTGCATGGCATCGGGCTGCCTTCTGACACATCGAGTCCCCGCCACAGCAGCGCTGGAACTCGATGCGCTCCCTCACCCGCCGCAAACCACTTCTGTCGCGGTCAGCAGCATAGAAGGGGTTAATCTGCCGGCATCTGCTTTTACAGCGATGCCGGTGGATACAGCAGGGGCCCGGCTACCAGGGACTTCCGGGCCCCTGTAATGATTGGGCGTGCACTGCTCTGGTGCCCGCCGTGCATGTACGGCGGAATGCATACTGGAAATGCATCCCCTGCCGTACATGCATGGCGTTTTGCGTTAAGGGGTTAAAATCCAGAACAACCTCCTTTTAAGCAGGGAAGACGTAGTGATAAATGGCAGCCTTTATGATGAATTTCATGAAATACCAGCTAACTCAAGCGGCACACCGTTCTGTCTCTTAAAAAACATAGGTGCAGGGATTGTGCTCTTGGTATCCAGCATTAGACCATGTTCACACTTGTGTGGCAGATTCTGTTCATAACAGAGGCCACAATGCTCTGTGCATCTGTCATACATTGGATTCTAACAGCGCCCAGAAAACGCATTGAGATACAAGAGGATTCCTTTGAGGTGCCTGTTCTAACTGGACTAATAGTACGGCATGAAGCGGGATGTGTCTTGTGAAATATGAGAGAATCTGCAATAGAGGTTCAAAGCCATATGTGAACACAGAATTAGCAGTATTTTTATTTTTTACATTAAATAAACCAATATGTGTTATTTTTAATCTCTCTTCTTGGCTCATAGGCAAACAAAAACCTTCTGACTAGACTTGTATTGTCCAATTTAGCTTTAGGCCGGGGTCACAAGTGACTGAATAGCTAATAGCAAATGCAGAGTGTTGTACAGTACCAGCAAAGTGGATAACCCCAGCCTCTTGCACACGACTGTGTGTCCCCTGTGGCCGTATTGCGTTCCATATATGGCAGGTCAACAATACACGGGACACCGGCCGTGTGCATTCAACATCACGGATGCGGACCCATTCACTTCAATAGGTCCGCAAATCCGGAGGTGCAGTGCGGAATGGAAGCACTACGGAGTGCCTTTGTGGTGTTCCGTTCCACAAAAATATAGAACTTGTCCTTTTTGTGGAATGGATGGATCGTGGACCCCATTCAAGTGAATAGGGTCGCGATCCGCATGCAGGTGCCCGTGCATTGCGGACCACACCCTTAGGCCTCTTTCATACGGTCAGTATTTTTGCCTCAGTATTTGTAAGCCAAAACCAGGAATTGGTCCAGAATACAGAAGAGGCACAAATCTTTCCATTATACTTTTTCTCTGTAGGTTCCACTGCTTGTTTTGGCTTACAAATACTGACTGTGTGAAACAGGCCTTAGGCCTCTTGCACACGACCGTATGTAATTTGCTGTATTTTGCGGTCCGCAAAAAATACGGATGACATCTGTGTGCATTCTGTTTTTTGCGAAACGGAACATCTGGCCCCTAATAGAACAGTACTATCCTTGTCCATTATGCGGACAATAATAGGACATGTTCTATCTATTTTTTTTGCGGATCCATTGAAATGAATAGGTCCGTACACGGAACGCAAAAGGAAAAAAAAATGTTTGTGTGCAAAAGGCCTTAGTGTCTGAAGGACCCCAGACTATGGCCTATTTCACATAAGCATAATGCAGGTGTATATCTGAGCCCATATTAAAGGAGTATTCTGGTTATGTTATTCCCTATTTACCGATCACGTACCCTGTGAAGTCCCCCAAAATGAATGGATAGGCCAATCGGGCATGTACGCATCCACTCCACCGGTAGGACCCCACAGTCTAATAGTTATCCCGCTATCCTGTGGATGAAAGATAACTTAACTGGAATGCCCCTTTAAGGCTGCAGACATGAGTCTGATGACATGAACTAGTTTAGTTTGGCTGATAAGACCCACAGTTGGGCTGGGACTTGCAGTCATAATATGTGCTTGTGTCAACCTGGCCTACAGGGGAGGGTGTCATCAGTTAGTTCTGCTCACTTGGTTGCTAGATTAGGAGCAGCATTTTGTGACTGTTAGCACAGCGCAATGTACATAAATTAGTGAGCAAACAGAAGCTGACATCCTAGAAATCAGCATATGGAAAGTCAACAATACACATGTACAGTAATTATCTCCATTTTGTAATTCTGAATACATTCCTGGAATCTATTTCATTTCTTTGTAACAGCAGAAATAATATTTCCATTTATTGGAGCGTAGCAGTTAGTCCAAAGTGAACGCACTTTTCTTTTTCTCTCCTAAAGAAGGCCTGTATGCTTTACTGATGTTTCCTGCTCCATCCTCGCACTCTTTATGTAAATGACAATTCTGGACTAGCTTCTCTTAGAATTCGAGTTTGTGCTGTTCCTTCATCCTGGATGTCACCATTCCTTATGTTCAATAGAGACCGACCACGCCACCGTTACTGAGCCTGCAGGCAGGTAGGTAGCTTTATAATAAATGGGGAGCAGGAGATTTATCAGTGTATCACTAATTGTCTGGTGTGAATACATTGAGAATATGAGGTCACATTTACTAAGACCAGTCTTAAGCCCTATAGCTGGCGGTGGATCGCTGAAGTTATTTAGAGGTGCCCGTCCCCTTCCCCGCCACCTGGCATGAGCGGAGAAGAAGACGCAGATTCTGCTGCACTATGGCTTGCTACAGAATCTGCCCCAGATATACGCCACAAAAGTGGCATGTATCTGGTCATAAATGACCCCCATGGTGTTTTGAATGAGCGCCATATTGATGAAGCACCTGGTCCACTTTTTCTAACATAGAAGTCACATAAAGTGGGTGGTGCCAAAGGTGACTTTTTTTATTACAATTTTTCAAATTATAATTGTGTCTGCTTAATAAAAAAAAAAAAGTAAATTCATCAGAAATTAGCACTTTTGCATTCTGCTTTGCCTGTGAATGATTGATGCATGTTTACTGGAAAACTGGGTGAAGCAGGGGACCCTATGAGATCTAACCAGTAGAAATGGCAATGCACAGTTGTCAATGTATTTATACATTTACAGGATGTATAAATGAGGAATGGAACAACGCAGAGTTCTTTTTATTTTATGGCTAAAGCAAATATTTACTAAAACAACCCTGGCAGGAGAGCGGAGAGGTCCTCTTTACCAGGACTGCATCATATTGTTCTGATCTGTGCTACATGTACAGTAAATTGAATCTAAACAGTAGATATATTATAAATTGATCTGCAAAAAACAATATAATCCTTACAAACAAGAATCTTAGGGTACTTTCTCACTAGTGGTTTTCTTTTCCGGTGTTGAGTTCCGTCACAGGAGCTCAATACCGGAAAAGAACTGATCAGTTTTATGCTAATTCATTCTGAATGGCGAGCATTCCGTTCCGTTCAGGATGCATCAGTTCAGTCCCTCTTTCGTTTTTTGGCCGGAGAAATAACCGCAGCATGCTGCATTTTTCTCTCCGGCCAAAACTCCTGAACACATGCCGAAAACTCCTGAACACATAATTTCCATTGAAATGTATTAGTGCCGGATCCGGTTTTCCGGCCTGCGCATGCATTTAAAAATGCAAAAAAATAAATAAAAATCGGATCCGTTTTTCCGGATGACACCGGAGAGACAGATACAGTATTTCAATGCATTTGGATCCGGATCTGTCTGACAAATGCCATCCGTTTGCGTCAGGATTGACGGAACTGCCTGCCGGAATCCTCTGCAAGTGTGAAAGTACCCTTAGCAATACATATAAAAACAATATAATCATCATAAATAATAAAACTGCTGAAAGTCGTGTACATTGCTATAATGTTATTTGAAAGCAAGTTCTAAGTTGTTGACTTCTTGCGTCCTGATGGAATAGGAGGTAGAATCGGTTTAGTATTGGAGCCTGAACGGCTTGTATAGATCCGGGGTGAGGAGGAAGATGATGATTTGGACTTGGAAGCACGGACATCCGAGTGACTTGAAGATGGAAGGCGTGGAGTCTCTGGAGTATTTCCTGCATATTTCAGGTCACCTGTCAAGTATACAGAAAAAAACAACATACAGGAGTTAGGAATCCTGGAATATGATGTCCTTAGTTCTGATGACTTCTGTCATTTCATTTTTCTCCATAGTGGATTCAATACAACCAAAAAGGACTTAATGTGCACTAGGCATGTGGGACATGATGGTCTACAGCAGGGATCCGCAACCTTTAACACTCCAGCTGTTCAGAAACTACAACTCCCACAATCCTCCTTCTGTGGGAGTTACAAGAACAGCTGAGTAAGTTTGCATGCTGGGAGTTATAGTTTCACAGCAGCTGGAGTGTTGGAGGTTGCTGATCCCTGGTCTACAATGATCTCCATCCTGTGGTTCTCCAGCTGTTGCAAAATTCCCCTTCTGCCCTGACAGCCAGCAGGTAGGAGTTGTAGTTTTGCAACAGATGGAGAGCCATAGGTTGAGGAACACTGGTCTCATACGACTGGATTCACATGTGGGCTCATTTTACTTCACGGTCAAATCTACCAGAAGATCTGCAAGTCTTATATGCGGATTTGGGTACGGCTTTCAGTCCTTGCTTTGCACCCTAACACTACTTGACAGCTTGTCCTCTTCACAGCTTTTTAAACAAGTTAATGGCCACACAGGGTCCGGGGCATTAGACTCGCCCTACTGTACGTGCACAGCTGGAGGGTACTGTACATTCACTTCTGTAACTAAAAATCTGTTCTGTTCATCTTAATAGGGTTGTTTTGGAGACAAGCAAATAGATTTCTGGGGCAGTCACAGAAACCTTTGTAACAAATCTGCAGTATATGAGCATACTCTAAGGCCAGACACACACGAGCGAGTTGAATGCGAGGAACTTGCAGCATGTGTCAGTGAAAGGTCCCGTTCTGGCCTCCGTTTCTCTGACAGGATCACACAGCATTAGGCTACATTCACATGACTGTAGATGTTTTGCGTGTGAATGTAGCCGGCCCTATGACAGAAATGCCTATTGTCTGTGATTGCGGACAACACACAGTGTGCTGCACCCGTTCTGCAAAATTGCGGACCCAAAAATACGGTCGTGTGAATGCACCCTTAGGGTCCATTCACACGTCCGTTGTTTCTTTCCTGATCTGTTCCGTTTTTTGAGGAACAGATCTGGACCCATTCATTTTCAATGGGTCCTGAAAAATATCGGACAGCTCAATGTCAGATTTTTTTTCAGGACCCATTGAAAATGAATGGGTCCAGATCTGTTCCGCAAAAAACGGAACAGATCAGGAAAGAAACAACGGACGTGTGAATGGACCCTTATACTGATTTAGAATGTTGTGTAACCCTGAGAGTTCTGGAATCTATTGTATTACACGGACAGCATGATATCAGTCTAAGAGCAGGCATCTCAAACTCCGGCCCTCCAGCTGTTGCAAAACTACAACTCCCACAATGCCCTGCTGTAGGCTGATACCTGTAGGCTGTCTGGGCATTGTGGGAGTTGTAGTTTTGCAACAGCTGGAGGGCCGCAGTTTGAGATCCCTGGTCTAAGGCCTCTTGCACACGAACGTGCGGCGGCCGGGACGGATTCAGACCCATTCAACTTGAATGGGTCCGTAATCCATCCACACCGCAAAAAAATAGAACTGTGTCTGCATCCGTGATGCGGAGTGCACACGGGCCGTGCGGACCCGCCGTATACGTTTGTGTGCAAGAGGCCTAATTCAGTAGATTCCAGGTTTACACAGCATTATAAATCAGTATAATGCTCTGCGAACTTGTCAGAGGAGTGGAGGCCAGAACGGGACCTCTCACTGACAAATGCTACAAGTTCCTCACATTCAACTTGCTTGTGTGTGTCTGGCCTAAGGGTTCTGCTTAGAGATAAGCACAGAGGCTCTGTTGCTGCCAGCGAAGCAGCGCTGCTACCTGGAAGTTCTTCTCCTTTGAATAAAGAAGGAATCAGGTAGAACAATAAATAAAAATGTTAGGGCCATTAAACCATCCTTTGAACAAAAATGTTAAGCTTATGTTCAGACCGCATTTTCATGCCAGGGATTTTTATATGTTTTCTGCACTGGAGTCCAAGCCAGAATAAGCCTATAACACAACTGTCCATCGATTTAAATGTGAATCCACAAAGAATGAGCATGTTCATTTGAGGCACGGTTTCTACAAGGAAACAGTGTCGGCTGTCTGCATACAGAATAGACCCATTCAACAGGGCTAAATCCACAGTTTGCATACCACAAATACACATCAGATCTTAAATATTTGTTCTGGTATACTCCACTCTGAATACACCAAAGTTGGTCACAGGCAAGCTGGGTGCAGTCTACCAAACTGAAGACTGCTTAACATGCAACACAACAGACGTTATCTACGTGTTAGCAGGGGCGTAGCTATAGGGGGTGCAGAGGTAGCAGTCGCTACCGGGCCCAGGAGCCTGAGGGGCCCAAAGACCCTTGTGCCACATAAGAAAACACTGGAATTATAGAAAGTGTATGCAAGTTACACCTCTGGCTGGACAGAAGGGGTTAGGTTAAGAATTTGGTATGGAGGAGGGGGGGGGGGGGGGGCAGTTTCAATTTTCGCCCTCATGCAGCACGAAGGTTTGAGGGAAGGGCCAATGACCAATGTAAAAGAGGATAGCTGAACACATTGCGAATATCAAGAAGGGATATGAACAGCATTCAGTATCAAAACACTACAAGACACATCACAATAGCGATCCTACATCACAGATATTCACAGCCCTTGAGAAGATCAATAAACCATGGAGAATAGGGAACCACATAGAAAATATGTCAAGGGTCGAATCAAGACGAATATTTGAATTCGACACTATATCCCCCACAGGCCTCAATGAAGACCTTGAAATTTTGGGATTTCTATAATTTGACTTCTCCTGGTGGGGTGCCCCATGGGGACAGGAAATATAGGTTCCGCTGTTCTACCAGCCCCTCTATCTCTTCTCCCCGTGAGGTCCCTCCTCCCATACACATCACTTCTTATCAAGTATTTCTATAATCAATATTCATTACAGATCTCTGAGTCCATACAGCAAAGACTCTAGCACTTATAATACCTCTTGTACGTCATTGTACTCTATACCCCTGTGTAGTCAGTAATTGCAGTGGCGTTGCGAGGGGGGTATGGCGGGTGCGGGCTGCACCAGGTGACACCAGTCTGATGGGGTGAATGCATAGGCGTGATTCCCCTTTAACGCTGTGAATACTAATCAGTGCTTCCATTTTGGAAGCGCTGATTAGTACCAGAGGACCGGGAAGCGGTGAAAGATCTGTACTCACCGCTTCCTGGTCCTCAGCTGACAGCAGGAGGAAGAAGATCGCGGGAGGTGCTGGTAAGGAGCGGCGGCGTCCAGGAGCAGGAGAGGTAAGTGTTTTATTTTTTTTATCTGAGGCTGCTGGGGGCAATTGGGGCATAATGGCCAGGTTGCTGGGGGCTGAGAGGCATAATATGGGGGGGGGGGGCTGAGAGGCATAAATTGGGCTGAGAGGTATAATGGGGGGCTGAGGTATAAATTGGGCTGAGAGGCATAATGGGGGGGGGGCTGAGGCATAAATTGGGCTGAGAGGCATAATGGGGGGGGGGGGGCTGAGGCATAAATTGGGCTGAGAGGCATAATGGGGGGGGCTGAGGCATAAATTGGGCTGACAGACATAATGAAGGGGGGGGCTGAGGCATAAATTGGGCTGACTCGGCGAGGCAATGGCATAATAGGGCTGAGACTCCTGAGAGGCATAATGGGGGCTGAGAGGCATAAGGGCGGCTGATAATGGGGGCTCAGAGGCATAAGGGCTGATAATGGGGTCTGAGAGGCATAAGGGCTGATTATTGGGCTAATGAGAGGCATGGGGGCTGAAAGGCATAAGGGCTGATTATGGGGGTGATGAGAGGCATGAGGCTCTTATCTGAGGTCTGATTGGGGGTCATTTACATTGAGGTCTGATTGGGGGGCTAATTTGAGGTTTTATTGGGGTCCTATTAACATTGGGGGTCTGATCGGGGCTGTCAGCTGAGGTCTGATTGGTGGTCTGACCTGAGGTGTAATGAAAAATAATCTTTTTCTTATTGTCCCTCTCTAAAACCTAGGTGCGTCTTATAGGTCTCCTTCCTGAACTGCAGAGCGGTGCCCACTTCCATCCCTGAGCCCAGCTGCCCAGAGCACTGATCCTGCGCTGCTGGAGTGTTTAGAACTGTAAGTATTTACAGTAATTCACTGTAAGCTATATTATATATATTACTTGTTTTATGTGAGTAAGGGTGCTGGGAAGTTGAAGAAGGGGGAGATGAAGAAGGGGGAGATGGAGAAGGGGAGGGAGGGGTGGATGGAGGGGTACAGTACTCTGCACATTGTAAAAAAAAAGAAAAAAAGTAAGCACCACATTATTTTCTGTCCGCCGTCACAAAACAATCTGGAAGTGGCCCTCCCTCCCAAGATTTGCCCACTCTTCTTTGCAAAAACACTCCAAATCTGTCAGATTGCGAGGGCATCTCCTGTGCACAGCCCTCTTCAGATCACCCCACAGATTTTCAATCGGATTCAGGTCTGGGCTCTGGCTGGGCCATTCCAAAACTTTCATCTTCTTCTGGTGAAGCCATTCCTTTGTTGATTTGGATGTATGCTTTGGGTCGTTGTCATGCTGAAAGATGAAGTTCCTCTTCATGTTCAGCTTTCTAGCAGAAGCCTGAAGGTTTTGTGCCAATATTGACTCGTATTTGGAACTGTTCATAATTCCATTTAGCTTAACGAAGGCCCCAGTTCCAGCTGAAGAAATACAGCCCCAAAGCATGATGCTGCCACCACCATGCTTCACTGTGGGTATGGTGTTCTTTTGGTGATGTGCAGTGTTGTTTTTGCGCCAAACATATCTTTTGGAATTATGGCCAAAAAGTTCAACCTTGGTTTCATCAGACCATAACACTATTTCCCACATGCTTTTGGGAGACTTCAGGTGTGTTTTTGCTAAATGTAGCCTGACTTGGATGTTTTTCTTAGTAAGAAAAGACTTTCGTCCTGTTACTCTACCCCATAGCCCAGACATATGAAGAATACGGGAGATCGTTGTCACATGTACCACACAGCCAGTACTTGCCAGATATTCCTGCAGCTCCTTTAATGTTGCTGTAGGCCTCTTGGTAGCCTCCCAGACCAGTTTTCTTCTCGTCTTTTGATCAATTTTGGAGGGACGTCCAGTTCTTGGTAATGTCACTGTTGTGCCATATTTTCTCCACTTGATGATGACTGTCTTCACTGTGTTCCATGGTATATCTAATGTCTTGGAAATTCTTTTGTACCCTTCTGACTGATACCTTTTAACAATAAGATCCCTCTGATGCTTTGGAAGCTCTCTGCGGACCATGGCTTTTGCTGTGGGATGCGACTAAGAAAATTTCAGGAAAGACCAACTAGAGCAGCTGAACTTTATTTGGGGTTAATCAGAGGCACTTTAAATGATGGCAAGAGTATTCTGACTCCTATTTAACCTGATTTTGAATGTGATTGCTTAATTCTGAACACAGCTACATCCCCCCATAAGACAGTGCACACTTATGCAACCACATTATTATTTTTTTGTTTTGTTTTCTTCCCTCCACCTAAAAGATTTCAATTGAGTGGTACAGTTTATAGGTCACATTAAAGGTGGAAAAAGTTCTAAAATGATTTATCTTTGTCTCATTTTTTTACAGCACAGAAACCTGACATTTTAACAGGGGTGTGTAGACTATTTATATCCACTGTACATACGCGCGCGGCGTGTCTGTTTGTGCTTTAGGGTGCACACCTATGGGTGAGTGACGTCACCCGCCGGACCCAACACCACTACTAGCCCCCCCCCCCCCCCGTTGGCGATCTGTCTGCTTAGCCCCCCTCACATCAGCGGTCTGTTCAAAGGGACGTCAGCGGTGCCGCGGCGGAGCTTGATGGACGTCACCTACGTGACTCGTCCGAACAGGTCAGAACACGATGACCACACAAAGAAGCGGTCACCAGAAGAAATTGAACAGCATTTGGTGTCTCGGTCAGCCAGCCAGCAAAAGTGGGGTGCACCTGACCTAGGTGAGCTTCTGCCAGCAGGGGGGAAAGGGGGTGCTGGGGCTCTAAGCTTTGAGGAGGGGGGGGTCTGCTGAGCTAACAGATGCCCCCTACGGCAGTAGCCCCCCATAGCCCCCATATATGGCTAAAAAATTATTGCTTGGGAGGGGTGACACCATTTTCTACCGCACCGGGTGACACCAGCCCTAGCAACACTACACCCCTTTGTACTCAGTTTACATTCCGGTTACTTAGCACCAACATCAAGTGCATTGATATATGAAACAGCCTTTAGTATGTTGCCTTTTTACAGTGCTTCGCGGATTCCGGTTGTGAAGTGGGTACAGTTCACATATACAGGTAAGTTTTTCAGGTGAACCGCGCTGCTCCAGAGCATACAGAAAACCCTCCTTTCCGAATCAAGCAAATATCACTGGATATGGGAAAGCATTCAGGTCACATCGATTCAATTTCTCCTTTCTTTGTGCACTCCTATGGAGGATCAAGGTTGCCGCAGATAGTGAAGTAAAATCACAGAATTAAAACTGCAAAGGTTTTATTGTACTTAACATATCCCGCCCGCGCATGCGCACTGCATGGAATGATGCTGCTGCCCACAATGGTCATTACAGTGCGCATGCGCCGGCTGGATATCGGCCAGTACACTGGCTGACGTAAGAGGCTTACAGGGCGGGCCAAGCTTACAGGCTGGGGAGGGGTTATGTGAGAAGAAGGCAGAGCGGCCTGGGCACTTACAGCCCGAACGCCGCCCCTGGGCACTTGCGAGCCCTCATTTACATATGAATAAAACTCAGTTTTTTTGGTCTATAAGGGCAAATTGTGGTGACAGACTCCCTTTAAAACCGATTTTACAAACTTTGTTAACCCTTTAGGCGTTCTACAAGAATTAAAGGAAAATGGAGATCAAATTTTTAAATTTCACTTTTTTGGCAGATTTTCCATTTTAATTCAATTTTTTCTTTAACACATCAATAGTTAACAGCCAAACAAAACTTAATATTTATTACCCAGATTCTGCGGTTTACAGAAACACCCCACATGTGATCATAAACTGCTGTATGGGCACACAGCAGGGTGCAGAAGAAAAGGAGCGCCACATGGTTTTTAGATGCCATGTACCATTTCAAGCCCCCCTGATGCACCATTACAGTAGAAACTCCCAAGAAGTGACCCCATTTTGGAAATTAGAGGAAAAAGTGCCAGTTTTATTGGTACTATTTTTGGGTACATATGATTTTTTAATCATTCATTATAACACTTTATGGGGCAAGGGGTTCGGTCAAGTGACATTTTTATAGAGCAGATCGTTACGGACGTGGCGATACCTAATATGTATACTTTTTCTTATTTATTTACAGTTTACACAATAATAGCATTTTTGAAACAAAAAAATATGTTTTAATGTGTCCATGTTCTGAGAGGTTTTTTTTTCTTTTTTTACGGTGTTCACCAGAGGGGTTAGGTCATGTGATATTTT
Organism: Bufo bufo; assembly: GCF_905171765.1. Classification (NCBI taxonomy): domain Eukaryota; kingdom Metazoa; phylum Chordata; class Amphibia; order Anura; family Bufonidae; genus Bufo; species Bufo bufo. The sequence continues at coordinate 589,491,954 of NC_053389.1, read as the reverse complement.
TATAGAGCTGGTTGTTACGGACGTGGCGATACCTAATATGTATACTTTTTTTTTTTTTTTTTCACTTTAACACAATAATAGCATTTTTGAAACCCCAAAAATGATATAGTGTCTCCATGTTCTGAGAGCTATAGTTTTTTTATTTTTTGAGAGATTTTCTTATGTAGGCGCTCATTTTTTTGCGGGATCAGGTGACAGTTTTATTGGTACCTTTTTGTGGGACATACGCCTTTTTGATCACTTGGTATTGCACTTTTTGTGATGTAAGGTGACAAAAATGGCTTTTTTTGACACATTTTATTTTATTTTTTTATGGTGTTTATCGGACTGGGTCGATCATGTGATATATTTATAGAGCCGATAAAATGTATATTTTATTTTATTTTTTACATTTATTTTTTATTCTTCAAATGGGGGAATTTTTTTTTTACATGTGAAACCTTTTATTTTATTTTTTAACACTTTATTGATGTTTTTTTGTATTTTTTTTACCACTTTTCGTCCCCCATAAGGTCATACAAGACCTCTGGGGGACATTTACTTCACATTTTTATATATTTTTTTCACTGTTGATTTCTCCTGTAACTGGGGCTGACATAGTAGCCCCAGTTACAGGAGAAATGCACCCCTAGAGAGGCTGTACAGTGCAATGCAGCGCTGTACAGCCTCAGTGCAGGGCTAATCGAGGTCTCTGAAAGACCTCACACAGCTCCTGCACTCTCCTGTCCTGGCGATCACATGACCGCCAGGCCGGAACAGGAAGCGCACAGCTCGGCGAGCGCTGTATGCAGCGATCCAGAAGGCAGGGACACCTGGGGACTGTCCCTGCCTTCTCTCTGGGTTGCCCTGCTGTCACTGACAGCGGGCAACCCGATCAGCAGCTGCACGATTAGCGTGCAGCTGCGATGTCTGAATGGACATTTTAAAACGTGCATTCAGACATAGAGATCCACCTCCCGGACGTTTATATTCAATGGGCGGACGGGAGGTGGTTAACCACTTTGCGGCTTTTGGGTGTGCTGATGATAGAGCACCTTTATCCAAAATACTAAACTGGTGAGCCACCGGACAGCTAATGGACAGCTAATTTTCACATATTTACTAAAACATGATATGTTATGGATTTTGTGAAGCCCAGTTTCTCCATAGATTTCAATGGAAAATCATAAACTGCACCAAAAAAAAAAACGGCAACAAAATCTACATGAAACTAAAAATACTCACATGCGGATTTCAGTGTAGATTTTTTGCCATGTGTGAAGGCATCCTAATTAAGTGCATAAAATATGTGTAAAGCCAGCAATGTCGGTAAGGACATCATGTGTCAGTGAAAGATATATTATTGTGTAAAGGAATGTGTCATCAAAAATTACCTATTGTTTAAATCATGTTTTATGTTATTTTTGATGTTATTGATGTTGATCTTGCAGTTTTTGCATTGACCACTAAGCCTAATAATAGGTGCAACTTCTTGGTCTGTACAGATCACTTTACTGCAGTTACCTGCCTATGTGTGTCATTCTAATCCAGCCTGTAATGATACCAGCTCTGTATAGATAAGACAGGATCCACCATTCACAATAGGCGATTGTCAGAGCTTATCTCATCTTCCCTTGTACATTGACCTCTGCACAGATCACAGAGCATGGCTAGAAAACTCTCCCATAGAAGTCAATGAGGTCCCCTTCAGACCACTGTGTCTATGGACCATTTGGCTGCCTTAAAGCAATTTTCTTAATGCTTTCTAAATGCTGTTAAGAACAGCTCAGGTAAGATGGCAGCTCCCATAATCATGTTCAGGAAATGGAATAAATAAATCTACAATCAGAAAATAAAAACTGATTAGAAAAAAAGGATGTATGTTACTATCTGGTGACAGATTTCCTTTAAACGTCTGTCAGTAGCTATGATGAATGCTGACATTATTGGTGGTATACTTGCCTTAGCATTTAAAAGTAAGACTTAACCAACCTGACAAAGTGTCTTGATCTCGTCCAATACCAGACAAATCCAATGGTTCCATGTTATTTTCTTGAGGTGAATGAATATTAATGATAGGAGTTGACTGAGAGGATGATCTTCTTGCAGAGAAGGCACCAGCAGAGGACAGCAAGGACAGCCCAGAGCTGGGTCTTGAATCTCTGGAACTGAAATTGACTACATTTAAAATACGATTTATACAATTACACATAACAATGAAAAAACAAACAACACTGGATGGAAAGTTATCAGTAGTATCACCTTCGCGCACAATCTACAAAACATAAACCTTCTATCTCGTCCTAATCTAGTCCATGGAAAAAGTCAAATTAAAAATCTGACTGGTTGCACTTTTACAGTTCTCAACACTTAAATTCCAAGACCAAGAAGGACAAGCCATAAGATTATGCAAGTCGAGGAAATAGCAGGTATCACTAAGATCTAGGTTATAGAGTGGGGTGACATAATGTATAAGAGTCTGACCCCTGTAGTCTTCATTTCTGGTACACTAAGGGCTTGGCGTTACATTGATTTGGTCGTGAAATCAGTAGTAAGGCCATTTCTCCAAAGTGTCCCAGGAGCCATTTTTCAACAAGACCGTGGCAGGATGCATGTACTACGTGAGTACGTGAACTATTATGAGCACCTTGTGTGGCCTGCAGCGTCTCTGGACTTGTCTCCAATCAAGCATATCTGGGACAGCCTTGGTCTGCAATTGCAAAGGGAGCTGCCAGAAGCGTCTCTTGATGATTTGCGCGCCAAAGTGCATGCAGCGTGGCAGAACATTCCTCAGACAACCATTAATAACCTCATTGATAGCATGCCAAGGCAGGTAAGTGTGTGTATTTCTACACGGGGCATTCATACTCGATAATTCTATGACTTTTCCTTCTTGGTGTTGCAAAATTTCAATGTTGAGTGGTGTATATATGGTCTCAAATTTTTGAATACCCTTCCTTTCCCGAATAAATGGACAAAAAGCAGCTATAGCGGAGGTGCATTTGTCATCTGTTTACTATGTGCACCATAAAGAGTTCCGAGCTCAGTGGGAGTTCCCTATGTAACAGCTCTCACAGTACTCTAGCCTGTGTCTCCTCCCTCTCTCACAATGACATGACTGGGCAAGCTGTGATTTCTGCAGGAGATCATAGTACATATATCTTTATTTTAGATCAGGGGTGCACAACCTGCGGCCTTCGATACCATTCTGTGTAGCCCCAACCATCTGGTAACAGACATGTATGTCTAGGTCTTTGCTCATATGTATTTTTCATGTATTCTCACATCAGATGGAGTCCTGGAAGTGTAACCAGACATTTATGACATATACTGTATGTACAATACGCCATAAATACAGTATTTCAGTTGGTAATACCCCTCTAAGTTTTATTTTGGGCCCAGACAATGTGGCCCCCCATCAGGAAAGGTTGTGCACCCCTGTTTTAGATGCACTGCAACAAAGGTGGCAAAGGTGTGTATACCCTTTAATATTTGAGAACATACCCTATTTATTTGCCGCCCTATGGGAATTCACTAATAACACTAGGTTGATAATGTCTTGGCCGGTAAATATGAAGTGAGCCTCATGACAGTTTGTGGTACACTGATAAATCTGCCACATTGTACTATAATGATGACTTTTGCCATATCAGAATCTCACCTCTGTTATATCTCTACATAGACAAGGGTACTAAGGTAGTATCTTCAAGACTCCTAAATGTATTTTACCTGCAGCAATGAGGTCTCTACAATTGTTACCTGGTTTCAGGACTAGCTGGTGGGAAGCTACGTTCTGCTGTGACATTACTTCCACTTGGCTGCATAGATGAACATGATGTAGGGTCTAGAAGACGTCTGTGGGTCCCCAAGGTTGCTGGAGCTGTTACAGGACCTCTAAAGGGAGGAAAAATACTGATAATTGTCAGATCAGCAGGAGACATTTCATACTACATCAGTAAATGAAGGTGCATTCTCGTGAAACGAGTGACCAGTTTATAGATCTAACTAGACCCAGCTCAGTCTTGATTGGGACAGCTATTAGGCCCCTTTCACTCAAACGAGTTTTCCGCGCAGGTGCAATGCGTGACATGAACGCATTGCGCCCGCACTCAATCTGGACCCATTCTTTTCAGAGTGTCTGTGTACATGAGCGTTGTTTTTCACGCATCACTTGTGCGTTGCGTGAAAATCGCAGCATGTTCTATATTCTGCATTTTTCACGCAGTCCTGGCCCCATAGAAGTGAATGGGGCTTCAGTGAAAAACGCATTGCATCCGGAAGCAAGTGCGGGTGTGATGATTGCTAAGAGATGTTGTTTGTAAACCTTCAGTTTTTTATCACGGGCGTGAAAAACGCATCAAAACGCATTGCACCCGCGCGGAAAAAACTGAACAACTGAACACAATCGCAGACAAAACTGACTAAATTTGCTTGCAAAATGGTGCGAATTTCACTGGACGCATCCGGAGCCAATCCGTCACACTCGTGTGAAAGTGGCCTTACAGTTTAAAGTGTACCTAAACCTTCAAACTGTTTTCTTTAAAAGTATTACAAATCCGGTAAACATCATTTTTGTAATAAATTAATTGGTTTTTATCGTGTTGCTATCATAACAGGTCCCCAAAGCTGGGGCCTGTCTATAGAATTTTTCAGTGCAGTACATGCAGTATGCTGTGTACGGATTCTGTGTTCTACAACAGATGAGCACAGGACTGGCAGGAGCACACATCGCTGCTCTTGCATGTGCCCACTTGGCGCAGCTAAATCCTGGCAGAGCATATGAGTGCAGGAGACGCCACATGGATGGGCTATACAGAGCTTACAGCAGAGCGGAGCGGGCGCAGGCTGGAGCAGCTATGTGTGCTCACTGAAACATCCGTACACCGCATACATAGCTTTCGTATGGCTTCTGTTTGGGCTTTAGTGAAAAGGGACAGAGCTAGAACTTCGGGGGCCTCTTTTGAATAAAATCAATTAAGAAAATATAATACAAAATTTCTTTTTAGAGGGTTTGTAAAAGTTTTAAAGAAAATTGTTTAAAGGTTTAGGTACCCTTTAAAGGTGTTGTGCAAACTCCCCCTCCTGGGCAGACCTGCGAAGGGAAGCATACTTACCTGCTTCCTAGTGCTGTCTCCTGGCTCCTTCGCTCGGGTCCCTGTATGTTAGCTTCCTGTTTTACCCTGCTGCAGCCAATCGCTAGCCACAGCAGTGACCTGCTCCCCCTATGTCATATGACCAAGATGAGCAGGTCACCTTTGGGGCCAGCGATTGGCTGCAGCGACGTCAAACAGAAAAGTGTACACTCATAGGGCCCAGCGGAGCAGCCAAGGCCAGGGGGCATAGGGTCTGGGAGCCAGTGCCGGGAAACAGGTGAGTATGCTTTTCTTCACAGGTATGCGCAGGAGAAGGGGGTTGCCAAACACCCCCTTCCCCACAAAGGTGTAAAACCCCTTTAAGGGCTGTTTAACCTGGTAAATAGGACTGCATGTGAAATAGTAACTAAACCTTGCTTTATATGCAAAACAATGGTGGTCAAAACATTCTGCTGTAGGGTTTTTTTGTGATTGAAAAACATGTACTCTGTGTGTAATAAAACTGGTCTTAAAGGGGTTGTCCATGCCTTTTATATTGATGGCCTATCCCCAAATCAGCTGTTTCTTCATAGAGGTACGCAGCTCTGTCCATTGTGTGAAATGCCACATAAAACTGTGTGAAGCCAGCCTAAGTCTCACCTCTGAAACAGCTGGGTGTATGTCCCTGATGTCTTCCCCGCCAAAGCCTGTCGTGCTGCTTGCTGTCGTCTTTGTACCGAAGCCTCTTCCTGAGGGAGTTACAATTAGGGCTCATGCACACAAACACGTGCCAATGCCCATGCATTGGTGACCGAAAATTGTGGTCCCGAATGCATGGGCACCATCCATGTTACCTGCGCTGACGGATGCAGACCCATTTTAACTTGAATAGGTCCACGATCCTTCGGCACCGCAAAAAAATAGAGCATGTTCTATATTTTTTTGCAGTGCATAGGCACGGAGAGGAATCCCATGGAAGCACTCCGTAGAGCTTCTGTGGACTTCCACTCTGTGCCTCCGCATCTGCTGGATTGCGGACCCATTCAAGTTAACAGGTCTGCATCCGTGATACGGTGCACACACAGCAGGTACCCATATATTGCGGACTTGCTGTTTGCGGGCCGCAGTACAGGCACGGCTGTCATGTGTATGTATGCATGAGGCCTTAAGAGACACATAAGAACAGCTATATGTCAACAGGGAAGAAACAAGTGTTAGGCTACTTTCACACTTGCGGCAGAGAGATCCGGCAAGCAGTTCCGTCGCCGGAACTGCCTGCCGGATCAGGCAAAATGTATGCTAACTGATGGCATTAGTAAGACTGATCAGGATCCTGATCAGTCTTAAAAATGCCTGATCAGTCGAAAAAATGCATTGAAATGCCGGATCCGTCTTTCCGGTGTCATCCGGCAAAAACGGATCCGGCATTTATTTTTTCACCTTTTTTTCAGTCTGCGCATGCGCATACCGGAAGGACGGATCCGGCATTCCGGTATTCTGAATGCCGGATCCGGCACTAATACATTCCTATGGGAAAAAATGCCGGATCCGGCATTCAGGCAAGTCTTCAGTTTTTTTCGCCGGAGATAAAACCGTAGCATGCTACGGTTTTCTCTTTTGCCTGATCAGTCAAAACAACTGAACTGAAGACATCCTGATGCAAACTGAACGGATTACTCTCCATTCAGAATGCATGGGGACATACCTGATCAGTTCTTTTCCAGTATAGAGCCCCTGTGACGGAACTCTATGCCGGAAAAGAAAAACGCAAGTGTGAAAGTACCCTTACCCATATGCTGCCATGCAGTAAAGTTTACATACCGTATACAGGGGCATACTGCAGATTAGAAAATCCATAGCATGGTCGCACATCTGCGTGACTGTTTTCTTCCTTTTATATTAAATATAAATGCACGCACTGCAGAGCTCAAATAATCTGAAGAAATGGGACCATTCAATTTTCTCAAGAAAGTCACCCCACTGATCCTTTGAGCCTATGAACTTTCTGGCTGTTTGGCACCAAATGCTTTTTTCTTTTAACTAAAAAAATAATAACTACTGGTATATTCCTCAGGTCTGAGCCCTTTCTATTGAGGGAGGGAGTTTGAAATCCACTGCTTCAATATGTTTCCCTTTGCTACCACACAAACATGCATAGAGGTATCTCCCAGGGAGAGAGAACCATCTTGCTAGCGCCACCTTCTGAAAGTGGCTCCCTTTGAATCAAAGTCTGACTTGAGGACATGACAAAGAAAAATAGCCAAGCCAAATATCCATCCGTAGACAGATGTTTCAGGGTGTTTGCCCCTAATCAGTACGGAGTAGGATTCTGCCTCAGTGAGATGCCTGGATCCAGCTTAGACAGGGTGCTGGCTCATCTTAAAGACTTTTTAGCAGTTCTCCATGGTATGGGACTTTTTTTTGGCAATGCTTTGACTCAGAGAGCCACTTCCAGAAAGTGGAGCTAGCAAGATGGTTCTCTCTCCCTGCATATTGTTTCCTCGAGGAGCATCGCCAATAAGTCTCCACACACAGCTAGTCTCTTTAAAGACATCAAGCACCCTGCCTAAGCCACACACAAGACATCACAAGACTCCGTACTGACAAGGGGCAAGCACCTCGAAACAACTGTCTATGGATGGATATTTGGCTTGGCTATTTTTCCTTGTCATGTCCCAAGGCTTGTTTAAAAGTCAGACTTTGACTTGTAGGGAGCCAATTCCAGAAGGTGGCACTAGCGAGATGTTTCCCTCTTCCTGGGAGATACCTCTTTGCATATTTTTTCCCATGGAGCATTGCCAATAAGTCTCCATACACAGCTGGTCTCTTTAAGGTGAGCCAGCACCCTGCCTAAACCACCACACAAACGATATAGACTACATTGGTATATTGCTTTTACCTCTTATTTCAAAATGGAACATGAAATGCAATGGATTTCAGTCAATATTGCTAACCTATAACATTTTAAGGAAGGTTGTTTTCCTACTGCATCTGCAATGCCTGTCCAGGGTTTTTCACCAGACGGAAACCTCAGAAGGATACGTTTAACTGACCATCACCCATAGTCATGGGACCATTCATGACAGCAGCCTAATTCTTTGACATTTGAAATGTTATAATGGGGCTAATACCAAAATCATCACATCTGCTCTTACATTTGAGGTATTCCTCTTTATATATTCCAAACTATACTTTTCCAGGGAAATAATGAACACGTACAGTAATAAACACAATTCCCTAGCTTAGGCTAGTTCACTCATCATTGATTGCTGCTCAATGCAGGAGTGGAGGCTACACAGAGATACGGTATAATGGAAGATTTGCACTTGGTTTTGGCTCACAATCACTGACAGACATTAGTAATGTCTCAGGATAGGTCATCAGTATCTGATTGGTTGTCGTCTGACACCCGGGACCCCTGCTGATCAGCTGTTTGAGGAGGCATCTGCATTCCTGTGAGATATGGTATAATGGGAAGATTTGCACCTGGTTTTGGCTCACAATCACTGACAGGCATTACTAACTTGAACTGGGACTTAAAGGGGTTTTCCAAGACTTTATAACTCATGACCTATCTTGTGGATAGGTCATCAGCAGGGCCGCACCGCCAATTAGGCGAGGTGATGTGATCGCTTCGGGCGGCGCGGCCCTGGTGACAAGTAGGGGGCGGCAGGCCACAGGGAGATGGGCGCTTTCATTGTGGAAGCGCTCATCTCCATAGTCATCTGTATTGCTATCCTCAGGACAGCGATACAGATGGATGCTGCGGGGCAGGGGAGGTGTCTCTATCAGAGGCCGGTGCAGGCAGCACGATGACATCATCACGCTGCCTGAGCTGTACAGCGCGGGACACAGGCCGGAAGAGGCTTGCATCGCATGGCTGCCAGCCTGATGGAGGTAAGTATGTAAGTTTATATATTTTTTATATGGTACAATACAGGAGAGGAGCGCTATGGGCGCACTGTGGGGGCACTTGTTACTGGCACATGATTGGGGGGGGGCATCTATGGGGGGGCACTTCTTACTGGCACATGATTGGGGGGTATATATGGGGGCACTTCTTACTGGCACATGATTGGGGGGCATCTATGGGGGCATTTCTTAGTGGCACATTATTGGGGGCATCTATGGGGGCACTTGTTACTGGCACATTATTGGGTGGCTCTATGGGGGCACTTCTTACTGGCACATTACTGGGGGGCATCTATGGGGGCACTTTTTACTGGCACATTATTGGGTGGCACTGTGGGGGCATCTAGTGAGGCCACAAAGAAGGGGTATTTTATTTAGGGAGCACTTTTGGGGAAGGGGGGAGAGGAACATTATTGGGGAATCTACTGTGGCCACAAAGTATTTTATATGGGGGGGCTGTGTACAGGGACATTTTATACTGGGACACATTATGGGGTGTACTATGGGGAAGGGGAAAAGGAGTACTATGGTGTCATCTACGGGGGGCACTAAGAAGGGGTATTTTATACTTGCAAATTATGGGGGACACTGAGGGCATCTACTGGGGCACCATATAGGGGCATTTTACACTGTACATTATGGGGGGCACTAGGAGGAAGGGGGGGAGAGGAGCACTATGGGGGCATTTACTGGGGGCACTATATAGGGGTATTTTATACTGGCACATTACTGGGACATTAGCTCAACTGGGGCCATTAAAAGGGGGTATTTTTGCACTGGCACACATTATAAGAGGGTAGTTTTTGTACTGTCACATTATAAGGAGAATTATTACTACTGGGGGGCATTATGGTGGGCTTTATTACTACTGGGGGTCTATGGGGAACATGATTACTAGTATGGGCACTATGGGAGCATTATTATAGTGGGGACATGTTGAGGGCACTATTACTACCATGTGTGCTCTAGCAGAGAATTATTACTATTGGTGGGACTTTTGGGAGCACTATTACCATGGGGGCACCCTGGCACAGTATCAGCTTACCACAATTATTTTTGGGGGACGTTATGTTTACACTATTAGTGTCAGGGGCACTATTTTCTGGGCGCAGTTATTTTAGGGCACTGTGTGCCAATAATTATTGAAGGGCACTATCTGCATGGTACTAGTATCATCAGTTTTTTTTTTATCTGTTTCTGCAGTATAGTATTGAGGAGCACAGCAGCACAGTATTGGGGGTGGTAGGATGATTTGTCCAGAAGATGGGAGGATGATGGAAAAGTAGTAAACTAAGATTTTTTTTGTCAAACTGCAGAGACAAGAAATGGCTGAAAAATGGTGGTCTGGTCTGAAGGTCTGAAAGGAGAAGATGAGGAAAGAGAACATCTACATCAAAGAGACGTCACTGGATGTAAGAGGTATGGGGCGCTGTATTTCCCTGTATGTTCTGTAGTGGTATACATAATGTTAGGAAGGAAGGGGTTGGGGGGGGGGCTTTTTCAATTTTTGCCTCAGGTAGCATAAAAGCTAGGTGCACCCCTGATCATCAGTATGTGATAGGTGGGGGTCTGACACCCAGGAACCCTGCTATCAGCTGTTTGGGAAGGCACCGGCGGTCCTGTGAACGCTGCTGCCTTCTCACAGCTTTTCCTACTCCAGTGACAATGCGTTCAATGGTCATGTGGCCTAAGAGCATCTCAGCTCCATAGAAGTGAATGAAGCTGAGCACCATATCAAGCACAACTACTATACAATGTACGGTGCTGTGCTTGGTAAGCTGCGAGAAGGCGGCAGCGCTCACAGGATTGTCGATGCCTTCTCAATCAGCTGATCAGCGGGGGTCCCGGGTGTCAGACCCCCACCGATCAGTTACTGATGACCTATCTTGGAAAACCCTTTTAAGCTGAATCTCACTCCATTTTCCCCAATATTATATCTGCTCATTCTGCCTTAGACCTTTCCACATTCTTTCCTTTACTTGGATCATAGAGAGATCTGAATTCAAATATTTTTTCCACTTGGCCATGCAGATTTGAATTATATTTGTGATACTGACATCTTAGCTCTCTCAACCCCCTGATACCAACCTACGAGCTGCTCGCCCAATCAGGAGGAGTCGTGTAAAACCCCACTAACATATATTGTACCAGACTTTCTTGCAAATTGTTACTTTCTTGTGGACTATGTTAGAAAATAAAGACCGCTATCACTACAACCACCGAATGGTTTTCATGAACTTCCCACAAAACACCGATGTGCTTACAGCAGGAGTCTTCTGTGGCGATACTTTTACAAAGATTTTAGCAGAATAGTTTCTTGCAGCAGAATCCTGAAATTCATTGTTTTGTGAAGACTTATATGGTCCTTTTGGTGAGGATCCGGCGATTGACTTTCCGTGGTCTAAATTTAGAAGAAAAAAAAAGCCACAATATAAAAGAATCAACATCGACAGCTTATGCAGAATAAGGGTCCATATTCACATGTTCGTGAATGTGTCCGCACCAGTTCCGCAATTCTGCAGAACGGGTGCGGACCCATTCATTCTCTATGGGGCAGGAATGGATGCAGACAGCACACTGTGTGCTGTCCGCAGCCGTATTTCTGGAGCGCGCCGCCGATCTTCCTGTCCGCAGCTCTGGACAAAAAATAGAGCATGTCCTATTCTTGTCTGCAATTGCGGACAAGAATAGGCAGTTCTATGGGGGGTGCTGGCCGGTTGTGTTGCAGATCCGCAATACACTACGGACGTGTGAAGGGATACTAAAGATAGTATTTTCCTCACTGTTTTAGGATCACTTTCTTTCTTTTCTGATGTATTATATGGTTTTAGAAGACTGACATAACTCAGATAATGCTGGAAATGCAGGTAAATTGAACGTTAAAGGGGTTTTCTGGGATTACTGTGCTTTTTTAACAGACAGGAGCAATAAAAGGTAAAAGAAATACATTACAAAATGACAGTTACCAATCAAAGAGAAAAAAGCAGCAGCACTCACTAAAAACTAACTTTCCAATTATATTCCTTTAAAACAATACAAGCGGTCTAGGATGGGCGTTACGTACCAATCCACGGCCGGTTCACACTCTCTGTGCTTCGTCAAGACTTTGTAAGACTTTATAACTGATGACCTATCCACAAATCAGGTTGTCTCCTAGTATGTCAATATCATCCTAGACCACTTGCAAAACTACAACTCCGAGCATGCCCGGACAGCCTACAGCTATCAGCCTACAGCAGGGCATGGTGGGAGTTGTAGTTTTACAACAGCTGGAGGGCTGCGGGTTGAGCATCCCTGGTTTAAACTGGCCAGAGTGGATTTTGGCAAGTACCGCTGCTTTTTTCTATTTGATCAATGATATTCGAGGACTGTTTGGCTTCACTGGTCTGGTGGGCCCCCTCCAGTTGTTTGTTGCTGCGCACATGGCAGTGCCGACTCGTGTATCTTTCTAAATATTCTCTACAACATTACAGTTACCTTCATAAACCATTATTTTAAAGGATGTTCATGCAAACCAGAAAACTCCTTTAAAGGGCTTGACCATTGAGATAAATTCTTTGCTTGTTTTGTGAATGTAAATTTTGAAAAACTAATCTACTTTAAAGGGGGTTTCCATGGAAAAAAAAAGCATCAGATGTGACAGACAGAGAGGGGGGCTGGATTAGCTAATGAAGTGGGCCAGACCCCTTCCTGCACGTTACTGACCTGCGGGAGGGGTGAGAAAACCAGCAATCTGTTCATCTTTTAGGATAAAAATATATTAGAAAGTTTTATTATTTTCGATCAGATTTTTTTTGTGTCGCTACACTACCCATTTAACTGCTAGCAGATGTTCCCACAAATTCCAGCTGATTGCTGGGGGTCTCAGCTGGGGGACACTTTGTGATCTGATTAATGTAAAAGGGACCCTTATAACAAGTAGGGGTTGTCCAAAGGAGAAGATGCCTTTAAAGAAAATTACCAGTTCCCGACTTAGTTCTGCTAGAACTCTCACTAGACAGTGCTGGCTCCAGTAGACCAAGGTATTCTTTAACCAACAATCTTAACTTGCTGTAGGCGTCATCTAAGTCATCTGCACAAAGAGAATAAAGCCTTCTAAAACAGATTTTCTTACAGAGCATTCACAAAATTTTTAAAAAATTGATCGCTTACAATGTATATTTATATTCTATATTTTCTGTACATTATTGTACATGGTTGCTGCTACCTCTGTTAACAGCATTCAGAGATACAGCAGCCACATGGACTTGGATAAAACCTCTAGTCTGGAGATGACTCATTGACTTTTACTGGAGAATGTTCTAGACATGCTCCGTGATCCTATAATGGTTTTACGTTTCGCTGTAATCCTGCACGTGATAATAATGAGATGACTGCTGAACATTGATCTCTTCAGTCTAAGAAGGGTCAGCTTATTGTGAAGTTCAGTGGTCAGTATGAAACCAGGATTTTAGGATTATTTATTTTTATGCAGATTGAAAATACATTGAAAATTTGAAAAACATTACCATAAAAATATCATGGTTAACACGGTCTAACTTTTCAGTCCTGTTGAACCAATTTTTTGTGGATCCATTTTTTTTGTATACTGCAAGTCTAAGGCAACATGATGGATGGAGCTGGTTACTGCAATGATGCTCCAATTTGCTTGAACAGGAGCAGCGCTACAGTAACCAGCTCTGTCTACTCTATAATGGATAAAGCTGTGTAGTTCTGTCACCTGAGCTACTCCTCAACAGCTGATCTTAGGGGGTGCGGGTGTCGAACCCCAGTCGATTTGGTGTTGATGACCTATGCTGATTGTAGGCCATCAATATTAAAATACTGGACAACCCCTTTAAATACAATGAGCATGCGATTTCTCATTACCAGTGTTAATAATGGCATCAAAGAAGCCAGGGTGATCCTGGTGTATCTTCATGTACATATCCACTCTGGAAACTGCAACATCTATCTCAGGTCTAGTGAACAAGCCCTTTCGCCTCAGCCAACCTTCATACTTCTCCTTGTTCATTGGAAGGAGCAATATGCAGCGGGGTTCAAAATAAGAATTTTTCAAGCTCCGTACGCCCTAAAACATGAACATATATCAATAATACAGTGTTATGCTTTAAATCTAACATATATTATAGTTACTCATACATCTTCTCAGAACTGGTGGGACCTGTAGGTGTGGTGGAGGGGGTGTGTGGGTAAGAATATAATTGCAGTGATATATAGACTATTCATAGTCTGTGGAAAACTGTGATTACCACTATCCAAATTTTTGAAAAAGTTTGATTCGGGCATGAATGAAATATGCTCCATTTGCTATGAAAGGGGGTATAATATCCCTGGTCTCCTAGGACTTATATTTTCTTCTGGAAAGACTCTAGGATGAGAGAGAGAGAGCCTCAAACTGTTCAGTCACTGCTTTTTCATAAGAAGATTTTTTTTGTCTATTGCTATGCTTGTGTCCCCACATAATGCTTCTCTGAAAGAGACATGCAAACTAGTCTCCTTTCCAAGATGAAAGGAATACGGAGTGTCTCATACCAGGAACCCAGCTCATTCCGAGTAACTACCCTTTAACGGAGCTGGGCAAAGAATACTTGCTTGGCTGACTGAGAGGCCTTGGTTGGGGTACTATTTCTCCTTATGGAGGGCGCAGAGTATGCATGAGTATTGTAAGCTAGTCAACGCTCCTCTGGGTGTCTGGGAAAGATATATGCAAATTAGCACATCTTAAATCTGCTGGTGTATCTTCATGTACTTAGGCTTAAGAAGGCTAATTTGAATATGTCCCAGAAACCCAGAGTGTCGTTGCCTGGCCTATACTCCGCACACCTACTACGCATACTAAGCGCTCTCTGTAAGGGATCAAGCACACGGCCGTAATCGCGGATCCGCAAATCACAGATCCTTGCTATGTGCATGCCGCCATTTAATTTTTTTTTACTTCTGTAGAAATGTCCTATCCTTGTCCACAAAATATAGAATAATAGGACGTGTTCAATTTTTTGGCAGAATGGAAGTACGCAGGCACACTCTCCTAGTCTTAAGGGTGCAAAGATGGGTCCCAGACCAGGCTTAACAATATAATAGAGATTTTGCACTCAGATTCTTTCACTAAGAGATGCTGTCTAAAACTGCACCTACATACCTGGAATTCTTCATGAACTGTCTTCTTGTTTAAATTTCACTTTAGATGAAGGATGAGCGATTCGATTGTACTGGTTTGGAATTCGTTCTGAATTTCCCAAAAAGATTGGATTTTGGGTTAATGAGAGAGAGGGACTTTTCTAAGTTTCTAATATAGTAGAGATTCTGCACTCCAAGGTATAGTATGCAATCACACGTGATTTATTCAACAATATCCCAGTAGCATGCTCTAGTGATGTATAAACCTTATCGGCAACAAGCCTTCTTCACATACTTGGCTGACGCACTGGGTGGGGATATGATAAGGTATGGTTTGAAAGTTTGAACTGGAGGCTCCAGTAAGTAGCATTATGCTAGTAGAGCATATCCCCATCCAGTGCGGCATCCAGGTATCTGAAGAAGGCTTGTTGCCAATAAGGTTTATACATCACTAGAGCATGCTACTGGGATATTGTTGAATAAATCACGTGTGATTGCATACTATACCTTGGAGTGCAGAATCTCTACTATATTAGAAACTTAGAAAAGTCCCTCTCTCATTAACCCAAAACAGATTTTTTTTTTAATTCGTTAGAATTCAATCTTTTTGGGAAATTTTGAACGAATTCCAAACCAGTACCAATCGAATCGCTCATCCTTCATCTAAAGTGAAATTTAAACAAGATTCATAAAGAATTCCAGGTAAGTAGGTGCAGTTTTAGACAGCATCTCTTAGTGACATATTCCCCATTGTAATAAAATATGATACAAAAAACTGAAGAAGTTGGTGCTGTAGTTGGATGTACTGTACCTCTATTTCCAGGTGCGTGCAGCAGGCAAGACCTTCTCTTGCAACTGATTCCACAGCCTCTCTGCTCAGACCATAGTAGTGTCCACTGTATTTCATAGTCAGGAGAAACTCACCCTAAAATGCACAGATAACAGAGGATGCCACAAAAATCAGAGTGTTGGAGTCATATAGTCCACAAAAAGCAAAGTCCACAGCACACTCCAAACATTCGTATCCTGTACAGGTAATAGCACATAGCCCAGGAATCTCAAAAAGACACTGGGGCAGATTTATCAAACTGGTGTAAAGTAGAACTGGCCCATAGCAACCAATCAGATTCCACCCACTGGCGGATCCAGGGGGGGACAACGGGGCAACGGGGCAATTGCCCCCCCCCCCGAGCTGCTGAGAAGTGGGGGCGGCGGCCGCAGGGCATAGGGAGATGAGCGCTTCCATTGTGGAAACGTTCATCTCCATAGTCATCTGTATCACCGTCCTCAGGACAGCGATACAGATGGCTGTGCTGCGGCGGGAGAGGCATGTCCCTTTCCCTTCCTCTGATAGGCTGTAGGCACTAGGCCGGCGGCATATCAGAGGCCGGCGCAGGCGGCGCGATGACGTCATCGCACCGCCTGATCCGTACAGCGCGGGACACAGGCCGGAAGAGGCCTGCATCGCATCGCTGACATGGAGGTAAGTATAAGTCTTTATTTTTTATATGTACAATAGTTTTACTGGCTTTATTAGGGGGGGCCTCTTGTTACTGGCACATTAGGGGGGGCTCTTGTTACTGGCACATTAGGGGGGCCTCTTGTTACTGGCACATTAGGGGGGGCTCTTGTTACTGGCACATTAGGGGGGGCTCTTGTTACTGGCACATTAGGGGGGGCTCTTGTTACTGGCACATTGGGGGGGGGCTCTTGTTACTGGCACATTGGGGGGGGGCTCTTGTTACTGGCACATGGGGGGGGCTCTTGTTACTGGCACATTGGGGGGGGGCTCTTGTTACTGGGACATTGGGGGGCTCTTATTATTGGCACATTAGGGGGGCTCTTGTTACTGGCACATGATTGGGGGGATCTTGTTACTGGCACATGATTGGGGGGCTCTTGTTACTGGCACATGATGGGGGGTGCTCTTGTTACTGGCACATGATTGGGAGGCATCTATGGGGGCACATTTTACTGGCACATTATTGGGGGCACTTCTTACAGGCACATTATTGGTGGGCACTATAGGGGCATCTACTGAGGCCACAAAGAAGGGGTATTTTATATTGGGGCTCTGTACAGTAGCATTTTATACTGGGACACATTATGGTGGGTACTATGGGGTCATCTACGGGGGGCACTAAGGAGGGGTATTTTATACTTGCAAATTATGGGGGACACTGAGGGTATCTACTGGGGCTATATATATGGGGCATTTTATACTGGTACATTATGGGGGCACTAGGAGGAAGGGGGAGAGGAGCACTATGGGGGCACTATATAGGGGCATTTTATACTGGTACATTATGGGGGGCACTAGCAGGAAGGCGGATAGGAGCACTATGGGGGCATTTACTGGGGGCACTATATAGGGGAATTTTATACTGGCACATTATGTGGGCACTATGGGGTCATTAGCTCAACTGGGGGCATTACAAGGGGGTATTTTTTGCACGGTCACATTATAAGGAGAATTATTTCTACTGGGGGGGCATTATGGTGGGCTTTATTACTCCCCCATGGTATGACCCCCTAGTAGCAGCACCTGCCTCTCCCTGCTCTGCCCCTTCTCCAAATCCTTATTATGAAATCTTTCTCATTAGGATAAAACACAACATCAGCCCCCGGCCAAAGTGTTGAAGTGGTGTCCGAGATCCCCAAAGGCCAAGCCAAGTAACTGCAAGTTTTCATGTGGAATATGTTTGTTATGCACATATAGCATACACTGTGCCACACAATATACAGTATACATCTACACTGTGTAGTCTTGTGGCGGCGGACAGAAAATAACCTGGAAGTGCCCCTCCCGAGACCAGGCTCTGGATCCGCCACTGATTCCACCTTTCATTTTTCAGAGCTCCTTTGGAAAATGAAAGGTGGAATCTGATTGGTTACTATGGGCAACTAAGCCAGTGTTCTACTTTACACCAGTTTGATAAATCTCCCCCACTGTTGCCAGAAATAGAAGTTTGAAAAGACTTTGGTTGTTGGCTGGCATATGCCACATTCGGAAGCATGTTCTTCCTTTTCTCTCCCCCATTTATGGTGGGTATATATATCTGCTAGCATTGTATATTTGTCTCCTTTGCACCTGCTCCTGAGGAAGGGGAATATTGGTCCCCAAAACGCATTGAGCCCTGCTTGTTACAATAAAGTGATTGATCGGAAGCCATTGAAGTGTGCTGCCATCCATCACTGACATGGTACATGCGATCCTGGCCAGGGGGGGGTTCTACGTCACAGGTGTTATGTATGTGCTTATCCTGATGACTACCCCCCAGCGAAGTGAGTGCACATATGTTTGGTATTAATTCAAAAGATCTCATTTTTATGGTCATCATTATTATTTTTACTGTATTGATCTTTGATGAGCATTGATCTTTTATTATTTGTTCTTGGTGGTCTCTTTGGTTCACATACTACCTCCTCACCACCACTCTTATTTGTCAACCAAGTACTGCTGTCACCACTCATATATTCTGTATATATACAGTTGCAAGAAAAAGTATGTGAACCCTTTGTAATTATATGAATTTCTGCCCAAATTGGTCATAAAATGTGATCTGATCTTCATCTAAGTCACAACAATAGACAATCACAGTCTGCTTAAACTAATAACACACAAAGAATTAAATGTTACCATGTTTGTATTGAACACACCATGTAAACATTCACAGTGCAGGTGGAAAAAGTATGTGAACCCCTAGACCAGGCATGCTCAACCTGCGGCCCTACAGCTGTTGCAAAACTACAACTCCCAGCATGCCCGAACAGCCTACAGCTATCAGCCTACAGCAAGGCATTGTGGGAGTTGTAGTTTTACAACAGCTGGAGGGCCGCAGGTTGAGCATGACTGCCCTAGACTAATGACATCTCCAAGAACTAATTGGAGTGAGGTGTCAGCCAACTGGAGTCCAATCAATGAGATGAGATTGGAGGTGTTGGTTACAGCTGCCCTGCCCTATAAAAAACACACACCAGTTCTGGGTTTGCTTTTCACAAGAAGCATTGCCTGATGTGAATGATGCCTCGCACAAAAGAGCTCTCAGAAGACCTACGATTAAGAATTGTTGACTTCCATAAAGCTGGAAAGGGTTATAAAAGTATCTCCAAAAGCCTTGCTGTTCATCAGTCCACGGTAAGACAAATTGTCTATAAATGGAGAAAGTTCAGCACTGCTGCTACTCTCCCTAGGAGTGGCCGTCCTGTAAAGATGACTGCAAGAGCACAGCGCAGACTGCTCAATGAGGTGAAGAAGAATACTAGAGTGTCAGCTAAAGACTTACAAAAGTCTCTGGCATATGCTAACATCCCTGTTAGCGAATCTACCATACGTAAAACACTAAACAAGAATGGATTTCATGGGAGGATACCACAGAGGAAGCCACTGCTGTCCAAAAAAAACATTGCTGCACGTTTACAGTTTGCACAAGAGCACCTGGATGTTCCACAGCAGTACTGGCAAAATATTCTGTGGACAGATGAAACCAAAGTTGAGATGTTTGGAAGAAACACACAACACTATGTGTGGAGAAAAAGAGGCACAGCACACCAACATCAAAACCTCATCCATTACTGTATTAGAGCTTATAATAATAGTTGACATTTTCTTACAGAACAAGTCATTTCCTCAAATATCTCTGGCGTGACAAAATGGTAATCAAACCGCTTTTCCTCTCCAAAGTACGGATTTCGAGTTGTATGGCAGGGCCTGAAATGTAAAGAGATGATCCCATAAATCTGTGGCAAAATAACGTAATTTTTTTTTTTATATATATATAAATATCAATCAGTTTATTCATAACTGCCTACTTAAAGGGGTTGTGTCATAAGTATATTATACATTTTTCAAACCAGCACCTGGATCTGAATACTTCTGTAATTGAATGTAATAAAAAATGTAGTATAGCCAGTGAGCTATGCAATAAAATGTATCTGTATAGCGCCACCTGCTGTTTGTTCTTTTCCTTATTTTTTGTCCGTCTCACTGAGCTGGTCGGACGCGCTCAGTTAAAATCTTCAATTGCCACCAGCTATCTGTTCTGTTAGAAGCTATGGCAGTTACAGGGAGAGAGCTGCAGCAGAAAGGACATGCCCCTAAGCAGCAAGGCTGAAGACAATCTGAAAGAGATTGTCATGTACTAGATGACGTCTGATTTTCATTTCTTACATCAATCATGCCATAATCCCTTTAAGAAATCTACATAATGGTATTTTCAGCCACTTGCAGTTGCTCGGAAGCTGTCTTACATTTAGAATTGGCGAAGTACCCGCTGAAGTTATGTACAGAGCGACGCCTCTTCAAAACTCCGGCGCATCCACCACCAGCTATAGGACTTTATAAAGACCGGCGTCTAAAACGCTGATGGAACTTACAAAAACAGAGGCAAAATGAGCATAGCAGAAGCTCAAAATGACACTTTTTTGACAAGTTTTTTCTGTTCTTGTGATGGAACAGAAGAATGGAAAAAGAAACATGATGTGAACCTACTCTAAGGGCTCATGCAGACGACTGTAAGGGATGTATTGCGGACCGTAAACGGCGAGTCCGCAACACACGAGCATTGGCCGTGTGCACTCCATGGTGCGGATGTGGACCCATCGACTTTTGCGGTGTGGAGGCATGGATCGAAAGCCCATGGAAGCACAACGAAGCGATTCTGTGGAATTTCGGGTCCGTGCCTCCTCACTGCAGAAGATAAGATATGTCCTATCTTTTGTCGTATTTTCATGTCAATGGGTCCACGTCCACAGCACGGAGTGCCCTTACACTAAGAGAAGCACAGATTGAAAGCAATTGATTCTCACTGATTTCAATAGGAGAAGGCCTCATGCACTCGACCGTTTTGTGTTTTGCGTCTGCAAATTACGGATCCGCAAAACACGGATGGCGTCCGTGTGCGTTCCGCAATTTGCGGAACGGCACGGACAGCCATTGATATAACTGCCTTATTCTTGTCCGCAAAACAGACAAGAATAGGACAGGTTATATTTTTTTGCGGACCACGGAACGGAGCAACGGATGCGGACAGCACACGGAGTGCTGTCCGCATCTTTTGCGGCCCCATTGAAGTGAATGGGTCCGCATCTAAGCCGCAAAAACTGTGGCTCGGATGCGGACCAGAACAACGGTCGTGTGCATGAGGCCGAAGCATTACGTTTTTCCAGCCTCTTGCATGGAGTGTCAGCTCGGCATCTTAAGATGGGTCCTTCAAAACCAGAAAACCTCCTCAATTTGTACAGTTTTGAACACACAGGAGAACTTCACAATTCCCGCAGCACTTAAATATTTTTGTATGGTAAATAATATGCCAGCTTCTATGAATTCACTATGTATGATGCCTATGCTGAATTATACATCAGTTAAGTCTCATGCTCACGATTTTTGCGGCTCGGATGCAGACCCATTCACTTCTATGGGGCCGCAAAAGATGTCCGCATACGTTGCTCCATTCCGTGGTCCGCAAATAAAATATGACCTGTCCTATTCTTGTCCGTTTTGCAGACAAGAATAGGCAGTTATATCAATGGCTGTCCATGCCGTTCTGCAAATTGCGTACCACAAAACACTCAATGGTCGTGAGCATGAGGCCATACAGGCTTGTTCCCACACTACGGTGTGCTAAATTACAGCATCGGTGCACGCTTTTAAGTAAAAACTGATGAATTCTGTAAGACATAAAAACTGTAATAACCGGAAGCAGGTGTAGTTTACAGCCTCAGATCAATGTGCTTTCTATTTGCTTTCGTATGCGGTAGACTGGTCTAAATGAGAAAAAGGTGGCACATAAGGACCTCATCATATTTCAAAGTAGCATGTTCTTTAGTGATCCTAAAAATGAAGCATCCCAAAGTACAGTGCTCATAACTGAGACGGTAAATCAGTCAGTCTTCCATCTTCAAGTGTGGGTTTGGTAACCTTCTGTTGCTTCTGTTAACCCCTTAGTGACCAGCCTGTTTTGGCCCTTACTGACCAAGCGTTTTTCTTCCTTTATTTAATCGTTGCCTTCCAAGAGCTATCACTTTTTTATGTCTAAGTAGTTGTAGGAGGGCTTGTTTTTTGCGTAGTTGTAGTTTTTAATGGTGCCATTTTAGGGTACACATAACTTTCTGATTAACTTTTATTAACTCTTTCTGGGAGGCAGATGGGGAGAAAACAGCAATACTGCCACTTTATTTTTTATTTGCATAAATAACATATCATCTTTATTCTCTGGGTCAATACAATTACAGCGATACCAAATACATATATATATATTTTTTTACGTTTTACTACTTTTGTGCGATAAAACCCCTTTTTTTAAAAAGAAGAAAATCTTTTTGCATCGCTGCATCCCAAGACCCTTAACTTTTTTATTTTTCTTTCTATGGAGGGGCTATGTGTGAGGGCTTGATTTCTGCGAGACTAAAGCTATAACCCTTTCTAAACTTGTAGTTTTCATTGCTATCATTTTGGGGTAAATAACACTTTTTAATCGCTTGTTATTAGGTTTTT
This sequence comes from Bufo bufo, assembly GCF_905171765.1. Classification (NCBI taxonomy): domain Eukaryota; kingdom Metazoa; phylum Chordata; class Amphibia; order Anura; family Bufonidae; genus Bufo; species Bufo bufo. The sequence goes on along the minus strand of NC_053389.1, from coordinate 589,469,376 downwards.
CCAGTGGCGACTAAGAATAAATAGCAACAGCAATTCTGGAATTTTTTTACAGCATTCACCATAGGGGATAATTTACATTATATTTGTGTAGTGCGGGTTGTTACAGACGCAGCAATACCAAACGTGGGGGCAATTTTTTTTTTATCAGTCCCACAAGGGGACTATAACAGACAATCTTTTGATTGATTCTAAAATACAATACACTATTCCCTTCAGCGCATTGCATTTTAATTTCAGTGCTATACTGGCATTGACCCCTCTGGCACTGCCTGCTGGGGAACAGTCAAGGCAGGCTTGGGGTCTACATCAGGTCCCAACCAGCCTATACACAAATGCGATTGTGGGGTGCCGATGGGAGACAGAGGGAGTCCGCTCCCTCTGTCACGGCTTACATGTGGCGGGCGCCATTGCCTGCTGTAAGGGGTTAAACAGCCCGGATTGGCACTCCTGCTGGTCCAGGCTGTTAGCTCTCACATGAGAGCCGCGCTCCTGCTCTGGGCCCCTGCTCTCCACTGCACAGGGACCCATGCAGCACTCAGACTGGGTTGCCGTGAAAAGGCAGTGGCCCAGCCTAAGGCCCCTTAGTAATTGCATAAAAAGGTGTATGGGTAGTCTCTAAGGGGTTAAAATACTATATTGGAGATTTATCATTCACTGTGCACCTGAAAAGTGACATTAGAAAGTCTCAGGCGCCACTTTTTAAAAAATTGTCGCATCTGCCATTTTTCTGAAAGGCGGCATTGCCAGCCGCTGCAAGAAATTTATCTTCATGTACGCCAGTTTTCGGACGTAAATGAAGCCAGAAATCTACAGCAGCTCTGAGCGGTCGTAGATTTTTGATTAGACACACGGGCTGTCGGAGGATGTGCCTAATTTATGATGTCATAAATTAGGCACAAACTCCGGCAGCGCAGTGGATATCAAGACAGGTGCAGAAAACGCCAGTATTGATAAATCTCCCTCAATTACTTTTAAGTTACTCCGCCCAAGTGTATAACACTCCAACTGCTTTTCCAGTTTATCCCTGTCATTTCTTTGTATCTATTCTGAAACTGAATCTATCATACCAATGAAATGCTCATGTACTCACTTATCCTTTTTATCATAACTTTAATGTCACCATTAAAATGTGGTGCACTCTGCAGGCAGCCTGCTATAGAGCAGGAGGAGCTGAGCAGATTGATGTACAGTTTTATGGGAAGAGATTCAGTAGAACCTGTATTTTAATTATTTAAACCTCTGCTTATTCTAGGCTTAGGAGTCATGTGGGTGGTCCAGCTATCTCTGTATGACTGTGCACACAGGGAAGGACCGCCCACATGACTCCTATAGCCCTAAATTTACAGAGGATTAAATAAATAAAATCCATGTTTGCTGAATCTTCTCCCATAAAACTATATTTCACCACATTTTTAATTGTGACAGGTCCCTTTTAATGTTCAATACTAAGCATATAAGCCAAACTAGAATCTTTTCCATTAGCAAAAGAGATCCATCCGCAGCTTACACTCTTGACCACGTTGCAAGACCCGCACTAATTTATAGGATAGCCTCCACTAATAAGTGATACCAGAGAGGCAGTTTTCATTCTTCCCAGGGAAGATCTACATTGCATACCTTTTTCATCCAGGCAGCATTTCCGGGCAAATAAAACTCTCTACAACCCCCCTTCCCGACTCTCCTTGCTGCTGTACGCCTTACCATACGTTAGATATGTCTTTCAGTCAAACTACAGTTGCAAGAAAAAGTATGTGAACCCTTTGGAATGATATGGATTTCTGCACAAATTGGTCATAAAATGTGATCTGATCTTCATCTAAGTCACAACAATAGACAATCACAGTCTGCTTAAACTAATAACACACAAAGAATGAAATGTTACCATGTTTTTATTGAACACACCATGTAAACATTCACAGTGCAGGTGGAAAAAGTATGTGAACCCTTGGATTTAATAACTGGTTGAACCTTCTTTGGCAGCAATAATTTCAACCAAACATTTCCTGTAGTTGCAGATCAGACGTGGACAACGGTCAGGAGTAATTCTTGACCATTCCTCTTTACAGAACTGTTTCAGTTCAGCAATATTCTTGGGATGTCTGGTGTGAGTCGCTTTCTTGAGGTCATGCCACAGCATCTCAATCGGGTTGAGGTCAGGATTCTGACTGGGCCACTCCAGAAGGCGTATTTTCTTCTGTTTAAGCCATTCTGTTGTAGATTTACTTCTATGCTTTGGGTCGTTGTCCTGTTGCAACACCCATCTTCTGTTGAGCTTCAGCTTCAGGCTATGAGCTGAGCGCTGCGATTGGCCAGTGCTACAGCATAGGAGAAGAAGACGCCGGCAGGATCAAGTGGGTGGAGCCTAACTACTTACATACCGGAGGCTATAACCGGAGAACGGAGCGGCGCCCGGGGATAACAGTAAGTGCAGCGGGATCCCTGGGCGCCGCTCTACACTTCTGTATAGTCAGTTTAGAGGCTTTGTTCTGGTGAAAGGTCCTCTTTAAGTTCTCCTGCAAAATGTCTTGATAAACTTGGGAATTCATTTTTCCTTCGATGATAACAATCCGTCCAGGCCCTGACGCAGCAAAGCAGCCACAAACCATGATGCCCCCACCGCCATACTTCACAGTTGGGATGAGGTTTTGATGTTGGTGTGCTGTGCCTCTTTTTCTCCACACATAGTGTTGTGTGTTTCTTCCAAACAACTCAACTTTGGTTTCATCTGTCCACAGAATATTTTGCCAGTACTGCTGTCGAACATTCAGGTGCTCTTGTGCAAACTGTAAACGTGCAGCAATGTTTTTTTTTAGACAGCAGTGGCTTCCTCTATGGTATCCTCCCATGAAATCCATTCTTGTTTAATGTTTTACGTATCGTAGATTCGCTAACAGGGATGTTAGCATATGCCAGAGACTTTTGTAAGTCTTTAGCTGACACTCTAGGATTCTTCTTCACCTCATTGAGCAGTCTGCGCTGTGCTCTTGCAGTCATCTTTACAGGACGGCCACTCCTAGGGAGAGTAGCAGCAGTGCTGAACTTTCTCCATTTATAGACAATTTATCTTACCGTGGACTGATGAACAGCAAGGCTTTTGGAGATACTTTTATAACCCTTTCCAGCTTTATGGAAGTCAACAATTCTTAATCGTAGGTCTTCTGAGAGCTCTTTTCTGCGAGGCATCATTCACATCAGGCAATGCTTCTTGTGAAAAGCAAATCCAGAACTGGTGTGTGTTTTTTATAGGGCAGGGCAGCTGTAACCCACACCTCCAATGTCATCTCATTGATTGGACTCCAGTTGGCTGACCCCTCACTCCAATTAGCTCTTGGAGATGTCATTAGTCTAGGGGTTCACATACTTTTTCCACCTGCACTGTGAATGTTTTACATGGTGTGTTCAATAAAAACATGGTAACATTTAATTCTTTGTGTGTTATTAGTTTAAGCAGACTGTGATTGTCTATTGTTGTGACTTAGATGAAGATCAGATCACATTTTATGACCAATTTGGGCAGAAATCCATATCATTCCAAAGGGTTCACATACTTTTTCTTGCAACTGTATGTAACTATGACATTTCAAAATGTAGTGTTCTGCTGTGCTATAAAAAAAACTAGCTGACAGACTGGAAAAAAATACCTTAAAAGGGATTTTCCCATGAGTAATGTAAAAAATGAAAATCAGATATCATATAGTACATGACAATCTCTTTCTAAGAATACCAGATCCAGCCCTGTACCCCAAATGGGGATCCAGAGATCTGCCCACTCATTGCTCCAATTGCTCTGATAGATTTCAAGCTGGCAGCACAGTCGGTGTGTCCTTTCTCAGGGGGCATGTCCTTTTTACTGCAGCTGGTTGCAGTTGAATGATGAACATGTGCTTCCATCTCAGTGAGCCGGACAAAGAATAAAAAAAAAAACAGCAAACAGTAGTTGGCGCTATACGCGTAGATTTCACTGAATAACGCAGTTGCTATACAAAATTTTTACCATTACACGCAATTACAAAAGTATTCAGATCAGGTGCTGGTTTGAAAAATGTAGAATATTTTTCATGGGACAACCTGTTGAATTTTACGGTTTCCTTATATTGTGGTCATTATACAGAAGTGATATATCAGTATAATAAAAGTATGTGATGTCAGATCCTGGCAGTGAGATGAGCGTTGCTACATGATCCTCTATTATGCAACTTGTTCTCTCTTACATATGGCATCTGAAGGAAAAGATTACACCCCACTACTCAGGGAAAAATCCCAAGGACCACCACAAATCACGTGGCTATCCAAGGGGTATTATCCTGCGGGTCGTGTGGACATAGTTCCACTCAGGAGGGATCTCCTCCAGCCGGTGCGCAGGTGACACAGAGGGCATCAACTCATGAGAAAACAATAAAAAGCAATAAAGAACAACACCACTGAGGATTTGGTTAAATACATGGAGGACTCTTCTGCTCAACTGAAGCATTTCCAGGCGGAATCTGATGAGAACAAGCGAGCTAAATGGTACAGGGATACCGAGGTCTACAAGAAGGGCAATGTCTATATCTGGCAAACAGAGAGACAGAGCAATACCCAGCAAAGAGATATGAGAAAGAGGAGGAACAATGTACAGACACCTTCATCTGAGGAACAAGTTTTTTTAGACAACGCTCCACAGACAGAAGAAAACCGCGACGTCGCATCAGGAGAGGTAGTCGTAGACACCGAAGGAATGGGCAAGTTACGCAGCAACAGGAACCGACCCGCAGTGAGCAAGGGTCACGTAGCGAAGAGAAAGTGACTGTGGTCAACTTGTCCTCTAAGGAATTGACTTCCCCACAAGTGAGTGTCCTGTCTAAAGGGTTTTCATTTTGCCCCAGTTCACACATGAATTGGTTTGTACTTGAATCTAACGTGTATTCCTTTTTTCGCCGCATCAAATTAAAAATTTGGTTTTGTGACGAGAGAAGTTTGGGGTCTCTCAATTTGTTTCAAAAGAGTAATTTTATACCTGCCATTAATGAACCAGCAGTTGAAGCCTATGTTAGTGCGGTCAGGCGGGGAGTGTCTGAGCTCAGGTCTTCCCTTCAGGGGGATCTTGACTTCAGACACCCTTCCTGAGTGGAACTATGTCCGCACGACCCGCTGGATAATATCCCTTGGATAGCAGCGAGATTTGTGGTGGTCCTTGGGATTTTCCCCTGAGTAGTGGGGTGTGATCCCTGTGATGGGGACGATCCCTACCTGTCAACGGCGTAATACTTAGCAATAGAGCTGGTTTTAGGGAGTAGCAGTGTGGACTCGCAGAGGAAGAGCAGTTTTCCATTAATCAAGATGGCGCGTGTGTGCCTGGACCACACTGGGCATGCGCGGAATATTCAACACACCTAAGCTGCTCATTGGTGCGGCAGCTGGGGAACGTGCACGCGTCGGCAATTGCCTATGACGCGTGACGTCCGCGGCTGCATGAGCTTCCTGATTGGCGCTCCTCCGAGCAGGCGCAGTGGGATATACACAATGCCGAGATGGCACATGGATTGTGTGCCTTACCCGATTGGTATGTCTGCGCTACCTTTTCTTTTGCTCCTCCCCCTGTATTTTAGGTCATTATTTATCACCTGACATGGTCGGTTTTTTGTATATGATTAATATGTTTTTGTCACAAGATCAATATATTATGTATCACGATTGATATATATGACCATGTCCTTATTGCATATTGTACTTTGTATACATTGCATGCACTTTTTTCTATTGCATAGTTTTTTTGATACACACCCACCTGCTGCATTGGATCACATGATTTGTATGTTGATTGTTTCACCTATATAAATGTCACCATTTGTATGAGTTCTCTGCTTGAAAAAGGCTCTAGTATTGAGCCGAAACGTTGCACCGCACGGGTGATTAAAGGAGTCATTTGTTCATAATTTACCGGAGTGCCGTTCATTTTCTGGACTAATAAATTTATATATATATATATATATATACATACATACACACACAGAAGAAATCCACGGCACTCCTGTAGATGTGTCTTTACTCACACATGTTACAGCAGCGACGTTTCGGTCCTCTCACAGGACCTTCCTCAAGCCAAGTGAAGTACAAAGTGCACAGTGCAAAATTTTACACATAACATAATTAATTAATAATCAATTAATGAGCTATTAAAAGTGCTTGTGCATTTGATAGAATCCCTCATTCAGAGTGTTATCCTCCTAGAATCCAGTGTAAATAGTCATAATTCAACAGTAAAAACATCCACCATATTTTTTAATGTTGAATTATGATTATTTACACTGGATTCTAGGAGGATAACACTCTGAATGAGGGATTCTATCAAATGCACAAGGTCCTTGACGCAGGGAGGTTTCAAAAGACTGGCTCCGCCCCCAACACACTATTCACTGCTCATACCCCTGAAGACGCCAAGTGCTTGGCGAAACATGTCGGGGAGCAGAAAGTGTTATTAGGGTGTTTTAGGCAGCAAACGCCTAGCCAATACAGGTCTGGTAGATACTACTAAGAGGAGTGTACTCCACAAAGGGGGGATAAAACCGCGAGTGAGCAGCGCACTGTGAAAGAAACAATGTGCATTAACTGAGCGAAGGTGATAATAAGGAATAGAGACTTTAACAGGCAATAGGGAAGAGTGCCCCCTAGTGGATTCACTAACAATCAGACTCTGAGTGACTATAAAATATAAAAGGCAGCCAGAGCTGACAATTTTAATTGAAGAAGTTCTAAATGTTTTAATGATAACAAATAAACGTTAAATTTTACAATCAGTAACACGTGTTAATCGAGGGACATCAATGGTCTTTTCATTGACCAATTGTAAATAAAATGTATGGAAAGTTCCAACACGTGTTAGGGAGCTATATGTAAATTCAATGTGTGAATAAAGACAAATCTATAGGAGTGCCGTGGATTTCTTCTGTGTATACACATACCTGTGATCAAGGGTTAAACACAGGCACCCGGACTGCATCATTGAAGGAGTGCTGCCCCATTTCTCAACTATATATATATATATACACTGCTCAAAAAAATAAAGGGAACACAAAAATAACACATCCTAGATCTGAATTAATTAAATATTCTTCTGAAATACTTTGTTTTTTACATAGTTGAATGTGCTGACAACAAAATCACACAAAAATAAAAAAAAATGTAAATCAAATTTTTCAACCCATGGAGGTCTGGATTTGGAGTCACACTCAAAATTAAAGTGGAAAAACACACTACAGGCTGATCCAACTTTGATGTAATGTCCTTAAAACAAGTCAAAATGAGGCTCAGTAGTGTGTGTGGCCTCCACGTGCCTGTATGACCTCCCTACAACGCCTGTGCATGCTCCTGATGAGGTGGCGGATGGTCTCCTGAGGGATCTCCTCCCAGACCTGGACTAAAGCATCTGCCAACTCCTGGACAGTCTGTGGTGCAACGTGACGTTGGTGGATAGAGCGAGACATGATGTCCCAGATGTGCTCAATTGGATTCAGGTCTGGGGAACGGGCGGGCCAGTCCATAGCATCAATGCCTTCGTCTTGCAGGAACTGCTGACACACTCCAGCCACATGAGGTCTAGCATTGTCTTGCATTAGGAGGAACCCAGGGCCAACCGCACCAGCATATGGTCTCACAAGGGGTCTGAGGATCTCATCTCGGTACCTAATGGCAGTCAGGGTACCTCTGGCGAGCACAGTGAAGGCTGTGCGGCCCTCCAAAGAAATGCCACCCCACACCATTACTGACCCAATGCCAAACCGGTCATGCTGGAGGATGTTGCAGGCAGCAGAACGTTCTCCACGGCGTCTCCAGACTCTGTCACGTCTGTCACATGTGCTCAGTGTGAACCTGCTTTCATCTGTGAAGAGCACAGGGCACCAGTGGCGAATTTGCCAATCTTGGTGTTCTCTGGCAAATGCCAAGCGTCCTGCACGGTGTTGGGCTGTAAGCACAACCCCCACCTGTGGACGTCGGGCCCTCATATCACCCTCATGGAGTCTGTTTCTGACCGTTTGAGCAGACACATGCACATTTGTGGCCTGCTGGAGGTCATTTTGCAGGGCTCTGGCAGTGCTCCTCCTGTTCCTCCTTGCACAAAGGCGGAGGTAGCGGTCCTGCTGCTGGGTTGTTGCCCTCCTACGGCCTCCTCCACGTCTCCTGATGTACTGGCCTGTCTCCTGGTAGCGCCTCCATGCTCTGGACACTACGCTGACAGACACAGCAAACCTTCTTGCCACAGCTCGCATTGATGTGCCATCCTGGATAAGCTGCACTACCTGAGCCACTTGTGTGGGTTGTAGACTCCGTCTCATGCTACCACTAGAGTGAAAGCACCGCCAGCATTCAAAAGTAACCAAAACATCAGCCAGGAAGCATAGGAACTGAGAAGTGGCCTGTGGGCACCACCTGCAGAACCACTCCTTTATTGGTGGTGTCTTGCTAATTGCCTATAATTTCCACCTGTTGTCTATCCCATTTGCACAACAGCATGTGAAATTGATTGTCACTCAGTGTTGCTTCCTAAGTGGACAGTTTGATTTCACAGAAGTGTGATTGACTTGGAGTTACATTGTGTTGTTTAAGTGTTCCCTTTATTTTTTTGAGCAGTGTATATATATACATACCATATATAGATCAGTAAAGGAGGCCCTGCCATGAAAAGTCAGTGTAGCAAGCAGGGGATGGAATCAGAACACAATATATTTTATATTGTGAGGATATTACACAGAAGGTTGTTTTTTCATTCCATGCTTTCAGTGTACCACACTTAACATCTGACTTTCCTGATCATAGATACATCTTCTAGAGAGCTGATGGATGTCATTCTTCAATGCGAACAAAATGAAAGACTGCTGGACTGGAATATCCCTTATATTAATTATTACAAATGGCCATAACTAATCCACCACAGATGCCATTTCTTGTATAAATGGATATTCCATACATTCATGCTACAGACCAGCTCCTTTGCTCTTAAATCTATGTTTGACATTTCCCCTGCATGGTCACATCTGTGCAGATATGGTCATTGGAAAAATCTGTGTTTTGCATTAATAGTGAAAAACTGTATCCCTCGTTATCTTCTTGTATTAATCAATATGTACATGTGAAAGGGTTAGCCTAAATCATACTTTTTTTCTATAAATGTGTGTTTATATGGAATATTTCCAAAGATGCATCTAAACTAATTAGCAACTTTTACATGTAAAATAAATACAGTTTCTGGTTTTCACATTTACTTGAATTACTACACTTACACTGCCACCTAGTGGTCAGTGTTAAGAGTGCAGCTTTACTTAGTGAAATTTGCCAGCATCTGCTTTGAACATCCGTTTTTAGCAGTTTTCAGAATACAGAAAGGGATATGGTTGTTTATACTGAGGGCATACACTTTAAGGACCCTGACACACATGAATTTGTCTCCGGCAATTTTTACCGCTACGCATGTGACGCATTAAGGAATATGTCACCACTAAAGCCAGTCATAGGCTGCATCGGCCACAAGACGTCTGTCAAACAGGAAGCTTACCATTGGTGACCAGAGCCTTGGGAGACCCAATGAGCCAGAAGTATGCTTCCCTTCACAGGTTCAGCAATGTGGGGGAGTCTGGCCAAGATACCCCCAAAGATGGATAACCCCTTTAAATTCTTATTCCTTGGATTCAGTTATATTTAACAAAATTGAACCTACAATACATGACAGTTATCTTACTTGCCAGTCCTGTATTGCTGACTTTCAAGACCATCTACACAAGCTTGGTGGCTACAATATTTTTATTTTATTAAAGGGGCCTCTAGATACTGATGATCTATCTCCACCAATCAGTCGATCCCTGCAGATGGCGGTGCCATCTGGGTAGGTCATCAATATCAGGAGCTCAGAAAACCCTTTTAACATATTTTGTAAAATGTAATTAGTTAATCAATGTAACACTCTCTGGTCAGAAACATTTTCGTTTCCTTTATGTATTTTATCCCACATGGAAAAACTAAGACATCTAGTGATGCTCAATCCTTAAAGGGCTACTCCTTTTTATTTATTTGTTCCGTTATAATAGGAAATTATAAAATTTTCAACTATACATGTATTTAAAAATGTATAGAATAATGACAGATATGCTTCTATACAGAGACACTGACAGACATGATGAGGTGCTGCTGCAGGCTGTAATACTGTATATGTTTTGCTTCTCAATAAACTGACATTCACTTGTTTAGATACCTGGGCAGTTAACTGAATGCCAGAGGTCACGTGACAGGCTTGAGGGTCACATGACTGACGCCATCTTTAGTCCTATTCAGATTTCCTGCGAATGCATTTTACAGGACTAAAATGGACCGGACCGTTTTATTATTCTTTAGAGAGAGCCTATTGTGCGGATCTAATAAAGGTTTTAGAGCAAAATTTTAAATACATGTATATTACAAAATTGTTTAACTGCCTATTCTCTAAACAAATAAATGTAATCATTAACCCCTTCCCGACCGGCGCCGCAATAGTACGGCGCAGCGGGACGTGACTTGCCGCCCAGCGTCGTACTATTACGGCGGGCTGATCAGGCTTGCGCAGGAGCTGCGCCCGTCCGATCAGCGGCAGGGGTCTGGCAGTGACTGATAGCCGGACCCCTGCTGTATGCGCCGCCATCGGTGAAAACATATGTGACAGTGACATATGTCAGATTTGCAAAACAAATGGCCTGGGCAGGAAGATGAAAACTGGCCCGGGGTTGAAAGGGTTATAACCGGAATACCTCTTTAAATCTGGGATTAGGAGTTCAAAGAAACCTTCATGACAAGAACTGGCTTCCTTTTACACAAGGTAGTTAAGTACTCAAATATTGCCTACCTAATGCAAAGCACATTGGACATTGTGAAAGATGAATGTCTTACCCGTAGCGGAAGAACTCCTTGAAGTCCCTGCACATTCTGTGAGCCAGTTCCCTCTTCCCACAAGACTGGGGCCCCGTCAGAACTAGCATAGGATAGGGGGTGTCTAGATTGGGCAATGTACTGTAAAAAGAAATGAGAAAGGCTCGTCTTTGTGATTTGTAAATCTGTTACACATTTTCTCACGACATACCTTGTACTTTATGTGCCTTATGTGTTTCATCTTAGTAGCACTGGTACAGAGAAAGAATACCTTCAATCTGTGGGGAAGGGGGGGGTCGCTGGGACGGTGGTAGGCAGATACGAGGCAGGAGGTATAGGGTCTCGCAACAATGAGGACACCTTTGTGGATGAGCAACCAGTGCAGTGACTGGCATAATGTAAAAGTGTTGGTGTGGCGGATGAACAGAAAGAGGAGCTTGACTGAGGAAACGCAAGAAGTTCCGTTTTTGAAAGACGCAGTTTCAGAAAGAGAGAGGACATGATGTTATAGACAATCAGCAGTGTACTATAGTGGTGCAGGGGTGATGTCAGGGGTAGACTTAAATTATTGGGTGTCATTGGCATAGAGATGGTACGGAAAGTCCACCTGTGCAGCCTTTCCGGCCTGTGTAAAGAGAGGACCTAGGACTAAACCCTGAGAGAACCCCAACAGGAAGAGAAGAAGAGCCAGCAAATGATGCTCCAAAAGAGCGTCCAGAGAGGGGAGAGGAAAAAATATATACTAAGGGTCAGTAGACTAAAGCATGGCGAGTATGGTTGATGGGAGTATTAGTTGATGGTGTAGTGTCAAACACTGTAGAGAGATCCAGAGTAGTTGTTCAATTAAGCTGTCAGGAGATCATTTGTGTAGATTGTGACATCCAGATTGTAAAGGGCTGAGAAGAAAGTGAGCAGTGGGACAGCTGATGAGGTGTGATAGACTAGGCGTTTCCGCAGTACAGTGGCACCAAACATAGGGGGAGATTTATCAAGACCGGCCTTTCCTATGCACTGGAGTGAGATGTGCCTAATATATCATGAAGCACATGCCTCTTTAAAAAGTAGGCACAGGGTAGGGGCTGGCATAGACTTGGGCTATAATTTATGCCAGTTCCATGTTAAGCCTGATCCCCTTTTCTCACGACTTTTGAAAATTTTTGAGAAGCACAAAGTTTTGCAAATTATTGCTCAATATGGCAGGTGCCACAATTTGCTAATTTTTATAATGCTACTTTTGTGGCATAAAGGCCTTAAGGCGGCTCTGTCACCCGGCTCTATCGTTGCGGAGAAAAATTTACTTTTACAATTATGCAAATTAACTTTTCCGAGTACCAGGAGACGGGCTTATGCGGTTCAAGCACCGCTCCAGCATGACGCCCCCCTGCCTTTAGATTGACAGCAGTAGACCGCACTCATGTCCAGAACAGTGTGTTCGGATGAAGCCGAAGATGTTGTGCGCCCATGCCGTGTGCTCCTGGTGCTCGAATACTGTAGTTCATTTGCATCATTTTAAAAGTTAATCTTTCTCTGCAACGATACCACCACCAGACATAAGACAGGTATCATTTTAATCAGTGTCATCAATCCTACCAGGCGTAGGGTTGATCCAGGTGACAGAGCCACTTTAATAAATCTCCCACATAGAGTCCAAAACTGATGTGAACAAAGCCCTACAATATACAAGCTCCCATCTGTAGAGAAAATGTATCATTCCTCTCACACCTCTTTTTGGAGTACAAACATTGCAAATCCACTGGATTTGTGACTTGTTATAGTCATTTAGGGTGTTGCGAGGGCGCGGTCATCGGCCCCAGCTAATTCATCCATTATTTATGGCAGAAACTGGTGTAAATAATGACTGGAATCTACGGCAGCTCCTAGCCGTCTCAGCCGCGAGACATTATACAGACGGGGATGTGTTTCTCCAAATCATGTCCAACCAACTGAAATGACCACAGGTGGACTCCAGGCAGGGTGTAGAAACATCTCAAGACAAATGGAAGGCCCCAGGACTAGATGTCACGTGTCATAGCAAAGGGTCTGAATACTTATGTCTAGAGTTGAGCGAACCTGCCTTTTTGCAGGTTCAAGTTCAGGTTTGGGGTTTACGTGAATTACGTAATGGATCCCGTTCTCAAATAATCCATCATGTAATTCAATGCCGGCATGGTGCAAAATACAAGTGTATGGCCAGCTCCCAGGGTTCCTTTCTGCCGGCCATACATATGTATTATGACGGCATACAAAACGGAATGCCTTCGAAAGGCACTCCGGCATTGAATTACGTTATGGATTCCGTGAGAACAGAATCCATTACATAATTCACTTAACCCCTTAGTGACCACCCATACGCTTTTTTACGGCAGTCACTAAGGGGCCTTAGGCTGGGCTGCCACTGCATGGGGGAGCGAGGACCCGGCTTGTGGTCCTGCTCTAACAGCCCGGATCAGCAGGAGTGCCGATCGGGCTGTTTAACACTTTACATGCCACAGGCAATGGCGCCCGCCGCATGTAAACTGCTGACAGAGGGAGCGGACTCCTTCTGTCTCCCATCGGCACCCTGCAAATGCGATCGCGGGGTGCCTAGAGTAATTTCCAGCAGACTGCGCCTCTCTGGCGCAGCCTGCTGGTCAATGTCAGAATAGCAGTGCCATTAAAATGCAATGCACTATATGGATAATGCATTGCATTTTAATAGCAATCAAAAAGCTGTCTGTTAAGTGGTAAAAAAATTAATAAAATAAAAAACATTTATTCAATAAAAAAAATCTCATAAAAAATAAAAATTGACACTTTTTTTTTTCATTGAAAATACGTGTTTCAATGAAAAAAATTGCAAAAAAAAATAAATTTTCCCCATATATTTGGTATTGCCGCATCTTTAACGACCCGGACTACAAAAATATCATGTAAATTATCCCCTACAGTGAACATCGTAAAAAAAAATAAAAAATTGCTAACTTATTCTTAGTTGCCACCAGAAAAAGGTAATAACAAGCGATCAAAAATCGCCATTTACTCTAAAATTATACCAATGAAAAATACAAGTCGTCCCCCAAAAATCAAGCAAAGGGGTTTTATTGTAAAAAAGTAGTTAAACGTAAAAAAACTATATGTATTTGGTATCACTGCAATCGTACTGATCCAGAGAATAAAGATATTATGTTATTTATACTGAAAAATGAACGTGGTAAAATTTATAATGCAAAAACGCAGTGGCAGTATTCCTGTTTTTCCCATCTCCCTCCCAGAAAGAGTTAATAAAAGTTAATCAGAAAGCTATGTGTACCCCAAAACTACAACTTGTCCCGCAAAAAACAAGCCCTCATAAAGCTATATAGACGGAAAAATATAAAAGTTATAGCTCTTGGAACGCGACGATGTAAAAAGGAAGAAAAAAACGGTTGGTCAGTAAAGCCCAAAAACAGGCTGGTCACTAAGAGGTTAAAACCTGAACTTGAACCTCCCGAAAGGCAGGTTTGCTCAACTGAATTATGTGCATGAGGAATTTCCACTTTCTCACTATGGGTACTGAGTGTAAAACTTTATTATTTTAGCAGATTGCTAGAACATAACAAAATGAGAAAAAAGTGAAAGGGTCTGAAGACAAATGAACTGGACATGTTGCATGTAATCAGAATATAAACAGCTACTTTAGTATGCATTTTATTGATGAGTTTTAGGATAATCAAGTAGACAGTACCTGTCAAAGACCTTCTGTGGTTGGATAATGCTGTACATGATATTGGCCATATGATCTCGGGCGGCAATGACCTCTGGAGGAGGATCATACTTATTCACTGCTGCCACCTAAGTATTGTCCAGAAAATAAACAGCACAAAATATTAGCTTCAGTGGATGACCACGTGGGCCTGCACGGACGTTAGAAACTAGGCTAGGATAATTCTGCATTATAAATCCACAGACTGCACCGTGTCCCATCAGTTTCTCTAGAGCAAAGCAAACAATTCATTATTTACACTACTAAAGACTCGTTCACACTTCAGTGTGTGGTCAGTGATTTTCAGCAGTGATTTGTGAGCCAAAACCAGGTGCGGGTCAAAACCACACAACAGGTGCAGATCTTTCCCTTATAGCTTATTTCTGTGTAGGCTTCACAAATCACTGATGGAAATGACTGCTAAAATCACTGAGGTGCGAATGAGGCCCAAATACTAGGCCGATATCATTGTAGTGTCAGATGAAGCGAGCACTGGGGTAAAAGCGGAGTGAGAACTCCTCCCTGATGAAGCAGACAGTAAGGGCTGTATTATACTGCAGAACAAGCACACAGGGATGAGAACACATCTAGCACTGGCCTGACTATCAGGGGTGGACTGGCCATAGACCCTGCAGGGAAAATTCCTGGTGGACCAATGCCCAGGAGGCTGACCAGGTACTGTATATAACGATCCAACGCTCTCAGGATTAATCAATGCTAAGAGTATTAGGTACTTATGCATCTGGCCAACAGCTGAAGGTGAATTCAACTGCATTACAGCCCTTAGTATGGTGATAGGGCAGTATTTTGTACTGCACTGTGGTATTTGCTTCTACTGAGGAAGTATTTTGTGCTGCACTGTGGTATTTGATTCTGCTGAGGCAGTATTTTTTGCTGCACTGTGTTATCTGGTTTTGCTCTGGTGGTATTTTTCGCTGCACTGTGTTATCTGGTTTTGCTCTGGTGGTATTTTATGCTGCACTGTGATATTTGATTCTGCTGAGGCAGTATTTTATGCTGCACTGTGTTATCTGGTTTTGCTCTGGTGGTATTTTTTGCTGCGCTGTGTTATCTGGTTTTGCTGGGGTTTTATGCTGCACTATGGTACTGCTGGCCCCACCTACTTCTGCTGGCCCCACCTACTTCTGCTGACCCCACCTACTTCTGCTGACCCCACCTACTTCTGCAGGCCCCACCTACTTCTGCAGGCCCCACCCACTTCTGCTGGCCCTGCCTACTAGTGTTGCCCTGACTACAGAATGGGGCCACTTTTAGTAAAGTTCCCGCTGATTACAGAGGCCGATGCAAACTGAATGTGAGAGGAGCGGTTACTACTGCAGATTTTCACACACATTTTCACTCACTGCCGACAAATGATCATTTGCTCGTTCGTAGGCTGATTATACAAACCAATTATCGGGAACAAGCATTACTTTGAACACTTATTCCTGATAATTGGCCCAAACATTGTGTGGTCTAATAGGGCCCTAAGGGGGGGGGGGGGGGGGGGGGACAACAGCTTTTTGTGGCATTTTTTTCAGCCAAAGCCAGAAATGGATCCATCAGGAAGGAGAAGTATATATCTCATTCCCTTCCAATCCATTTCTGACTTCAGCTCAAAGAACTGCACCCGAATATGTGACAAAAAGCCTGGCTGAGAGCGGCCCCGAGGAGCGGATGGGATCCTCCAGGAGCCACCTGTACCGAGACGCCATTCCTCTGGGATCAGCTATACTTTCCTCACGGCAACACCAATGTAATTACTGGGCAACACTGATTGGTGGAGAGCAAGTGCTGAGATAAATACCTTCTCCTCAACTCGGATCTTCTTCTGATCCAGTTCAGTTAATCTCGGCAGCATAAACAGCGCTGACAGCCAATATTCCGCTTGTTCCTAAGAAACAACAAACTTAATGGAGCAGACACAAATAGTCAGCCGCACAATACACGTAGAACACCTAATGGGGAGGCAACAGAAATGTTTTGGACATTACCAGCAAACTAACTGATATTGCTGATTTCTGAACATTTCCTGCAAATGATAGCAATGTGCCATAAACCTATACATGGCTTTGTAAGGCCCCTTTCACACGAGCGAGTTTTCCGCGCGGGTGCAATGCGTGACGTGAACGCACAGCACCCGCACTGAATCCTGACCCGTTCATTTCAATGGGTCTGTGTACATGACAGTTTTTTTCACTTATCATTTCTGCGTTGTGTGAAAATCGCAGCATGTTCTATATTCTGTGTTTTTCACGCAGCCCTGGCCCCATAGAAGTGAATGGGGCTTCAGTGAAAAACGCATTGCATCCGGAAGCAAGTGCGGATGCAATGCGTTTTTCACTGATGGTTGCTAGGAGATGTTGTTTGTAAACATTCAGTTTTTTATCACGCGCGTGAAAAACGCATCAAAACGCATTGCACCCGCGCGGAAACAACTGAACAACTGAACGCAATCGCAGACAAAACGGACTGAACTTGCTTGCAAAATGGTGCGAGTTTCACTGAACGCACCCTGAACGCATCCGGACCTAATCCGTCACGCTCATGTGAAAGGGGCCTATCTGTGGTGCATCACATATTCTGCATCAAGGGGTTGTCCAGGAATCTACCATTGACGGTCTACCCTCAAAATAAGCCATTAGAATGGCAGAGGTGTGACCCTGTTCCGCAATAGCTCCGCCATCCATTGTGTAGTGGACCGAGCTTAATAATGTAGTACTGCTACCATTCACTTCAATAGGGACAGCGCTGCAATTACCAGCTCCCTCCATCACACCGTTACGCAAGCGACTCCCAACACTTCAAGGCAGCGGCTCATTGGCGGGAGTGAGGGGTGTCGGGCTCCCACCAATCCGATATTGATGGACAAATTCCTAGACTACCCCTTTAAAGAATATCAAGACTAAACCGGTCTTAAAAACACATCACAAAACTTTAGATGAAAAAGTTCAAAAAGCATAATAAACACAATATAATAAATCAGAGTAACAAATGCACGTGTAATGTGGATCATAGAATAAAGTAAAAATAATACCCACAGGTACTCTCCAGTATATCCAGTGCACTTTTTTGGCATAGTTGAGTTGCGTGGCCTTGAGATCACTAAACTATGCAGAAAAAGGCGCTGAAAGATTGCAAAACTTATCAATGGCTCAGGTTAGATGCAAAATTTCGTCCAACTTTTGATACTTTTGTCCAGAGGGAGACGTGCTGCCAATCATCGGGCATCTTTCATTTTGATGATGCCAATCAACCAACGAACAAGTCATTGCTCTTTTATTGGCTGATTGAGCCAATTAATGGGAACAAGCGTTCATATTCCAGCTAATTGGGCTGAAACTGTGCGGTTATTCGATATATAAAAATTCTAGTCCTTAGGCCTCT
Organism: Bufo bufo; assembly: GCF_905171765.1. Classification (NCBI taxonomy): domain Eukaryota; kingdom Metazoa; phylum Chordata; class Amphibia; order Anura; family Bufonidae; genus Bufo; species Bufo bufo. The sequence continues at coordinate 589,451,399 of NC_053389.1, read as the reverse complement.
TTCACACGGGCGTTGCGGGAAAATGTGCGGGTGCGTTGCGGGAACACCCGCGATTTTTCCGTGCGAGTGCAAAACACTGTAATGCGTTTTGCACTCGCGTGAGAAAAATCGCGCATGTTTGGTACCCAAACCCAAACTTCTTCACAGAAGTTCGGGCTTGGGATCGGTGTTCTGTAGATTGTATTATTTTCCCTTATAACATGGTTATAAGGGAAAATAATAGCATTCTGAATACAGAATGCAAAGTAAAATAGCGCTGGAGGGGTTAAAAAAAAATATTAAAATTTTTAACTCACCTTAGTCCACTTGATAGCGCAGCCGGCATCTCCTTCTGTATTCTTTCTTTAGGACCTGGGTAAAGGACATTTGATGACGTCACTCCGGTCATCACAAGATCCATCACCATGGTAAAAGATCATGTGACGTACCATGTGATGACCGGAGTGACGTCATCAAAGGTCCTGTAACTGTATTTAATGCTCACCACAGGTCCTATTCAACAAAGGAGACACAAGGAGATGCCGGCTACGCGATCAAGTGGACTAAAGGTGAGTTAAATTATTTTTAATTTTTTTTTAACCCCTCCAGCGCTATTTTACTTTGCATTCTGTATTCAGAATGCTATTATTTTCCCTTATAACCATGTTATAAGGGAAAATAATAATGATCGGGTCTCCATCCCGATCGTCTCCTAGCAACCGTGCGTGAAAATCGCACCGCATCCGCACTTGCTTGCAGATGCTTGCGATTTTCACGCAACCCCATTAATTTCTATGGGGCCTGCGTTGAGCATGCTGCGATTTTCACGCAACGCATAAGTGATGCGTAAAAATCACCGCTCATCTGAACAGCCCCATAGAAATGAATGGGTCGGTATTCAGTGCGGTTGCAATGCATTCAACTCACGCATCGCATCCGCGCGGAATACTCGCCCGTGTGAAAGGGGCCTTACAATCAGCATGGCATGGCTACCATCAGACAGGTGGATGTCTGAATATCAGCTGAACCTTATGATCCTGTCAACATACTTTCTGCATTGAGTTGCCCCATATTATTAGCAGATAAGATGTTTGTATTAATGAGCAGGTATACAGGCTGGCTAAGTGTCCCTATAGCCCTATGTTTAGCCGGTGTTACTTAGGACACAGGGGTACGTGGGTATATACTGTAACTTAGTACTTACACAATAAATATTTTACTAACATAAGTGCCTAACAAATGCAATCACCGAATCTTCTTGTATGTACACACGGGACGGATATGCTGCCATATGGGCCATATGTCCCGGAGAGGCATTGATCGTGTGCAGGGGAGCGCACAGCATCATAGATTACAATGATATTAATGATAAGATCATATGAGTGCGGGACAATAGCCCCGCGGGCGGCCCGACGTGCACAGCATCACTGTAATCAATACCGCTCCGGGACATATGGCCCGCTCACGGACCGCATGTCTCTGAGGGCATACGGTCGTGTGCAAGGGCCCTAAGACTGATCTGATCAACTTCTTTATACTTGCTGACAATGTCTGCAGCTAGGTAAAGTCCAGATACAATATAACAAAGAAACGTGGTATTATAAAGGGAAAATAACCTTCGAATGACAACCCCTACCTGCACTGGATTTTTTAGGAGATTTAGCACATGTAGCAATGGCAGGTCTTCGATGAAAGCAATTTCGCTTATCTGATAAATCTGTCAAAGAAAAAACATTGTAAGAAAGATCACAAACAACCAAGAATAAGAAACATAAATATGGTCATATATGTAAGTGGTTCTATGATCAAGAAGACCACCCTGTAACACAGGCGCTCTCTACCTATGCCTGGAAGCTTAAATACATGGCATTTTATATGGCACTGACAGATTTGTAATACTGCATAGACGATGCATTAATTTGCCTCTAAGAACAAGGTAGACTGGGCCTGACTTTAAAGGGGTTCTCCGGGAATAAAGGCTTTTTCTGTACTGCCCACACCTCCATAAATAGAAGATTTATACTTACCTGCTCCCTGCCGTGCTGGCTCCTGCATGTCCATGTTCCGGTGGGTGGTGCGCAAGCAGCACATCACTGCTGAAGCCAGTTATTGGCTGAGGTGGAGAATGTGACCATGCTCTTGCACCCCTGGATGTAAACTGTCCGGGGATCAGACATGGACATGTGAGAGCCAGTGCGGAGGACCGGAACGACGGGGAGCAGGTAAGCTTGAATCTTCTTTTTATGGAGGCAGTACAGAAAAAGGTTTTATTCCCAGAGAAACCCTTTAATGAGAAAAAAAAAACTGATCTACCAGGAATTTTGAGAGAAAATGCAAAATACACAAGGAGACACAATGAAGGTATGGGGACAAACGATCGCACTAGTGATCATTCATCCCCCATTAGGGATGAGCGAATCGACTTCGGATGAAACATCCGAAGTCAATTTGCATAAAACTTTAAGGGGCGCTAAGCAAAGTGAGGCGATCGCCGCAGGCGGCGCGGCCCTGCTCACAAGTGGGAGGCGACAGCAGGGCACAGGGAGATGAGCTCTTCCATTGTGGAAGCGCTCATCCCCATAGCCATCTGTATCGCCATTCTCAGGACAGCGATACAGATGGATGTGCTGTGAGGCAGGGGACAGGCGTCTCCCTTCCCCGTTCCTCTGATAGGCTGCAGGCCGTCATCGCGCCGCCTGAGCCGTACAGCGCGGGACACAGGCCGGAAGAGGCCTGCATCGCATAGCTGCCATAGATGTAAGTATAAGTCTTTATTTTTTTATATGGTACAATACTGGCTACTGGCACATGATTGGGTGGCCATCTATGGGGGGCACTTGTTACTGGCACATGATTGGGGGGCATCTATGGGGGGCACTTGTTACTGGCACACGATTGGGGGGCACTTGTTACTGGCACACGATTAGGGGGCACTTGTTACTGGCACATTATTTTGGGCCATCAATGGAAAGCACTTCTCACTGGCAGATGATTGGGGGGCATCTATGGGGGCACTTACTGGCATATTATTGGTGGGCATCTATGGGGGCACATCTTACTGGCACATTATTGGGGGGCACTTCTTACTGGCACATTATTGGGTGGAACTATGGGGGCATCTACTGAGGACACAAAGAAGGAGTATTTTATGTGAGGGGCTCTGTATAGGGGCATTTTATACTGGGACACATTATGGTGGGTACTATGGAGAAGGGGGGAGAGGAGTACTATGGGGTCATCTACGGGGGCACTAAGAAGGGGTATTTTATCATTGAAAATTATGGGGGAAAGTGAGGGCATCTACTGAGGCACTATATATGGGGAATGTTATACTGGTACAATATGGGGAGCACTAGGAGGAAGGGGGAGAGGAGAACTATGGGGGCATTTACTGGGGGCACTATATAGGGGTATTTTATACTGGCACATTATGGGGACATTAGCTCAACTGGGGGCATTAAAAGGGGGTATTTTTTCCACTGTCACATTATAAGGAGAATTATTACTACTGGGGGGCATTATGGTGGGCTTTATTACTACTGGGGGTCTATGGGGAATACGATTATAGTATGGGCACTATGGGAGCATTATTACTTCTGGGGCACAGTGGGGCACTGTAGGAGCACTATTACTACCATGTGTGCTCTAGCAGAGAATTATTCCTATTGGTGGGACTTTTGAGAGCACTATTACTGTGGGGGCCCCTTGGCACAGTATCCGCTTACCACAATTATTTTTGGGGGACGTTATGTTTACACTATTAGTGTCAGGGGCACTATTTGCTGGGCACAGTTATTTTAGGGCACTGTGTGCCAATAATTATTGAAGGGCACTATCTGCATGGTACTACTATTATCAGGAAGTTTATCTGTTTCTGCAGTATAGTATTGGGGAGCACAGCGGCACAGTATTGGGGGTGGTAGGATGATTTGTCCAGAAGATGGGAGGATGATGGAAAACGATGATGGAGACGATAAATGGCTGAAAAATGGTGGTCTGGTCTGAAGGTCTGAAAGGAGAAGATGAGGAAAGAGAACATCTACATCAAAGAGACGTCACTGTATGTAAGAGGTATGGGGCGCTGTATTACCCTGTATGTTCCGTAGTGATGGGAGGGTGGACATAGAAGTTAGCCCACATTGGAGCAGCCTGGCCCCAGACTTCAGGTCACACTGTGCGTGTTCTAAATTCTGGGGGCTCACACCCATCTACTACATTATCACTGTGTTATCTGTGGTGTTACATAGGACTGCAGGTGACATCTACTACATTATCTGTAAAAAGGGGCGTGACCACAGGTTGGGGGGGGGCACAATACTTAGCTTGCCCCGGATGCTGGCAAGCCACGCTACGCCACTGCATGTAACTAGGACACGAGCCACCTTGGTTATCAGATCCCTGCACTTTGCTACAGTAATGGATCTGCTGTGTATTTGCATCGCACGGCGCTTCGTCCGACATGGAATTACGGTACGGACAAGATGCTGACAAATGTACTGGGACTTTTTATTCCAAGGTAAATAGTAGTGTCCAATACCTCATTATCCTGAAGGTTGAGAGTCTGCAGAAATTCCAACCCCTCCAGACCTTCCAGACTACTGATCTGGTTACAGGAGAGGTCCAGCGTTTGTAATGAGGCAAGATTTTCCAAGCCAGTGATGTTCTTAATTTGATTTGAAGCCTTGAACATAAAGGTTGTGTTACAATGATAAAAAAAAGAAAGTTTAATCATTTTTTTAACAAGATACTTGCACCAATCTCAACACTGTCATAGAGTGAAGTATTATCTCTTTCAATCGCTTATACAGTCTCATAGACTCTTTCAAATAATATTTCTTAGAAGGTAATGCAATATTTCCCCCTTGTCTGCCGGCTTCTCTATAAGGTTGGTTGGGCACATAACCATTTGAATGCCTGTCTCTCGCCCACTGGTAAATTACATACTGAGGGGGGTGTCCTTTCTCAGAGGGCATGTCTTGTCTGCTGCAGCAAGTGGCAGCTGAAGGATGGAAGTGAAAGAGAAAACAGCAGGGGGCGCTATACAGATAGATTTCATTGAATAACTCATTAGCTATAATATATTTTTTATTAAATGCAATCACAAAGGTATTTAGATGCAGGTACTGGTTTGAAAACTGTAGAATATTACTCGTGAGACAACCCCTTTAAATGTTGAGGGTACACCTCCTAAAAATCTCTCTGTTTCATTGATGGGCAATAGCATATGGTTATCTGGCACACCCATGAGTGTGCAAATATAGTTCCTCATCCTCATGCAAAAAATCTGTACAAACACTAAGGAGCACATTTATTAAGAGTGGCATTTTAGACACTGGTCTTAATAAGCCCCATAGCTGGCGGTGGATCTGCCAGAGTTATGAAGAGGCGCAGGCGTCTCCATAACTTTGGCGCATCCACCACTGCTTCTAAATGTAAGACAGCTTCCTAGCTGTCTTATATTTAGAGCATTTTCTACCTCTAAAACAGGTGTAAAAAAGGGTAAAGGACCTTCCCCCGCCCACTTTTTTTAGACCTGGCGTGGGCACTGGTGCCTTTTACAAGGGAAAAAAAATGTGTGTGAAGGAGACCTAAAAGGTATAAAATAACCACATATTAAGACGATCAATCCTGAAATTTACAGTAAGCATATTAATTCATACAAAAGTATACCCGTGACTTTGCATTACATATGTTAAAGGGATTATCCCATCTTAGACAATGGGGGCATATCGGTAGGATATGCCCCCATTGTCTGATAGGTGCGGGTCCCACCTCTGGGAACCGCACCTACAAGGAGAACGGAGCCGGGGAGAATTGTGGCTGGAAGACCCCGGGTTTCCTGTGGTCTGTCCACCACCAGGTACAGCTCCCCGCCTCTCCCATTGAAGTGAATGGGAGCGCACCGCGCATTCGCGGCCACTGCTCCCATTCATTTCTATGGGGCCGACAGAAATAGCCAAGCCAGTGCTCGGTCATTTTCGGCGGCTCCATAGAAATGAATGGAAGGCGGCTGCGCATGCGCGGTGCGCCCTCCTCAACTTTCTCCGCTCCGTTCTCCTTGTTGGTGCGGGTCCCAGAGGTGGGACCCACACCTATCAGACAATGGGAGCATATCCTAGCGATATGCCCCCATTGTCTAAGATGGGATAACCCCTTTAATGTCAAACATTTCATTTGGGCTTCGATACTCTAGAAATAAAATAACAAATGACACTGTTGATAAATGTCTGCTCAGATATATCCCCACTATAAGCCAGAGAAGAATGTCCATACAAAGAGGGTCTCTCTGGGCTCCTCATTTTTCATATTACTGTAAACATTTGGGTTTATAATAAGTCTACTTTTGTATGCTTTTTTCACAAAAAATTAATTAAAAAAATGTAATTAATTAAAAAAAAAATATATATATATATATATATATATTAAAAAAAATATTGAAAAAGCAAAGAGCGTCTTCTGCTCTCTTGGACATTTACATTTACATGGCTGTCCGTTAATTTGAATGGGCACCATGCAACACTGGGAAAATGTCCAGTCACTGATGGTCTCCCTGGCAATAACAGCTGCTCCACGGGGTAAGTATTGTAACCCCCTATTATGGTCAACCAACACGACAAGTAGCACCCCTTCAACTGAGGTGCTTAGCCCATTCACCTCTCCTGATGATCCTCAGCAGCTTCTTCCTGTCGATCCATGTCAATCACTAATTGTACAATTCTAGTTCCTTAAACAAACTCCAAACCTGGATCCTCCTTTAGCCTGGCAACGAAAATGGGCTCTAAGACCATAATGCATGATGGTTTCCCGCTCTACTGCAGCTGGCACACCCACTACCTTTGCTCCATCAATCCCAATAGACTGTTAGCTTCTGTTTCTATTACTAATAACTTGTTAATCCAGCTATCATCAGGCCCCGATGTGTTATACGCTCCATCATATTATACATCAGTTATAATCTGCATAATGCGTACCAGGCTCAGGGTTCTGATGGGCAAGTCACCAAACCCGCTGATGGTATAGATATTATTGTGAGCCAAGCTGACGTGTTTCAAACTGGTGCATTTTTCCAAGCCTATGATTTCTTGTATGTTATTATCTGACAAGAAAAGAAGTTAAGGGAATAACACTTATAGGTACAGGTAGTAAGACCATATTTTAAAGCTAGGAGATTGTCTTGATAGAATTTATAGCCATACGTTTTGCATTAAAGGGGTTATCCAACCCCTAAAATCACCCGGGCCGCTCACACACACAATGTACTTACCCCGTTCCCCAGCACCTGCGTCGCTTCTGAAGCCTGCACAGCCGCCGCTGTATCTCCCCGTCACGTGGATGAAAACATCTGGCAGCCAATAGCAGGCTAGGGAGACTCGTCCCCGTCTGCTATTGGCTGCCCCCCCCCCCCCCCCTCCCGACGCTTGATGGGAGATGCAGAGATGCAGCAGCGGCTGTGCAGGCGCCAGAAGCAATGCATGTGCTGGGGAGCGAGGTAAGTACATTGTGTGTGAGGGGCACGGGCATATGGAGGGGCATTTCAGCGGTCGGATAACCCCTTTAAGTCCCCCTAAGCTGTTTTAGTTATGTTACTTCGAGGATGATTTTCTAACACATGGAGATTTTTATATAGAAATAAACAAGATACAATAACTAAATAAATAAGTCGTCTAAGGCTAGTTTCACACCCGCAGTGTGAATTCCGGGAGGCTGTTACGGTAGACAATGTCACAAATTAGCCGGACACAAACTGCAGCCTGTAGCAGTTTGTGTCCGGCAGATTCTCTGCACTGCCTACATGGACCACATCATGGAGCCAGCGAGCATTCTGTCGTCCTCCAGCAGATTCCGGCAGGCTGTTCTTTGCCAGAATTCACACAACAGGTGTGAAACTAGCCCAACGTGCCGAGTGATATGACACAATTCTATGTGCCTTATAGAGCCTCAAAAATGGAGTAAAACACTGAAAGCGGCAGGGGAGAAAAGTGGTATGACTTTTACAATTATTTTATTACATTTTCTGCTGCTACCTGAGTTCTAATTTAAAGGGGTTATGCAAATGAAAATACAGTACATGATCTCTTTCTTACAAGGCTAAAGCCAGCCCAATACATTGCTCCAATTGCTACGTTACATTTATTTTAAACTGTCAGCTCAGGAGGTGTGTCCTTTCTCATGGGACGTGTCCTTTCTCATGGGACGTGTCCTTTCTCATGGGACGTGTCCTTTTCCAGAGGGCATGTCTTTCCTGCTGTAGCTCTTTCCCTGTAACTGCCACAGCTTCTAACAGCAGATACAGCTAAAGATTTAAACTGAGCATGTGTGACCACCTCAATGAGGTGGACAGAGAAAAAAGGAAAATAAAAAACAGCAGGTGGCACTATACAAATAGATTTCAGTGAATAACTCAGTGGATATACTAAATTTTTTATTACATGCAATTAAAAATTATTCAGAACCAGGTGCTGGTTGGAAAAATGTAAAACATTTTTTGTGGGACAACCTCTTTAACTCACACAACCTCTTTAAAATTTTAGTATGCTACATTTGTTTACTTAGGGAATAATATTACACCTCCATTATATTATCTGAGCTGTGAGTGGTAATATCACAAATTATATAGAGAATGGTAAGTATCAAAGTGATATTTTATATTTCTTCAGCCGTACGAAGTCAGATAAATTCAGTGTAGTTACAAAAAGGATACTATTTAGTAACAGTGTTGTCAGAGATCTGTATGCTGATAAATCCTTCATACTGGTTATATTATTGAACGACAAATCCACTACCTGAAAAGAAAAGGTGAAATAAAATTATGCCTTGGTACATAGTAAGGCCTCATGCACATGACCGTGGTGTGTTTTGGCATCATGCACACGACCGTGGTGTATTTTGCGATCTGCAAATCGCGGATCCGCAAAGCACTTTGCGGAACTGCACGGACAGCAGCCTTTTCTTGTGCACAAAGAGCGGACAAGAATAGGACATGTTATATTTTTTAAGCAGGGCCACGGAACGAAACAACAGATGCGGACAGCACACAGAGTGCTGTCTGCATCTTTTGCGGCCCCATTGAAGTGAATGGGTCCGCATCCGAGCCGCCAAAAGGGCGGCTTGGATGCGGACCCAAACAACAGCCGTGTGCATGAGGCCTTAGTCAAACACAGAAATCGCTCACCACCTTCCCACATGTATATAGATAGTTGCTCCCCAAATCAATGAACACAGGAAGTGATTGCTGGCTTCCAGTCGTCAATCCACCATAGAAGATAAAAAAGGTTTGCCTGCGCTACTTGGATAAAATTCCTTATTTATTTAACGTGTATCTGAGTTTTCATAAAAAAAGTTTGCATAACTGCTGTGCTTCATTGTAGAATCATAACAGTAAAGCAGCAGGTCTTTTTGAAGTTTCCCTAATGTCTTCCTCAGCCATATTATTCCCTGTTTCACTTGTACAGCTAGATGCATTTCTCTCACAAGCAGGGGATGTCACCCTTCTATGAAATCTGCCGGTACAGTACTGCTGTGACCTCACTTCTCACTATGTTTGTTTTCTTCTAGGGAGCTCAGAAAGCTGACAAGAAGGGAGAGATTGGACTTACAGACACACTGGAGCTTCTCTGTTCTTCTGAATCTGTGTAGAAGCAGTTCTTATATCAGGCTCAGGAGCTCAGCTAGCTCTGACATGCCCCCATTTCCTGTGAACTGTCTTCTGCATCTCCGTTACTAGGGACGGATCTTGCCTGACAACAGGCAGTATACTGCAAATTAGGTGGAAGACCCCTAGTCGTCATGTTGACTTCATAGCTTTTTTTTTGCTCAGGTGGATGCAGGTAGGTTTTTTAAATGTAAATGAAGTGATTTACGGTAGAAATTTGCTAGTTACACCACTCTATATTGAATGAAATTGTGTGAACGTACAGTGACTCATTAAATTCCATTAAAATCACAACAATCACAATTGTGCGATTTTTGGGATTTTAATGGAATTTAAATAAATAAGGAAGTTTTATTTAAGCAGTGCGGAGAAGCCCTTTTTTCTTCTATTATTTTACATACTGTAAATATACCATATACAAAAAGAAATGCCTTGTACAATTTGCTTGTATGATGACTATATATGTACAGAATCTATCTTAATCAGCGGCACTGTTACCTTTTACCTGCACTGCGTCGTGCTTACCATCAGATTCTTGGGGGGGTTGAAGTCGAAGAACGTGCTCAGCCTATTCTTTGAAGCATTTAGCTCAGTCAAGTATGGCATGTAACTGACACAAGACAGATCTAGAGACAAATGAAAACACCCATATGAATTCATATTTGCTATATATATGTCATCGTTCTTTCTTTTTGGATGCATGTAAGAGGTGGTTGGTACGTCTTTTATACCACTGCGGATGCACTGAGGGAGAGTCATAATAACTAGTATAAAGGAAGAGTGGAGGAGAGCCTCCTCGAAACAAATCCAGAAATGAGAGATGTAATAGAAGAGTGCTGTATACCACCGTCTGACAATATGACAGCTTCCTAACAGATCACAGGTCAAAGGCACAGCATGAGACACTCTACCAGCTCTTCAAGTAACTGCACCCCATCAATTTCATAGAAAATTATTCTACGCCTAGGTTTACACTGTCAGGTTTTCTAGAAGGATACATATAAAGAGGCTGAGTCTTCACTTTATGAATCCACTCCTGTCTTTAGCTTCAAAAGCTGCAAGAAAAACCTGAATGTGTAAACCCAGCCTAATTTTGAAGTTGTTAACAGTCATTAAAGTTCATTACAGGCAGAAATTTAGGACAGACCCCTGTACATATCCTGATAGCTTGAGTCTACTGGGTGTAAAGCAGTGGAGCAGAAAACTCATTTCCACATATTCCCCCGTCAGATGACTTCACGTTCACTTCTCTGCAGATGTAGCTTGGTTTCTATCCCCTACAGTGGTCTAAGATACATACCAGTGATGTCATTGCAGGACACATCCAACTTCTGTAGGTGGATGTAACTACAGAGAATCTGGATATTGTGTAATTTACGATCCTGGGGATAAGAATAGAATGATAAAAAACAAGATGGAAATGACATGAGACAATGCAGGACATCTATAACTCCATTATACGTATGTATACTATATGGAAAAAAGTATTGGGACACATCTCTTAGTCATTGACTTTCAGTCAGTCCCATTACCACAGGTGTATAAAATCCAGCCCCTAGCCATTCAGTCTGCATTTACACACATACGTGAAAGAATGGGTCATTTTAAAGAACTCATGGAATTTCCTCGTGGTACTGTAATAGGACGCTACCGCTGCAACAAGTCAGTTCATGAAATTATACAAGGGGGTAGTATATATATGCCAGTGTCCATGTCCTATGGATTATATAGGAAAAACGGTTAGGGAAGTCAGACGGCGGATTTGTGAGCACTTAAATGATGTGGCCAAGAAAAAAATCACCCCAGTCGCAACACACATCAATGATATCCACGGCGGCGATCCCAACTGTCTCAGTTTCTCTATACTGGAGGCTATCCCCCCTTCCCCAAGGGGTGGCGATTGGGATCGTAAAATTCTCCAAAAAGAGTGTGTCTGGATCCACCGTTTTAAATGCCAGGCACCCCTTGGCATTAATGAAAGGCTCACCTTCTCATGCTTCTTATGAACAGGTCAGATGGAATATGTGCTCAGTGTGCTCTCCCTGAACACGGATGAGCCTACTTGGTGAAGATATAGGTAAAACACAAATAAAACAGAAAGTCAGTCCTGCGTCTCAACACGGACAGTTACTTGCGCTGCTGCTGGTCCCGGGTTCGTGTGGTAGGTTTCACACTGGCAAAGTCAAGTTCATAGGTTTTGGAACCGCGCTGCTGGGAGCTATGTATTCCGGTCACAGGTGGATGATACAAGGGTGTCAGCCCCTCTCCTCGACAACCAAAGGATATGGTCCTCCCAGACCTCCTCCTCTACAGGGTTTAAGGGGATAGGCAAGATAGTGAAGCACCCTTGAGAATGTTGTTCTAAAAGGTTTTATTCTACTTACAACAGGTCAGTAGACAAAAGGCATAAAAATACAAGATGATCGTCACGTTCCTGCCCGACCCGGGTTTCGCTACCTCGCTTCTTCAAGGGCGAAGAAGCGAGGTAGCGAAACCCGGGTCGGGCAGGAACGTGACGATCATCTTGTATTTTTATGCCTTTTGTCTACTGACCTGTTGTAAGTAGAATAAAACCTTTTAGAACAACATTCTCAAGGGTGCTTCACTATCTTGCCTATCCCCTTAAACCCTGTAGAGGAGGAGGTCTGGGAGGACCATATCCTTTGGTTGTCGAGGAGAGGGGCTGACACCCTTGTATCATCCACCTGTGACCGGAATACATAGCTCCCAGCAGCGCGGTTCCAAAACCTATGAACTTGGTGAAGATATAAATCAGGATAAAAAGACTAGGATACCTTTAGTATCCTAAAATTACATTTTAAGCGCTATTCATCAAATATACGCTTAGTGGTGGCTTTTATCTTGGGCATGCACCGCAAGTGAAATATTGTGTAACATCTCTTTCTTTATCAAGCTATGGCTCATACCGACCTCCCCCCCCCCCCATATGCTCCATTATCCTCAATATATAATCAATCTAATGCCATCTGCACTGATCCAGCTGAATATGAGTCACTCGTCTCTATAGGTTACTCCCTAATAACAATGTCGCTTTGTGGATATATGAGACTGCAACGCACTGATTATATGCAGTATTATTATATATTAATTTAACCTCATCACCGGATAATCCTCCACCTATCTAGTGAATTGATATTACAGATGGAATGTCTTTTGAACCTTGTACCTGATGGAATAGGGCGATGCGTTCCACAGGATCGGATGCCATTGGTGTTTGCGATCCATTTGATGGAGGAGGCGCGGCTTATTGCTGGCTAGAATAGATTATAAGCCGGCAGTATCTAGGAACCGGATGTGACGTCCGGCTGCGTTCCATTGGACGGAAGTGCGGTACACGTGCGGTCCATAGATCGGAAGTGATGCAAGCAGAGACCTTATGGAACCGGAAGTGACGCGATTGGCGTTCTGAAAGCGCCAGATCCAAATCAGCTGAGGAGGGGATATTTAGAGAGGTAGGCAGTTCGGTTTGTGTATCCATCTGGAGACATAGGAAGTTGTCGGAACGCCAGAGAAATGTAAGTGGGGACCGTTTGGTCTGCTTTTGATTGACTTATCTGGACTTTGGCATGAAATGGAATTTTACACTATATGTTTTTTCAGTCTTTGGATAATATGGCCTCATCTAAATGGGCTTTTGACCAAGCTGGCAGACCAGGAATATAAGTAAGTGACCCCTATTGGGTTGAAATACTGGTAACCTTACATGAGGGCTTATTTTGATACATCTCTAACTTTCATTTACAGGTGGGATATATCTAATGGTCCGCTTGGTCCCACATATACATCAGCATCTGCGTATCCGATCCTATGTCCTCCACATGTATCATGAGTATATCTTTTGACTATTTATCTATGTAACGGTTTACCCATGACTGTCTTCTGACCCCCTGATGAACCTAACAATAGGGGAAACGTGTCGGGGTACTGATGAGAAATAGCCTGGAAACATATTGTCATCAAAATATTCCTTCTAGGCTTCTCATAACGGTGCTGTAGGATTTATCTTTCCCTCTGCACTTTTATATAATCTGTCTCAGTTTTTCATCTATGTGGGCTGTGATCTCCACAGGCATCGATTGGCTGTGACACAGTTAATGTCCGTTATCTATGCGGGACAGCCAGATATCGCTTATTGAGAGGAGGGTATATGTAGGGCAGTCAGTCCAGAAACAAGGACGGGGAGTCTCCACCATCAGGGGACGTCCCTGGGCTGAGCAGTGATTCGGGTGAGAGTAGGGACAGGTTAGACATCTACACACTCCCCTGTATACTGCCTTATGTACACCATACCTCTATAACCAGATCACTGGTTGGTTATCCCGTGTAAACAGTGTTTATATCTGTATATCGTTTGTTTCACAATTTTTTTCACTGGTGAATCACAAAGGTGGTTTTATTTTATTTGACTATATCAGTAAAAGTTACGTTTAAAAGGGTCAACTCTGCTGGAACTTTCTCAACTTCTGTAGGTGGATGTAACTACAGAGAATCTGGATATTGTGTAATTTACGATCCTGGGGATAAGAATAGAATGATAAAAAAAACAAGATGGAAATGACATGAGACAATGCAGGACATCTATAACTCCATTATACTTATGTATACTATATGGAAAAAAGTATTGGGACACATCTCTTAGTCATTGACTTTCAGTCAGTCCCATTACCACAGGTGTATAAAATCCAGCCCCTAGCCATTCAGTCTGCATTTACACACATACGTGAAAGAATGGGTCATTTTAAAGAACTCATGGAATTCCCTCGTGGTACTGTAATAGGACGCTACCACTGCAACAAGTCAGTTCATGAAATTACTTCCCTCCTAGATATTCCATCAAGAACAGTGCAGCACAATATTAACCCAAAAGCAGCCCCTCTGTGGTTGCCATCAATAGACGCCGTTTTCTTTTCTTTCCTCCTCCTCCTCCTCCTCCAGTTCTCTCTGATTAAGGGGGGAACGAACTCTCCTTAGGGAGAGAGCACCTCAATCAGTGTGAGGAGACTTATAGGCCATACATGCTCCTCTGGAATTCTGGGAAGGAAGAAATGCAAATGAGCTCTTAACAAGCTCTGTCTCTAATGCCACCAGATGTAAGGCAGCTATCCTATAAGTCAATGTTTAGCTCTTAAAATAAGCCTTGAGACATGACTTGGATATTAAATAAGCCAGCACCTCATCTGCAGAAAGCTTATTTAATATCCAAGTCATGTCTCAAGGCTTATTTTAAGAGCTAAACATTGACTTATAGGATAGCTGCCTTACATCTGGTGGCATTAGAGACAGAGCTTGTTAAGAGCTCATTTGCATCCCTTCCTTCCCAGAATTCCAGAGGAGCATGTATGGCCTATAAGTCTCCGCACACTGATTAAGGTGCTCTCTCCCTAAGGAGAGTTAGTTCCCCCCTTGCTCGGACACAGGCCTCTCACCCAGTTAGGCCCGTACTCTCTGCTCTGCACTGATGAGGGGCAATCGCCCCGAAACAGCTGTCTGCAGATGAGATGCTGGCTTATTTAATATCCAAGTCATGTCTCAAGGCTTATTTTAAGAGCTAAACATTGACTTATAGGATAGCTGCCTTACGTCTGGTGGCATTAGAGGCAAAGCTTGTTAAGAGTTCATTTGCATCCCTTCCCTCTCTGATTAAGATATGGTGCAGGGACTTAGGAGGTGAGACGCAGGCCACAGCAGTTGAATTCAGGAGAGCGGTCTCCGGCTGGGTACATAAGTAGTAGTGATGAGCAGCATAGGCAATATTCAAATTCGCGATATTTCGCTAATTGTTGGCCGAATATTCGCCATAAATTAGCAAATTCAAGAACTCGTGATCTCCAGTCTTTATTAACTCAATTGAGAAAATAGGCAATGTAATATATTCGCGATAGATTTGTGATTAGAATATTCAACACTATTCGCGAATACGAATATATAGCACTATATTCTAAATATTTGCAAATTCTCGAAGTGGCGATATTTGCGATTAAAATTTGTGATTCGAATATTCGCTCTCAACACTAATAAGTATCTGATTCTCACAGTGTTAATTACCGCTGAGAGCTCAATATGTACCAGGCCAGTGGCAGAGAAGAAGGACTTGGGTGGCGCTCTGGGCATCAGCCCACCAGGAACTTTCTCTGTAGGGTCTATGGCCAATCCGTCCCTGCTGCCTCTTCTAACATAAAATAATATAGGTTCTTTCTAGTGCTGAAAGTGGAAGATAACTGGTGTGTCCTAGACGTCTGCTGACAAACCAGCTTTGGGCTGTCTGTAAAGGCGCCTGTACATGGTGCAGCCCATGTGCAGTAACCTCATGTGGATGACTGCTAATTGCCGGGCTGCAGCTATATTTGCAACTTAAGACATGGCAAGTGCAGGTGCAGCTCTGCAATTTGGGGTAATACGCATTTACCATGGCAGGTTTTAAAGCCAAAACCAGAAGTGGTAATCTGACCAAAAGCCTGAATGGAACGTTAAAACAAAAACAAAAAAATGTTTTATTTAACCAATAAATCCTATAAAACCATGGGGTATATAACCCAGATTAAATCTCAAAATCAGGCTGGAGGGGGTTAAATCAGGAGTGTGAGGTATATGGATATTAACCCACACCACTCTATATCGCGATGATGTATTAGAGGGTAGGGATGCTGAACGCTTGAGATACTGATAGGTTATTGCCCTTTTATGTGGCCCTCTCACTATAGTATTGGACCTTTGTACAATACAATCAAGTTTTATAGAAAAGTCATTTTTGGGGTGACACATTCCAAAAGATGTACCGGGTATGTTCTGAAATTGAAATTTTCTATGAAAAACGTCATAGGAGTGTTTGTTTTTGCACGATCAGTTGGAGGTTTTTTGGGTACCATTTTGCATTTATGTATTCATTTAGTTATTTTTACGCCAAGGACTGTGCACTGTAATAATACGTCACATTTATTATCTCAGGTCATTACGTCTGCAGTGGTGTCCTACATATATATTTGACTCGTTTTTTTTAATGAAATTTGGTGATGGGGGGAGTACTAAACTTTAAATTGAATGTCATTTTTTTCCAAGTCCACTAACGGACATTAAGCTAGGAACATTTGATCACATACATATAATCCAGGCCATACAGTGTAATAACAACAGGCTACCTATGTGGTCACACCCCCGGTGCAGACCAGTACGTCATGGCGATCGGGAGAAGGGGCGTCGGGGTGCGTTCCATTCTTTACAGCATTTGGCGGTGACATTCTCTGCTGTCTTGCCAATTTGTGCAATAAAAGAAGCCGAGAATCTTTTCAGGCTTTAGGATACTGTCTGTCTAGTTGTGGGATTTGTGCAGAACATTAGAATTCCTCACTGGGCCTCTGGTGAGAAGAACATTCCCTGGATGGAGATATCGGAGGCTCTGAGAGCACATTTCGGATAAAACATTCTCCTCTATTTCCAATATAACAATAACAGCAGGAGCTTATTATGTCCCATGATCCCTCATGTATTTTTCTTCTGAGCACAGCGTATGTCAGCAGAGGACACTATCTTGGAGCATGATGTGACAAGATGACGCTGAAAGCCACATTCTAGCTGCATTAAACAGTCCACATCTTCCGAGGGCTGATTGGATATTATTACTTATGTTTGACAGTCTGCTGCATTGAGATCCCAGCCGCAGAGCTCAACTGCTTTTCAAGCGTCCATAGTTGGACCCTGGAGCCGTAGATGATCTTTTTGTTCCTTTAATTTTGAAATTGTTAATGTACATTTCATACATTTAGAAAGCAGCTGTACCTTTAGCGTGCCTTGACAAAAAGAAACACTCTTGAAGAACTGCAGGATTAACTGGTGACTTACGTGAACTGACCCTGCCGTTTTGCTAAAAATCTGTACTGAACAGCTCCAGGGCAAGCACGCAAATGAAGTGGTCGCTGAGATTTAAATTTTTTTTTTAGATATGTTACGGAGACAGATCCAAAGTTTTGAGGGTCTGAACGATGAGACCCACACCGATTGCTAGAACGAGGAGAGAGAAGCACGCACATGATGTAGAAGACAGAATTCAGACGGGCTCTTCGACTTCTATTGAGCCCGTCTCCTGTAGCGCAATATAACAGCGTTTTCTCTCCTTGTTTTAGTGATCGTGAGGGTCTCAGCGCTCAGACCTGCACCTATCAAAACTCTTCATATGTCTCTATGACATATCCAAAGTTTTACAATGCCATAAATAACCGATGGGAGAAGGTCCCACCTTTCGGTGCCCCATCAGGATTCCCCTGACCCCCATGGTGGTGATGTGACTGGTTACTGCATCTCTATGGATGTTATGGAAACAATCAGGTTTGCTGGCTGTTTATGTAACTCCAGGAGACCATAGACTTGGCTCGAGAAAGCCACCGCAGCTCAACATGAGGACCATCCTCTCGATGCCTGCAGCAAGGTAGGCCTTGGGAGCCACATTCTCACAGACTTTTGTGGCATACTGTAACATTAACACAGCAGATACTTACCGATAGGTTCAAATGTAGATAAACTTGCTCACTTCCAAGAGCTGAACGACCAAACATAGAGAGTCCTTCAGAAATCATTTCCTCCTTCAGCACACCATCAAATTGTTCCTAAAAGGTGAGAATTTACATCTGTTCACATATTTGCTGATATAGAGTTAATTTATCCCTATGTGTAATAGCAACAATTACAACAATATGCTGCTATGGACGCATTCGATGAGATTTTTTTCATACCTTAGTGGTTACCTTGAGGTAAAGAAAAAGTTTCACTAAATTTCAGTCCGTAATCTTTATTCCTTCATGTTCAGATCCCCAGTAATACACGTGGGAGTTATGTGCATTCTGGAGGGTGCATTTGTGTTTGCTGTCCTAGTATGTACACTAGAGATGGCCTTTCAGTTCACCCGGCGTTCGCTTCATGCGTTCGCCATTCGCCGAAAATGTGAGCATATGGCGATGTCCGCCAATGCCATATTCTTTTGCATTGCGCCAAACTTTAACCCATGACACATCCATCAGGTCGGACAGGACACCGAATTGAGACATTTCAGCACATGGACATACCCCCTACCTTATAAATAAACCTGATCTGGCAGCCATTTTACATTCAGTCTTTTGCCAGTGTAGGGAGAGGTTGCTGTGTGGAGCAGGGACAGGCTGTTAGGGACACCAAACGCTAGCTAATAGGGCCACAAAAGTCATGTTAAGGACTGGTATAGGTGTGCTATCGATAGGTGTGACATACTGAGGGGTGTGATTGAGGTGTTCTATATACCTGAAAATTGCCTAGTAATTTGATTTTTATTAGATTATATTATCACATGGGTTTTAACATAATTTGCTATTCGAAATTAGTGACTTTTAAAAATACCTTTATTTAGTTATAGTGCGGGTATAGGTATGCATATACCAACAGAGTGTACTACAATTTCAAAAGGATTATATATAAATTTCTTTTGACAGGGGAGTAGTGACCCCTAGCTAAAACGTATGTTAGTGACACAAAAACTATCAGTAAACTACGGCGGTTCGAGGATCAAAACAAAAATTAGTACATGGTCTGAGGAGAAAAGGGCAGGGCAGACAAGATGCTTACCCTAAAGGCCCTAAAACCTGCTCAGCCCAGGGTAACCCCTCTGATGGTGGAGGTTCCCTGTCCCCGAACCTAAAACTGTCAAGTCCCTAGGTTGACCCTAACCGGGAAAAGGTAATAGATATACAGTAACGGTATCAAAAAGAATATACCGGAGGGAAAAGGTGGTTCAGATAGCCAGGGTCGCCACCTGTCCTCTCCGAAATTCAAACAATACATATAATGAATACAAAAAGTGAGTGGAAGGGGGTCCAGATATTCGGGGGATCACCATTCCTCTCCAGTAAACAGTACGCACATTTTAAAATATACACATCTTATAACTCAGACCTCAACGCGTTTCACCTGTATAGATTCAGGCTCATCAGGAGGTAGATAGAAATTTGGACAAACGTCCAGCAATGATATAGATGTGACCAATGATGCGAAAGCGATAATATAATAAACCGATACTTAGCTAAAGATGTTCAGACGGAGGGAGCGTAGATATAGCATTACCAGAAGGCAAGATAACTACATCAACACGTGATACCTAGAAAAATGTATATATAAAGGGGACACTTCAGTATAATATAAAGTAGCCACTCACAACTCTATAGAAAGTTCTCACCAATTAGAGAGATAAATCAGGACTTACATAGTGCTGGTGCTGGCCAATACCTCCCCCAGTAGCCTGCTTTGGGCCCAGGTGAGGTGCCAGTGAGAATAGAACCCATTTATAGGGTCTTAATCAGTGCGTCCGGACGCCGGAAGAGCACTTCCGGTCTCCTGGAACGCATAATGGAACGCAAGGCGCTTCCGGTTTGCGTCACTTCCGGCGCCGTGGAACGCATCGTGAGCCGCATAGGGCCTGATGCCGGCGCCGGAAGGCAGCAGAGGCCGTGCTGTCAATGCAGCTTTGATCCTAGGGGGTTTAGGTTAAATGAGCGGCCCGTATGTTAACACTGAAAGTAACGGTTATGAGTAGGGATGTCCCAAATACAGCTGTGCTAGCCGATAGAGAAGACTATAACCTGGGGGCACAGTTATTTAAGGAAAACCTTCAGCAAAGACCCCCAATGAGACAGAAATGAATCACAGAGCAAACGATATATAATAATAAAGGATAACAACCAAGATACACAAAAACCTGCCTCTTCATTAATATTGATAGAGTTTGAGAGGTAACAGGTAGCATTTAAAGATATGGGGAATCAGTCTTGAATAACCCCCTTTTTTACGTGGTGCTTTCCGCACTGATCGGCACAGAGACCATGGGTCACATACCAGAGATACTTGGAAGATAAATTACTGAGGAGCGTCAAAAATTAAACACAAGACAGGGAGAGTATTAAATAAAACATGCAAAATTGAGTCTTTCATTGAGACCGAGGGGGGACTGGGATTGAAAGCGGTATATCCAGGAGGACTCTTTTTGAAGAATCCTTCTGTCCCAGTCGCCCCTCCTCTCGGGAAAAGGGACCACCTCCAATACCGAGAAACGAGCCAAGCTCACATCTCCCTTGTGGCAATTATTAAAGTGATGAGCCACCGGGGTATCCTTCGATTTTTTAATATCGTTCAGATGTTCACAGATTCTTCTCCGTAATTCCCTCTTAGTTTTGCCAATGTAGTCGAGGGGGCAACTACATTGGCAAATGTAGACGACGCCTTTGGTTTTACAGTTGGCGAAGTCACGAATCGCAAAGGATCGTCGGGTCACCGAGCAGATTATTGTTTTAGATGGATTTATGAAGTTACACGCTTTGCAGGAACCGCACTTGAAGACACCAAGGGGCCTACGGTCTAGCCATGTGCCTTCTCTCTTTGGGCCTTCGTAATGGCTATGGACTAACCGATCTCGCAGGCTTCTCCCTTTTCGGTA
Source organism: Bufo bufo (assembly GCF_905171765.1). NCBI lineage: Eukaryota > Metazoa > Chordata > Amphibia > Anura > Bufonidae > Bufo > Bufo bufo. The sequence continues at coordinate 589,430,301 of NC_053389.1, read as the reverse complement.
AGTTACCTGCGGATAGTTCCTAATCACCTGTGTTAGGTCAGGGTCCATAGTTAAAATGGCCCAGTGCCTTCTCAGTATAGACACCACTTCGCCATTCCCAGTGTCGAAAGTAGAGATGAGACGTATCAGATGGTCGTCCGTATCTCTCAGTCTTGGTATCAAGAGCTCATCTCTATTCTTAGACTCAGCGAGCTGAAAGGAGTCCCTAAGGATCCTAGAAGGATAACCCCTTTCTCTCAGTCTCTTCCTGAGCTTTCCTGACTCTTGATAAAAATTGCCTCCTGACGAGCAGTTTCTGCGAATTCGCAGATATTGTCCCCTTGGGATCCCTTTTTCAACTGCGATGGGGTGGTGGCTCTCCCAATGGAGGATACTATTGGTTGCCGTGGGTTTCCGAAAAACTGATGTAATAAGTGTACCCTCTACTTTACTCACCACCACGTCCAGAAAGGTGATCTGCTCTAATTGGGTTTCATAGGTGAAGCTCAAACCGATGTCATTATGATTAAGGGTATCAATAAAACTGTGGAAAGCTGGAATACTTCCTTCCCAGATCGGGAAGACATCGTCGATATAACGAGTCCAAAAGGAGATGTTTTCGCTCCACCATGGGTGCTGATCTGGGAAAACAACAGTATCCTCCCACCAGCCCAGGAGGAGATTCGCATAAGTGGGGGCACAGGAATTCCCCATTGCGGTCCCCCTGAGCTGGTGGTAGAAGGAGCCGTTAAACAGAAAAAAATTATGGGTAAGGATATACTCCAGTAATTGCAAGATGAAACCGTTATGTGCAATAAACTGGGTTCCTCTAGTGTTCAAATAGTAATTCACTGCTAGGATTCCCTTGTCGTGTGGAATCGAGGTGTAAAGCGATTCCACATCGATGCTCGCCAAGATACTTTTTGGATTTATCGTGAGGGTTTCGATTTTGCGGAGAAAATCCATAGTATCACGGGTGAACGATGGAAGACTAGAGACAAAATCACGGAGTACCTTATCAAGGTAGATTCCACCGTGATGCGTCAATGAGTCAATACCCGAGACAATGGGACGCCCTTTCAAGGGGTGTATCCCCTTGTGGATTTTTGGAAGGCAGTAGAAGGTAGCCGTTTGAGGGGTTTTTGGAAGGAGAAAATCAAATTCAGTCTTACTAATGACACCCTGTTGAAGACCCTGACCGAGGATTCCAGTAAGGTCACTACGGAATACCTCCGTTGGGTCTGCAGGGATTTTTTTATAATTGTTTTTGTCATTTAGTAAGGTCAAACACATTGATTGGTATTTGTGGTGGTCCAGAAGTACCAGATTACCACCCTTATCTGATTGTTTGATAATCAGGTCTTTGTTATTTTCTAGGTTCCTCAGGGCCTGGAACTCTGATGCCGAAAGGTTTGAATGAAGGGGCATACCCTGTATTTTCTCGATGTCGGCAATCACGAGGCGTAAGAAAATATCAATATGCTCCGTACTAACCGGGGGTGGCAACCTAGTACTTTGTGGCCGCAATTCAGTAAAGGGGCCTTTTCCTGGGACCCTGGTTCCCTCTTCGCTGAGTTCCATTAAATTTTGGAAATCTCCAAAATCATCAGGGTTGATTCCCAGGTCCAAACATGTTTTTTTATTGTGATTTTTGAAAAATTTGTGCCATTTCAGTTTTCTGGCGAATAAATTCAAATCCTTTACCCAAGTAAAGGTATCATGTTTGGTTGTCGGCACAAAAGATAGGCCTTTCTGGAGTAAATTAGTCTCAGCGGGGGTCAGGTTGTACTCTGACAGATTAATTACCTGCAGCTGATCAGTCAATTGTTTCGACTGCGGTCCCTTAGTTGGTAGGCGGCCTGGCCCTTGGCTAAAAAAGAAGAGGAAGATGAAGATGAAGGAGGGTTGAGATCTACTGACGGGGCGGCAGCAACAGTATTGTTTATAGGCAAGCCTTGATAAGGGATACACTGGGAGGTATTGTCCATTTGTGTACGGTATTGTGGTCCTGGTGGTCCGGATCCTCTGTTTCCGGATCCCCGTCCTCCCCAGTAGTTGGCCCTCTGCCCCCTCGAACCTCTCCATCTTTGACCCGACCCTCTCCCTTTTGAGTAGCGACCTCCTCTAATGGTTCCTCGTGTGTAGGACACACCGGTAATTTCTGAGTCTGAGAATTCCTGATCAGAGGATGATATCTCTGACTCAGTCACCGAGTTTTTTGTACTCAAAGAGGTGTATGCTCTATTGTCTCTAAATTCACCCAAATCCTTGATAAACTGACGATGTTTTCTCTCCTTGATGAGGTTCTGAAACCTTTTAACGGCTGATTGTAAGGAGGATTCCCGTTTGTCAAAATCGGGATCTGATTCAAATTTTAGTGCTGACTCAATGAGTCCCTTTAGTTTGGATGCTGTACTCTCAAAGATTTGTTTTTCCTCAACAAGGAGGAGTGACATCAGTCTAAGGGAACTAATTGTGATCTCTTCTTCCCACTTGGTCACGAATTCTGGGGACTGAACACGTTCTGCTGGTCTAAGAGGGATACGTAGGCCTCTTGGCACGATTTTATTCTCCAAATAATTTTCTAGGGACTTGATTTCCCACCACGATTTGATATTATCCTTGTACCCCTGATAGAGATCTTTGAAAACAATTTTACAACTGGCTGAAGACGTTAGTCCAACAACCTCCCTGTCAGAGAAAATTTCCTTGACTTCATTGATAAGGTCCTCAGTAAATATAGTACCCGTCAAGAAACTGGCCATACTTAATTTAAACAAAAAATTGCCTAGTAATTTGATTTTTATTAGATTATATTATCACATGGGTTTTAACATAATTTGCTATTCGAAATTAGTGACTTTTAAAAATACCTTTATTTAGTTATAGTGCGGGTATAGGTATGCATATACCAACAGAGTGTACTACAATTTCAAAAGGATTATATATAAATTTCTTTTGACAGGGGAGTAGTGACCCCTAGCTAAAACGTATGTTAGTGACAAAAACTATAAGTAAACTACGGCGGTTCGAGGATCAAAACAAAAATTAGTACATGGTCTGAGGAGAAAAGGGCAGGGCAGACAAGACATCGTCAGTTTATCAAGGATTTGGGTGAATTTAGAGACAATAGAGCATACACCTCTTTGAGTACAAAAAACTCGGTGACTGAGTCAGAGATATCATCCTCTGATCAGGAATTCTCAGACTCAGAAATTACCGGTGTGTCCTACACACGAGGAACCATTAGAGGAGGTCGCTACTCAAAAGGGAGAGGGTCGGGTCAAAGATGGAGAGGTTCGAGGGGGCAGAGGGCCAACTACTGGGGAGGACGGGGATCCGGAAACAGAGGATCCGGACCACCAGGACCACAATACCGTACACAAATGGACAATACCTCCCAGTGTATCCCTTATCAAGGGTTGCCTACAAACAATACTGTTGCTGCCGCCCCGTCAGTAGATCTCAACCCTCCTTCATCTTCCTCTTCTTTTTTAGCCAAGGGCCAGGCCGCCTACCAACTAAGGGACCGCAGTCGAAACAATTGACTGATCAGCTGCAGGTAATTAATCTGTCAGAGTACAACCTGACCCCCGCTGAGACTAATTTACTCCAGAAAGGCCTATCTTTTGTGCCGACAACCAAACATGATACCTTTACTTGGGTAAAGGATTTGAATTTATTCGCCAGAAAACTGAAATGGCACAAATTTTTCAAAAATCACAATAAAAAAACATGTTTGGACCTGGGAATCAACCCTGATGATTTTGGAGATTTCCAAAATTTAATGGAACTCAGCGAAGAGGGAACCAGGGTCCCAGGAAAAGGCCCCTTTACTGAATTGCGGCCACGAAGTACTAGGTTGCCACCCCCGGTTAGTACGGAGCATATTGATATTTTCTTACGCCTCGTGATTGCCGACATCGAGAAAATACAGGGTATGCCCCTTCATTCAAACCTTTCGGCATCAGAGTTCCAGGCCCTGAGGAACCTAGAAAATAACAAAGACCTGATTATCAAACAATCAGATAAGGGTGGTAATCTGGTACTTCTGGACCACCACAAATACCAATCAATGTGTTTGACCTTACTAAATGACAAAAACAATTATAAAAAAATCCCTGCAGACCCAACGGAGGTATTCCGTAGTGACCTTACTGGAATCCTCGGTCAGGGTCTTCAACAGGGTGTCATTAGTAAGACTGAATTTGATTTTCTCCTTCCAAAAACCCCTCAAACGGCTACCTTCTACTGCCTTCCAAAAATCCACAAGGGGATACACCCCTTGAAAGGGCGTCCCATTGTCTCGGGTATTGACTCATTGACGCATCACGGTGGAATCTACCTTGATAAGGTACTCCGTGATTTTGTCTCTAGTCTTCCATCGTTCACCCGTGATACTATGGATTTTCTCCGCAAAATCGAAACCCTCACGATAAATCCAAAAAGTATCTTGGCGAGCATCGATGTGGAATCGCTTTACACATCGATTCCACACGACAAGGGAATCCTAGCAGTGAAATACTATTTGAACACTAGAGGAACCCAGTTTATTGCACATAACGGTTTCATCTTGCAATTACTGGAGTATATCCTTACCCATAATTTTTTTCTGTTTAACGGCTCCTTCTACCACCAGCTCAGGGGGACCGCAATGGGGAATTCCTGTGCCCCCACTTATGCGAATCTCCTCCTGGGCTGGTGGGAGGATACCGTTGTTTTCCCAGATCAGCACCCATGGTGGAGCGAAAACATCTCCTTTTGGACTCGTTATATCGACGATGTCTTCCCGATCTGGGAAGGAAGTATTCCAGCTTTCCACAGTTTTATTGATACCCTTAATCATAATGACATCGGTTTGAGCTTCACCTATGAAACCCAATTAGAGCAGATCACCTTTCTGGACGTGGTGGTGAGTAAAGTAGAGGGTACACTTATTACATCAGTTTTTCGGAAACCCACGGCAACCAATAGTATCCTCCATTGGGAGAGCCACCACCCCATCGCAGTTGAAAAAGGGATCCCAAGGGGACAATATCTGCGAATTCGCAGAAACTGCTCGTCAGGAGGCAATTTTTATCAAGAGTCAGGAAAGCTCAGGAAGAGACTGAGAGAAAGGGGTTATCCTTCTAGGATCCTTAGGGACTCCTTTCAGCTCGCTGAGTCTAAGAATAGAGATGAGCTCTTGATACCAAGACTGAGAGATACGGACGACCATCTGATACGTCTCATCTCTACTTTCGACACTGGGAATGGCGAAGTGGTGTCTATACTGAGAAGGCACTGGGCCATTTTAACTATGGACCCTGACCTAACACAGGTGATTAGGAACTATCCGCAGGTAACTTACCGAAAAGGGAGAAGCCTGCGAGATCGGTTAGTCCATAGCCATTACGAAGGCCCAAAGAGAGAAGGCACATGGCTAGACCGTAGGCCCCTTGGTGTCTTCAAGTGCGGTTCCTGCAAAGCGTGTAACTTCATAAATCCATCTAAAACAATAATCTGCTCGGTGACCCGACGATCCTTTGCGATTCGTGACTTCGCCAACTGTAAAACCAAAGGCGTCGTCTACATTTGCCAATGTAGTTGCCCCCTCGACTACATTGGCAAAACTAAGAGGGAATTACGGAGAAGAATCTGTGAACATCTGAACGATATTAAAAAATCGAAGGATACCCCGGTGGCTCATCACTTTAATAATTGCCACAAGGGAGATGTGAGCTCGGCTCGTTTCTCGGTATTGGAGGTGGTCCCTTTTCCCGAGAGGAGGGGCGACTGGGACAGAAGGATTCTTCAAAAAGAGTCCTCCTGGATATACCGCTTTCAATCCCAGTCCCCCCTCGGTCTCAATGAAAGACTCAATTTTGCATGTTTTATTTAATACTCTCCCTGTCTTGTGTTTAATTTTTGACGCTCCTCAGTAATTTATCTTCCAAGTATCTCTGGTATGTGACCCATGGTCTCTGTGCCGATCAGTGCGGAAAGCACCACGTAAAAAAGGGGGTTATTCAAGACTGATTCCCCATATCTTTAAATGCTACCTGTTACCTCTCAAACTCTATCAATATTAATGAAGAGGCAGGTTTTTGTGTATCTTGGTTGTTATCCTTTATTATTATATATCGTTTGCTCTGTGATTCATTTCTGTCTCATTGGGGGTCTTTGCTGAAGGTTTTCCTTAAATAACTGTGCCCCCAGGTTATAGTCTTCTCTATCGGCTAGCACAGCTGTATTTGGGACATGCCTACTCATAACCGTTACTTTCAGTGTTAACATACGGGCCGCTCATTCAACCTAAACCCCCTAGGATCAAAGCTGCATTGACAGCACGGCCTCTGCTGCCTTCCGGCGCCGGCATCAGGCCCTATGCGGCTCACGATGCGTTCCACGGCGCCGGAAGTGACGCAAACCGGAAGCGCCTTGCGTTCCATTATGCGTTCCAGGAGACCGGAAGTGCTCTTCCGGCGTCCGGACGCACTGATTAAGACCCTATAAATGGGTTCTATTCTCACTGGCACCTCACCTGGGCCCAAAGCAGGCTACTGGGGGAGGTATTGGCCAGCACCAGCACTATGTAAGTCCTGATTTATCTCTCTAATTGGTGAGAACTTTCTATAGAGTTGTGAGTGGCTACTTTATATTATACTGAAGTGTCCCCTTTATATATACATTTTTCTAGGTATCACGTGTTGATGTAGTTATCTTGCCTTCTGGTAATGCTATATCTACGCTCCCTCCGTCTGAACATCTTTAGCTAAGTATCGGTTTATTATATTATCGCTTTCGCATCATTGGTCACATCTATATCATTGCTGGACGTTTGTCCAAATTTCTATCTACCTCCTGATGAGCCTGATTCTATACAGGTGAAACGCGTTGAGGTCTGAGTTATAAGATGTGTATATTTTAAAATGTGCGTACTGTTTACTGGAGAGGAATGGTGATCCCCCGAATATCTGGACCCCCTTTCACTCACTTTTTGTATTCATTATATGTATTGTTTGAATTTCGGAGAGGACAGGTGGCGACCCTGGCTATCTGAACCACCTTTTCCCTCCGGTATATTCTTTTTGATACCGTTACTGTATATCTATTACCTTTCCCCGGTTAGGGTCAACCTAGGGACTTGACAGTTTTAGGTTCGGGGACAGGGAACCTCCACCATCAGGGGGTTACCCTGGGCTGAGCAGGTTTTAGGGCCTTTAGGGTAAGCATCTTGTCTGCCCTGCCCTTTTCTCCTCAGACCATGTACTAATTTTTGTTTTGATCCTCGAACCGCCGTAGTTTACTGATAGTTTTTGTGTCACTAACATACGTTTTAGCTAGGGGTCACTACTCCCCTGTCAAAAGAAATTTATATATAATCCTTTTGAAATTGTAGTACACTCTGTTGGTATATGCATACTGTACCTATACCCGCACTATAACTAAATAAAGGTATTTTTAAAAGTCACTAATTTCGAATAGCAAATTTTGTTCTATATACCTGCTTCCACAAAATACTGATTAAGGGGATTGATATACCTGCTTCCACAAAATACTGATTAAGAGGTTTGATATACCGGCTTTAACCAAATATTGATTGAGGCCTGCGATATACCTGCTTCCACAAATACTGCTCTTCTCTAGGGACTTAGGTACAGGGTCATTTTGAAAATAACAGGTAGAGGAAGAGGCAGGCCGTTCCACAGGGGTGGTAGGGGTCGGGCAGGTGCCTCAGGCCAGAGCCGAAGTGGGAAGTTGGAGAAGGCGCGTGCGATTACATCAAAGGACGCACCAGAGTTGGTTGAGTGGCTCACTCAGCCTTCTGCTTCTGCACCCTCCTCATCCTCTGTATCTGCACCCTCCTCACTCTCTGCTGTGTGCACCCCCAAAGACACTACCACCACCACCATAGCCCCTCCACTCGAGTCAGAGGAATTATTTTCCCATCCATTCCCAGACCTTACAGATGCGCAGCCATTCTTGACATCGGAAGAGGAGGTAGCAACAGCCGCCACCCAGCGGTCTGACGACAGTGCCCAGATCGGCCCAAGGAGGGTGGTCCACCGACATCGAAACATGTGTGGGTACCAATCCTACCGCGCCTGCAAGAAGAGGGCGGTTTGAGGATGTGTTGGTCACTTCGGATATGAGATCATTCTTGCTGACAACTCATCGTCAGCTGCCCTCTGGATCCAGCCTCAGGGAACGCCTAGACCAACAGGTGTTTGACTACATCGGGTTAACGGCCGATGTGGACGCTCTGAGAAGCGAGGAACCCCTTGACTACTGGGTGTGCAGGCTTGACCTGTGGCCAGAGCTGGCACAATTTGCTATGGAACTCTTGGCATGCCCCTCGTCGAGTGTCCTGTCCAAAACGACATTCAGTGCAGCAGGGAGGATTGTGACCGATAAGCGCACTCGCCTAGCTCACGACAGTGGGGACTATCTCACATTTCTAAAAATGAATGAGGCATGGATCTCGGAGGAATTCAACACCTGTGACGACCACGTGTAATTGAATTTCCTCATGCCAGCCCACACATATCCGCCAAATATGCAAATATGACCTGAAGGTTTCTCAGGTTCGCCTGCCATTAAGGTCAATGGGGCGTTCACGAACCGTCCCAGCTGATGTTCGTCCATCACTAATGTACACCTATTAGATCTGTTCTCATCAAAGACTTGGATGCTTTCCTACCTCTCTAAAAAACGATCTCCTATAAACAATATCCTCCCACTCCCTGCTGCCATCTCTTATCACTGAGATAAAGAAGAGCAGAGAGAGGTGACATGGCAAGTAGTATGCCGCTGTATATGTCGGAAGCAGCAGTACAAACAGCAAAGTGGTAGGAGATATTTAATAATGACGATTTAGCAAATGAACAATAAAAATGCAAAGGTGTCTATATCCTTTCCTACAATATTTCTATTTTCTAAGTGTCATTTTAGCTAATGGTGGAGGAAATCCTTTAATGCTATCTTCTTATTCAGAATATTAATTCCGATTACCATTTACCCAGGAACCAGATGAAGAGGGTTTCTAGTTTTATGTACGCTAAAGCATGTATAGCATTCCCCTGACAAGGCCTGCATTAACCATTTACAGTCTTTACAGAGCTGTATTACTGCTGTGGGGTGCCATAGCACCAGACACTACTCCAACCATCTCTGCACTGCCCAATGTTGGGGGTCACAGACGGTGGGTCCAGAGATCAGCTATAGATATGGTCTATTTCATGACGGGCATGCATATATAGCTGGAGTCTTACTGGCTTTCCTTTCTATATAAATAAGGCTTTTTCTGTAAAAAAAAATACTTTAAAACTGACATATAGCTTAGGCCTCTTTCACACTTGCGTTGTCCGGATCCGGCGTGTACTCCACTTGCCGGAATTACACGCCGGATCCGGAAAAACGCAAGTGTACTGAAAGCATTTGAAGACGGAACCGTCTTCCAAATGCGTTCAGTGTTACTATGGCAGCCAGGACGCTATTAAAGTCCTTGTTGCCATAGTAGTAGTGGGGAGCGGGGGAGCAGTATACTTACAGTCCGTGCAGCTCCCGGGGCGCTCCAGAATGACGTCAGAGCGCCCCATGCGCATGGATGACGTGATCCATGCGCTTGGGGCGCCCTGACGTCACTCTGGAGCGCCCGGGGAGCCGCACGGACGGTAAGTACACTGCTCCCCCGCTCCCCGCTACACTTTACCATGGCTGCCAGGACTTTAGCGTCCCGGCAGCCATGGTAACCACTCTGAAAAAGCTAAATGTCGGCTCCGGCAATGCGTTGAAACGACGTTTAGCTTAAGGCCGGATCCGGATCAATGCCTTTCAATGGGCATTAATTCCGGATCCGGCCTTGCGGCAAGTGTTCCGGATTTTTGGCCGGAGCAAAAAGCGCAGCATGCTGCGGTATTTTCTCCGGCCAAAAAACGTTCCGTTCCGGAACTGAAGACATCCTGATGCATCCTGAACGGATTTCTCTCCATTCAGAATGCATTAGGATAATCCTGATCAGGATTCTTCCGGCATAGAGCCCCGACGACGGAACTCTATGCCGGAAGACAAGAACGCAAGTGTGAAAGAGCCCTTACATGGATATTTTTACCTATCCAGAGGATAGGTCATCAGTTAAAGGGGTTCTCCGAGCTTTTACTCCTGATGACCTATCCTCAGGATAGGTGAGCGATATCAGATCGGTGGGGGTCCGACAACCTGCACCCCTGCCGACCAGCTGTATGAGGAGCCGGCTCCAAAAGGAGGACACTTGGGAGGCATGGCTTAAATGCCCCGAATTTACCAACTGCAGTGCTGTATCTATCCTTATGGCTATGTTCAGACATGGTGAAAATCTGCAGTATTTTACTGAATCTGATCCACATAATCTGCACAGGACTTGACCTGTGGTGCGAATTTTCAAGCAGCAGGACAGCTCATGCTGTGTATTTCGTTTGGGAATCTCTTTGGCGGTATTTACGGTGTGAATTACGGTATGTGGATTTTTGTTGCTGGGAAATGCGGTCGGATATGCTGCCTACCTGTCAGGTGTGCACACGCCCTATAAGCTTTCCCACCCCTGATCTCAGGACACTAGGAGGAATCAACTGCATTCCTGCTTATAGGGTCACTGACATGAGTGCTAGCTCTGCAGTCTACAGCAGTGCCCTCCATGCTGGGAGTTGTAGTTGGCCAACTGTACAGGGATCGCAGCTGGCTGGTAATACAATAGCTTGCTCTGATTCGTCTCCAGGCAGCACAGAGAGCGTCTTACCTCCATCTTGTCCTCCTCCTGCTCGCTGCTGTCACTGTCAGACTCCCTGGGGTCCCCACAGTAGTCAGGACTGGGAGTCCCCCAGCTGCTCCGCGCACTCTCCATGTCAGGCGGTCTTACGTGGGAGAACTCTTCCTGGAACGCAGGACTAAGCACCGCCACCGCCATGTCCCTCACCCACACTGCGGCTCAGCGTTTACTTCACCGTGCTGCCCTGGTGCCGGCCGCCATGTTGTGTACACACCGGTTACTAGGCGACCAGGACCCGGGCAGTGTCCGAGGAGCGATGCATGTCGGGAGCTAGAGGCCTTACTGAGCTATGTGTACATGGCGGAGGTGCGACTGAGCAGACGTGCGGCATTTCTGCGGTTCTTTGGTTACACAATGGACAGCTTGTAAAAGTTTCTGTTAGAAGCTGCAAAGCAACAGAAATAAATGAGTTTTTCGTGTGAGGCTTTCAGACATCCCAACCTGCAAAAACTGCAAAATTTCAGGGAGGTGCACTTCTCATTTCAGGGACGTTTTCTTTATTTTTTTCTTTCACAAACTTTTTATTACATTTTCCAGACATATGCAGTATCTGCACACTGTGCTGTATGGTGTGGAGGACGGGGCTCATTACCCTGCCCCAAATTATCATATTTCTGTATATGATTGAAGGGACTCTGTCACCACCTATAAGCCCTGTGAGCTAAACATCTGCTCATGTCTAGGGCAGCATTCGGATTTCTAAGGTGGCCTTATAAAAGCTATTTGTGGCTTTATTCTGCGGAAAAACAGGTTTTACTAACCTGTCAATCATTGAATTAAGGTGCCCAAGCAGGGGAGGTCTGTGGATGCATGGTGCCCGGCCGCATGTATCGCCATTCGTGCCCAGCGCCACCTTCTACTCCTCAGTGCCGCCTCTCCCTCCTCCCGCTTTGAGATCCCGCGCGTGCGCACAGGCTCAGCCTGATGCGCCGTTGCGGACTGCTGGCATCGGCTTCTTCTTGCACTGTGTACACGCGCCGAGAAGGGGACACTGCTACAGGTTGGCGGAAAGGTTTACTGCGAGTAAACTAGAGATGGGAAGTTCGGATCTTTCACATGAATCGGTTCATTTGAATCAGTTCATTCAAATGAACCGATTCATGAATCGAATCTTCGGTTCATTCGCTGAGCTGACAAGAAGCAAGTGAACCGAAGCTTAGGATGCGCAATGCGGATGCTTCGATTCACTTGCTGACTCGCTGAGTCGGCTCTTGGTCTGAGTCAGGGAGTTTATTCTTTAAAACCCTGTGTGTAATTATCTACCCCACTGTAGGAAAAAAACAAGCATCCAGGGGGTGTGAATTTAACACTGGGGTAAATAATATAATTAAAATCGAGGGTTAAATGTGTAAATGTATTTAAAAAAAATACATCTCTCTCAATAGTTATATAGCTACTGAATGAGACAGAAGGGATGCCTTTAACATATATATCTCCTTGAGAAGCCAATTTGACCCTAAAGGGTTAATTCAACCTGTAATGTAAACTCTGTCCTGTCACTTCTCTTATCTCTCTGCTCTGCTATCTGACTGAGATAAACCTTTCCGGGATATATTGTCTCACATGTCTATCTAATAGCGGGAGACTCCCTGAACGTCCGGGAGACTTGAGATCCCTGGGCTTTTTATTACCTCAGTTACATGGCTTCCCCGTTGAACCTGAGGTTTATATACAGGAGATATATATATATATATATATATATATATATATATTACATAGGCGTCAAAGGGGGGTCAATTGCCCCCCCCCCCCATCCCTCCACGGATTCCCCTTTAAAACGCTGGCCGCTTCCGCTAGTACAGCCGGGGCCGTCTTTAACGCGGGCCAAAAGGAGCCCAGTTGCCCCTGAGGGGCCCAAGGCAGCTGCCTCTTGAGCCCCATTGGCCACTAGTGACGGGGGTGGCGGGAGGGCACAGAGAGATGAGCGTTTCCATTGTGGAAGCGCTCATCTCCATAGTCATCCGTATCGCTGTCCTCAGGATAGCCATACAGATGGATGTGCTGCGGGGCAGGGGAGAGGTGTCTCCCTTCCCCGTTCCTCTGATAGGCTGCAGGCACTAGGCCTGCAGCCTATCAGAGGCAGGTGGCGTGATGACGTCATTGTGCTGCTTGAGCCGTACAGCGCGGGACACAGGCCGGAAGGGTTGGGACTAAATACTATACTCTGTATCAACGAGGCAGAAGAAGTCCCTGACAAATGATGGGAAATAGACAGCTCTTGTAGAGTCGGCTATTTCCTATCACTGGTAAGGACCAGGTCCTTACGGATACTATACTCCGTAAGGACCTGGTCCTTACCAGTGATAGGAAATAGCCGACTCAGGGTGCGCTTTCTATTTCCTATCACCTGTAAGTACCTTTCTGCCTCCTAGTGGTCAGGGCCTGAACTGAAATAGTATATAGCCGGTTCAGGCCTCATGCACACGACCGTTGTGTGCATCCGCGACCGTTGTTCCGCTTTCTGTTTTTTTTTCGCAGACCCATTGACTTTCAATGGGTCCGTGAAAAAAATCGGAAAATGCACCGTTTGGCTTCCGCGTCCGTGATCCTATTTTTTTCACGGACAACGGTTTACGGACCCATTCAAGTCAATGGGTCCGTGAAAAATCACAAATGCACACAAGATAGTCATCCGCGTCCGTGATCCGTCTCCGTTTTTCCTATCATTTTCAATGCAAACTTGACTTAGTTTTTTTTTTCACTTTTCATGTCCGTGGATCCTCCAAAAATCAAGGAAGACCCACGGAAGAAAAAACGGTCACGGAACAACGGAAATCCGTTTTGCGGACCGCAAAAAAAACCGGTTGTGTACATGAGGCCTTACAGTGAGTTGGCTAAATACTATACTCCGTAAGAACCTGGTCCTCACCAGTGATAGGAAATAGCCGACTCTACAGGAGCTGTCTATTTCCCATCATTTGTAGGCACCTCTTCTGCCTCATTGATCTGGTTATTGAACTGTGTTAGGATTTAGTTGCTTCCCAATGACTTGGCTAAATCCCCTTGTCTATTAGGACCCGGTCACGAACTATGTCCTGTAACACATCTTCTACATGAATACAGTGTTATAGTATACAATAAAGTTATATAGGTGACTATTGTAGAATAAGCCTCTTTTATGTTTATTTTTATTTCTTAAAAATCTTTACAATAAATAATAGAAAAAACACTATCATGTGACTTCTGATTACTTGTATTTGAAGAAATGTCCGGTCCTGTGATATTCACGGTAAAGCGCTTTGCAGAAACATCTGGTCATGTGATCCCTGTACTTCCCTAGAAGTTAAAAGGGTTATCCGATATCAAAAATATCCCCGCCAATGCCGGGCCCCTTGTATGGATTATACTTACCTGCTCAGTGGCACCCGCATCGCTGTGGATCCCTGCATGACCGCTGCTGCATCTCCCTGTCGCTCGGATCAAAACATCCAGTGACGGGCGCATTTGGTGACAGGGTAGCAGCCAATAGCAGGCCGCAACAGTAACCAGACCCAAGGGGACTTGTCCCAGTCGCGGCCTGCTATTACCTGCTCTCCCTGTCGCCAGATATTTTCATCCATGTAACAGGGAGATGCAGCGGTGACCATTCAGGGATCTGGAGCGACGCGGGTACCCTGAGCACGTATAATCCATACAAGGGACCCGGGCATTGGCGGGGATATTTTCGATATCAGATAACCCCTTTAACATTATTTGTTTAAAAAACTAATTAGAAATTTCCTATATTCTCAAAAGGACCTTTTCCATCTATTATGTACTAGGAAGGATTCATACTGCTGAGGTCCTTTTTCAGGGATAGGATTTAGCCAACTCACACTGAAGTGGCTATTTCCCGTACCCCAAAAGGACCTTTTCCCTCTATTATGGAGTATGGAGGATTCATACTGCTGAGGTCCTTTTCAAGGATAGGATTTGCCGACTCACACTGAAGTGATTATTTCTTGTACCCCAAAAGGACCTTTTCCATCTATTATGTACTAGTAAGTTGTTACACAAATGTAAAAAATATTATGGCGGTGATCATGATTGTGGTTCAGAAATGAAGAAGCGGCTTTTCTTTTATATGGCCTTCCAAATTGTGTTCCTTTAGTAGAGGCAGATTACAGGTCCACATTACAGGTGGACGCGGCAGTGAAATAAGATGTCAGTGAAGGCAGAATAGAATAGCCAACTTTATAGGAAGGGACAAAAACTGAGGGTGACGTCACTGTCAGAGGTGACATCATGCGGCTGTGAGATAATGTTGTTGATGGCTCAGTCATGCTTTAGACATTTTCATCTCCTTCCTCTATAATGACGGCCGGCCAACAGCAGGTGGAGTCACTGGTTGATACAGGCTGGTGCCGAGTCTGACAGTGCTGCCGCCGCTACCGACAGGAATAGGACATGTTCTGTTTTTTTTGCGGAGCAACGGAACGACATACTGATGCGGACAGCACATGGTGTGCTGTCCGCATTTTTTGCGGACCCATTGAAATGAATGGGTCCGCATCCACGGAAACAAACAACGTTCGTCTTTTGTCATTTTCTGCTGCCAAACATACCTCTGTTTCCTACTAAACCCCAAATTTCAGTCTATAATGCAAGAAACCCATTTCCTGTACTAAAGCAATATTCCAGTGTACGTTTTTATTTTAAATATACACATAAAAATGCGATATTGAAATGTAAGTTTTCTCAGGTGCACACCAATATGGCCTGGGATGATTATGTGCTGTATAAAATGCAGTTTTTGCTCAAATTAAAGGGGAAAAAAAGCAATTTTGGTCTGGTTCTGCAGTAAATAAAGAGTGTACAGTCAGTACGGTGTCAGTTTTCTTTCGCACAGCTAGATTGTGTGAGAATTTGTGAATGTGACGCGGTCCAGTCAGTGACACACACAGCCTGTGTACATGGATGCTGTCATTCTGCCTGGCACACTGTGGAGTAAGGCTCCATTCACACGTCCACAAATGGGTCCGCATCCGTTCCGCAATTTTGCAGAACGGGTGTGGACCCATTCATTTTCTATGTGGACAGAATGGATGCGGACAGCACACAGTGTGCTGTCAGCATCCGCATTTGCGGAGCGCGGCCCCGATCTTCAGGTCCGTAAAAGATAGAACATGTCCTATTCTTGTCCGCAGCTTGCAGACAAGAATAGGCATCTCTATAGGGGTGCCGGGCGGGTGTGTTGCGGATCCGCAAAACATGGACACCGGCAATGTGCGTTCCGCCTTTTGCGGACCACACATCGCCGGCACTATAATAGAAAATGCCCTTTTCTTGTCCACAAATAGGACATGTTCTATTTTTTTCGGGGACGGAAGTGCGATGCGGACAGCACACAGTGCGCTGTCCACATCTTTTGCGGCCCCATTGAAAATGAATGGGTCCGCACCCGTTCCACATAATTGCGGAACGGATCCGGACCTATCCATGTGGACGTGTAAATGGACCCTTACCAGAACTTCACTCCAGAATTCTGGCATCAAAAAGTCACAAAATATAGCTTTTGCAACTTTTTTTGCCCTCAATTGCGCCAAATTTTGTGACTTTTTGCATTTTTACACAACTCACTCCAGTTTTGTAATATGGATGGAAAAGTGGGTGTGGTTAGCTATGTTAATGAGTTTCACTCTAGATTTATCATTGCGACTTTTAAAAAAAGTCGCAATCTCACTATAGGAGGAGGGAAGAATAGGAAAACTGGAGGAGCGTCACTAGACAGAAGTGTTGGGTGTAAGAACGAGCCACATTTATCAGACAACCTGTGACATTTGATAAATGTGGAATAAAGTACTCCAACACAGACTCAAGCAAAACGGACTTCAAATATTCTCCTCATGATCAATTCCCCCCAAACTAAGGCTCCATTCACACGTCCGCAAAATGTGTCCGCATCCGTTCCGCAATTTTGCGGAACGGGTGCGGACCCATTCATTCTCTATGGGGACGGAATGGATGCGGACAGCACACAGTGTGCTGTCTGCAGCCGCAATTGTTGAGCGCGGCCCCGATTTTGGGTCCGCAGCTCCGCAAAAAGATAGAGCATGTCCTATTCTTGCAATTTGTGGGTCCGCAACACACCACGGACGTGTGAATGTAGCCTTAGGCCTCTTTCACACTTGCGTTGTCCGGATCCGTCGTGTACTCCATTTGCCGGAAGTGCCCGCCGGATCCGTAACACCGCAAGTGAACTGAAAGCATTTGAAGACGGATCAGTCTTCAAAATGCGTTCAGTGTTACTATGGCAGCCAGGATGCTATTAAAATCCTGGTTGCCATAGTAGTACTGGGGAGCGGGGGAGCAGTATACTTACCGTCCGTCCGGCTCCCCGGGCGCTCCAGAGTGACGTCAGGGCGCCCCACGCGCATGGATGACGTGATCGCATGGATCACGTCATCCATACGCATGGGGCGCTCTGACGTCATTCTGGAGCGCCCCATGCGTATGGATGACGTGATCCATGCGATCACGTCATCCATGCGCGTGGGGCGCCCTGACGTCACTCTGGAGCGCCCGGGGAGCCGGACGGACGGTAAGTATACTGCTCCCCCGCTCCCCGCTACACTTTACCATGGCAAACAGGACTTTAGCGTCCTGGCAGCCATGGTAACCATTCAGAAAAAGCTAAACGTCGGATCCGGTAATGCGCCGAAACGACGTTTAGTTTAAGGCTGGATCCGGATTAATGCCTTTCAATGGCCATTAATTCTGGATCCGGCCTTGCGGCAAGTGTTCAGGATTTTTGACCGGAGCACAAAGCGCAGCATGCTGCGGTATTTTCTCCGGCCAAAAAACGTTCCGTTCCGGAACTGAAGACATCCTGATGCATCCTGAACGGATTTCTCTCCATTCAGAATGCATGCGGATAATCCTGATCAGGATTCTTCCGGCATAGAGCCCCGACGACGGAACTCTATGCCGGAACACAACAACGCAAGTGTGAAAGAGCCCTAAAACTGCATAATAAAAATTTAAAAAAAGAAGACAATTATTTGAAATGTTTACACATTTTATTCTTCAAAAAATAACATAACCACAAGTTATAGCTATCCCTATAACAAAATATGGTTTAACCCCTTCAGGACCCTGCCATTTTTCACCTTAAGGGCCTGGCCATTTTTTGCAAATCTGACCAGTGTCACTGTAAGTGGTGATTACTTTGGAACGCTTTTACTTATCCAGGCCTTTCTGAGATTGTTTTCTCGTCACATATTGTACTTCATGACAGTGGTAAATTTGAGTCAAAATATTTCATTTTTATTTATAAAAAAAATACAAAATTTACCAAAAATTTGGAAAAATTCGTAATTTTTAAAATTTCTATTTCTCTGCTTTTAAAACAGATAGTAATACCTCCTAAAATAGTTTACTTTACATTTCCCATATGTCTACTTCATGTTTGGATCATTTAGTAAATTACATTCACTGGTCACACAGCTCCCTAAACATAGCACTAAGGAAGGGCTTAGTATTGAAGGGGTTAACTCTGCAGCTGAGGAGGAAGGGCAGGCTAATCCACAGCTTTGATCTCCTCAGCACTAGAGAAGGAGAATTACAAGTAGCTCTGTGTGTTTACTCACAGTGACAGTTTTACTGCAGGACGAGATTGTTCGTCCTAGTGCGTTAAAGGGCTTCTATCACCAGATTTGGTTCTATTTAGCGGACTGACACTAGCGATGTGCTTCTGTATTCGGCGCAGGCGCAGTGAGTGAATGCTGCGCTCCTGGTGCCGGCTTCCTCACTGTAATGTAGTTGGCGCAGGCGCAGTGAGGAAGCCGGCGCCGGGAGAATACAGAAGCGCAGACGCGGGAATTAGTACGAGATACTGAGAAGTTTCACGTCAATCAACAGGAGCGGGGCGGGCTGGAGGGACGCGATGGGCGGCTGAAATGGTTAGTGGACGGAGCCCTCTAGGTGCTAATGACGCCCACATAGCACCTAGAGGCTCAATAGCATATCTATAAAAGTATGTTTTTAAGGTGAACGGCAGCAGACAGATGATAAGTAAGAACACTGTTATGGACTGCTGACACTAGCACATCGCTAGTGTCAGTCAGCTAAATAGGACCAAATCTGGTGATAGACTTCTCGTCCAAGGTCCTGTCCAAGGTCCTGAACGTGTCTGTCAGCAGAATTAACAATAGTAAACTAAACAGCATTGTAGGGCACGTCACACTCTTTCAGACAGCATCCTTTTTTATCTGTTCAGATGCTCCCATATTGAGAAATTCTGACTTTTAGGGCTCATGCACATATGTGCTGCCTGTTCCATGCACTGGGGACCGCAATAAAAAATGTAATGCAAGAGGAGTAGCAATATACTGTAACACTTCTGGTCCCCCATGTACCTCCAGACTACAGCCACACTGGTACAAGCACCTCACAAGCTTTCCATATACCTTTCATAAGGGCCAAAAAAATATCTCAAGCATGCCATCATCCTGCATGTCCCTCCAGCACGCCGTGCCAGTGCTCCTACAGAATCCTAACCAGTAGTACACCATTGTAAACGTGCCTAAAATATACTCTCCATAAAGAGAGATGGTACCCCCCAAATCCTGACCTAGCCTGCCTCTCACTTCAGCACATAGCATTCATCATGTAGAGAAAGTTAATACAAGGCACTTACTAATGTATTGTGATTGTCCATATTGACTCCACTGCTGGCTGGATTCCTTTTTCCATCACAGACAAAAAAGCCTTATATTCAGCACTTTTTTTGTCTGGTATAAAGAGAGATCCTGAACAGAAACTGAACGGACTCCATCATAGTCGGCTGGGTCTGTTCAGCTTCTTCCCTGTCAGTTAGGCCAGGTTCACATCCCATTTTTAATGTACGCCAAAAAATGTATATATGTTAACAGGTGCCTCAGACAGATGCCATACTGTGGCATCCATCACCATATAGTACCATAGTGTAAAAAAATATATATATATATGTAAGACTACTTTCACACTGGCGTTTCTGGGTCCGCTTGTGAGATCCGTTTCAGAGCTCTCACAAGCGGCCCAAAACAGATCAGTTAAGCCCCAATGCATTTTGAATGGATAAGGATCTGTTCAGAATGCATCAGTTTGGCTCAGTTTGGTCGCCATTGCGTTTTTTAGGTGGTCACTAAAACGCAGCTCGCATCGTTTTGGTGTCCGCCTGACGATGCGGAGCCAAACGGATCCGTCCTGACTTACAATGTAAGTAAATAGGGACGGATCCGTTTTTCACTGACACAATATGGTGCAATTGAAAACGGATCCGTCCCCCACTGACTTTCAATGTAAGTCAAGACGGATCCGTTTTGCGTGTGGGGCAGCATGTGGTGCACTGTGTGGGGTGCATGTGGTGCACGGTGTGGGGTGCATGTGGTGCACGGTGTGGGGTGCATGTGGTGCACGGTGTGGGGTGCATGTGGTGCACGGTGTGGGGTGCATGTGGTGCACGGTGTGGGGTGCATGTGGTGCACTGTGTGGGGTGCATGTGGTGCACGGTGTGAGGTATGAGAAGCGTGTGGGGCAGTGTGTGATATATGAGAAGCATGTAGGGCAGTGTGTGATGGGTGCGTGTGGTGCACTGTGTGGGGTATGAGAAGCATGTGGGGCAGTGCGAGGTGCGTGTGGTGCAGCGTGTAATATGTGGTGCAGTGTGTGGGGCAGCATGTGGTGCACTGTGTGGGGCAGCATGTGGTGCACTGTGTGGGGTGCATGTGGTGGACTGTGTGGGGTGCAATGTGTGATGTATGAGAAGCGTGTGGGGCAGCATGTGGTGCACTGTGTGGGGTGCATGTGGTGCAATGTGTGATGTATGAGAAGTGTGTGGGGCAGCATGTGGTGCACTGTGTGGGGTGCATGTGGTGCACGGTGTGGGGTATGAGAAGCGTGTGGGGCAGTGTGTGATATATGAGAAGCATGTAGGGCAGTGTGTGATGGGTGCGTGTGGTGCACTGTGTGGGGTATGAGAAGCATGTGGGGCAGTGCGAGGTGCGTGTGGTGCAGCGTGTAATATGTGGTGCAGTGTGTGGGGTGCATGTGGTGCAGTGTGTGAGGTATGAGAAGCGTGTGGGGCAGTGCGAGGTGCGTGTGGTGCAGGGTGTAATATGTGGTGCACTGTGTGGGGTGCATGTGGTGCACTGTGTGGGGTGCATGTGGTGCACTGTGTGGGGTGCAAGTGGTGCACTGTCTAGGGTATGAGAAGCGTGTGGGGCAGTGCGAGGTGCGTGTGGTGCAGCGTGTAATATGTGGTGCATGTGGTGCACTGTGTGGGGTGCATGTGGTGCACTGTGTGGGGTGCATGTGGTGCACTGTCTGGGGTGCATGTGGTGCACTGTCTAGGGTATGAGAAGCGTGTGGGGCAGTGCGAGGTGCGTGTGGTGCAGCATGTAATATGTGGTGCACTGTGTGGGGTGCATGTGGTGCAGTGTGTGATGTATGAGAAGCGTATGGGGCAGCATGAGGTGCACTGTGTGGGGTGCATGTGGTGCACTGTGTGGGGTGCATGTGGTGCACTGTCTGGGGTATGAGAAGCGTGTGGGGCAGTGCGAGGTGCGTGTGGTGCAGCGTGTAATATGTGGTGCACTGTGTGGGGTGCATGTGGTGCACTGTGTGGGGTGCATGTGGTGCACTGTCTAGGGTATGAGAAGCGTGTGGGGCAGTGCGAGGTGCGTGTGGTGCAGCGTGTAATATGTGGTGCACTGTGTGGGGTGCATGTGGTGCACTGTGTGGGGTGCATGTGGTGCACTGTCTGGGGTGCATGTGGTGCACTGTCTAGGGTATAAGAAGCGTGTGGGGCAGTGCGAGGTGCGTGTGGTGCAGCGTGTAATATGTGGTGCACTGTGTGGGGTGCATGTGGTGCAGTGTGTGATGTATGAGAAGCGTATGGGGCAGCATGTGGTGCACTGTGTGGGGTGCATGTGGTGCACTGTGTGGGGTATGAGAAGCGTGTGGGGCAGTGCGAGGTGCGTGTGGTGCAGCGTGTAATATGTGGTGCACTGTGTGGGGTGCATGTGGTGCACTGTGTGGGGTGCATTTGGTGCACTGTGTGGGGTGCATGTGGTGCACTGTGTGGGGTGCATGTGGTGCACTGTCTGGGGTGCATGTGGTGCACTGTCTAGGGTATGAGAAGCGTGTGGGGCAGTGCGAGGTGCGTGTGGTGCAGGGTGTAATATGTGGTGCACTGTGTGGGGTGCATGTGGTGCACTGTGTGGGGTGCATGTGGTGCACTGTCTGGGGTGCATGTGGTGCACTGTCTAGGGTATGAGAAGCGTGTGGGGCAGTGCGAGGTGCGTGTGGTGCAGCGTGTAATATGTGGTGCACTGTGTGGGGTGCATGTGGTGCACTGTGTGGGGTGCATGTGGTGCACTGTCTGGGGTGCATGTGGTGCACTGTCTAGGGTATAAGAAGCGTGTGGGGCAGTGCGAGGTGCGTGTGGTGCAGCGTGTAATATGTGGTGCACTGTGTGGGGTGCATGTGGTGCAGTGTGTGATGTATGAGAAGCGTATGGGGCAGCATGTGGTGCACTGTGTGGGGTGCATGTGGTGCACTGTGTGGGGTATGAGAAGCGTGTGGGGCAGTGCGAGGTGCGTGTGGTGCAGCGTGTAATATGTGGTGCACTGTGTGGGGTGCATGTGGTGCACTGTGTGGGGTGCATTTGGTGCACTGTGTGGGGTGCATGTGGTGCACTGTGTGGGGTGCATGTGGTGCACTGTCTGGGGTGCATGTGGTGCACTGTCTAGGGTATGAGAAGCGTGTGGGGCAGTGCGAGGTGCGTGTGGTGCAGGGTGTAATATGTGGTGCACTGTGTGGGGTGCATGTGGTGCACTGTGTGGGGTGCATGTGGTGCACTGTCTGGGGTGCATGTGGTGCACTGTCTAGGGTATGAGAAGCGTGTGGGGCAGTGCGAGGTGCGTGTGGTGCAGCGTGTAATATGTGGTGCACTGTGTGGGGTGCATGTGGTGCAGTGTGTGATGTATGAGAAGCGTATGGGGCAGCATATGGTGCACTGTGTGGGGTGCATGTGGTGCACTGTCTGGGGTATGAGAAGCGTGTGGGGCAGTGTGTGATGTATGAGAAGCGTGTGGGGCAGTGTGTGATGGATGCGTGTGCTGCAGTGCGTGAGGAGGTGCGTGGTGCTGCAGCGAGTGAGGGGACGCGTGGTGCTGCAGCGAGTGAGGGGACGCGTGGTGCTGCAGCGAGTGAGGGGACGCGTGGTGCTGCAGCGAGTGAGGGGACGCGTGGTGCTGCAGCGAGTGAGGGGACGCGTGGTGCTGCAGCGAGTGAGGGGACGCGTGGTGCTGCAGCGAGTGAGGGGACGCGTGGTGCTGCAGCGAGTGAGGGGACGCGTGGTGCTGCAGCGAGTGAGGGGACGCGTGGTGCTGCAGCGAGTGAGGGGACGCGTGGTGCTGCAGCGAGTGAGGGGACGCGTGGTGCACTGCGTGAAGTATGAGGGGCATGTGGTGCATTGTGTGATGATCACACACTGCACCACAAACATCGATAGATTACACAGAGCTGACACCTTGTTCTGCACATCCATCTTGATGTCTGGGATGTAGTCTTCAGCTCCACCGCTGCCATATTTACAGAGGTCCTTGGGAAGCGTGCCCGGCTCTCCTTACTATAGCAACCCCGGGAGCACGCCCAAACTAACCAATAACAAAGCTCCTTATTTCAGGCACAGGCAGCATTGATGTACTTCCCTGCCGTTCAGAGTGCCCTGTGCTGATGAATGGCATGGAAAAGTCTACGGCATATTGGTACACCCTAAACTTTTTTCAGAGAGTAAAACAGCCTGAACAGGCATCTATGACGCTTGTACAGGCATTATGGCGACCTGTGGTCTGAAGTCATCCCAACATTCCCATATCATCAATACAGTGTAATACTGCCGGAAATTAACCAATGAACAAGCAAGCGACAGATCGTGCTAATTACAATCTGCCACCGGCAAATAACTGTATGGAGACAAGCGACGGCATAACGATCGCTTCTCCCCATACTGTGAACAAGCTCGCTGCATGTAATAGGAGCCATCTCCTCAGCAAGCGAGCAGGCGATTCCTTCCTTATTGCCTGCAAAATCTGCCTATGTAATACAGCCTATACACACACTACCAACAACATACAATCCCAAACAAGACACCCCCCTCAGCATACACACAGCTGCCCCCATCACATACAACCCACAGGCAGCACCCTTCAACAACCTCGTCTCAGCATACAATCCAACACAGCCCCCTCCCTCCAACACAGCCCCCCTATATACAACCCAGACACATCAGTCACAGCATAAAATGCAACACAGCCCCCCTATACAACCAGATCCCCCTTTGTCAGCATCCACAACCAGCCCCCTACCATCTCAGTGTACAATCCCTCACAACCTCCTCACATACAACCTACAGACATCACCCTACTACACAGCCCCCCCAGCATAAAATGAAACACAGCCCCCCATATACAATCCAGACACCTCCTTAGAATACAGCACCCCCAATACAACCAGATACCCCCTCCCTCACCCATAACCACCATCTCAGTGTGCAACCTCACACAGATCCCCTCACATACAAACCAGACACCACCCTACTACACAGCCTCCTATTCCAGCATACAATCAAACATAGCCCTCCCCATACAACCAGATACCCCCTCCCTCAGCATCCAGCCAGCCCCCCACCATCCCAGTGAACACTTCCTTTACAACCCCCTATATACAACCCAGACACCTCTCTAGAACACAGACCCCCAGTCTCAGCATAAAATGCAATACAGCCCCCCATACAACCAGATACAGCCTCTTGGAGCATCCATAACCACCCCCCACCATATCAGTGTACAATCCCTCACAGCCCCCCCCCCCCCCCCCAACATACAACTCACAGACACCACCCTACTACACAGCATGCGCCCACCTCCCAGCATGCAATGCGACACAGAACCCCCCACATACAATCAGATACTCTGCATCCACAACCTTCTCAGTGTACAATCCGACATAGTCCCTCTCACATACACCAGCCTACTACACAGCCTCCCATCTCAGCACACAATCAAACATAGCGCACCCCCCCCCCCATCTCGGTGTACAATCCCTCACAGCCCCCCATATACAACCCAAACACCTACAGTCAGGTCCAAATATTGGGACATCGACACAATTCTAACATTTTTGGCTCTATATACCACCACAAACCACAATGGATTTGAAATGAAACGAAGACTGGCAGCTTTAAAGGGCTTCTGTCACCCCCCCAAAAGTCATTTTTCATTTTTGGGCTAATTAAAATCCTTATAGTGCGATTATTCAACATATAGTGCTTTTACCTTTTTCTGTGGCTTAGTTTCTTTAAAAACCACACTTTTATAATATGTTAATAACCTCGCTACCAGCAAGTAGGGTGGTTGCTTGCTGGTAGCCGCCGCATCCTCCTTTCAAAAAAACGCCCCCTCCTCCTGTTGATTGAAAGGGCCAGCGAGCGCTCTCCTCCTCCGGCTGGCCCTGTCTGTGTTCCAAATATCGCGCCTGAGCCGTACCGGTCTTCAGTCGGCGCAGGCGCACTGAGAGGAGGACGCTCGCTCGGCCACTCCTTCCTCAGTGCGCCTGCACCGATGAGGTCACATCTACACCCGGCGCAGGCGCACTGAGGAAGGAGCGGAGGTTACCAGCAAGCAACCGCCCTACTTGCTGGTAGCGAGGTAATTAACATATTATAAAAGTGCGGTTTTTAAAGAAACTAAGCCACAGAAAAAGGTAAAAGCACTATATATTGAATAATCGCACTATAAGGATTTTAATTAGCCCAAAAATGAAAAATGACTTTTGGGGGGTGACAGAAGCCCTTGAATTTGAGGGTATTTACATCCAAATCAGGTAAACAGTGTAGGAATTACAACAGTTTGCACATGTGCCTCCCACTTGTTAAGAGACTAAAAGTAATGGGACAATTGGCTTCTCAGCTGTTCCATGGACAGGTGTGTGTTATTCCCTCTTTATCCCAATTACAATGAGCAGGTGAAAGGTCCAGAGTCCATTTCAAGTGTGCTATTTGCATTTGAAATCTGTTGCTGTCAACTCTCAAGATCAGATCCAAAGAGCTGTCACTATCAGTGAAGCAAGCCATCATTAGGCTGAAAAAACAAAACAAACCCATCAGAGAGATAGCAAAAACTGGAACATTCTTAAAAAGAAGGAACGAACCGGTGAGCTCAGCAATACCAAAAGACTCGGAAGACCACAGAAAACAACTGTGGTGGATGACCGAAGACTTCTTTCCCTGGTGAAGAAAACACCCTTCACAACAGTTGGCCAGATCAAACACCTACCCCCTGGAGAGTGTTTATGTGTGTGAAAGTCGACAATCAAGAGAAGACTTCACCAGAGTGAATACAGAGGGTTCACCACAAGATGTAAACCACTGGTGAGCCTCAAAAACAGGAAGGCCAGATTAGAGTTTGCCAAACGACATCTAAAAAAGCCTTCACAGTTCTGGAACAACATTCTATGGACAGATGAAACCAAGATCAACTTGTACCAGAGTGATAGGAAGAGAAAAGTATGGAGAAGGAAAGGAACTGCTCATGATCCTGAGCATACCACCTCATCAGTGAAGCATGGTGGTGGTAGTGTCATGGTGTGGGCATGTATGGCTGCCAATGGAACTGGTTCTCTTGTATTTATTGATGATGTGACTGCTGACAAAAGCAGCAGGATGAATTCTGAAGTGTTTCGGGCAATATTATCTGCTCATATTCAGCCAAATGCTTCAGAACTCATTGGAGACAGTTGCAGTAGAGGCCTGGCAGAGCATCACCAGGGATGAAACCCAGCGTCTGGTGATGTCTATGCGTTCCAGACTTTAGGCTGTAATTGACTGCAAAGGATTTGCAACCAAGTATTAAAAAGTGAAAGTTTGATTTATGATTATTATTCTGTCCCATTACTTTTGGTCCCTTAACAAGTGGGAGGCACATATGCAAACTGTTGTAATTCCTACACCGTTCACCTGATTTGGATGTAAATACCCTCAAATTAAAGCTGACAGTCTGCAGTTAAAGCACATCTTGTTAGTTTTATTTCAAATCTATTGTGGTGGTGTATAGAGCCAGAAATGTCCCAATATTTATGGACCTGACTTGTACCTAGAACACAGACCCCCCAGTCTCAGCATAACATGCAATACAGCCCCCCATACAGACAGATACCCCCTCCCTCAGCATCCACAACCAACCCCCACAATCTCAGTGTACAATCCTTCACATACAACCCACAGATGCCACCCTACTACACAGCCCCCCCCCCAAAAAAAAATACAACCAGATACCCCCTTCTCTCTGCATACACACAGCTGTCTCCCATCTCAGTGTACAGTCCTTCACAGCACATCCCTAGCATGTTCACAGTAGAAAATCACACTAAAAAAGTGCACGTGTGCGCCATTTTACTAACCACGAGCATCACACAGCAGCCCCCACATCTCAGTGTACATTCCCAACAGTTTCAGTACACAATAAGTTACTAAATTAGTAGGGTTCCGTGTACTTCTACTGCGCTGCAGAAGTTTTTTAGTTCACTCCCCGCGTTGCTTCACTCGCAAACTCCATTATCCCTGTGGAAAAAAAACGCGGCTCTCTTGTTTCCGATCCATGTGAGTTAGGAGTGCCACGTGATGTTGTGACGTCATCAGGTCCTTACCGAATATAGTATTTAGCCATTACCAGGCTGGAAGAGGCCTGCATTGCATCGCTGTCAGCCTGATGGAGGTAAGTATAAGTGTTAATGATTTTTATATGGTACTACTACTGGCACATGATTGGGGGGGCATGTATGGGGGCACCTGTTACTGGCTCATGATTGTGGGGAATCTATGGGGGCACTTGTTACTGGCACATGATTGTGGTGCATCTCCGGGGCACCTGTTACTGGCACATTATTGGGGGGCATCTATGGGGGCACTTGTTACTGGCACATGATTGGAGGGCATCTATGGGGACACTTGTTACTGGCACATGATTGGGGTAATCTACGGGGGCACCTGTTACTGGCACATTATTGGGGGGCATCTATGGGGGCACTTGTTACTGGCACATGATTGGAGGGCATCTATGGGGGCACTTGTTACTGGCACATGATTGGGGGGCATCTATGGGGCACTTGTTACTGCCACATGATTGGGGGGCATCTATCGGGGTATTTGTTACTGGCACATGATTGGGGGACATCTATGGGGGCACTTGTTACCGGCACATGATTGTGGTGCATCTATGGGGGCGCTTGTTACTGGCCCATGATTAGGGGCACTTGTTACTGGCACATGATTGGGGGGCATCTTTGGGGGCACTTATTACTGGCACATTATTGGAGGGCACTGTGGGGGCATCTATGGGGGCACTTATTACTGGCACATTATTGCGGCATCTACTGAGGCCACAAAGAAGGGATATTTTATATCAGGGAAGGGGGGTAGAGGAACACTATGGGGGCTTCTACTGAGGCCCCAAAGAAGGGGTATTTTATATGGGGGGCTCTGTATAGGGGAATTTTATACTGGGGCACATTATGGTGGGTACTATGGGGAAGGGAAGAGAGGAGTACTATGGGCTCATCTACAGGGGGCACTTTATACTTGCAAATTATGGGGGACACTGAGGGCATCTACTGGGGCACTATATATGGGGCATTTTATACTGGTACATTATGGGGGGCACTAGGAAGAAGGGGCTAGAGGTACACTATGGGGCATTTACTTGGGGCACTATATAGGGGTATACATTATGGGGGCACTATGGGGAAATTAGCTCAACTAGGGGAATTAAAAGAGCGTAGTTTTTGCACTGGCACATTATAAGGAGAATTATTACTACTGGGGGCATTATGATGGGTTTTATTACTACTGGGGGTCTATGGGAAACATGATTACTAGTATGGAAACTATGGGAGCATTATTACATCTGGGGCACAGTGGGGACATGTTGGGGGCCCTGTAGGAGCACTATTACTACCATGTGTGTTCTAGCAGAGAATTATTCCTATTGGTGGGACTTTTGGGGGCACTATTACTGTCGGGGCACCTTGGCAGAGTATCAGCTTACCACAATTATTTTTGGGGGACGTTATGTTTACACTATTAGTGTCAGGGGCACTATTTGCTGGGCGCAGTTTTTTTAGGGCACTGTGTGCCAATAATTATTATTGAAGGGCGCAATCTGCATGGTACTACTATTATCAGGGGGTTTATCTGTTTCTACAGTATAGTATTGGGGAACACAGCAGCACAGTATTGGGGGTGGTAGGATGATTTGTCCAGAAGATTGGAGGATGATGGAAAAGTAGTAAACTAAAATATTGTTTATCAAACTGCAGAGGCGAGAAATGGCTGAAAAATGGTGGTCTGGTCTGAAGGGAGAAGATGAGGTAAGAGAACATCTACATCAAAGAGACGTCACTGGATGTAAGAGGTATGTGGTGCTGTATTACCCTGTATGTAGGGGTGGATGGAGGGGTTAGTAGTACAGTACTATCTGCAAAGTAATCTGCAAAATACTATATATTTGTGTCAGAAGTAGTTCTTTTTTAATTTTTAGAATATTGATACAGCCATTTTATTTGATACTTTTGTGCTGATTCTTTTTTTTCCTCTATATTAAGGGACATAATAGTCACCAGAACCACAACAGCTAAACATAGTAGTACTGGTGTCTATAGCATGTCTCTGCAAGATTTTTAATGTAAATACTGCCTTTTCAGAAAAAAAGGCAGTATTTACATTACTGCCAAGGAACACCTCTAGTGGCCACTCATCATTATTAAAGTTTACTACTCTACGAGGTGTGTGGATTTTTGTGTGTGTTGTGGTGGAGGGCATGATTTCATGTTAGTGTGTGGGAAGGCGGGATCCAGGGGGCCCAAGTAAATTATTGCCCAGGGTCCAATCAATATGAAAGACGTCCCTGAGTACAGGGGCGATCTGTCAGTTTTGCCAAACTGAAAATAATGCCCATGATGCCCACCCGCTTCACTATGGGCTCCTCGGCAGTCGGCAGCCAAGTGAATCTTCCCCCGCCCACCTCAGCTGCTGTTGGCTGGGAGGGAGAGGGCAGCACTGCCATTGGCTGCCTGTGCATTTCAGCCTAGCAGGGCCTGCAGAGCCAAAAAAGAATGCGGCTTGGGGATTTAACATCAGGAAATATCGTTGCGCGCCCCTCCCCCTGCCACCATGCCTAGAGGAAGAAGGCACGAGGACAGAGCACATTAGAACTGTAAGTACCTTTTCTATCTGCGATGCACCCCTGACCAGCGCCCCCTGCGTTACATGCACCCCTGACCAGCGCCCCCTGCATTACATGCACCCCTGACCAGCGCCCCCTGCATTACATGCACCCCTGACCAGCGCCCCCTGCCTTACATGCACCCCTGACCGCCGCACTCTGCATAACACGCACCCCTGACCGCCGCACTCTGCGTTACAAGCAGAATAAATACTATTAGTTGCACACACCAACAACACCTACAGGGTTATTTCACAAAAGGCTGAAGAGTTTGGAGAAGTCAGGAGAAGTGAACAATATAGGACAACATAGCTGATTTGATAAAAAATTCTCCAATTCAGCTCACTTTCCTATTCAGTTATGTTGTCCTAGATTGTTCCCTTCTCCAAACTCTTCACCCTTTTGTGAATAAGCCTGTGAGCGTCTGTTCATTGGTCTTCTTTAGTGACATGTTCCCATATGGGATTATTTACACAGCCCTGGTGTTTGCTGAAACTGCTTTAAACTATAAAGAAAAGTTTTCGAGAGTGTTTCTCTCTTTCTCAGGTCTGAAGCAATACCGAGGAAGAAAGAAAAGACAAGCTTTCAAGAGTTTTCAAGTATTAGGTTAGTACAATAAAAAGGTATCCCTGCATACTGCAATACTCTTGTATTTTGTAATCTTATTTTTATATACTTATTTCATTTTTTTCAGTAGTATGATTAAGTGGTGAAAATTATTAGTACCCCCATTTTTGACTGTGATATCTTTTGTTCCTAGAGTCGCCACTGTATATACAGTGCTGCCCATAATTATTCATACCCCTGGCAAATTTTGACTTAGTTACTTTTATTCAACTAGCAAGTAATTTTTGGACGGGAAATGACATAGTTGTCTCCCAAAAGATGTCTCCCAAAAGACGATGTACAAGAGGCATTATTGTGGAAAAAAAATGTTCACAGCTTTTATTTACATTTGAGCAAAAAATACAAGATGTTCCGCACTGTGGAAAATCTCAGAGGACGTGGTCGGAAGCCAAAAGTGACACCTGTGCTGGCCAGGAGGATAGTTAGAGAGGTGTAAAAGAATCCAAGGATCACCACCAAGGCCATCCTGGTGAATCTGGGCTCTGCTGGTGGCAATGTCTCAAGGCAGACAATCCAATGGACACTACACAATGCAGACCAAGGAGGACGCCACTTCTCCGGATAAGGCACACAAAAGCTCGCTTGGCCTTTGCAAAAGCTCATCTGGACAAAGAAGAAGACTTCTGGTCTTCTGTGTTATGGTCAGATGAAACAAAAATTTAATTGTTTGGTCACAATGATGTTTCCTTCATTTGGCGTAAAAAAGGAGAAGCCTTTAACCCAAAGAACACCATCCCCACTGTCAAACATGGTGGTGGGAACCTAATGCTTTGGGGGTGTTTTTCAGCCAATGGACCAGGGAACCTAATCACAGTAAATGGCACCATGAAAAAAAGAGCAATACATGAGGATTCAGGCAGTCTGCAGATAAACTTGGCCTTGGGCACCAGTGGACATTTCAGCATGACAATGACCCAAAACACACAGCAAAAGTGGTGAAGAAATGGTTAGCAGACAACAACATTAACGTTTTGAAGTGGCCCAGCCAGAGTCCAGACTTGAATCCAATTGAGAATCTGTGGAGGGAGCTAAAGACCAGGGTGATGGCAAGAAGACCCTCCAACCTGAAAGATTTGGAACTCATTGCTAAAGATGAATGGGCAAAAATACCTGTGGAGACAAAAAAGCTGGTCTGCAATTATAGGAAGTGTTTGATTGCTGTAATAGCCAATAAAGGCTTTTCTATTGATTATTGAGAAGGGTATGAATAATTTTGGACTAGACACTTTTTGCTCAAATGTAAATAAAAGCTGAGAAATGTTTTTTTTCCCACAATAATGCCTCTTGCACATCGTCTTATTATCTTTTGGGAGAAACCTATGTCATTTCCCGTCAAAAAATTACTTGCTGGTTGAATAAAAGTAACTTTAAGTCAAAATTTGCCAGGGGTATGAATAATTATGGGCAGCACTGTATATATATATATATATATATATATATATAATGCAAAAAAAGGGCCACAGCAGCACAAGACCACTGCAGGTGGGTGCAGGTAATCCTCACAGCCGCAGGCTCACACGGCTATCGTAAGTATAGCATCAAAGGATGAGGCAGCACTCCAAATAAAGTGAAAGAAATGGTGGATCTTTATTCCCCTTGCAACGTTTCAACCGCATTGAGCGGTTGAAACGTTGCAAGGGGAATAAAGATCCACCATTTCTTTCACTTTATTTGGAGTGCTGCCTCATCCTTTGATGCTATATATATATATATATATATATATATATATATATATATATATACACACATGAAGAAAATCTGGCAGCACTCCCTTCAAAAGTGACACAGGGTGCCCGCGGTAGTCCCTCGACTCAGGACGGAAGACAATGAAGAAAATCCGCAGCACTCCTTAAAAAATAAAATGTGCTCTTTATTCACACATATCAAATGCTGACAAAAAACGTTGTCAACATTTGATATGTGTGAATAAAGAGCACATTTTATTTTTCAAGGAGTGCTGCGGATTTTCTTCATTATATATATATATATATATATATATAATCTATCTATCTAGACACAGGATATTGGTGTATACAATATATATACAGGATTTAGGAGATATATACAGTCATGGCCGTAAATGTTAGCACCCCTGACATTTTTCAAGAAAATGAAGTATTTCTCACAGAAACGTATTGCAGTAACACATGTTTTGCTATACACATGTTTATTCCCCTTGTGTGTATTGGAACAAAACCAAAAAAGGGAGGAAAAAAAGCTAATTGGATATAATGTCACACCAAACTCCAAAAATGGGCTGGACAAAATTATTGTCACCCTTTCAAAATTGTGGATAAATAAGATTGTTTCAAGCATGTGATGCTCCTTTAACCGCCTCCGGACCGCCTAACGCAGGATCGCGTTCCGGAGGCGGCTCACTCAGGCAGAGTCACGCATCTACGCGTCATCTCGCGAGACGTGAGATTTCCTGTGAACGCGCGCACACAGGCGCGCGCGTTCACAGGAACTGCAGGTAGGCGAGTGGATCTACAGCCTGCCAGCGGCGATCGTTCGCTGGCAGGCTGTAGATGCGATTTTTTTAACCCCTAACAGGTATATTAGACGCTGTTTTAATAACAACGTCTAATATACCTGCTACCTGGTCCTCTGGTGGTCCCTTTTGCTTGGATCGACCACCAGAGGACACAGGCAGCTCTGTAATAAGTAGCACCAAGCACCACACTACACCCCCCCTGTCACTTATTAACCCCTTATTAACCCCTGATCACCCCATATAGACTCCCTGATCACCCCCCTGTCATTGATCACCCCGCTGTAAGGCTCCATTCAGACGTCCGTATGTGTTTTACGGATCCACGGATCCATGGACCGGATCCGCAAAACACATACGGACGTCTGAATGGAGCCTTACAGGGGGGTGATCAATGACAGGGGGGTGATCACCCCATATAGACTCCCTGATCACCCCCCTGTCATTGATCAACCCCCTGTAAGGCTCCATTCAGAGGTCCGTATGTGTTTTGCGGATCCACGGATCCATGGATCGGATCCGCAAAACACATACGGACGTCTGAATGGAGCCTTACAGGGGGGGTGATCACCCCATATAGACTCCCTGATCACCCCCCTGTAAGGCTCCATTCAGACGTCCGTATGTGTTTTGCGGATCCGATCCATGGATCCGTGGATCCGCAAAACACATACGGACCTCTGAATGGAGCCTTACAGGGGGGTGATCAATGACAGGGGGTTATCAGGGAGTCTATATGGATCCGCAAAGCAAGGACACAGCGGATCCGCAAAACACATACGGACGTCTGAATGGAGCCTTACAGGGGGGTGATCAAAGACAGGGTGGTGATCACCCCATATAGACTCCCTGATCACCCCCCTGTCAGGCTCCATTCAGACTTTTTTTTGGCACAAGTTAGCGGAAATTTTTTTTGTTTTTTTTTCTTACAAAGTCTCATATTCCACTAACTTGTGATAAAAAATAAAATCTCACATGAACTCACCATACCCCTCACGGAATCCAAATGCGTAAAATTTTTTAGACATTTATATTCCAGACTTCTTCTCACGCTTTAGGGCCCCTAAAATGCCAGGGCAGTATAAATACCCCACAAGTGACCCCATTTCGGAAAGAAGACACCCCAAGGTATTCGCTGAGGGGCATATTGAGTCCATGAAAGATTGAACTTTTTGTCCCAAGTTAGCAGAAAGGGAGACTTTGTGAGAGAAAAAATAAAAATATAAATTTCCGCTAACTTGTGCCAAAAAAATAAAATCTTCTATGAACTCGCCATGCCCCTCATTGAATACCTTGGGGGGGGTCTTCTTTCCAAAATGGGGTCACATGTGGGGTATTTATACTGCCCTGGCATTTTAGGGGCCCTAAAGCGTGAGAAGAAGTCTGGGATCCAAATGTCTAAAAATGCCCTCCTAAAAGGTACTCATTGGAATTTGGGCCCCTTTGCACACCTAGGCTGCAAAAAAGTGTCACACATGTGGTATCGCCGTACTCAGGAGAACTTGGGTGTCATTTTACATATACCCATGCTGGGTGAGATAAATATCTCAGTCAAATGCCAACTTTGTATAAAAAAAAAAAAGGGAAAAGTTGTCTTTTAGAGAGATATTTGGGTACATGGGTATACATGGGTATATGTGGAAAGACACCCCAAAACACATTGCCCCAGTACGGCGATACCACATGTGTGACACTTTTTTGCAGCCTAGGTGGGCAAAGGGGCCCACATTCCAAAGAGCACCTTTAGGATTTCACAGGGCATTTATTACACATTTTTATTTCAAACTACTTCTCACGCATTAGGGCCCCTAAAATGCCAGGGCAGTATAACTACCCCACAAGTGACCCCATTTTGGAAAGAAGACACCCCAAGGTATTTCGTGATGGGCATAGTGAGTTCATGGAAGTTTTTATTTTTTGTCACAAGTTAGTGGAATATGAGACTTTGTAAGGAAAAAATAATAATTAAAAAAAAATCATCATTTTCCGCTAACTTGTGACAAAAAAATAAAAAGTTTTATGAACTCACTATGCCCATCAGCAAATACCTTAGGGTGTCTACTTTCCGAAATGGGGTCATTTGTGGGGGTTTTCTACTGTCTGGGCATTGTAGAACCTCAGGAAACATGACAGGTGCTCAGAAAGTCAAAGCTGCTTCAAAAAGCTAAATTCACTTTTTTGTACCATAGTTTGTAAACGCTATAACTTTTACCCAAACCATTTTTTTTTTTTACCCAAACATTTCTTTTTTATTAAAGACATGTAGAACAATAAATTTAGAGAAAAATTTATATAGAAATGTAGTTTTTTGAAAAAAAAATTACAACTGAAAGTGAAAAATGTCATTTTTTTGCAAAAATTTCGGTAAATTTTGATTAATAACAAAAAAAGTAAAAATGTCAGCAGCAATGAAATACCACCAAATGAAAGCTCTATTAGTGAGAAGAAAAGGAGGTAAAATTTATTTGGGTCGTAAGTTGCATTACCGAGCAATAAACCGTGAAAGTAGTGTAGTGCAGAATTGTAAAAAGTGGTCTGGTCATTAAGGGTGTTTAAGCTAGGGGAGCTGAGGTGGTCGAACTCACATGGGGCAAGTAACAGGTGTGGGCAATATAAAAATCACACATGAAAGCAGATAAAAAGTTCACTTAGGCCCCTTTCACATGGGCGAGAATTCCTTGCGGGTGCAATGCGTGAGGTGAACGCATTGCACCCGCACTGAATCCGAACCCATTCACTTCAATGGGGCTGTGTACATGAGCGGTGATTTTCACGCATCACTTGTGCGTTGCGTGAAAATCACAGCAAGCTCTATATTGTGCATTTTTCACGCAACGCAGGCCCCATAGAAGTGAATGGGGCTGTGTGAAAATCGCAAGCATCCGCAAGCAAGTGCGGATGCGGTGCGATTTTCACCATGGTTGCTAGGAGACGATCGGGATGGGGACCCGATCTTTATTATTTTTCCTTATAACATGGTTAATAGGGAAAATAATAGCATTCTTAATACAGAATGCTTAGTAAAATGTCCATTGAGGGGTTAAAAATAATAAACAAATTTAACTCACACCATCCACTTGGTCACATAGCGGATCTCCTCTTCTTTCTACTTTCTTCAGGACCTGGCTAAAGGACCTTTGATGATGTCACTGCGCTCATCACATGGTCCATCACATGGTCCATCACCAGAGGCCTTAGTCTTTGCATTGTGTGTCTGTGTATGCCACACTAAGCATGGACAACAGAAAGAGGAAAAGAGAACTGTCTGAGGACTTGAGAACTAAAATTGTGGAAAAATATCAACAATCTCAAGGTTACAAGTCCATCTCCAGAAATCTAGATTTGCCTTTGTCCACAGTGCGCAACATGATCAAGGAGTTTGCAACCCATGACACTGTAGCTAATCTCCCTGGGCGTGGACGGAAGAGAAAAAATTATGAAAGGTGTCAGTGCAGGATAGTCCGGATGGTGGATAAACAGCCCTAAACAAGTTCCAAAGATATTCAAGCTGTCCTGCAGGCTCAGGGAGCATCAGTGTCAGCGCGAACTATCCGTCGACATTTAAATGAAATGAAACACTATGGCAGGAGACCCAGAAGGACCCCACTGCTGACACAGGGATATAAAAAAGCAAGACTACATTTTGCAAAAATGAACTTGAGTAAGCCAAAATCCTTCTGGGAAAACGTCTTGTGGACAGATGAGACCAAGATAGAGCTTTTTGGTAAAGCACATAATACTACTGTATTGATGTTTTGGGGTTGTTTTGCTGCCTCTGGCACTGGGTGCCTTGAATGTGTGCAAGGCATCATGAAATCTGAGGATTACCAACGGATTTTGGGTCGCACTGTAGAGCCCAGTGTCAGAAAGCTAGGTTAGCGTCCGGGATCTTGGGTCTTCCAGCAGGACAATGACCCCAAATATACGTCAAAAAGCACCCAGAAATGGATGGCAACAAAGTGCTGGAGAGTTCTGATGTGGCAAGCAATGAGTCCAGATCTAAATCCCATTAAAGACCTGTGGAGAGATCTTAAAATTGCTGCGAAAAGGCGCCCTTCCAATAAGAGAAACCTGGAGCAGTTAGCTGAGGAAGAGTGGTCCAAACTTCCGGTTGAGAGGTGTCAGAAGCTTATTGATGGTTATAGGAAGCGACTGATTTCAGTTATTTTTTCAAAAGGGTGTGCAACCAAATATTAAGTTAAGGGTGCAAATGATTTTGTCCAGCGCATTTTTGGAGTTTGGTGTGACAATATGTCCAATTTGTTTTTTTTAATCCTTTTTTTAATTTTGTTCCAGTACACACAAAGGGTATAAACATGTGTATAGCAAAACATGTGTTACTGCAATACTTTTCTGTGAGAAATACTTAATTTTCTTGAAAAATTTCAGGGGGGACCAACATTTACGGTCATGACTGTGTATGTGTGTATATATATATATATATATATATATATATATATATAGTTGCAAGAAAAAGTATGTGAACCCTTTGGAATGATATAGATTTCTGCACAAATTGGTCATAAAATGTGATCTGATCTTCATCTAAGTCACAACAATAGACAATCACAGTCTGCTTAAACTAATAACACACAAAGAATTAAATGTTACCATGTTTTTATTGAACACACCATGTAAACATTCACAGTGCAGGTGGAAAAAGTATATGAACCCTTGGATTTAATAACTGGTTGAACCTCCTTTGGCAGCAATAACTTTAACCAAACGTTTCCTGTAGTTGCAGATTAGACGTGCACAATGGTCAGGAGTAATTCTTGACCATTCCTCTTTAAAGAACTGTTTCAGTTCAGCAATATTCTTGGGATGTCTGTTGTGAATCGCTTTCTTGAGGTCATGCCACAGCATCTCAATCGGGTTGAGGTTAGGACTCTGACTGGGCCACTCCAGAAGGCATATTTTCTTCTGTTTAAGCCATTCTGTTGCAACACCCATCTTCTGTTGAGCTTTAGCTGGTGGACAGAAGGCCTTAAAGGGTTTCTGTCACCCCACTAAACTGATTATTTTTTGTTTGTGTACTTATAATCCCTATCATGCGATATTGCTATACCTTATGTTATTAATAATTTTTGTTCAGTAGATTTTGCAAAAAACGTACTTTTATAATATGCTAATTACCTTTCTACCAGCAAGTAGGGCGTCTACTTGCTGGTAGCAGCCGCAGAAAACCGCCCCCTCCTCTTTTTGATTGACAGGGCCAGCCGCGATCTCCTCCTCCGGCCAGCCCTGTCAGCATTTCAAAAATCGTGCGCCTGTGTTGATTCGGCGCAGGCGCTCTGAGATAAGGAGGCTCGCCTCCTCAGCACTTCCTCAGTGCGCCTGCGCAGATGACGTCTTCTCTTTCGGTGACGTCATCGGCGCAGGCGCACTGAGGGAGTGCTGAGGAGCCGAGCCTCCTTATCTCAGAGCGCCTGCGCCGAATCAACACAGGCGCGCGATTTTTGAAATGCTGACAGGGCTGGCCGGAGGAGGACATCAGGCTGGCCCTGTCAATCAATAAGAGGATGGGGCAGTTTTCTGCAGCTGCTACCAGCAATTAGACGCCCTACTTGCTGGTAGAAAGGTAATTAGCATATCATAAAAGTACGTTTTTTGCTAAATCTACTGAACGAAAATTATTAATAACATAAGGTATAGCAATATCGCATGATAGGGATTATAAGTACACACAAAAAAAAAATCAGTTTAGTGGGGTGACAGAAGCCCTTTAAGGT
This sequence comes from Bufo bufo, assembly GCF_905171765.1. Taxonomy (NCBI): domain Eukaryota; kingdom Metazoa; phylum Chordata; class Amphibia; order Anura; family Bufonidae; genus Bufo; species Bufo bufo. The sequence goes on along the minus strand of NC_053389.1, from coordinate 589,391,445 downwards.
CTCCAGCAAAATGTCTTGATAAACTTGGGAATTCATTTTTTCTTCGATGATAGCAATCCGTCCAGGCCCTGATGCAAAAAAGCAGCCCCAAGCCATGATGCCCCCACCACCATACTTCACAGTTGGGATGAGGTTTTGATGTGGGTGTGCTGTGCCTCTTTTTCTCCACACATAGTGTTGTGTGTTTCTTCCAAACAACTCAACTTTGGTTTCATCTGTTCACATAAAATTTCGCCAGTACTGCTGTGGAACATCCAGGTGCTCTTGTTCAAACTGTAAACGTGCAGCAATGTTTTTATTGGACAGCAGTGGCTTCCTCTGTGGTATCCTTCCATGAAATCCTGTAACAGTACAGCCTGGATCACAGCGACCGCCTGTGTTGTTACGCTGGCTTGCGCTCCAGCGTGGAACGCAGTGGCTGCTGGGCCCTCCTGTGACTCCGCCCACTTACCGTCCAGCCCTTAAATAGAAGACAGGTGCTAAGCAGGGTGTTCCACTAATGGAGTGCGCACCCTGCTAGCTCCACTGCATCTGAGGACTCTGTCCACATATCCAGACCTGGATCCCTAACAACAGCGTGAAGGACTGTCTACCTTCTTGCCACTGGCTTCCCCACTGCTGGCTTCCTAGCCAGGACCAACTAACCGCAAGTATATGCCTGTTACCTGCTCTGATTAATGTCCTGGAACTGAGTGGGGTGGTTCCTGACTGGTGTGAGACGATACTCCCAAACCAACTCTGAACCTACTGCATACTATATACTAAACTGTGGACATGCTCTGAACCTACTGCATACTATATACTAAACTGTGGACATGCTATACTAACTCTGAACCTACTGCATACTATATACTAAACTGTGGACATGCTCTGAACCTACTGCATATTATATACTAAACTGTGGACATGCTATACTAACTCTGAACCTACTGCATACTATATACTAAACTGTGGACATGCTATACTAACTCTGAACCTACTGCATACTATATACTAAACTGTGGACATGCTCTGAACCTATGGCATACAATATACTAAACTGAGGACATGCTATATACTAACCCTGAACCTATTGCATACTAGATACTAACTCTGAACTGTGCACAAGCTTATACTAACTTGTGACTCCTGTAATACTGGGAGACCTTCCTCTCCAGCAGTAATACTAAATAGATGGATAGCGGTAAATGATTTTGTTACACCAAACTCTCCGCCCAAGACTGAGAGAGACGCCTGGGGTACATACTGAGTAACCGCGAATCCCACAGCCAAGAACAAGGGCAGTGGGATAATAGTGCATGTCCATTGCTTCCGCAGTTGAGATCCAAACTGATCAACTAGGTGCGTTACAAATCCATTCTTGTTTAGTGTTTTACGTATCGTAGATTCGCTAACAGGGATGTTAGCATCTGCCAGAGACTTTTGTAAGTCTTTAGCTGACACTCTAGGATTCTTCTTCACCTCATTGAGCAGTCTGCGCTGTGCTCTTGCAATCATCTTTACAGGACGGCCACTCCTAGGGAGAGTAGCAGCAGTGCTGAACTTTCTCCATTTATAGACAATTTGTCTTACCATGGACTGATGAACAGCAAGGCTTTTGGAGATACTTTTATAACCCTTTTCAGCTTTATGCAAATCAACAATTCTTAATAGTAGGTCTTCTGAGAGCTCTTTTGTGCAAGGCATCATTCACATCAGGCAATGCTTCGTGTGAAAAGCAAACCCAGAACTAGTGTGTGTTTTTTTATAGGGCAGCTGTAACCAACTCATCTCATTGATTGGACTCCAGTTGGCTGACACCTCACTCCAATTAGCTCTTGGAGATGTCATTAGTCTAGGGGTTCACATACTTTTTCCACCTGCACTGTGAATGTTTACATGGTGTGTTCAATAAAAACATGGTAACATTTAATTATTTGTGTGTAATTAGTTTAAGCAGACTGTGATTGTCTATTGTTGTGACTTAGATGAAGATCAGATCACATTTTATGACCAATTTGTGCAGAAATCCATATCATTCCAAAGGGTTCACATACTTTTTCTTGCAACTGTATATATACACACACACACACACACACACAGTATATAGGACATATACACTACTCACAAAAAGTTAGGAATATCTGGCTTATGGGTGAAATTTCAGGATGAACCTAAAATGCACTCTAACCTTTACAGGTGAGCTTAATGTGACCTTCTCTAAACTTTTGAATGCACATGCACAACCGTTCAGTGTTTCAGTACTTTTTACACAACTTGCTGTTCTCTAAGGCTACTTTGACACTAGCGTTTTAGTTTTCCAGTAGTGAGATCCGTCATAGGGGCTCAATCCCGGAAAAATAACGCTTCAGTTTTGTCCCCATTCATTTGTCAATGGGGACAAAACTGAACTGAGCAGAACTGAATGCTCCAAAATGTATTCTGTTCCGTTTAGTTGCGTTCCCAGACCGGAGAGGAAACCTCAACATGTAGTTTTCTTTCTGTCCTGGGATGCGGAGCAAGACGGATCCGGCATGACCCCCAATGCAAGTCAGTGGGGATGGATCCGTTTTCTCTGACACAATAGAAAATAAATCTGTCCCCCATTGGCTTTCAATGGAGATCTATCTTGGCAATATTAAAGATAATACTATTACAACCAGATCCATTCATAACGGATGCAGATGGTTGTATTATCAGTAACAGAAGTGCTTTTTTTGCTGAACCCTGCCAGATTCACTACAATAAATATCAACACTTAGTTGAGGAAAAATTGCACAGAATTCAGGGAATGCGGTGGACTTTTAAATCCTTGGCATGTTTATAGTGCAGTGGAAATGTTGCACATTTTCAGCACAGACCTTATCCTTTGCAGTGTGAAATCTGCTGCAAATCTGCATGTCACACCATGTCTGGCTTCGACCATGCAGAGCCATAGTTTGATGATTTTTTTTAAATTAAGAATTATAAACTTCACCTTGAAACTTTTATTATTTACACACTGTCTTTGTCACTAGAATTGTCAATGGATTCTGTGCCAAAAAGCCACATACGGATGCACTTTGTTTATATTGGGATGCCGCACTGCCGTTCATATGGCCGCGGTTTATAGCCAAGACCGCGCCAAGATTGGTCATTGGAAACAATGGCAGACGGACTCCGTGCAGCCAGCTGCAATTTTCAGGTGTGGAATCTGCACCAAAATTATGGCATGTGAACAAGAAGATTTGTGTTTGCAGATGGTTATGGAACTCATTGGTGATTTCTTATATTCTTAACCTTTACAGTATAGTTATATGTGATTACTGGAGATGAGCGAAGTTTTTAAAAATTCAATTCGGCAACTTTGCCGAAGTTCGCCAAGAAATTTGATTCATTATGAATTCATTTCTCACAAATGGCTATAAATCAAGTTTACTCAGGCCACTCTGACTTAGGGTATGGCCACATGGAACGGCGGTGCTGCAGTGAAGAACCACACGGCCAATTAGCCTGCAGCAGCCTTTCATGTAATAATGAAGACCGCACTGTATAGTCCTTCTTCATTGTTAATGGCAGCACTGCACCTTTAAACAGGAGCTGTTCTTGGTATGGGGTTTGGCTGGTTAGGTGGGGGCACAATATGCATACGGTATTATTGCTGTTCTGGCCTGCAATCTTCTGCAGGTTATATGACGGTAAACACAGAATATTAATCAGCTCTGGCATACCCAGTTCTCCAACCTCAGCGCTCTGCTGCCCTACAGGTGGGAGCCCTTCTGCCATCTGCTTTTCCTTCTTTTCCACATTATCTAATATCAATGAGAATATTTCATCAGGAACATCCAGCAACTCCTCTCTCTGCATCTTGCTGATAATGGCAGGGCAGATAATAGACTCTGTGACCCCAAATTTCCTCCTGCTAAGCGCCTGACAGGCAATTTGTTGAAATGACCATCCTGCTTCTCTCAGTCCAATGATGTGCCCTCTCTCAGAGTCTGTAACCTGAGCAATACGGCAGCGGCGAAGCACTTTCTAAGTCCTCTTGTGGCAAGACTCAGTGTCTAATCAGACCAAACACGTAATCATTTCCATATCTGCCTAACTGCATGCCGAGTATTGCTGCAATCCAACATTTTTATGTGAGCGTGTATAAACATCCTAGAATCTAGCTGTTTGTGTTTTAGGGCTGTATATTTAGTATGTATTTTGTAGTCCTCAAAAAACGGATCCGCAAAAAATATGGATGATGACCGTGTGCATTCCGTATTTTGCAGAACGGAACAGCTGGCCCCTAATAGAACAGTACTATCCTTGTCCATAATGCGGATAATAATAGGACGTTCTTTTTTTTTTTGCGGAATGTAAATATGGACAGGAAACTGAATGCACACGAAGTCACTTCCGTTTTCTTGCGGACCCATTGAAATGAATGGTTCCATATACGGTCCGCAAAAAAAAAAACGGAATGGACACGGGAAGAAAATAAGTTTGTGTGCATAAGCCCTTAGCCTCCAGGGAATGTTTAGTTTGGAAATCTCTGAATGTCCAAAACTGGCTTGTTGGAAAAATGGAAAACAGTGTCTAGAGTTGAATTGGGGAAGAGTAGGGCAGGTTCCCCAGTCTCTAATCTTCTCTGCCATTAGGACTAGCCTACTGGTCAATTACCTGCACCTACACCTGGAGCGTGTCCATAAGATACAAGCCTAGATTTACTAATGTGTCTGTGCCTAAAATCTGAATAAAAAGTGGCACATGTTGGCACAACCAGGGTTTCTACACCTTAATTTGCATCTGGGGATAGGATGAAGCTGGGAGGGGGTGGCGATTTGGGGGAATGAGTGTGGACAGGCTGTTCACCCTGTCGGATCTGTCCTCCCGCTATTTAGCCGTGCCGCCGCTCCGTCCCCATTGACTATAATGGGGACGGGGGCGGAGCTCCGGCGCAGCACGGCAGTGCACGGCGAAAGGTCGCCGGACTAAAAGTCCTGCATGTCTGACTTTTTAGTCCGGCGGCCTCTCACCACAAACTGCCGTACTGCACCAGAGCTCAGCCCCATCCCCATTATAGTCAATGGGGACGGAGCGGCGGTCCGGCGGCACAGCGAAATAGCGGAAGGACGGATCCGTCCTGCCGCAAGTGTGATAGTACCCTAAGATGTGCCTTTTTTGTGTCAAAGTTACTCCACAATTCTGGCCTAAAACCCATAGTTGGTATACAGTTAGACAAAAGTGTCACTGCACCAGGTTTATCATTCAGTCTGAGACACTGTTGTTGGTGCAGGTCTAGACACCCTAAATTTATGGCCACAATGTTAACTGTCCTGACTTATGGGTCTGACTCCCAAGTCTAAGACATCATATACTGCCTGTGAGTAAAATCTATGTTAGGGCTCATGCACAAGAACGTATCCGCAAAAAATACGGATGACGTCCGTGTACATTCCGTATTTTGCGGAACGGAACAGCTGGCCCCAAATAGAACAGGGGGTTCATAATGCGGACAATAACAGGGCATATTCTATTATTTTGCAGAGCGGACATGTGGAAACAAGGAAACTGAATGCACTCAAGAGTAACTTCAGCTTTTTTTGCGAACCTATTGAAATGAAAGGTTCCACATACGGTCCGCAAAAAAAACACAAAAAAAACAGTATGGGCTCATGCACATGAACGTATTTTCTTTCTGTGTCTCCAGTGCTTAGTAGGAAGTCACCTGGTATATGCTGAATATAGGATTCAGGATAGAATGCCCAGGAAGCATATACTGCATGTTCACCATAATATTCACAGGATAATGACAATGGTCCACATTTACCAAGAGATATTTTAGGCTGGTCTCAGTAAAGCCTGTATTACACCAGGCAATTGTTTGGCCAATCATCTGATGATCAGGCAGAGAAATACTGCCGACAATTTCCCGATGAACGAGCAAACGCTTGTTTGTCGGTCAATCGGGATCTTTCAGCATGTTTAAAAATCTTTATTTGTCTAATCACGATCTGCTGGCAAACAACTAGACATCATGAGGACGAGCAATAGCATGATGATCACTCCTCCCCTGCTGTGGAGGAGATCACTGCATGTAATAGCAGCAGTCTCCTCCTGACAAGCAGGCAATTGCCAGGAAGGAACGCTTCCTTCCCGACAGTCGCCTGCAGAATCGGGCTGTCTAATAGAGCCTTAAACTAGGTAAAGTATTATGCTTTATGCAGAGTATATTAAAAGACTTAATACATTTGAAGCGTTCTGAACTTTTGGGCAGTCAGAAAGTATAATTAATACAATGAGTCCTTTTAAAACAACATGGAGCAGTCATTCACAATAGAACAGCTCCCCCTCCTATACATTCTGCTCACATTGCATTTTATTCATGAAAATGTCCCTGCAATGCAATTGTGCCTGATGTGATGTTGGGTGTGAAGAGATACATACCCGCACACTGGGCGAGACACCCAGCCAGTATCATACACGAGTTCTAATTACAAGGACCCATGCACCACACTAGCTGGGTGATGGTTATGGATGCATGGGCAGCTGTGCCGCCCAACGTCCAGTTGCGTCTCTCCACTTCAGATGTGAGATTGGGAGGGAGACCAACAATGGAGAAGACAATTTAAAGAAAATTAAACTTAACCCACTAAATGAGCACTGGGATGTGGTTGACCTCTCCCAGTCATTCAGCAAGACATCTGACCCTTAAAACAGGATTAATAAATGGGTTTATTCTGCGATGATACTGCAGTCATCTACATCTAAATGATGCACTTAGATTATCATAAATCAATCCAAAAATAATTTCTATGTTTGTTGCTGTCTCATGATTTATGTTTCAGGCCAGTTAATTATAAGTTTTTCCTGTTTGGGATCAATGTAAAGATATGCTTGTATTAATTAGAATTTAGCCGCAGAAACTCCTTGACAGTGATTAATGCTGGTGGCTGCAGAGCCTTACATATATGTAGCTTTATGCAATACTAATTGGCTGGTTCAGTCACAGTGCATACACAGCAAGGCGTTCAGTTAGATACGTTCTGCTTCCCCTGGGAAAAGACTTGCTATTTTTTGAAATGTGTTTACTTGCGCTGAGCATAATCTCTAACTATGGTAAAGCGAATCATTGGTCAATCACGCTGTTAGCATGGAAAAAATTGTCTTTATTCATAGAAAATGCCCACAAAAGTTTCAAAAGGTATGGGGTGAGTGGTGCGCATCTCCTTTGACATTGCATAATGCACGTATGTATTCTGTGGCCGATGTGTGATAATATGTGGACTTCGAGCTCTGGACCAATTTTTCATTAACCCCACTGATTCTTGATGCTGATTGAGATGAGATTTCTTTTCAGACCTGTTGTAAGATTCTCGAGTTGTACTATGATATCAATGTATCCCCTGCGTGGGATTTACCCCTGATTTATTCTGATGTAACATGCCTTACTTGTTAAACTTCAATAAAACGAGTAAAAAAAAAAAAAACTATGGTAAAGCAGGGTGAAATTGGAAAGTTATAGTCCACGGATGGGAAAAGAGTTTCTACAACATCAGGACGTTCTCTACTGTTATCTTATATTGTATATTCTCTCGTAGCCATGAAGAGCTTCCCTGAGATTAGACCTTACTTCTTATCGTGTGATTATATCACACAGGATTTTAAGGGGGGTAAGGTTTTTGCTGCCACTTTTCTCTACTTTTGCTTTTTTGGTGGAAAACTGGCAGTAAAAATGCCAGCTCCAGATGTTAGCTGAAGGTCTATGGGAAATATGAAATGCAGGACACACACGTGTTTTTTTTGCTACTGGTGTTTTAGTTCTTTTGGTGGCTAATTTTTTTGTCTTTCTACAGCCTTTTAAAAAATGCAGCACGCTGGAGCTTTTGGCTTTTTTACATCACTTTTTCTATAGGGAAAAAATGCCATGAAGAAAGCACTAGTGGGCAAAAAATGCTTGAAATAGTGTTCGAACTATCGGCCTAAAGCCCTCGTTATCTCTGATCTAAAAATATTCACTAAAACCCTTGCTAATCGACTCTCGTACTGGCTCCCCCAATTAGTACATAAGGACCAAGTGGGTTTTGTTATGGGTCGCCAAGGTGGAGACAATACGAGGACAGCTATAGACTTGATAGATGTTATTAATAAGCATAAACATCAAACTTTATTGTTAAAGGGGTTATCCCATTGTCTGATAGGTGTGGGTCCCACCTCTGGGACACACACCTACAAGGAGAACAGAGTGGAGAAAGTGGATGAGGGCGCTTAAATGGGAGAGGCGGGGAACTGCGCTTGGTGGTGGACGGACACCAGTCACAACTCTCCCCGGCTCCGTTCTCCTTGTAGGTGTGTTCTCCTAGCGATATGCCCCCATTTTCTAAGATGGGATAACCCCTTTAGGCCTAGACGCAGAAAAAGTGTTTGATCGCTTGAACTGGCCTTTTATGTTCTCCACCTTGCAGGTTTTTGGCTTTACAGGTCCTTGCCTAACTGCAATTTGTACACTTTACACCCAGCCTATGGCCACCATCAAAATGCTTCATGCTCAGTCTGGTACATTCCCCATTCATAATGGTACGCATGAAGGATGCCCGCTCTGCCCTCTCCTCTTCGTGCTTTGCATTAAACCACTTGCCGCAGCTATTTGGTCTCACCCTGATATACATGGAGTTAAGGTCAATCAGGTAGAATTTAATGTATCTTTATTTGCAGATGACATTCTTCTAACCTTATCGAACCTACATGTCACTCTTCTGAACCTCTTTCAGTTACTAGAGGTATATGGTAGATTATCGGGGTATAAAGTAAATACAACAAAAACTGAGGTCCTACCACATAACCTCTCCCCTGACAGGTTAGACATACTACAAACCAACCTTCACTTTAGATGGGTTATTAAGACCCTATGCTATCTAGGAGTACAACTCACCCTGACGTAGTCTTCTTTGTACGCCCAAAACTTTCCAGCCCTCTTCCAAGAACTTAAAACCCTTATGACTAAATGGATGTCCTTACCTATATCCCTTTTCAGCCATAGAAAAACTAGGGATAGCACCTATACATCCCAACTCTCATCTATGGTCACCCGTACCGCCCACACTACTACCGCAATTACTGGGACCAATGTCCTTCACATATAACATTTGGTGGGTATGTAGACAACGATCCCCACTGGTTTCTGATAAGTCTTCTATGACTATCTTTTTATTTAATCCATTGTTCCCAACGGGTATGCATGCTTCCTTTTTTAGGCCTTGGTTCTCTAATAAGATATTTTGCTTTGCAGACATGGTAGATTACAGAACCCTGTGACTATTGCCATTTGATACTCTCAAATCCTCATTCCAGCTGCCGGATTCTTTCAGGTAACAATACCTACAAATAAAACATCTGCTCACTAGTTTATTTAGGTATCTGTTCCAACATTGTTCGAGAAATTCAAGTGACTTATTTCTGAGATCTATGTTATTCTCTCTTCCCCTTCCTCTTCCGCTCCTACTAGACACTGGTACAGTCAGGTCCATAAATATTGGGACATCGACACAATTCTAACATTTTTGGCTCTATACACCACCACAGTAGATTTGAAATGAAACAAACAAGATGTGCTTTAACTGCACATTTGAGGGTATTTACATCCGAATCAGGTGAACGGTGTAGGAATTACAATAGTTTGCATATGTGCCTCCCACTTGTTAAGGGACCAAAAGTAATGGGACAGAATAATAATCATAAATCAAACTTTCACTTTTTAATACTTGGTTGCAAATCCTTTGCAGTCAATTACAGCCTGAAGTCTGGAACGCATAGACATCACCAGATGCTGGGTTTCATCCCTGGTGATGCTCTGCCAGGCCTCTACTGCAACTGTCTTCAGTTCCTGCTTGTTCTTGGGGCATTTTTCCATCAGTTTTGTCTTCAGCAAGTGAAATGCATGCTCAATCGGATTCAGGTCAGGTGAATGACTTGGCCATTGCTTAACATTCCACTTCTTTCCCTTAAAAAACTCTTTGGTTGCTTTTGCAGTATGCTTTGGGTCATTGTCCATCTGCACTGTGAAGTGCCGTCCAATTAGTTCTGAAGCATTTGGCTAAATATGAGCAGCTAATATTGCCTTAAACACTTCAGAATTCATCCTGTTGCTTTTGTCAGCAGTCACATAATCAATAAATACAAGAGAACCAGTTCCATTGACAGCCATACATGACCACGCCATGAGACTGCCACCACCATGCTTCACTGATGAGGTGGTATGCTTAGGATCATGAGCAGTTCCTTCCCTTCTCCATACTCTTCTCTTCCCATCACTCTGCTACAAGTTGATCTTGGTCTCATCTGTCCATAGGATGTTGTTCCAGAACTGTGAAGGCTTTTTTAGATGTCGTTTGGCAAACTCTAATCTGGCCTTCCGGTTTTTGAGGCTCACCAATGGTTTACATCTTGTGGTGAACCCTCTGTACTCACTCTGGTGAAGTCTTCTCTTGATTGTTGACTTTGACACACATACACCTACCTCCTGGAGAGTGTTCTTGATCTGGCCAACTGTTGTGAAGGGTGTTTTCTTCACCAGGGAAAGAATTCTTCGGTCATCCACCACAGTTGTTTTCCGTGGTCTTCAGGGTCTTTTGGTGTTGCTGAGCCCACCGGTGCGTTCCTTCTTTTTAAGAATGTTCCAAACAGTTGTTTTGGCCACGGCTAATGTTTTTGCTATCCCTCTGATGTTTTTTTTTTTCCAGCCTAATGATAGCTTGCTTCACTGATAGTGACAACTCTTTGGATCTCATCTTGAGAGTTGACAGCAACAGATTCCAAATGCAAATAGCACACTTGAAATGAACTCTGGACCTTTTATCTGCTCGTTGTAATTGGGATAATGAGGGAATAACACACACCTCACTATGGAACAGCTGAGAAGCCAATTGTCCCATTACTTTTGGTCCCTTAACAAGTGGGAGGCACATATGCAAACTGTTGTAATTCCTACACTGTTCACCTGATTTGGATGTAAATACCCTAAAATCAAAGCTGACAGTCTGCAGTTAAAGCACATCTTGTTCGTTTAATTTAAAATCCATTGTGGTGGTGCATAGAGCCAAAAATGTTAAAATTGTGTTGATGTCACAATATTTATGGACCTGACTGTATATGACTAAGTGGGAAACGATCTTGGATCGTAATATTTCAATCGAAGAATGATTTAAGAACTGAAGAACTGATTTGGAGAAGAGCTGCCTTGACTTCTACTTGCACCTCTCCCATAGGGATAACTCATATAAAATATTGATGTTCTGGTATCACATCCTGCAATTGTTAAAATACCTCAACCCCAATGTTTCAGATAGGTGTTGGAGGTGTGGAACAGGTTCAGGGTCTCATATACACATTTTTGGGGAATGCCCCTTGATAAGCCCTTTCTGAAAAATGACCCAAGATATCCTCTTCCAACTTCTGGGCATCAGGTTCTCTCTGGACCCTTTCTTCTACTATTTGAATATGCCTCCCATACCTCTGAGAAAACATTTCCTGCTATTAACATTGCATATATTGACGGTAGCCAGACGCCTTGTTGCCAGTTGTTGGAAGAGGACAGATCTGCCCACACAACTAGATCTCATGGCTAACTTTATGGACATTAGAAGAATGGAACATCTTACAGCCACCATGAAAAATCAGGTTGACCGGTTTGATCGCATTTGGCAAATATGGGATGAGTATTCCTGTACACGCCACTAAAGGTTATATTGTCCCTATCTCTGGCTACCTATCCCTCACGTATCCTGTCCTGTTTAATCTTTTTGTATGTGTCCTTATCCCCGTTTTTTTCTTTATTCTTCATATGTTCTACATTGCTCATATACCAATTATAATCTCACGGCATTATGCCTTTACGAGATCAATCCACCTCTGTTAATTATTCATAGCTTTCGTGTAGGCTACTGATCCTTTAATATTGGTTGGTTAACAAATGTGATATCTCATTTTGTTTTACTATATGTTTCTAGAGATTCCTGTACGACTTTAAATATGTGTTCTGCAGACACCGTCATCTTTGTCTATTTGCTCAATGTTCTTAACTAGAATCTGTCATTGTTTATCTTATTATTTTTTATACAAAAAAAGGACAACACTATTGTATTGTATTTAGTAAACAATACTTTAAGAAAAACACAATAAAAAAATGCTTGGAAAAACACAAGGAAAAACTGCTAAAAACTAAGTTGGCTACCCTGCGCAAATTTACGTGTCTAGGGATCACAAGTGTGTTTGTACTTACCTCAAGTCACTCGGTGCTTGCGAACAAGCGATTGTTAATACATAAACCCAGATTTACTAAATCTAAAGATGACAGGCTGTCCAGACCTGCGCCATATCACAGAGGCTCATGTTGGATGATGAATTTGGGATAGAAACTTTGGGGATCATTTATTAAAACTGGTGTTTTAGACGCCAGTCTTAATAAGCCCTGCACTGGCGGTGGATCCGCCAAAGTTATGTAGAGGCGCCGGCCTCTACATAACTTTAGCAGATCCACTGCCGCTTCTAAATGTAAAACAGCTTCCTTGCTGTCTTACAATTCGACCATTTTCTACGCCTAAACGAGGCGAAGAAAATGGAAAATGAGACGGGCCTATTGGCCCCTTCCCCGCTTCGCCCCCTTTTTTGGACCTGGCGTGAGTGTGGTGCAAAAGGACCTTTGCATCATAATCTTCACCAGAAATATGTTTGAAACTGGCCAAAAGCATTTTTTTTTTATACGCCAGATCCATATAAGCCTATGTATATGCTCAGCATATATGTTGGGATTACATAATGTACATTTCACACACTCTGAATAGATCGCTATTAGTAATATGATCCATTGCAGACTTCCACTACTATGCTTTATTCAGTTTGCAGATTAGAATTATACATGATTAAATATCTCATAAATCATAGCGTACTCTCAGGTATCTGTCTACTTAACGTCATGATCAGTAGTTATCTATCCTGGTTTTTATTTTTGCCTTGCATAGTTATGACCTCCTTTAGGCTACATTAAGAAGCAGCATTGCCTGTAGTTTACTGTACCATACCAGATGTGTAATGTTATTCAGTGAGGATTTATTCCTCCCCATTTACAGATTGTATTGTTTTTAGGTGGTTTTTAGACCACACTGATTATATTTAAGCCCATATGTCATGAAATAAAAATGTTCTGGGGATTGTTTCTTTAAAAATAGTGCTAATATAGCATGTGATGTTTGCTGCTCCAGTGCAATAGTGGCGTAGTTTACCCTATGTGAACCCAGTCTTTACCTCAGATCATTGACTTTTATGTGCTTCACGCAAACCAAGCTTCCTGTCCATGTGACGGTTGTAAATATATCGCCTGTGCTGCTGTGCTCTCAGTTCAGATATTGGTGCTGGAATTATACATGTCTACTGGGATGAAAGCTTTTACCACCTCTGAGGGTGTCTAAGGAATGAATATGAAAGAACATCTCCAGGTACAATAGAAAAACCCTTCCCTACAGAAGACGTGTACTGTATAGAACAATCTCAAGTTTTTTTTCTTTTCTTTTCTTCAGACGTTTCACAGATATTCCAGGATGAGGGAGCACTGTGGGGGCGCGGAGAGGGAGCTCACCAGGCAGAACGAGAACAGAACGATCAGAGATAAAACAAGAAGAGATCGGAATGGTAAGATTACATGGCTACTAAGAAAGGTTGGATTGAGAAAAACTTTCATCAGTGCAGGAACATAGTGGAAACATACAGAAAAATACAAGATAATCTTAAAAGGACACTTTCATCAGAAAGAGCTACCGTATTTTTAAATTTAATATTCATCGAATTATTTTTTTTTTTTAATTTTGCCTTTTTCTTGTTTTAATTTTGTCAGTATTATGCCACTACAAATATTCTCTTTCTGTAGCAGTATCACAGAGAAATACAAGTTCTCAGAGGAAGTCTAATCCCGGTTTAATGGCTGCACAGAGAAGGACTTATATGCAAGTTAAGGCCTCTTGCACACACCCTTTTTTTTTCCGTTTACGTTCCACTTTTTGCGTTCGGTATACGGAACCATTCATTTCAATAGATCTGCAAAAAAAAAAACGAAGGTACTCCGTATACCTTCCGTTTCCGTATTTTCGTTCTGTTCAAAGATAGAACATGTCCTATTATTGTCCGCATAACGGACAAGGATAGTACTGTTCTATAAGGGGCCAGCTGTTCCGTTCCACAAAAAAATGGAATGCACATGGATGTCATCCGTATTTTTTGTGGATCTGTTTTCTGCGGACCACAAAATACAGAAAAATCCATACGGTCGTGTGCAAGAGGCCTAATCCTCATTACAATAGTAGGGGGAGCACTGAAATGACTGGCAGATAACAATAACATAAAAAGCCCTGACCAGCCACACAACTGGGATAGCATAGGGGAGGTGTACTCTCTCCCTGTCCATAGGATAGGTCAGTGATGGTGAACCTTTTAGAGACCAAGTGCCCAAACTGCAACCCAAAACCCACTTATTTAACGGAAAGTGCCAAAACGGCAATTTACCCTGAATACTACGGTCCAATATAGTATATCTTCCATGTACTTTATCATTTAGCTATAATAGCCTGCCTACATTTAGTGTGCTGCCTGTGCTGTTCATAATGCGCCCTGCGCTGATGAATGGCAGGAAAAGTCTGAGGCATATTGGTACACCATAGACTTTTTCCAGGGTGTGTGTGCCCACAGAGAGGGCTCTGAGTGCCGCCTCTGGCACCCGTGCCATAGGTTCGCTACCACTAGGATAGGTGTTAAATATCAGTTTGTTCGGGGTCCTACCACTGGGACCCTCTGCAATCCCATTAACAAGGGGTCCCCAAGTCTCCTCTCTGAATGGGGTGGAAGTGTACAGCTCGGTCCACCACTCCAGTATTTTCTATGGGACTGACATAGAAATTAATTGAGTGGTGGACCAGCATTGGGGGGACCTTTTGTTCTCAGGATTGCGAGTGTCCTAGCAGTCAGACACCAGTGATTAAGTACTTATCACCTATCCTGTGGATAGGGAATAAATAGTTTTCACAGTAAGACACTCTGCTGTGCCAAATTAAAGACTCTGGATAGGACCTAGAATATTCACATATAGGTCAACGGAGGCCAAAAGAGTGTCTTTTTGTATACACTGGTATATTGTTTTTTTTTTCTATTGTATACGACAGATGGCTACAATGCAACACAAAGAACCTTAAATTATTTTGCATCGAGATGACCTTTGATATACTGTATTGCCAGAAAAAATGTGACTCCCTCCTATCAATCTATGCTCTACAGGTTTTAGCTTCAGTACAGGATTGTGATCACATATGGTAGATGGTGAAACCTCTGCTCTCTGTAAGCATTATTACATGTGCAGTTGCCGGTAGTATTTGCAATTTACCACTAATTGCTGGCTGCACCTCGGTTTCATGTTGAATGCCCAGGTAAATCGCACCACTACCCACATCCACATACTGACATTACAATTATGTCAAATAAGGTATGTGAAGCAACAGTACTCTGACGGAGCTAAACGTGTGTACATTTTAACTGGTTCATACCATGACCCTGATTTACTAAGCCTGTAGATGCAGTAAACACCAGATTTATCACAGGGGCTCAGGCTGGATCATACATGTGGTGCAGGAACAGACACTTTTCTCTGACTATATACCAACTGTTGGTGGACTTAGTTTTGAGACAGATTTTTATGTCAGAATTACCCACCTTTTTTCCATTAAGTTCCGTCCCTTTCACGAGCACGTTGAACAAAGGGTAGAAACCCTAAAATCGCAATTTTTCACCACTTTTAGACAGATTTTTGACAGATACATCACTAAATCTGGGCCAGTGTGTTTCTGCATTCACACCACTGCCCCTCGCCCTTGTATTAATGTTTTGTATTCTGTATATCATTTCACAAAGAATGGTGCGTATGAATGTTATAGTGTTCAAGAGAACTAAGTTCCTCTCCTGCAGTCCCTTCTGGGATCATTAAACCATTACTACAGCTAACATGCAGTATATTAGTGGATAGCTCATAACACAGACTATTGGAGAGGAAAATGGGAACAGAAAACTGCCGATGGGCTTTCAGAATGCAGAGAAATACGTCTTTTTTTTCTTCTGGTTTCTATCTGTAAAGTTTAAAGTAAACACACTGCATTGCATATGGTAAGCTTTTAAAGTAAAACTCCACTTTCGGAAAACTTTTGTTGAAGATGTTAAAAGATGTTTTTCTAAGTGTCTTAATGCATTTCATTGCCATCAGCACTAACAAACCTGGAGTTGTGAGCAACATTTTCCCAGTATCCAGATGGACTCCACCAGCAATCTGTACAGTCCTTGCTGACAGGATCACCGGCCAAGCAAGAATAAATTCTAGCCATAGCAGGAGGAAAACCATGACATACTGGGACACCCTGGAAGTAGTTTCTTCTAAAGGGCCACACCAGCTATTAAGACATACAAATCGAAAAAAATATTTTCGGCTATGTACACATAACAAAACCAGCAGCAGAGAAATCAGCGATAGATCAGTCACAGAATCCTCAGCTGAAAACGGGGCTTTTTTGGCGTCGAAAACACCACCAAATACACTCCAGCTACACCTCCTACTCATCAGTGTATTGTACCCCTGACGTCTATGGAAAAACAACCATGAAAAAATAAAGCTGGTACTTATGGGTTTTTCAAATCTACTGATGAAAACAAATTGCACCCTGTACCATGGACAAGCTTGATTTTTTTTTTTACACTGACGTCAAAGGGAAGCAGTTTTCATTTTGAAGGTGGTTTATGCACCAAAGAACATCCATTTCCTGCTGCTGAGTCGGTGGTAGATTTTATTTATGTGAACATAGCCTAAACAGGTGTCCTTACTTTTTCACATGAATATAGGATCAGATTAATGTTATGGTCTTCAAGAAATAACAATACTTTAAGGGTATATTAACACAGCAGATATGTTGCAAATATTTTGTCAACTATTCCATTAATCTGAATGGGGCTTGAAAAAAAATCCATGTTCTTGATGCCAAAGTAACCCCTTTCAGGTGAATGAAACGGATTTATAGTCAGTGAATGCCGCCTAAAGGGGTTATCTCAGCATGAAAATCCCTTTCCACATTCCACAAGAATGGCATCTTTACAGATTTTGCGTTTCCAAATTTCTGGGCATTGCTGATCATTTTTCCTAAAAGTCATGATCCAGTGCCCAATCAATAAATTAAAAAAATTGCTATGAACTGGAATGATACTGTCTTTAGCGACAAATCCTATGACAGTTGGGTTAGGGTATGGAGGCATTGTGGTGAGCACTTCAATCCCGCCTTGGCTGCCGAGCAACACTCTGCCCCAACTGCTGGTGTGATTATCTGGAGAGGTATCACATACAAGTCGGTCACCCCTAGTAGTGATACGAGGGACACTAGCAGGTCAGTGATATGTGCAGGACATCCTGCAGCCACCTGTGGTGCCTCATGGCAGGGCATCCAACTAGCATTTTTCAGCAGGTTAATCCCCACCCCACCCTCTTACTTATAGGCCACTTTCACATGTATTTGGTTAGTATTTTTCATCAGTATTTGTATACCAAAACCAGGAGCAGCTTTAAAACACAGAAGAGGCACACATACTTTTTTCTCTGTAGGTTCCACTCCAGGTTTTGGCTTGCAAATACTGACCATGTGAAAGTGGTCATAGAGAATATTTACAGTTGTGATATCCTAGCACACCATTATTATACTCATTTATGTCACTTGGGACATTACGATAAATTAACTAGAATATTTACTAATAACTCATTTTAAGAAGAACAGTTATGAAAGACCACACGTACAAAATTAAGTAGTGCCATGGTGAGTATATTGGTTCTATACCTGGTAACACAGTACACTGTTACCCATAGATTGAAAAAGCAGACAATATAAGATTAAAATACAGAACATGCAGATTTAGAGGAACATTAAGAAAGGACAGTATTCAATAAGATGGTGATCAGCTCTTGTTGATACTAGATAATAATTTTTGTTAAATGAAGAGTCTCAGACTTGTCTGACATGGTAGTGTGTGAACAAAACCTTGCTACTTCTGTTACTGTTCACACAGTGGTTATCTTCTTGTCCTTGGTGGCCTGCTTGATGGCAGCCTGCTCACAGATGATCTCCTTGAGTCGTTGCAGCCTCATATTTTGGGTAGTCTGGTCCCCTACACCAGTCTGACTGCGATGAAGAAGGCTGAGGGCATTGATGTACTCCAATTCTGTGTATTTCACCCCTTGGTCCACCACCAGGTTTAACAGCTCATCCGCAGTGTTGTACATCATCTCATAGTACTGCCTGCAAAATGACAAACCAAGTCAAATTATAGGGTCTCTTTATGCAGCTTACTAAAGAACAAAATGACTATGATGCAGGTTTCAAAATGACAAAAAGATGTTGGAACAAAAATGACTAGTTAGGATCTGTGCAGCAAGGCTGGGGCTACATGGTGACACTGCATCTAATGAGTTACAGTGTGACAACACCTGCAAAATAATCCAACACTGCTGGATTCCAGGTCGCAGACAACTGAACCATCATAGACCGCGATGCAAGTGTCTTTTCTGCTACTTGATGGTACTTTTATACCCAAATCACTTTTCTGAAACTTGTTGGCACACGACACATGTTGGTGTGTGGCCCCAGCCTAATAATTTCCTGATGGCACGTTCATTTAGTAAACTGTTGTACTAGTTGGGACATTTTATTACAAAAGTCTATTATTATTATCTGTACTAGGGCCCAAAATATAAATATTCATAGATATTTCATAATGTATGATTCCTTCACATCTCACTTGTCTCTTCCATCTTTAGTCATCTTGTGTGTTTTGTATTGTGTACTGATGTGTATGATGTACTGAAAGTAGAAGATTCACAGTAACTCATTACAGTCCGAGCATTGTCCTGCTGCTTCTGAAAAATGAACTGTAAGGGTCCTTACACACATGAATTTGCCTCTGGCATACTTTCTACTGCAAAAAACTCCAGAATCAGTGCTTGCATTTGTTTTCAGAATTGCGTTTTTTGCTGCGTTTTTTTTCTGTCATTTACTATGCCCCTGTATACCAAAAACTGGAAATAATTGCAGGTTTATGACTTCTTAAATGCAGTTGCAAGTGGAGTTTCTACTCCTTGCGGGCCACTTTTCATGGCAGGGGTGTGATGTGGATGTTGCCATCGGCCCCGGCACATTTGCCATCATTTATGCCAGTGTGCTGGCATAAATGATGATTGAAATCTACTCCAGCTATGAACTAGAGTAGATTTCAATCTAGACGCTTTGACTGGAGGAAGATGTCCTTATAAGAAGGCGTGCACCTTCTCAAAAATTAAGAACATACTCTGGAGGAGCGGGGATATCAAGACTGGCGTTGAAGAACATGCTTGAAAATGGTTGCTTGAGCAGCTGAAACGTTTTTTTTGACATTGGGGGAATAAAGTTTAGATTTTTTGGAGCGCTGCCTTGTTCATCTGAAGACTGCCGTTGAAATGTCAGTCTTTGATAAGTGACCATCAGTGTGTCTTACTACTAGTATCTTCTTCACGGCATTTTGGAAAAACAGCAAAACCTACAGCATGTTGCGTTTTTGAAAAAAATAAATAAATAACAAAAAAGACAAAAAAATGCCACCTAATTAACAAAACCTTCAGGACCAAAAAAATGCTTGTGTGTCCTGCGTTTTATATTTTAGCTAACATCTGGAGCTGGTGTTTTTACCGCAAAAACATGCACCAAAAAACACAGATGCAAAAAGCTATTTAGCCCAGTTAGTAAATCTATGCTTTCAATACTGTAAATATATGCACATTACAGGCTCAAGGCTCAGCACGGTACGAAAACGGAGAATTTTGTTAAAAGATTGCAGCTATGAAGCAAATAGGTAAGAAAATGAGACTGGAGACTCTGAGAAGGGGTAATGGAAAAGAAACAATAGATGCATCGGATATAGAAAAGGTGGTAGAATGATCTCTGGAGCTGCAGGAGCTCACATGTGCTATTAATACCTCTCTATTTAAATGCTAATTCTCACCTCTCACCTAGCACTGTGGGAGGAGGGCTTTAAGAAAGACCCAGAGAATTC
Organism: Bufo bufo; assembly: GCF_905171765.1. NCBI lineage: Eukaryota > Metazoa > Chordata > Amphibia > Anura > Bufonidae > Bufo > Bufo bufo. The sequence continues at coordinate 589,371,354 of NC_053389.1, read as the reverse complement.
ACAATGAAATCCTCATTTCTCTGAGACATTCAATCTCTGCTCCACAGTATGACCTGAGCGCTCATGGCGTGTCCTGATACATCATTTTCTTACGCCACGGCAAGAATGAATTAAACGTTGGTGGCCCTAGTTACCGTGCACCTGGCGGGTGACATGCAAAGAGTCAGTCTTCCAAAATCTGAAGTGTCACTTGACAAAATTCTGAATGGTTTACTAGTCGGCAGAATTATTCATTATTAAATTAGAGCTGCATGTGGATATTAACCCTTTACTACAGACTAGGTAGAGAAGAAATGACAGACGTTGCTGATATCACAGTAAAGCTTTTTGTAGCTGTTTCCCGACTCAGATGTTAGGCACTTGCCTCTACTGGGCAAATACTTGTTCTAAAATCAGCGTATCAGTCTGCAAAACACGGATACCGGCCATCCTGCAGTTTCCGCACTATGTTACAAATGCCTATTCCTGTCCGCCAAACACATCAGAATAGGACATGTTCTACACTGACATATACGGATGTCGACAGCACCCAGTGCGCTGTCCTCATCTTTTGCGACCACATCGAAAGCAATGGGTCTGAATACGATATGCAAAAAATGCGGATTGGCGCAGACTGTAAATACGGTTGTGTGCATGTGAAATTCGGATCCATGCAGATGACTGGTTGGATCGGAGAAAATAGACTTAGGCACTCCTTAGGATTTGTTTGAAATATTGTGCTGGTTTTTATATGCAAGGCAACTTTCATGTGTAGATGTGACGTTTCGGTCCACACAAACCTTTTTCAAACACTAAAAGACAAAAAGTCATAAAAATTACAAATGATTAATAGAAAACAACTCAAATATATCAAAACACAGATATTCAGTCCATAATGTAATACTAGTGAGCCAGGATGGAGCCCAAGATGTAAATTACGTCAGAAAAATGGTCTCTGGAGTATGTAGAAATGCGTAAGGATAGAGTATCTATGATGGACAGAGCCAATTTCAAATCTTGGCTTCATAATTCATTTATGGCGTGCGTTCCACGCTGGAACACATCACCGTTTTACTTGCTGTAATTTCTAACTTCTGTTATCCCTAACTTATAATCAATTAAGTGGTGTTTGCATCCCTATACTAGTTAGTGCCTTCTGTTCACCCCTCCCTCATTCTTTATATACTTTTGGGACTATTTGTTTTACATTCCAGAAGTTACACAAACCATTTAAACTCGGTCACAATCATGTCATTACAGACACACATTAGCATTCCATATGGTGTGAACACGCCTTTCCACACTGCTACTATTTACATCCTCTTTCTTCATGGCAACTAGGAGAGTCTTACCCCTCTACCATCTAGGGGACCCGGTATAATATAACTTATATAATGTGTGGATTTTTGATTCTGTACGTCTGTCCTTAACTCCGGTTTACATCGAACGTCTTGTTCCCTATATGGAGGATCGTCTAAACCCTAAATTGATGTTACGACTTAGGAAACAAGTACCCATATAAGGCTACTTTCACACTCGCGTTTTGGCTTTCCCTTTGTGAGATCCGTTCAGGGCTCTCACAAGCGGTCCAAAACGGATCAGTTTTGCCCTAATGCATTCTGAATGGAAAAGGATCCGCTCAGAGTGCATCAGTTCTGTCTCCATTCTGCTTCGGAGATGGACACCAAAACGCTGCTTGCATCCGTTCTGACACACAATGTAAGTCAATGGGGACGGATCCGTTTTCTATCACACAATCTGGCACAATAGAAAACGGATCCGTCCCCCATTGACTATCAATGGTGTTCAAGACGGATCCGCCTTGGCTGTGTTAAAGATAATAGAAACGGATCCGTCCTGAACGGATGCAGATGGTTGTATTATCTGAATGGATCCGTCTGTGCAGATCCATGACGGATCCGCACCAAACGCAAGTGTGAAAGTAGCCTAAGACACATCTAAACCCGCATACTTGAAATACCCGCTCTAGACCTGATTTTCTGTTGCGTTGCAAACATCTGTATCTGTATTCTGTCATTTTCTCTGTAATGTCGATATGAAGCAGTTATCCATAAGATTTGAAATTAGCTCTGTCCATCATAGATACTCTATCCTTACGCATTTCTACATACTCCAGAGACCATTTTTCTGACGTAAGTTACATCTTGGGCTCCATCCTGGCTCACTAGTATTACATTATGGACTGAATATCTGTATTTTGATATATTTGAGTTGTTTTCTATTAATCATTTGTAATGTTTAGGATTGTTTTGTCATTTCGTGTTTGAAGAAGGTCTGTGTGGACCGAAACGTCACATCTACACATGAAAGTTGCCTTGCATATGAAAACCAAATACAAACAAGCACAATATTTCAAACAAATCCTAAGTAGTGCCTAAGTCTATTTTCTCTGATTTATGTTAAAGGGTTGGGACCCCGCGACTAGAGCACCCAAACAACAGGACACGAGGGCCCCATCTCTCGAAGGATGACTGGTTGGATGCGCCAACTGCACTTGTAATCTTCTGTATGATACCATATTTTTGACACTAGGTTTACATATGGGTACTATACGGAGTTGTAATACAGTCCTGTGCATGTCCCCGTTCCTGAGCAATCAGTGCCACTTGTTTTGGCTCCTCCTACTGAGGTCAGCGGGGCGGTTGCTGGAGCCAGCTTCTGACACTGTCTGCCATAATTGGAACGCGATGAGTGCTCCCACATGGACATGTGATATTCTATATTACACCGCACAGGGAACAGGTCTGTCGCTGTGGATGAGCACGGGCAGCCCACCATACTGCAATGGTGATGATGCTATGTACTGATACAGCAAACTGAATACATTTCATAACACAGTCTGTCGTTCATTAAGTACACTACAAAAAGCTTCTGTTCACAAAGATGAAACAGCAACAAGAATTGAGTGATATTTTAAACATTAAGAAGCCCATTAAGTGCAATTAAATCAGATTTCTTTTTTTTTTTTTTTTTAAATCCACTGATACAGACACTGGGTTTCATGAACTTCACAACCGTCTGAAGTACGGCCTTTTTCATTTTCCACATTGAACTTTATGGGGTATTAAATAAGCTCTCTCAGCACTTATCTAAATCTTTAATTAGTTCTATAATATAGTGATGATATCAAGGCTAATTAAATTTATATAGATAAAGAGCTCTAGAAATTATAACCGACTGAGCTGGAAAACCTAGCCCTGATAATAAATTTAATGGTTTGGGATGATAAGTGCAATTTTATATCACTAAATTTTAATTCAATTTACGTGTTGTGTGTTAATAGGCTAGGAATATGGAAATCACAGGCTGGGCAGGTAATCTTTCCTGAAAAGTAGTCCAGCTGTCCATCTCAAGCCTGGGTTATTAATGGAACCCCTTCTAAATAGGATGCCACATTTGCATATTTACTGCATAAAGAACTGAAATTATCTCTACCATATGCCACTTTGTTACAGTTTCCTCAGCCCTTCCCTTTCTTCTGCATAAATTAATAAGGGGGGCACTGGTAAGCAGAGGAAGCCAAGGAGGAGTCAGCAATTTGCCATAAGGCGTTCTTAAAGCCAGCTTTCCTCAGCATAAAATGAACATGGCTGAAGCCATCCCTGGGGAATCCGGATTAACCTGCCATTCTCTTTAACCAGTGAGCAGTCAGAGTTAGACAGTGTGATGTCTCTGTGATTCTTCTCCCTGGTGGCCCCTTCTTTACATTTGTCCCATGTGGTTTGGACATAGTCTGTTTCAAGGCATTTGATGATTATTTTAAAGTCTAAATAAAAAACTGCCTATAAAATCCATATTAATGAATGTGCCATTAGAACTAAACTGCCAAGCTAATTATGAGATAACATAACAGATTAGGACTGTTAATAGGCTTCGGCACCACAGTGAAGATGCAGTCTAATGCGGGAAATATCTGATACTGATGGGTTAAAGTGGTTTATGATGCTAGAGCATCAAGGGCCCCACAGGGAGAGAAGATGGATTGATGGTTCATGCGACTATTTTCCTCAGTCCTTCAGAGACCAATGAAAATAATACTCGACTCAGATCTCTATGCATTTGTGTACGTCAACATGCCTAAGATGAGACAGCAAGAAAGGAGTATGAAGCTCTTCAGAAATACCTAAAGGGGTTGCCTCATGACCTATTCCTCAAAAACTCATAACCTGCCAGACCAGAAGTGGTGTTTGGCATAGTGGTTTCAATCCAGAGATGCATGATGTGATATACACTAACTCCAAGTCAATCACACTTCTGTGAAATCAAACTGTCCACTTAGGAAGCAACACTGAGCGACAATCAATTTCACATGCTGTTGTGCAAATGGGATAGACAACAGGTGGAAATTATAGGCAATTAGCAAGACACCCCCAATAAAGGAGTGGTTCTGCACGTGGTGACCACAGACCATTTCTCAGTTCCTATGCTTCCTGGCTGATGTTTTGGTCACTTTTGAATGCTGGCGGTGATTTCACTCTAGTGGTAGCATGAGACGGAGTCTACAACCCACACGAGTGGCTCAGGTAGTGCAGCTTATCCAGGATGGCACATCAATGCGAGCTGTGGCAAGAAGGTTTGCTGTGTCTGTCAGCGTAGTGTCGAGAGCATGGAGGCGCTACCAGGAGACAGGCCAGTACATCAGGAGACGTGGAGGGGGCCGTAGGAGGGCAACAACCCAGCAGCAGGACCGCTACCTCCGCCTTTGTGCAAGGAGGAACAGGAGGAGCACTGCCAGAGCCCTGCAAAATGACCTCCAGCAGGCCACAAATGTGCATGTGTCTGCTCAAACGGTCAGAAACAGACTCCATGAGGGTGATATGAGGGCCCAACGTCCACAGGTGGGGGTTGTGCTTACAGCCCAACACCGTGCAGGACATTTGGCATTTGTCAGAGAACACCAAGATTGGCAAATTCGCCACTGGCGCCCCCCTGTGCTCTTCACAGATAAAAGCAGGTTCACACTGAGCACATGTGACAGACGTGACAGAGTCTGGAGACGGCGTGGAGAACGTTCTGCTGCCTGCAACATCCTCCAGCATGACCGGTTTGGCATTGGGTCAGTAATGGTGTGGGGTGGCATTTCTTTGGAGGGCCGCACAGCCCTCCATGTGCTCGCCAGAGGTAACCTGAATGCCATTAGGTACTGAGATGAGATCCTCAGACCCCATGTGAGACCATATGCTGGTGCGGTTGGCCCTGGGTTCCTCCTAATGCAAGACAATGCTAGACCTCATGTGGCTGGAGTGTGTCAGTAGTTCCTGCAAGACGAAGGCATTGATGCTATGGACTGGCCCGCCCGTTCCCCAGACCTGAATCCAATTGAGCACATTTGGGACATCATGTCTCGCTCTATCCACCAACGTCACGTTGCACCACAGACTGTCCAGGAGTTGGCAGATGCTTTAGTCCAGGTCTGGGAGAAGATCCCTCAGGAGACTGTCCGCCACCTCATCAGGAGCATGCACAGGCGTTGTAGGGAGGTCATACAGGCACGTGGAGGCTACACACACACTACTGAGCCTAATTTTGACTTGTTTTAAGGACATTACATCAAAGTTGGATCAGCCTGTAGTGTGTTTTTCCACTTTAATTTTGAGTGTGACGCCAAATCCAGACCTCCATGGGTTAAAAAATTTGATTTCCATTTTTTAATTATGTGTGATTTTGTTGTCAGCACATTCAACTATGTAAAGAACAAAGTATTTCAGAAGAATATTTAATTAACTCAGATCTAGGATGTGTTATTTTTGTGTTCCCTTAATTTTTTTGAGCAGTGTATTAACTATTATAGCACTGGGGTAGGACTAGCCATGCTGAAGGGACAGTAAATAAGTGGTTCCCTGCAGTGGATCTCTAGTATAATGCTACCATGACAGATAATACTTGGTGAATGGTGGAAGGATCTCAAAACTCAAAATTTTGCTCAGACTATTAAAAACTTTTTAAAGGTATTATCCAGGCGTTTCAATATTGATGACCTATCCTCAGGATAGGTCATCAATATCAGATCGGCGGGGGTCCGACACCAGGCATCCCCGCCGATCAGCTGTAAGGGGAGACGGTACGTGCAGTGCACACGTACCGTCTCCTTTCTCTCTTCCTGTCTGCTGCTGTATGTCTATGGGACAGCTGATCATTGGGGGTGCTGGGTGTCGGACCCCCGCCGATTTGATATTGATGACCGATCCTGAGGATAGGTCATCAATATTAAAAAGCCTGGACAACCTCTAAGTCAGTTTTCAGTCTACCATATGTTTCTTAGTTAGGGTCATTTAAACTTTGGAATATCAGATGTAATATGACCAGGTGTGCAAAACTTTCATACCCATAAAACATATAATGTGATTAGGTGTGCCCAAAGGTTTTAGTAACAGAATTTAGCATGCCAGGGCTATAAGGATCTAATGTCTTCATGCCAGATATCACAGTACACATTTGGAGGTCTACTGGCGTTGATGCCTCGATAGGTCAGAGCTGTTTTGGTGGCACAAGGGGGACCCTACACAGTATTAGGGAGGAGCTTTTAATGTTATGGTGGATCTGTGTATAATATAAGCAAAGTGCCCAAATATTTCTATATATCTGTATTCTGTGCACAATAAGTGAAACATTAAAAATAAAAAGGAGCTCAATATTGTTCTTGTCTAGCAGGCCCAAAAATAGAGTGATATGTACAGTATTTTCCCTTAGCTCTTAGCTACTACTATGAAAGCAGATCTAAGGCATCAGTTCTTCTACTGCTTAGATGCCTGCTTGCTCTAAAATGGTATTTAATCCTTATAACATCTTCTTGTAAATGCTGAAAGGTTTCTGTCTAAGAGACATTTCTGTCACATGCATAAATCCATCACATTATCCCAAGGGGCTGGCAGAGTCACACGCTACATTTTTACAGCTTCACATGAATATGCAATCTTGATGCTAACATGGATCTTGTCACTTTCTCTCTCCCCTGTATGACAATCAAAACTTTCTTCTCATATAACTCATTCATAGGAGCCATGGCTTTCACAAAATCTATTTCTGGAAGGGAAGACAGCGACTTCCCTCGGATACTAATAGCCATCTCCACCTTTTATATGGGAGTGGTAATAGTGGTGGGGCAGTAATGGTGATAACCCTTTTTAAAACGTAAACTTTCAACAAGCTCTGCATTAATCAATAGTACAGTGTGTGTACATTAGTAATAGCACTATTTCTGGCCACTATATGACTTATATCTAGCATATTTTAGCAGTTTTGACTTGTGCATGCTGAATGTCTACTTTTCAGTTATTCCACAGATGGTGGGTGGAGATTAGCCACCCCTATCCCCTACACACATACAGTAGAGGAGAATTTGCTTCCTAATCTTCCCTTACTCACTCAGAACCAGTCTCAGGATCATGGAGAATATTACAGAGAAACACTGAACTGTATGATTGTGAATAAAGGACTTGGACTTAATAAATTTCCTATTCAGCTCTTTGTCTGTGAGTTTCGCCTCTGTCTTAGGCTACTTCACACTTGCGTTCAGAGCGGATCCGTCTGGTGTCTGCACAGACGGATCCGCTCCTATAATGCAAACATTGGTATCCGTTCAGAACGGATCCGTCTGCATTATAGTTCAGAAAAAATTCTAAGTGTGAAAGTTAGTCAGACGGATCCGTCCAGACTTTACATTGAAAGTCAATGGGGGACGGATCCGTTTGAAAATTGCACCATATTGTGTCAACTTCAAACGGATCCGTCCCCATTGACTACATTGTAAGTCTGGACGGATCTGTTTGCCTCCGCACGGCCAGGCGGAACGGAGGCCAAACGGTGCCAGACTGATGCATTCTGAGCGGATCCGCATCCACTCATAATGCATTGGGGCTCTACGGATCCGTTCGGGGCCGCTTGTGAGAGCCTTCAAACGGAGCTCACAAGCGGAACCCCGAACGCTAGTGTGAAAGTAGCCTTACTCCGGCTGCTGCTCACTACTACTGTCAGGTGAAATGCAGAATGTAAAAGTTAATTCCCCATTAAAAGTGCCCTGTCTGACCCAGGAAGAAGTACAGCGGCATCTTAAAAAGATTAAAATAAACAAATCGCCAGGACATGATGGCATACACCCCTGTATCCTAAGAGAATTAAGTAATGTCATAGCCAGACCGATATTTCTGATATTAAAGGACTCTATACTGACAGGGAGTGTTCCACAGTATTGGCGCATAGCAAATGTGGTGCCAATATTCAAAAAGGGTCCAAAAACAGAGCCTGGAAACTATAGACCGGTAAGTTTAACATCTGTCGTGGGTAAACTGTTTGAAGGTTTTCTAAGAGATGCTATCTTGGAGTACCTCAATGAAAATAAGAAAATAACGCCATATCAGCATGGCTCGGTCATGTCAAATTAATTTAATCAGTTTCTATAAGGAGGTAAGTTCTAGATTTCACAGCGGCGAATCAATGGATGTCGTATATCTGGACTTCTCCAAAGCATTTGACACTGTACCGCATAAAAGGTTAGTATATAAAATGAGAATGCTCGGACTGGGAGAAGATGTCTGTATGTGGGTAACTCGCTCAGTAATGGAAAACAGAGGGTGGCTATTAATGTACACACTCAGATTGGGTTCACTGTCACTAGTGGAGTACCTCAGGGGTCAGCATTGGGCCCTATTCTCTTCAATATATTTATTAATGATCTCGTAGAAGGCTTGCACAATAAAATATCAATTTTTGCAGATTGCACTAAACTTTGTAAAGTAATTACCATGGAAGAGAACAGTACACTGCTACCGATGGATCTGGATAGATTTGAGGCTTGGGCAGAGAAGTGGCAGATGAGGTTTAACACTGACAAATGTAAGGTTATGCACATGGGAAGGAATAATGCAAGTCACCAGTACATACTAAATGGTAAAACACTGGGTAACACGGACATGGAAAAGGACCTAGGAATTTTAGTGAACAGCAAACTAAGGCTACTTTCACACTAGCGTTCAGAGCGGATCCGTCTGGGGTCTGCCCAGACGGACCCGCTCATATAATGCAGACTTTGGATCCGTTCAGAACGGATCCGTCTGCATTATATTGTAGAAAAAATTCTAAGTGTGAAAGTAGCTTCAGACGGATCCGTCCAGACTTTACATTGAAAGTCAATGGGGGACGGATCCGTTTGAAAATTGAGCCATATAGTGTCAAATTCAAACGGATCCGTCCCCATTGACTTACATTGTAAGTCTGGACGGATCCGTTTGCCTCCGCACAGGCCAGGTGGACACCCGAACGCTGCAAGCAGTGTTCGGGTGTCCGCTTGCTGAGCGGAGCGGAGGCTGAACGCTGCCAGACTGATGCATTCTGAGCGGATCCGCATCCACTCAGAATGCATTGGGGCAGTACGGATGCGTTCGGGGCCGCTTGTGAGCCCCTTCAAACGGAGCTCACAAGCGGAGCCCCGAACGCTAGTGTGAAAGTAGCCTTAGCTGTAAAAAACTGTGTCAGGCAGCTGCTGCCAAGGCCAATAAGATAATGGGTTGCATCAAAAGGGGCATAGATGCCGTGATAAGAACATAGTCCTACCACTTTACAAATCGCTCATGAAGTACTGTGTACAGTTCTGGGCTCCTGTGAACAAGGCAGACATAGCAGAGCTGGGGAGGGTACAGAGGAGGGCAACTAAAGTAATAACTGGAATGGGGGGACTACAGTACCCTGAAAGATTATCAACATTAGGATTATTTACTTTAGAAAAAAGACAACTGAAGGGAGATCTAATACCTATGTATAAATATATCAGGGGTCAGTAAAGAGATATGTTACCATGGAAACGAGCAGTAAATAATGTAAAAAAAAATGAATCCAGCCAGCAAAGGAAGCAATATGGATATTAACAATATATTAGTAAGTGCCTTGTATTAACTTTCTCTACATGATAAATGCCACTTAGTGAAGAGAAACAACCCCTTTAAGTAATACCACTTCCCGACCGCCCATTGACTATAAACGTCCTGGGATCGGGATTTATCTCTGAATGGGCATTTTAACAAATACATTCAGAGACTGCAGCTGCATGTTAATTGTGCAGCTGCTGAGCGGGGGGCCCGCTGTCAGGGCAGGGCACCACATAGAGAAGGCAGGGACTGTTCCTCTGTGTCCGTCTTCTAGATCACTGTATATACGGCACTGAACGAGTGCTGTGTAAACAGCAAGGAAGCAATATGCCACTTCCTGTTCCAGTCCAGCGGTAATGTGACCGCAACGGCCAGGAGACTACAGGAGCTATCGGGTCATCCTGAGACCACGGTCATCCCTGCAGTGAGGCTGTACAGCCTCTCTGGGGGCTGTATTCCCCCTGTAAATGGGGTTACTATGTAAAAAATTTTTTTTTGCCAAAACATGGCAGGTGGCATCCATTTTTTAGTAACCTACCCAAAAAATAATATTAAGCTATAAAAAAAGTCATATGTACCCCAAAATGGTACCAATAAAAATGTCACCTCATCCCACAAAAAACGAGCCCCCACACAAGACCACAGCTTAACAATGTAAAAAAAAAATATGGCTCTAAGAAAATGGCAGCACAAAATTTTTTTTTTCTAAAAATGCTCTTCTTGTGTAAAACTATAAATATACTTTTTGTAAAATAATGGCACCCCATTTCGTTGGTGGTTGTAGTGGCTGCATGCTTATTAGGCAAATACTTACCTGAATCAAGCATCCAGCGACGTCACCGGACTCTCCGCCTCCTTACTAGCGATGCCGGCGTCTTCTCTTCCGGGTGTAGGGCTGACGTCATCGGCGCACTGAGGAAGGAGCAGCCATGCGAGCGTCCTTCTCTCAGAGCGCCTGCGCCGAATGCGGACCGGTACGGCGCAGACGCTGGATTTCAGCTGCAGACAGGGCCAGCGGAAGGAGGAGAGTGCTCGCTGGCCCTGTCAATCAAGTGGAGGAGGGGGCGTTTTTTTGAGACCGAGGATGCGGCGGCTACCAGCAAGTAACCACCCAACTTGCTGGTAGTGAAGAAATTTGCATATCACAAAAGTAATATTTTTAAAGAATTTAAAGCACAGCCAGAGGTAAGAGGGGTCTATATGGACTCTGCGTACATCAGCAATTATATTAAGTCCAATACTGAAAATTGCTGTTTGGGGGGTGACAGAAGCCCTGTAAGTTTAAAAAACAGATTAAGGTGAAAATGGCTGTAAACCTGAACATAAAATACTACAACATATGAATGGCAGTACTGTTTGATGTAGAAAATTGGATCTTGAACTAGGTGGGATTCATGGTGTCCTAGGTCTGCACAATACACAGCTTGAAACCAGGTAATGAGTGTGTCAAAGGTTTTACAGACAAAAATAACATATTTGTACAGAACTTTTTAAGGTTTCTGCACTACTGTGAGGCTTGCCTCGGTTAATCATGAGGCACCCCTTGGGAAGTAGTATGACAGGACTGATCATATGCTTGATCGCCTGTGACACAGATGGCACAAGTCATTCTCCTACAGCAACATCTGAAGAAGATGCCAACATTGGTCACTGACAAACACCCCTCAAACAAACTTTGACACAGGGTAGTCCCACAACGAACCTGTGATGCCTCCTAGATACAACGAAGAAACAGCTGGAACTGAAGGGTGCATGTGGAGGGGAAGTTTTAAATATGAATACAAATCACTTGAGGTTTTAATATGTGTAACATTTTTTTATAATTGGTTTGTAATTGATGCAGATCACTAGAACTCAATGGGGGTAATTTCCGAACAGATAAACTTGTGGCGTATATCTGGTGCAGATTCTGACGTACATCATGTTGCGGCAGAATCTGTGACTTCTTCCCTGCTCATGACAGGTCTACAACAGGGGGTCCGTCTCATTAATCATTTTCTACTCCTGGATTAAGTCTAGAAAATGGTCTAAATGTAAGACAGCGAGGAAGCAGTCTTATATTTACAATCAGCGGTGGATATGCCAAAGTTATGAAACGGTCTGCACCGCCTGCGCAGGGCTTATTAAGACCGGCATCTAAAACGCCGGTCTTAATAAATGTGCCCTAATATTCTTTTCTAATTCTGCCATGGACATCTTGCCCATTAGAAAAAGCTTAAGTGAAATTAATAAAAATAGTAGATAACCTCTGCAAAGAATATGGTTAGAGGAAGTTGTTACTCATTTTGTTCTGCTTACGTCTGTTGACAGATGTGATACACTGAGATTGCATTATATGCAGCAGGACATTTAATATGTCATCACTCCGCTGTCCTGGTATTTATGTTGTACTTTTACATATGACTAAATAAAAAAATTATGGAAAAAATAGCTAGAGAAGCCTGGTATTAAATAAAACTGTAATGGGTGGCTTAAATTCTTGCCAAATTCTTACAATAAGTGAGACATTTCGCCAATGCAAAAATACCGGGAAATAGCCTAATGATCTGCCATTTTAACCACCTCAGCCCCCAGTGCTTAAACACCCTGAAAGACCAGGCCACTTTTTACACTTCTGACCTACACTACTTTCACCATTTATTGCTCGGTCATGCAACTTACCACCCAAATGAATTTTACCTCCTTTTCTTCTCACTAATAGAGCTTTCATTTGGTGGTATTTCATTGCTGCTGACATTTTTACTTTTTTTGTTATTAATCGAAATTTAACGATTTTTTTTGCAAAAAAATGACATTTTTTACTTTCAGTTGTAAAATTTTGCAAAAAAAACGAGATCCATATATAAATTTTGCTCTAAATTTATTGTTCTACATGTCTTTGATAAAAAAAAAATGTTTGGGTAAAAAAAAAATGGTTTGGGTAAAAGTTATAGCGTTTACAAACTATGGTACAAAAATGTGAATTTCCGCTTTTTGAAGCAGCTCTGACTTTCTGAGCACCTGTCATGTTTCCTGAGGTTCTACAATGCCCAGACAGTACAAACACCCCACAAATGACCCCATTTCGGAAAGTACACACCTGATGGGCATAGTGAGTTCATAGAACTTTTTATTTTTTGTCACAAGTTAGCGGAAAATGATGATTTTTTTTTTTTTCTTACAAAGTCTCATATTCCACTAACTTGTGACAAAAAATAAAAACTTCCATGAACTCACTATGCCCATCAGCGAATACCTTGGCGTCTCTTCTTTCCAAAATGGGGTCACTTGTGGGGTAGTTATACTGCCCTGGCATTCTAGGGGCCCAAATGTGGTAAGGAGTTTGAAATCAAATTCTGTAAAAAATGACCTGTGAAATCCGAAAGGTGCTCTTTGGAATATGGGCCCCTTTGCCCACCTAGGCTGCAAAAAAGTGTCACACATCTGGTATCTCCGTATTCAGGAAAAGTTGAGGAATGTGTTTTGGGGTGTCTTTTTACATATACCCATGCTGGGTGAGATAAATATCTTGGTCAAATGCCAACTTTGTATAAAAAAATGGGAAAAGTTGTCTTTTGCCAAGATATTTCTCTCACCCAGCATGGGTATATGTAAAATGACACCCCAAAACACATTCCCCACCTTCTCCTGAGTACGGAGATACCAGATGTGTGACACTTTTTTGCAGCCTAGGTGGGCAAAGGGGCCCATATTCCAAAGAGCACCTTTCGGATTTCACTGGTCATTTTTTACAGAATTTGATTTCAAACTCCTTACCACACATTTGGGCCCCTAGAATGCCAGGGCAGTATAACTACCCCACAAGTGACCCCATTTTGGAAAGAAGAGACCCCAAGGTATTCGCTGATGGGCATAGTGAGTTCATGGAAGTTTTTATTTTTTGTCACAAGTTAGTGGAATATGAGACTTTGTATGAAAAAAAAAATATAAAAAAAATCATCATTTTCCACTAACTTGTGACAAAAAATAAAAAATTCTAGGAACTTGCCATGCCCCTCACGGAATACCTTGGGGTGTCTTCTTTCCAAAATGGGGTCACTTGTGGGGTAGTTATACTGCCCTGGCATTTTCCAGGGGCCCTAATGTGTGGTAAGTAGGTAAATGACCTGTGAAATCCGAAAGGTGCTCTTTGGAATGTGGGCCCCTTTGCCCACCTAGGCTGCAAAAAAGTGTCACACATCTGGTATCTCCGTACTCAGGAGAAGGTGGGGAATGTGTTTTGTGGTGTCATTTTACATATACCCATGCTGGGTGAGAGAAATATCTTGGCAAAAGACAACTTTTCCCATTTTTTTATACAAAGTTGGCATTTGACCAAGATATTTATCTCACCCAGCATGGGTATATGTAAAAAGACACCCCAAAACACATTCCTCAACTTCTCCTGAATACAGAGATACCAGATGTGTGACACTTTTTTGCAGCCTAGGTGGGCAAAGGTGCCCAAATTCCTTTTAGGAGGGCATTTTTAGACATTTGGATACCAGACTTCTTCTCACGCTTTGGGGCCCCTAAAATGCCAGGGCAGTATAAATACCCCACATGTGACCCCATTTTGGAAAGAAGACACCCCAAGGTATTCAATGAGGGGCATGGCGAGTTCATTGAAAAAAAATTTTTTTGGCACAAGTTAGCGGAAATTGATTTTTTTGATTTTGTTCTCACAAAGTCTCCCTTTCCGCTAACTTGGGACAAAAATTTCAATCTTTCATGGACTCAATAAGCCCCTCAGCGAATACCTTGGGGTGTCTTCTTTCCAAAATGGTGTTATTTGTGGGGTGTTTGTACTGCCCTGGCATTTGAGGGTCTCCGCAATCATTACATGTATGCCCAGCATTAGGAGTTTCTGCTATTCTCCTTATATTGAGCATACGGGTAATGAGATTTTTTTTTTCCGTTCAGCCTCTGGGCTGAAAGAAAAAAATGAACGGCACAGATTTCTTCATTCGCATCGATCAATGTGGATGAAAAAATCTCTGCCAAAAAAAGAAAAAGGAGGGGAAAGGCGTCTGCCAGGACATAGGAGCTCCGCCCAACATCCATACCCACTTCAGCTCGTATGCCCTGGCAAACCAGATTTCTCCATTCACATCAATCGATGTGGATGAATAGATCATTGCCGGGATTTTTTTTTTTATATATACAAAGTGTTTGCCAAAGTATATGAACACCGCCACCTCCTCAGCTCATATGCCTCGGCAAACATATCTTTTACTGCAGAGGAGAAATCTCGTCTTGCAGCGCCGCATACACCGACTTGCGTGTAATCTGACAGCAGCGCAATGCTTCTGTCCGAATGCACATCAGTGCTGCAGCTGGTCGATCGGTTGGTCCACCTGGAAGGTAAAAAAAACAAAACAAAAAAGAAAAAACCAGGCCGCAAAGCAATAACTTTATTAACTTTAGAACAGAACATATTAACTTTTTTTTTACTTTTTTAACTTTTTTACTTACCGGTAATTTTTTTTTTGTTTAGTTTTTTTTACCTTTATAGAACAAACCTCTCCTTCCCCATGGGACAATGTGCAAAGCGCAAATCGCCCAAAGATGTGGCGAAGTACGTTATGCACTTTATCCCAGGTGAAAGGAGAGGTTTGCAGCAGCTGAGAGTAAAAGGGCCCTAATAGCCCTGTGTGCCTGTCCTGTGAGATGCAATCCCTATGCTAGGTGTACCTGTGTGTGGTACTTCCGGAAACACTCACCAAAGCATAGGGCAGGGTGGTCAGGACAGTCAGGACAGAAATAGCGGGTGTCACGCCTTATTCCACTCCTGCTACAGACACGACATCTTTTTCGGGGTGACGGTTGGGTTGAGGTACCAGGAACGACACTGGGGAAATGTCGCTCGTGTAGACGGCTAACTACACTGGTGGATGGGGCCACGGAACCTCCTGGGTAAAGGAGGTTCTCGATGATCTCTTCCTGGAATTTGAGGAAAGATCGTGTTCTCCCAGCCTTACTGTAGAGAACAAAACTATTGTACAGCGCCAATTGAATTAAATATACAGACACCTTCTTATACCAGCGTCTGGTTCTGCAGACAAACTAAATACGGAGACAACATCTGGTCATTGAAGTCCACCCCTCCCATGAGCACATTATAGTCGTGGACACAGAGGGGCTTTTCAATGACACGGGTTGCTCGCTCAATTTGGATTGTCGTGTCTGCGTGAATGGAGGAGAGCATGTAAACGTCACGCTTGTCTCTCCATTTCACCGCGAGCAGTTCTTCGTTACACAAGGCAGCCCTCTCCCCCCTTGCAAGACGGGTGGTTACAAGCCGTTGGGGGAAGCCCACGCGACTAGTTCGCGCGGTGCCACGGGCGCAAATCCGTTCTAGAAACAAATGCCTAAAGAGGGCCACACTTGTGTAAAAATTGTCCACATAAAGATGGTACCCCTTGCCGAATAAGGGTGACACCAAGTCCCAGACTGTCTTCCCACTGCTCCCCAGGTAGTCAGGGCAACCGACCGGCTCCAGGGTCTGATCTTTTTCCTCATAGATCCGAAATTTGTGGGTATAGCCTGTGGCCCTTTCACAGAGCTTATACAATTTGACCCCATACCGGGCACGCTTGCTTGGGATGTACTGTTTGAAGCCAAGGCGCCCGGTAAAATGTATTAGGGACTCGTCTACGCAGATGTTTTGCTCGGGGGTATACAAATCTGCAAATTTCTGGTTGAAATGGTCTATGAGGGGCCGAATTTTGTGGAGCCGGTCAAAAGCTGGGTGGCCTCTGGGACGGGAGGTGGTGTTGTCGCTAAAATGCAGGAAACGAAGGATGGCCTCAAATCGTGCCCTGGACATAGCAGCAGAGAACATGGGCATGTGATGAATCGGGTGCGTGGACCAATATGACCGCAATTCATGCTTTTTTGTCAGGCCCATGTTGAGGAGAAGGCCCAAAAAAATTTTAAGTTCGGAAACTTGGACTGGTTTCCACCGGAAAGGCTGGGCATAAAAGCTTCCCGGGTTGGCGGATATAAATTGTGTGGCATACAGGTTTGTCTCTGCCACGACTAAGTCCAAGAGCTCCGCAGTCAAGAACAGCTCAAAAAATCCCAGGGCCGAACCGATTTGAGCTGTCTCAACCCGAACTCCAGACTGGGCGGTGAAAGGGGGAACTACAGGTGCGGCTGAAGTTGGTGACTGCCAATCAGGGTTTGCCAGCACCTCAGGGATTCTAGGGGCTCTACGGGCCTGTCTGTGCGGTGGCTGCGACGGGGTAACTAGTGCACGTGCCACCGTACCAGCTTCAACTGCCCTTCTGGTGCTCGCCACGTCACCATGTTGTACGGCAGTGCTGGTACTAGGTCCAGGGAGGGCTGCGCTGCTGGTGTATGCCTCACCACGTGATCCGGCAGCGACAGCCCCACTCTGCTGCTCTTGAAGCGGATCCTGCATAACCTGTGGTCTAGCGACACGGGGCCGGGTACGCCTGGTGCTGCCAGGGACCTCAACCTCCTCGTCCGAACTTTGGGTCAGAGAGCCACTGCTTTCTACAGGTTCATATTCTGACCCGCTAGATTCGTCAGATGAGGGTTCCCACTCCTCATCCGACTGGGTCAGAATCCTGTAGGCCTCTTCAGAAGAATACCCCCTGTTTGACATTTGGACTACTAAATTTAGGGGTATTCCCTGAGACTACCCAAGAAAAAAAGAAAGCCTGTCTTACAAAGGGGAGGCTAGCGAAGTACCGGAGGCCGCTGCGGTTGATAAAAAATATCAAAACTGATTTTTTTATCGCCGCAGTGCGTGTAAAATGAATGTGCAGTGATCAAAAAATATATATTTTTTGTCACTGCGGTGGGGCGGGCGTGGGTGAACGCACGTGTGGGCTACCGATCAGGCCTGATCGGGCAAACACTGCATTTTGGGTGGAGGGCGAACTAAAGTGACACTAATACTATTATAGATCTGACCGTGATCAGTTTTGATCACTTACAGATACTATAAAAGTACAAATGCTGATTAGCGATACGCTATACAGCGAATAAAAGTGACTGCGGTGCGGTGGGGTGGGCGCTAACTGACGCTAACTACCTAACCAAGGGGCCTAAACTATCCCTAAAACCTAACAGCCAATACCAGTGAAAAAAAAAAAGTGACAGTTTACACTGATCACTTTTTTTCCTTTCACTAGTGATTGACAGGGGCGATCAAAGGGGTGATCAAAGGGTTAATTGGGGTGCAGGGGGGTGATCTGGGGCTAAGGTGTAGTGTTTGGTGTACTCACAGTTCAGTCTGCTCCTGTGCTGGATCCAACCGACGAAAAGGACCAGCACAGGAGCAGACAAGCCATATAACAGATCATATTTACTAATATGATCTGTTATATGACTTTTGATTGGATTTTTTGAAAATCGCCAGCCTGCCAGCCAATGATCGTTGCTGGCAGGCTGGTGACGAACTTGTTCTTTGAATTTTGCCGGCCCGCGATGCGCATGCGCGGGCCGGCTTTGAGCGAAATCTCGCGTCTCGCGAGATGACGCGTATATGCGTGATTGTGCGCAGCGCTGCCACCTCCGGAACGCGAATCTGCGTACAGCGGTCCGGAGGTGGTTAATGGCACATAAAAAGAATGAAATCCAGAAAGAGTTAAAGAGTTTCCTGCACCACCACCACAGATCACCTGTTCCCAAGTAGCTCCAGTGCCTGAAACAGTCACTGAAACTGCAAAACTTTTTTACTGAAGCACTGCTCCCACTGAAGTGAATGGGAGCAGCGCTGCAATTACCATCCCTGTCCACTACGCAATGGACAGAGCTGTCAGCCGGTGTCTGAGCTAAAAAGTAACATCTGATTGGCAAGGGTGCAAGGTGTCGGACCCCCAAGATCAGATATTGATGGCCTATCTTAAAGAGAATCTGTCAGCTCCAAAACACCCGCAAACTTGAGTTAGATGTGTATAGTGTAAGTGATGCTGAGTCCGGTTATGTCATTTTTATCTTCATACTCTGTGCTCTCACAAACCAGCAGACTCTGAGTCCTCTCCATTATATGTGTGAGCTCAGGAGTCCTCTCCATTATATGTGTGAGCTCAGGAGTCCTCTCCATTATATGCGTGAGCTCAGGAGTCCTCTCCATCATGTGCCTGAGCTCAGGAGTCCTCTCCATCATGTGCCTGAGCTCAGGAGTCCTCTCCATCATGTGCCTGAGCTCAGGAGTCCTCTCCATCATGTGCCTGAGCTCAGGAGTCCTCTCCATCATGTGCCTGAGCTCAGAAGTCCTCTCCATCATGTGCCTGAGCTCAGGAGTCCTCTCCATCATGTGCCTGAGCTCAGGAGAACTCTCCATCATGTGCCTGAGCTCAGGAGTCCTCTCCATCATGTGCCTGAGCTCAGGAGTCCTCTCCATCATGTGCCTGAGCTCAGGAGTCCTCTCCATCATGTGCGTGAACTCAGTCCTCTCCATTATGTGCGTGAGCTCAGGAGTCCTCTCCGTTATGTGCCTGAGCTCAGGATTATTCTCCATTATGTGCCTGAGCTCAGGATTCCTCTCCATTATGTGTGTGAGCTGAGGAGTCCTCTCCATTATGTGTGTGAGCTCAGGAGTCCTCTCCATTATGTGTGTGAGCTCAGGAGTCATCTCCATTATGTGTGTGAGCTCAGGATTCCTCTCCATTATGTGTGTGAGCTCAGGATTCCTCTCCATTATGTGTGGGAGCTCAGGAGTCATCGCCATTATGTGTGTGAGCTCAGGAGTCCTCTCCATTATGTGTGTGAGCTCAGGAGTCCTCTCCATTATGTGTGTGAGCTCAGGAGTCCTCTCCATTATGTGTGTGAGCTCAGGAGTCCTCTCCATTATGTGCCTGAGCTCAGGAGTCCTCTCCATTATGTGCCTGAGCTCAGGAGTCCTCTCAATGCATTTTACTGCTGATTTGTGGGGAGCACAGGGTCAGAATGGAAGTGAGTATGTAGCTAAAAATAACATAACCGGACTCTGCATCACTTTATACAGCGCTTACTCTAGTTTGGGGGGCGTTTTGGAGATGACAGATTCCCCTTTAAGGATAGGCCATCAAGATAAATATCCTAGAAAACCCTGTTTAAGCATACATTTTTACAGTGTGATAAATGGTGTACAGATTTAAAAGAAGTATTAGCTCCACATATCCCTATGAAATGTGATGCAGTGAATGCATCATTTATGTTGTTCTGTCATGTTCCATATCACTGTACAATGTGATAGAGGCCAATGGTAAAAATATAAGTGCAATACTCAAAATAAAAATGAGTTCCAAGCACCAGGGGAGAGCTCCCTACTTGTGCCATCTTTTCATCTAAATTATACACACACAATGATCAATTTGTTATAGATGCCTGCCATGCAACTCATCTCTCATTTGTTTGACTCTGACTTTCGTAGAGGTATTCTGCGTTTTATTTGATTAATGGCAAACCATACCTTAACAGACATAGTACTAAACAGACAATGGAATCCATGCATCAAAAAGTGTCACGGCAAATGTATTACAAAAGTTCATCCTTCATTTTTGCAACAAAACTCAAAAAGAGTTTTTTGAAAATAGTGTGAATCCAGCACACGATGATCCTGGAGGCCCGTAGGCTTGGGATCTACAAAGTAGTTCCAATAGTTACTTTAATGTGAAACTGCTACATGGGTTTTGGAAGGACATATAAACAATTAAGTCAGAACAGTCTTTTACGCTAACAATACATTTCACAGGGACAACAGATATGATGCTCTACATTCATCAGGTTATAGCAATATTGTTTTACACAGATCAAGCAGAATACAGAAACATATCTTAATAAAGGTCATCAAACATATTAAACTATTGTCAACTGAAACTGCCATTTTCGGCAGAAGCAGCTTTTTTCTCCCCTCTGGTGATAAGCTGCCAGTGGTCTCCCCTCTCTCCACTGAAATGCTGGGAGAGAGAGCTGTCAGTGACATCTATGAGCACCTTAAGTTAAGATAAGCACACACGTAAATAGCTACAAAAATGAGGGTTGGTCTGAGAAAGGAAGGGAGAAGAGTGACAGTGAGGTGAGGATGTCCAGAAATCAAATAACAATAAAAAACACGTGATAATCTTCACTACATCCCCATCAGGAACATGACAAAAAACAGGGTGCTCTGGTTGTGAGACATCCCCAATTATTTGCAATGCTTTTTCCTTCACATTTTTATCTTTCTTTGAAGACACATTAGGGGAGATTTATCAAGATCAGGGATTGCTACATCAAGATCGGGGATTGCTACGCGGTTTTTTGATATCCTCTGTGCCCCTGGAGGAGCACATCCTGCAATCCATGCGCTTGACTGAAATCTACACCAGATTATAGCTGGCATAGATTACAATAATCTTTAACCAGAAAACTGGAGTAAATATTGATAAAGGTTCCTAGGCCGATGGCCCACCACATCCCCGCCTTTTTATAAAGTGGTGAGGGCAGCGAAAAACGTCAATTGCAGCTCAATTTAGTCTACTTTCACACTCGCGTAGTCTACTTTCACACTCGCGTTTTGGCTTTCCGTTTGTGAGATCCGTTCAGGGCTCTCACAAGCGGTCCAAAACGGATCAGTTTGCATTCTAATCCGTTCTGAATGCATCAGTTTGCTTTCGTTCCGTCTCCATTCCGCTTTGGAGGTAGACACCATAACGCTGCTTGCAGCGTTTTAGTGTCCGTTTGATGAAACTGAGCCAAACGGATCCGTCCTGGCACACAATGTAAGTCAATGGGGACGGATCCGTTTTCACTGACACAATGGAAAACGGATCCGTCCTCCATTGACTTTCAATGGTGTTCAAGACTGATCCGTCTTGGCTATGTTAAAGATGATACAAACGGATCCGTTCTGAACAGATGCATGCGTCCATGATGGATCTGCACAACTTTTTTTTACACAAGTTTCTGGTGAAGGAGGCATAATAAATGACTCCCATTATTTAGCTGGGCATTTGCTGCATCAGGTACACAACATTACTGAAGGTGCAGCATTAAGACCCTGTGATATTTTGTATGTGTAAAGAACCCTTCACATGGACTACTGATCGTTCCCGATAATTGCCCAGTGTAAAGGTGCAGTTGATCACCTGATGAATGAGCAAATGCTTGTTTACTGGGTGAAAGCATTGTTGATGCGGAAACCAAAAATCAATCTCAGTAGCAGATTGTGCTGTGTAAACAGGGATCTGGTGCTTAGAAACAAGTATTCTCTATGGGGAAGCGCTATCACAGTAGCAATTGCCTCTCCCTATACGGAGGAGATGGTTGCTGTAGGTAAATGCACATCTCACCTCTGAAGAGCATTCAATTATCTGGAACATATGGTTCATTCCCGATAATTGCCCGCTAAGTCGGTCTGTGTAAAGGGGACTTAACACTTGTTGACAGACTGACTGGACACATTTTGGTTTTAATACCCCTTACATTGCCCTCCTAATCATTATTATAATTTCTTTCCAGCACTTGCAAAGTAACAAGGATATGTACCATGATGTTCTTGCTCCCCTTAGCATAATCTATAAGAGGTTACAGCCTTCGCTGCCAAATCAAAGTTCAACTTTGATTTGAATATAAAGTAGCTAAGACGACCCTTCAGGAGAGGAGTAAAAAGGGCTGGAGATAGAGCTATTAGTCAAGCTCTCTGATAGATTTCAATGTTGGCAGCACATTGCAAAATCCTGTGACTCTGCCAAAATTTTTGCCGAGAGTCCTCAGCAAGTGTATATGAAAATACCATTTACACATCCAATAATAAAAAATGCAAACAACTGTACTGTTAAGTAGAGTAATACTAGGCATATCACTAATGAAACAGCTCACACATACAAGCTTATTACCTAATGATTTTATTACGTAACCCTTATGTGCATACTATTTCCGATGTGTGTTGGTGTCTTTCACAATTTAACTAAAGTATGCAAATAAGAGAAATATTTAACTGCAGCAAATGAGCAATCTGAGATGTTACTATGTCACATTTACAAAAAACTGGCACTAGATGGCAGCATTAGCCAAGGAATTCTTCTCAGCATCCAGTGGACATGGAGAGTGCCCTGTGGCTGTTTTGGGCCATCTATAATAACTTTGCAGGAACAGAAATAACTTTACAGTTTGTGAAGCCATCTGTTGTTTTCCTGGGCTAAAGAAAAATTCAAACATCATAGCTGGACCAAATTATTTTGACAATATCACAGCACAGTGTTTGATGTTCTTCTTGTGAAATCAGCTCCAAGCAGGGCATCAACCAATAAAAAGTGTGACAATGCTGGTTGGAAATACTGCTATTATATAGTGTGGGGTTTCGCTCTGGTAGATAGGGTAAGCGGGCGCAGTACAGAGGCAAAATACAAGTTCTTAACTTAAAACATCAGTGTTTATTCACACTTGAGGCAAGTGCACAAAAACAGCACATAACTTTGCAGTCTTGGTGTTAATTCACACACAATAGAAAGTTCATATAACACAAGTTCCCTTGCTGGCAGTTCTGCCTCCAGTAGTCCACAGCAGGCTTTAGGGAGCCTCTCAGCCCTCCAGCACGGCACAAAGCCTCAGATCCCAAAAACAGAGACATCTCTGCTGAGTCCAGCTGCCTATTTAAGGACAGCCAGGTGCTGCCAAAACCCGGACCGGCACTTAAACTCTGCTTCGGTATTTGACCTCACCTGGCTGGAAACCAGCCCAGCCGCACATGCTGGAAGGAAAATACCTGCCTTGCCAGACTCAAGACTCAACCCCTCACTGTGTCACAATTGCTATATATATATATATATATATATATATATTATATATATAGCTATATACACTCACCTAAAGAATTATTAGGAACACCATACTAATATGGTGTTGGACCCCCTTTTGCCTTCAGAACTGCCTTAATTCTACGTGGCATTGATTCAACAAGGTGCTGATAGCATTCTTTAGAAATGTTGGCCCATATTGATAGGATAGCATCTTGCAGTTGATGGAGATTTGAGGGATGCACATCCAGGGCACGAAGCTCCCGTTACACCACATCCCATCAGAGGATGGATACATGTTCTCATTCTGTTTACGCCAAATTCAGACTCTACCATTTGAATGTCTCAACAGAAATCGAGACTCATCAGAAAAGGCAACATTTTTCCAGTCTTCAACAGTCCAATTTTGGTGAGCTTGTGCAAATTGTAGCCTCTTTTTCCTATTTGTAGTGGAGATGAGTGTTACCCGGTGGGGTCTTCTGCTGTTGTAGCCCATCCGCCTCAAGGTTGTGCGTGTTGTGGCTTCACAAATGCTTTGCTACATACCTCGGTTGTAACGAGTGGTTATTTCAGTCAACGTTGCTCTTCTATCAGCTTGAATCAGTCGGCCCATTCTCCCCTGACCTATAGCATCCACAAGGCATTTTTGCCCACAGGACTGCCGCATACTGGATGTTTTTCCCTTTTCACGCCATTCTTTATAAACCCTAGAAATGGTTGTGCGTGAAAATCCCAGTAACTGAGCAGATTGTGAAATACTCAGACCGGCCCGTCTGGCACCAACAACCATGCCACGTTCAAAATTGCTTAAATCACCTTTCTTTCCCATTCTGACATTCAGTTTGGAGTTCAGGAGATTGTCTTGACCAGGACCACCCCCTAAATGCATTGAAGCAACTGCCATGTGATTGGTTGATTAGATAATTGCATTAATGAGAAATAGAACAGGTGTTCCTAATAATTCTTTAGGTGAGTGTATATATATGCCAACATAAAGTTAATATTAATGATCTGCATTATTTTTTTTTTTTAAAAGCTTTTGACTATAATTCTGCACCAATGAATCAACAGCAAATCTGCTCATATCCTCTATTTGGGCAAATGGAAATCATAGAGAGGATTCCTCCCCTTGGGACTGCCCTGTGTAAGCCACAGTGAGAAGCAACCCAGTAAGACCTGCTACGATCTCGCAGACCCAGCCTTGCCAAGACAGGCACTAACCAGTTGAGGCAATAAGATGCATAGCACAGTGTCAGACTGGGTCGCCTAGGGTCCACCAATAAAATTCATTCTGAAGACCCACTGTAAAGCTACATGCAAATTTTACCAGCAGCAATATGCTACAAGATGATTATGGGGGCCCCTGAAGTGACGTTTAGAGGGCAGGTCCCTGGGGAAAGAGGATACTGGCTGTCCTGTAATTTTACTTAGTCATCCCAGCCACTTGATTCATCTATAATAATAAACTAGGTACTTTGTTAAATAATCTACCCGATTTTTTAATACGGACATAGACTGGTTGAGATGCTGTACACTGCTTATCTATATATTGTGCAGTCAGAGCCATATGCCATTTGTGTAGAGGGTGGGGAACTAGGGGCCCACCAGGGGATTCACCTGTTCCTCTGTGGACCTATGTGAGTCTCGTATAGCAGATCGGGGACTTGGTAAGAAGGAGAACATCCTCTCAATAAGATGGCTCAGAAGAGGATGACTTTTTAGACTATCAAATAGGGATGCCTGCCTGAAAATTAAAGAGACTGGCAAGAGAAATTATACATTTTTTAACACGTATTCTTAAAGAAGCTATGTATAAAAGTGTCAAGGATGCATTGCATTTGTTTTGGACACAATGATAGCTGGAGATTGGTCTGGAGACCATGCAGGCAATGCCATGAAAGGGCTTCTCAAGAGAACGTCACACCGATCCTACTCCTGGGACTATGGTGTGGGGTGGCATAATGTACGGCAGCCGGACCCCTCTAGTCTTAATTATGTGTTATATTGATTTGGTTGCAGAACCAGTGGCACGGCCATTTCTCCAAAGTGCCCCAGGAGCCATTTTTTAACAGGACAACGCCAGGCTACATATTGCTTGGGCTACTGTGAGCAGCCTGCGTGGCCTAAACGTACTACCATGGCGCGCAGCGTCTCCGGACTTGTCTACCATCTATCACATTTGGGAAATCATTGCAAAGGAAGCTGCCAGCAGGGTATCTTGATGATTTAGGTGCCCAAGCGCATTCAGCATTGCAGAACATTCTTTAGACAACCATTAATACTGATAGAATAACAAGGCAGGTAAGTACTTGTATATTTACTGGTTGCGCTCATATTGGATACTGAATAAATCGAGAAGTTTTGAATATTTTGTTTTGATTTTTTTTTTATCATTTACATAGCATTAACATGTCTATTTATCCTGTAATTTCCATAACTTAATGACTTTTCCTTCTTGGTGTTGCAATTTCATTGTTGAGAAGTGTAAAAAAGCTTAAATACTTTATAACAGACAGGGATATAGAAAGATTGTGAAACCACCACGGACGCGAAGCCTACCACAGCTCCCTCTTTCCTGCTGATCCGAAAGCGCGACATCACCTCGGATGCCAAGCCGGTCTTGGCCCCTTTATTTAGTGAGGCAACTACTGCTATCTCATTGTGGGAGACCAAGCTTACTATAAACACTGGGCATGCGAGTACAAGTGTTCTTATTGATCTAATATGTGATTTATTTATCTGAACACTAGGCACTGAATAAGATATGTTAGGTACACCTTAGGCTACTTTCACACCTGCGTTAGGTGCGGATCCGTCTCGTATCTGCACAGACGGATCCGCACCTATAATGCAAACGCTTAGATCCGTTCAGAACGGATCCGTTTGCATTACCATGAACAAAAAAAAATAATAAAAAAAATTTATTTTTTTTGTTCATGATAATGCAAACGGATCTGTTTTGACTTTACATTGAAAGTCAATGGGAGACGGATCCGTTTGAAAATTGAGCCATACTGTGTCAACTTCAAACGGATCCGTCCCCATTGACTTACATTGTAAGTCTGGACGGATCCGTTTGCCTCCGCACGGCCAGGCGGACACCCGAACGCTGCAAGCTGCGTTCAGGGGTCCGCCTGCTGAGCGGAGCGGAGAACAAACGGTGCCAAACTGATGCATTCTGAGCGGATCCGCATCCACTCAGAATGCATTAGGGCTGGACGGATCTGTTCGGGGCCGCTTGTGAGCCCCTTCAAACGGAACTCACAAGCGGAGCCCCGAACGCTAGTGTGAAAGTAGCCTTACTCTCTGCAAAGATACCTGCCAAATATCTAAAACTAGGGGGTAGGGGAGAAAACCACATAACTCAGATATTTGATTTAAATGTGGATGATGATTTTACTATTTTGCCTCAGTTAAATATAATATCTGCAGTTATTTGATTAATTTATGTAACCTTCTAACTCCATGGTTGTTGTTTTAAGTGATGACATTATTCATCTCCCATATTAATTAATATATGTCCCCTGAGGAGCCCTATGATTGAAGGGGCGAAACGCGTCGGAACCGAATCATCAGGGACTAAATTATCAGGAGTTACCATTATGCCTAAAAGATTTGAAACTAATATGGGGCAATATTCAAGTGACTCTTGAAATACTATCTAAGGAGTTGTTACTCAAATTGTGACTGACTTTATGTTTATGATGATTTGACTTAATTAGTGGTGGTTGATATATATATATATATATATATATATATATATATATACTGTATATATATATATATATATATATATATATATATGGAGGTTCTATACAGGGTGAATAAAAATCAATGATTTCTTTAAAAAAATTAAAAAAATAAGATTTTTTTGATTTAAATCGGATTTTTTTGATTTAAATCGGATTTTTTTAATATAAAATGCTTTTTGAGGAAAATATATTACCATCCAAAGGTTATTCCATCATGAAATAAAAATTTGTTTTTTTAATTATGTAGAATAAGGCTGTACGTAGACTACCATATTGTTGAATGGATTAGGCAGTGGCTGAGGGACAGACAACAGAGGGTTGCAGTCAATGGAGTATATTCAGACCAAGGTCTTGTTACCAGTGGGGTACCTCAGGGATCTGTTCTGGGACCCATATTGTTTAATATATATTGCAGAAGGCCTCGATGGTAAGGTGTGTCTTTTTTCTGATGACACAAAGATTTGTAACAGGGTTGATGTTCCTGGAGGGATACACCAAATGGAAAAGGATTTAGGAAAACTAGAGGAATGGTCAAAAATCTGGCAACGAAAATTTAATGTTGATAAGTGCAAGATAATTCACCTGGGGCGTAAAAACCCAAGAGCAGAATATAAAATCAGTGATACAGTCCTAACCTCAGTATCTGAGGAAAGGGATTTAGGGGTCATTATGTCAGAAGACTTAAAGGTAGGCAGACAATGTCATAGAGCAGCAGGAAATGCTAGCAGAATGCTTGGGTGTATAGGGAGAGGCATTACTAGTAGAAATAGAGAGGTGCTCATGCCGCTCTACAGAGCACTAGTGAGACCTCATTTGGAGTATTGTGCTCAGTACTGGAGACCATATCTCCAGAAGGATATTGATACTTTGGAGAGAATTCAGAGAAGAGCTACTAAACTGGTACATGGATTGCAGGATAAAACTTACCAGGAAAGATTAAAGGACCTTAACATGTATAGCTTGGAAGAAAGACGAGACAGAGGGGATATGATAGAAACTTTTAAATACATAAATGGAATCAACAAGGTAAAAGAGGAGAGAATATTTAAAAGAAAAAAAAACTGCTACAAGAGGACATAGTTTTAAATTAGAGGGGCAAAGGTTTAAAAGTAATATCAGGAAGTATTACTTTACTGAGAGAGTAGTGGATGCATGGAATAGCCTTCCTGCAGAAGTGGTAGCTGCAAATACAGTGAAGGAGTTTAGGCATGCATGGGATAGGCATAAGGCCACCCTTCATATAAGATAGGGCCATAGTATTCAGTATATTGGGCAGACTAGATGGGCTGAATGGTTCTTATCTGCCGACACATTCTATGTTTCTATATGTGTAATTTTTTTGGTAAATAAATTCCATTAATCCATTCACAATGTCATGCTCTTCCAGAGGTTTTTGTAAGATTATTGGGCAGTTTCTCTGCCTACAAGATATTATCACAGATGCTTGGTTTACTTTGGCAGTTCTCAAAACTGAATTTGACTCAGCAGAGATCACATGCCTCTTCTTCACAGCAAAAATGTTATAACATGAACAGAGTTGAGAAAAATACCTTAAACCTAACTTCTACAAACCTATGAATGCAGAATCAACCTAATCAAACTAATATGAAAAGTTGTTTAAATCTTCATCTACTTGCATATTATAAGTTATACCAGCAAGAATTAGTCTTTATGTGAAAACTATGATTTAAATCAAGCCTTACTGACTAGTGATTTAAATCGTGATTTAAATCATTTTGATTTAAATCAAATCCACTTCTATACTTGATTTGTTTGTTATTTTTGGTGCTTATGGTAGTCCATCAACCAGTTCACATTAGGAGGTTCTCTATCCCATTATCAGGGCCACCCCAGGGGTATATACGAGGTTCCTGATACGGGATCGCCCCTATTGGGGCAGCTATTCCGTCTTGTAGGCAGAGCATCAAGAATAGGGCGAGACCTAGGGACAGAGTCCCAGAAAAGAGTCAGTCTACATCCATGCTAAATTACCCGTTATTTTCTTTTTTTTTTTTGGAGATTTTTAGTTTTCACAATCACCTTTTTTCGTATTTAGAGGGTTATTTTGATTTTAAATGTGACTAGAATAAAGGCTATGTTGTAATAGTGGCATTCTGTGAATAACGGTTTGTTGGGACACTGTTTCTGTGAATTTTACCTTCTGGCAGGTTATTGCCTTAGCTGTGACAACATAGAATAATATATAAAATAATATTGGAGGAACTGCTGCCCTGCCCACACTTGATGTATGGCCATATGACAACCGTTAACTCTGTCTAACCTACAGAAGGAACAGCCTTTTTAAAAAGGTTATTAAAAAAGTGAAGGATACATTATCACCAGCCGTATACAGGTCATTAGCTTTGATTAGTCAAGACATTTAATTCTAGTATTTAACAAAAATCTTATCTAAAACACTGGCAGAAGTGGCAACCCATTTGATATCCCCACCACAAACAGGATTCATAACAGAAAGAACAAGGGTAAGAAATATTAGACGAGTGTTAGACAAGGCTTGATGGGCCATCCAGAGCAGCGTAAGGGGATGCCATCGTCTCTATCGAGTTGAATGCCATCGTCTCTATCTTGGAATGGTCAAGGCTGTCCAAGGTCAATGGCGTTTGAAGGTAAATTCTTAGATATAGAGAAAAGGAATAAGACAGGCACTCACCATCTGGGACTTGACGCCTGAAAAGGAATTGCACAGATGGGGAAGATTTTGAAAAAGAAGCCTCAATAATGAAAGAACAATTTTTAGCGAAAAATTACCCGATACAACAATTAGAAGATTCATTACATAAGATTAGAGAAATGGATAGAAAAACTTTTTTCGAACCAAAAGGAAACGTTACTAATCAAAACCAAAAACAAGAAGAAAAAATTAGGATTATACTACCATATAACACACAATATAAGAAAATAAATCATCAAAACACATTGGCACCATGTATTGAAAGACAAGATAATAGGTCCCCTAATTACAGATGTTCCTTGCATAACATATACAAAAGCACCAAATGTATCCAGTAAAATAGCACCTACAATAAAAACAATAAAAAAATCAAAAGACCTAATCCCACATGGATGGTTCAATTTAAAAGGATTCTACAAATGTGGTAGGTGCCAAAACTGTAAATTACAAAATTCCCTAGAAAAACTGCGAAAGTATGCTCTACTAATAACTCTTACTCATGGTAAATAAGAGAATTCCTATCTTGCAACTCCACAAATGTAATATACATAATAGAATGCCCATGCAAGAAACAATATGTGGGAAGAACTAAAAGGACCTTGAAAAAAAAATAAAAAATAAAAAATGTATCAGAGCACATCACTAATATTAGAAAAGGATTTGAAAAACATGCATTATCCCTTCACTTCAAACAACACCATAATAAAGACCCAAGTGGAATGATATTTACAGCTTTTGAGAAAAGTGAAAGTACAGTGGAGAGGTGGAAATCATATTTCAAAAATGTCAAGACAGGAGTCTAGACGTATCTATGATTTTGAAACTTTAATGCCTGGAGGCCTCAACTCAGAAATTGAGATCTTCGGTTTCCTGTAAATTTGGGTTGTGGGTCTTTCACTGATGGGACATCGTGTGTCTGGCCGATTTCTTGGCACCACGATTTCTCCTCGGAGTAGGACCCACGGCCCTTTTACTACATACGAATATTACATACTAAATTCTAGCAATATCCATCAAAACAGATTGGATTAGAACCTTAAGAAAACTACGAATACAAGTTAGAACAAGAGTGTTTATTCATCAGCATAGCAATGCTTTTTACTTTAAAAGATTTTAAGAAAAAAGAAAAATGGGATTAAACAAGGATGAGGGCTTCAATAACAAATTATTTTCTATCTAGAATACTTTTCAGACTGTTTAGCAAACAATAGCAAAAAAACGCATCACATTAAAAAAAAGACGCATCAAAAACGCAAGACAAACGCATGCAATATTTTACAATATTTTATAGTGTCTTTTATGTTTTTTTCTTTAAAATGCTTTTTACTTCTTAAATATAAGGCAAAGAAAGATTATTAATGGGAATACAAGATATTAATCACTACTTTGTATGGCAATTGTTTTTTAATTAATCCATCCCACATTTTACATTAATTCCATCCCACATCTTATGACAAATCCAGAACATGGGCATATAAAAGCAGGAAAGACTCAAGTCTAAGGCTGAAACGATTACTCGATTGAATCGAGTAATTCGACACAAAAAAATCCTTGATGCAAATTTTTTGCATCGAGGATTCGTTTGTGTCATGTGACCATGGAGCAGGAGTGAAGCGCTTGCTATTACTTACCGCACTGTGGTCACCTGCCGGCCCGTACCGCGCTGCACTGGATCCTGACACATCGTCAGGTGATAGTGCATGTAAGCACGCACTATGACCCGACGCTGTGTGACGTCAGGATCCAGTGCAGCGCGCGGAGAAGAAGAGGAAGGCGCTGTGGAGCGGCGCCCCTACAGGAAAGGTAAATATTTTATTTCACTGGCGCTGGGACATGGCACTGAAGGGGGACAGCCGGCACTGGGGGACATGGAGGGGCTGATCTGATGGCACTGGGGGATTGGGGGGACATAGCAATGGATGGTATGGAGGGGCTGATGGCACTGGGGGAGTGGAGCTGGAGGCACTGGGGTGGGGAAGTGGAGCTGAAGGCACTGGGGTGGGGGAGTGGAGCTGAAGGCACTGGGGTGGGGGAGTGGAGCTGGAGGCACTGGGGTGGGGGAGTGGAGCTGGAGGCACTGGGGTGGGGGAGTGGAGCTGGAGGCACTGGGGTGGTGGAGTGGAGCTGGAGGCACTGGGGTGGTGGAGTGGAGCTGGAGGCACTGGGGTGGGGGAGTGAAGCTGAAGGCACTGTGGGAACTGATGCACTTAGGCTGATCGCACAAGGGGGAACGAAGGGTGTTGGGACTGATGGCAGGGGGTCTGATGAGTTTTTATAAAGCAAAACAGTCTATTAATTCATTTTTATTAGATTACTCGATTAATCGTAAAAAATTATTGATAGAATACTCGATTACTGAAATAATCGTTTACTGCAGCCCTACTCGAGTCCTATTCAAGGCGACTGAGGAAGAGGTGGTACACCTCGAAACGCGTCTGGCGGTATTGGATGGGACCCTCTTTTTTGATAATACTACGTGCCCGTTTCACCTATCCTTAAAGTCGGAGACTGTGTAATTCGCAAACAATTTAAATAATACTCCATTGCAAGTATAATAGAAAATCGGCATCTCGCGAATAAGGAGTCACACGTGACTTATCATGCTATCACGTGAGCGACCCGAAATCACGTGAGATGCAGTCAGTGTAGCGAGGCCAGCTACACGAAACTACCAGACGGAAAGACACAGAGCCGGCGCAGCCACGTCAGGACGGATGAGTGGCTGTGTAGCGGGAGGGACACCCCCGACTCCAGCCGAAAAACACGAGTCTCTTGTGAGTAGAGACGTTCGATACCAATACGTTCAACATAACAACTATTTTGCTATTCTACCCATTAATTGTGACTCTTATCAGGAGGATACAAGTAATAATTGACTTGTGCTCAAGATTTATACACCAACTTTAACCTTTTTCACTAACCCTGAATGAAAATACGGGATACTACATCTACAACTGACTTTTGCTCAAGATTTAGATTAACTTTAACTTGGTCCACTAACCCTGAGTGACCACATGGGGTAACACAATTTGCACAAGAATTCTAATATACAATTCCTGGAATTGTCGGTGAAATCAAGAGACACTTCTTTTTACACTATTTTACTATTTTTAACTTTTTTATTTTCAAGCCATTTTACTTTTTATTTATTCATATTATTTATATTCAATATATGTATGCACTATTTATTTATTTTATATTTCAATATATGCACGCACTATTTGTGAGATAATGAGTTATACACTCCTCTGATAGTACCACCTGGATCTATTACAGACAATTGTAGGTAGTTTTAACAGTTTTTAACTATTCATATTAAATAAATTAGTATTTTAATTAGTCCCAGATGGTGAGTGCCTGTCTTATTCCTTTTCTCTATTAACAATTATTTTTGTGACGGGGTGAGTCATATAATACACAGCACCCTCACCAAGTTTGAAAAGGAGGGAGAGCCACTACAAACTGTATTTACTTTAAAATTCTTAGATATGGTGAAAGCCATCTACCAATCATCAAAAGCTTTGCTTATTACCCAGAGACAATTATCCGAATGGTTTAAACTAGCAACATTTGGGTGACGTTTTAATCTCTTAAATCTGTCCTACACATCATTTACATAGCCACATCCACTTTTCAAAAAAGCCCTTTTTTGTAATTTTTTTTAAAGCCACAATTCTGGAGTGCAGGGCTGGACAATCCCCCCTCTTAGAGTTTAAAGATCACTATGAACAAATAAGTTTTGCCAGCAAGGATCATGAATAACTGGGAGCAAGATTATAACCAATAGTAAATAAGTACAATCTGCCTAAATGCCAATTCCTATACCATACACTTAAACAATATACAGTATTAAGCAATTTAGCAAGATCAAGAGCACTGACGTAACTAGAAATGACTGGGCCCCACAGTACATTTTTTGCAACCCCCTCCTCCCATGCAATGCCCACTCCTGTGGCTAGTCAAGATCACTCTCACAGACAAGGTGCAGCAGCCGCTTCGTCTGTTCCCTACAGTTTCTCTGTATATAATGTTATAATACTGTTGAGGGGCCCTGACAATAAAATTTTTTAGCTCTCCTCCTGGGTGGGCCCTTTCAAAGTTTGGGCCCCAAGCAGTAGCTTCCGTTATAGTTACGCTCCTGATCAAGAGGATATGTTAATGGAACCGATTTGTCTAAGGAAAGATCAGAAATAAATTATTAAAGGAGTTAAACAATGTAAGAAAAGCCACACACTGAAAAAATGGAGAGAAATACACTGCTCAAAAAAATAAAGGGAACACAAAAATAACACATCCTAGATCTGAATTAATTAAATATTCTTCTGAAATACTTTGTTCTTTACATAGTTGAATGTGCTGACAACAAAATCACACAAAAATTTAAAAATGGAAATCAAATTTTTCAACCCATGGAGGTCTGGATTTGGAGTCAGCCTCAAAATTAAAGTGGAAAAACACACTACAGGCTGATCCAACTTTGATGTAATGTCCTTAAAACAAGTCAAAATGAGGCTCAGTAGTGTGTGTGGCCTCCACGTGCCTGTATGACCTCCCTACAACGCCTGTGCATGCTCCTGATGAGGTGGCGGACGGTCTCCTGAGGGATCTCTTCCCAGACCTGGACTAAAGCATCTGCCAATTCCTTGACAGTCTGTGGTGCAACGTGACGTTGGTGGATAGAGCGAGACATGATGTCCCAGATGTGCTCAATTGGATTCAGGTCTGAGGAACGGGCGGGCCAGTCCATAGCATCAATGCCTTTGTCTTGCAGGAACTGCTGACACACTCCAGCCACATGAGGTCTAGCATTGTCTTGCATTAGGAGGAACCCAGGGCCAACCGCAACAGCATATGGTCTCACAAGGGGTCTGAGGAGGCAGGCTACCTCTGGCGAGCACATGGAGGGCTGTCCGGCCCTCCAAAGAAATGCCACCCCACACCATTACTGACCCAATGCCAAACCGGTCATGCTGGAGGATGTTGCAGGCAGCAGAACGTTCTCCACGGCGTCTGAAGACTCTGTCACGTCTGTCACATGTGCTCAGTGTGAACCTGCTTTCATCTGTGAAGAGCACAGGGCGCCAGTGGCGAATTTGCCAATATTGGTGTTCTCTGGAAAATGCCAAACGTCCTGCACGGTGTTGGGCTGTAAGCACAACCCCACCTGTGGACGTCGGGCCCTCATATCACCCTCATGGAGTCTGTTTCTGACCGTTTGAGCAGACACATGCACATTTGTGGCCTGCTGGAGGTCATTTTGCAGGGCTCTGGCAGTGCTCCTCCTGTTCCTCCTTGCACAAAGGCGGAGGTAGAAGTCCTGCTGCTGGGTTGTTGCCCTCCTACGGCCTCCTCCATGTCTCCTGATGTACTGGCCTGTCTCCTGGTAGCGCCTCCATGCTCTGGACACTACGCTGACAGACACAGCAAACCTTCTTGCCACAGCTCGCATTGATGTGCCATCTTGTTTAAGCTGCACTACCTGAGCCACTTGTGTGAGTTGTAGACTCCGTCTCATGCTACCACTAGAGTGAAAGCACCGCCAGCATTCAAAAGTGACCAAAACATCAGCCAGGAAGCATAGGAACTGAGAAGTGATCTGTGGTCACCACCTGCAGAACCACTCCTTTATTGGGGGTGTCTTGCTAATTGCCTATAATTTCCACCTGTTGTCTATCCCATTTGCACAACAGCATGTGAAATTGATTGTCACTCAGTGTTGCTTCCTAAGTGGACAGTTTGATTTCACAGAAGTGTGATTGACTTGGAGTTACATTGTGTTGTTTAAGTGTTCCCTTTATTTTTTTGAGCAGTGTACAATTTAAAATGGTACTCATAGTTTATCGAGCAAGGCATTTCCCAATGGAACTAGATTACAGCAGCTACCTTCAAGGGGTTGTCCAGTTTTCTATATTGAAGATCTATCCTAAGCATACTCAAGGAATAAATGTGGGTAAATAGCAACAATTTACTGTATAAAGCAATTTTAAACAATGTACTTGGACTTTTTGATAATCTCAGCAAATTGGTCCTGCTCCCAAATTAATACTGTTGACTTTTAAGGTCTGCCAGTAAGAATCACCCATAGTGAGATCAGTCATCCATGCTCTGCAAACACAGCAGTGAGACTCCTTATCGGTCAATAGCCAGTTGATACAGGGGGTTTAACACTGAAACACCAGGTCCACCATTAAAGAAAAATTCCTGCACAATGTTTTATTCTCTGACCTGTTAGAAGGGTACATGATGTAATCTGTAGTGAAGGCAATCTTCTTACCAGTGTCTGTATTTGTGAGTTATAACCTCTCTTCTGATACTCAGCTGTGTCATGTGACCAACTCTCTGCTCTCCAGCTGACACAGGACAGGAAGTCAGTTACTTCTCTATTCATTCCTATGAGACTGACATTGAGGCTCCCATAGGAATACATAGAGAAACTGACTTCCTGTCCACACATAAGATGCTGTGTCAGTTGGTGAGTCTGATTGCTGGTCACATGACACAGCTGAGAAGCAAAAGGGAGGTATAACTCACAAATACAGTTACTGGTAAGAAAAGAACATTGACTACAGTTTACATCATGCATCAGGTAAGAAGATTACATTCACTACACTTTACATCATGTACCTTTCTAGCAGGTCAGAGAATAAAATTTTTTTGCCGGAGTTCTTCTTTAAGCCAGTACCAGATGACTGCCTGCCGACTGATTGTAAAGTGAAGCAGTTGTAGAATAAAAAAAATAATAATAATCTAACTTCTGGAATTTCTTTACATGTAGCATTAGTATCTATAAACATACATATAACCCGTATAGATTTAGAACAGTTTAGGAGCTGCTATTAGTATTAACAAGTGACGAGGGCACGGCGATGGGAAGTAGAGGCATTCAGCAGGATGAGGAAAGCTGGAACACAGTCAGGCTGGGAACATGCGTAGGACAACTTTCATTAACACGAGCAGCAGGGGATCCCTTCCAGAGGCTTATGTGCCATGGATAATTCATTTCCTGTTGTACATATGACTCCTGACACATTGTCACTGACGGATAACATGACAAACGCCAGCAATTAGCACCCCCCCTTTTACAAGATTTGGCAGCTGCACCCAGCTCTGGCTCCCACCACACTACATGAAATAAGAAGGTCAGGGGACTACTGTCTGTTATTACAATAGAGACGTTCAATGCATCCAAGTGCAACACACTTAGCTTTGAATATTCATTGAAGAATGTTGCCGTTTGGCTGGTATAACAAAATACACAGTGGCTGAATTTCTGTCTTTCAGAAGATGAAGAGAAGAAGCTTTGTGCTTCAATAGTCCATTTACAATAGCTAAACGGATGCCATAAAAGGGCAAGAAAGGAAAAGTTATGACTGCTTTCACATTCTCCATTGACACCACTGGCCCAAATGTTATCATGTAAAGTGATAGTAGTGCTGGGAAAAAAATTACATTTAAGAAGGCATGCACTATATTAAAGTGTACCACCACCCCAAAACACAATACATCAAAACTTGCCACCTGATATATTTTTATTTTTGCCACCCATAATTTACATAAGCAATGCAGCAACACAGAATTATTAATAAAAACTTATTTTATGCAAACCATTTATGTAATCCATCACTGGGTTTTAAGCACCATCCTTGCACTCATCTTTATCTTATATCATTTATAAGACTTAGCTTTTACACCTTTATAGCATGATGTTTTCTTTTCCGTTACTGTTGGTGTACTGTAAGAGCTCACATGACAGTTATGGCTAGCTAAAATGTATGCAAACCTGTATCTCTCAAAAAAGAGAACACCCAGTGGCAAACACCCTGAAAAAGCTGGATGGATTTTTGGCTTAGCTATCTATAGGAAAATAGGGAGACACTTCCAAAGGTGGCACTAGCAAGATGGTTCTGTTTCTGTCACGGTCTCTCCTATGACAGGGGTCAGAAGATCTAAGAGACTGGCT
The DNA here is from genome assembly GCF_905171765.1 of Bufo bufo. NCBI lineage: Eukaryota > Metazoa > Chordata > Amphibia > Anura > Bufonidae > Bufo > Bufo bufo. The sequence continues at coordinate 589,333,375 of NC_053389.1, read as the reverse complement.
GCATGTGATGCAATCTGACAGCCTCTTTGGTTTCACTTGTTTCTGTGTTGTTGCTGGGAATGACCACACCTCTTGTCTCAGGTGTAGCTTAAGTGGTCATTCCAACTCCTCTATTTAACCTGGTCTCACCCATCATGCTATGCGGTTGATAGCTCCTTTTTGGTTGTGGAAGTGCTGGTGTTGGTTCTCCTCTGAGTTCCTGCTTGTCCACGTACTTCAGAGTTAAGTGTCTTTTCCTTATTTCTTGTATGTTTTATTCCCCTATCTTTTGGTATTAGGCCTGAGGGAGTCTCCTGTTCCTTCAGCTGGGAAGGAACAGGACTTCTTTGTCCTGACACTATTTTCCAGGGCCCTTCAGGGTCAGATAGGGCTCTAGGTTCCTGCTTATAAACATTCCTACCATCGAGGTCTGTTCATACTGATAGTAGTCAGGGCTCGGTTTAGGGATTCACTAGGTGGTGACCTTTCCCCTTTCCCTAGTTTCCAGGCCTAGTACCCTTCCCTCTTGTGTTCGTTGTGGAGTTTACTACCCACACAGCGCCGTGACAGTTTCTCTGGGAGATACCTCTTTGCATGTTATTTTCCCATGGAGTATTGCCAGTAACCCCCTAAGATGCATCCAAGACATCTTGCACAGCCAGCCAGAATCCTACTCCATACTAATGAGGGCCAAACATCCATACACAGCTGTCTGCAGATGGATATCTGGCTTGGTTATTTTCCCTTGTCATATTCTAAGGCTTGTTAAAAAGTTGACCTACAATGTTATTTGTAGGTCAACCTCCCCCTGAAGAAGCCTTGCGTGAAACGTACGTCGGGGTTGCTGGAGCACTACACAGGTACTTTGTCTATGGCTTTACAATTAACTACTTAGCTTCTGCTATCTATGTACTTTGATATATTTGCACTCTGCACTTTATATGCATATTTTGGTTACTATATATGATACCTTTACTTAGCCTCTATAGCTTTGCCTGACTACATGTATTTCTGATATCCTATTTGGCCCACATGCACATTAGTGCTATATTTATATATCCATTGTTTGTATCTATTTGCCATTTCAGGTATTAGTTGTGCTCCGTGTCATTTTGTGTGCTCATTTTCCACCATCTACTGTTTTCTATGTGTTTTTATTGTGATTTGTCTCATATGGAGACACTAATAAAATTTATATATTCATAATATTATTGAGTGCGAGCCCTATTTCTCTCTCTTTGGCCTACTACCATACGTGCTGGCTCTGCACGGGTACTCACTTTTGTGAGTCATTCATTATTGGTGCTACAATTTTATTTGCCTCGAAGCTCAAATTGGATAACAATGGGGCCGATATACTAAAGGTGCATTCACACTGCGCTGACCTGCTGTGTTTCTTCCCGAAAACTGCCTGCTCATCAGTGAAGAATAAGAGCTGAATTTCGATTAACCTCCACTGTAAGACGATGAGTGATGGCTACTGCCATAATAGAAATTCATTGTTTCTGGGTAGTAGATCACTGTTTATACAGCATGATCTGCTGCCCAGAAATGATGATTGAGGTGTTCGCACAATCATTTCACTCGATGAACGAGGGGTTTGCTCATTCATCAGGTGATCTGCGGCACCTTTACACCAGCAGATTATTGGGAATGAGCATTCGTACAAACGTTTGTTCCCAATAATCTGCCCGACAGTTGGAGTTACAAATATATGGCGCAGCCACTTAATAAATTTGGTGCATTTCCAGGCAATCTACGTGCCAGTAGCTGAAATCTACAAGAGCTAAGAGCTGGTGTAGATTCAACTATCATTTAGGCTAAAGTAACAGTAAGTCTGTTGGTCCATGGGAGGCCATACCCCTTCCACTTTTCTCTCTACCTTTGAAAAGAGAAGTGAAAAAAGTCACAAATATTGGTGCAAATATTGCATGTGTCATAATTTACAACTTTTTTACACCATCATGTAAAATCTTTAATAAAAGATGACTAATGGGTTATATTTAAACTCTAAACAATGTCCATACACAGACTTTTGATCAGTTTTTCATAATGGAGAAGGATTCACCAGACGCACAAAATCCACCATATTAATGTCCTCTATCCACCAGAGTCCTCTCCGCTTCTTCTTCTATGCTAGCTATCGTCAAACTCCACAGTAACTGTTTCTCACTCAGATTAATGGTTGTTTTATCATGTTACAAGGCTTATTGGACTTTGACTTAGAAAGCACCTTCCAAAAGGTGGCACTAGCAAGACTGTTTCTTTAGGATATACCCCTTTGCATACTATTTTCCCATGGAGCAGTGCCACCAAGTCTCCATAATGAAAGCCATTACCTCCCCCCTCCAGGCAGAGCTAAGTTGTCATAGAGGTTCTCTGATTTGGAGAATACAGTACCTACTAGGTTTAAGGGTTTCATGACAATAAGCTGATCACAATGATCAGCTGCAAACTGTGGAGAAATCTGGCAGTAAGTGTCCAATTTCCCTGCAGTGCCACTACAGGACAAATGAAGCATTACAGTCATCCATTCAAATCATTGACCTGTTCCTGTATTGAAGTTAGGAAAAAAATAGGTCGCACAGTTTTGCATTTAAGCAAGTCATCAAGAATTTACATAAATTCTGATTCTAAAGGCCCATATTTTCTCTCAAGCGATAAAACATGCCTTGCTACAATGTGAAAAGAAAGTGACCACAACTTCTGCTTATGTGCATTGATTCATGGAAAAGCTATTGCTGCAAATTTTGCTGTATACACATAATCACATCCCAGCTTCCAGAGTACTGTTAACCCATTATCTCAGCAAAGCTATGCCTATCTGCAGTGTCAGCGAAAAGTACAAAGCAAAGAACAGGCCACCGCTCAAAGAAAGAAGGTTCCTTCTGCCTAACGGATAGAATGGATCGGCCAGTCTTCTACAGTCATATAGATAACTTTCTTGCATACCTGAAAATGTTATGGGATGTGCAGAATAACACTATACACTGTACGTATATCAGGTGTATGTGAGAAAAGACCAGTACTTATATAGAAAGGTTTCTTAAATGTTTATGTTCCAAAACTTTTTGGGAAATTTTAAGTGTCTAGTAAAGAGGTACAGTTGACTGATAACCCTTTCCTGTATTTGGAAGCTTCAGGTCATTTAACCACATATGCAGTATGGCGAAGTCATTATGGCATCTAGGTGGTTGGAGAGTAGGAGTGGGCTCTGTGGCCCACAAATGTGATTCATCTCATAGAATGCCTTTCAGTTTACTACTAACAATATGCAATAATACTTTGGTATAGTGAGAGGTCTGAAGATCACATTGTGAAGTCCTCTAGGGGGACTAACAATTTTATAATGGCTTGATAATAAAATAACCTATTACATAAACTGCAAAGTGAACAAGGTAAAGAAGACAAGAAAAAAAAGGGTAGAATTTTTTTTTAATTGCCCACATTTGGTACTGTAATAATTGTACCGAACCATAAAATAGAGGAAACACATTATTTATGCCAAAGGGTGAATGGTGCAAAATTTAAAATGCATAAAAGAATGGCAAAATTAATGTTTTCTAATACTCAACCATGAAAGTTAAACAAGAATTTAAATTTACTTCAAAATCGTGCCAATGAAGAATACAATTTATCCCAAAAAACAAACAAAAAAACTTGATGCAGCTATGTCAATGCCCAATCCTGAATGAGTTAAACATCTGTGCACCATAGGACCATGCAGAGTGTAGTGTAGGTTGGTCATCAGGAGGTAAGTACCTGCACATAACCTCGAGAAACACAGCAACTTTGATGATTTTCCTTAAAAGGGCTGTGCAAGTATGGAGGAGTTTTGGTAACTCCCTCAATTGGCCGGACTTGTAAAATACAGCTTACTTATCTGTATCCCGGCGCTGGTTCCGCACTCCTCCTCTTCTCGGCCTGCAATGCTCCACTGGGCTCCCTGACTGATAACATTCAGTTTGACGCCGCTTGCAGCCAGTCTCTGGCCATAGGGATGACCAGCTCCACTTTTCACACTAGCGTCGGGGCTCCGCTTGTGAGCTCCGTTTGAATGCATCAGTCTGGCAGCGTTTAGCCTCCGCTCCGCTCAGCAGGCGTTCGGGTGTCCGCCTGGCCGTGCGGAGGCAAACGGATCCATCCAGACTTACAATGTAAGTCAATGGGGACGGATCCGTTTGAAGTTAACACAATATGGCTCAATTTTCAAACGGATCCGTCCCCCATTGACTTTCAATGTAAAGTCTGGACGGATCCGTCTGAACAACTTTCAGACTTAGAGTTTTTACTAAACTATAATGCAGACGGATCCGTTCTGAACAGATCCAAACGTCTGCATTATAGGAGCGGATCCGTCTGTGCAGACACCAGTCGGATCCTCTCTGAACGCTAGTGTGAAAGTAGCCTAAATCAGGCATCCTCAACCTGCGGCCCTCCAGCTGTTGTAAAACTACAACTCCCACAATGCCCTGCTGTAGGCTGATACCTGTAGGCTGTTCGGGCATGCTGGGAGTTGTAGTTTTGCAACAGATGGAGGGCCACAGTTTGAGGATGCCTGTGATAAATGGTCACATGACACAGGAGGATGTGGTCACCGCCATTGCCAGTGATTAGTTGCAGGCGGCATCAAACCAAATGTTTTCAGTGAGGGAGCACAGAGGAGCATCACAGGCCCGGAGGAGATGGAGCGGAGCGCCATCAGGAAGCAGATAAGTAAGCTTCTCTTTAAAGGTCCGGCCAAGTAGGGGGGTTTGCAAAAAAAAAACAAAAAAAAAACCAACCCATTCTTGCACAATCCCACTGAGATGTGTTTTATAAAAATATTTAGCATGGCCGCTTAGCAAATTTTCTGAATTTCTTAAATACTAAATAAATACTCTGCTAAAATTCTAGTGCACATATGTGGATTAATATATTAGATCTATTTCAGTAGTTACAAAGTTTTAATGATAAAATTCAATAACATTTTGTAAAGGTATGGAGTAGTAATAAAAAAAAAAAGCCCACTGACTGCTGACACAAAGAGAAGAAGCACTCACCTAAGCGCTGTGCTCCTTTGGCACTGATCGGCTCTCCAGAGAGGTGGGGTTAGCTGAAGATGGTCTCATCGACCCCTATGAGCCTGAGTTTAAAGAAGAGAGATAATCACAGCTGATGGGCCTAGCGCTTAGCTGAGTGCTTTTGGCCTTTTGTTTTAGCGATCGTGAGGGTCTCCACACCTGGACCTTCACAATCAAAACTTTTGATATGTCACTATAACGTGTCAAAAGTTTTTTTTGAAAGTGCAATTACTCTTTAACCTTCTGACAATGATGAAGTCAGCATTTGGTAAAGGAAACAAGGAGCATTTGCTATATTACCTTGCAAAATCCAGATCAGCTTCACGGGACATAGTGATGTTGGTGAGGTTCTGCTGGAGGACAAATATATTTCTACACATCTTTTTGATGCCCGATTCACTGATGCGCTTGAAATACTGGGATCCATTAATGAGAATGCAGGAAATTAAATGGCCTAGACCTATGGAAGAGAATGATTATTCAGCCTAAAGGTTAATAATACATTAGAACACAAAAATCTAGAAAAAGTATTTTTTACTATTATTACTGTACATTAAATAGACATTCCAATCATATGGTGGTTTGGCATATTGTTCATAATGGCCATATCTTGGCATAGCGATTGCAATAAGCAAGTGCTGACATTTATGTACTCAGTTGTGGATGCAGGTTTTGCTAAACTGTCAAGAGGAAGTAACATTATATCAATAGTCACGTTAAATTGGCTTCTTATCAACCGTGGCTTTGTAAGAAGTGAATATGGAGTCTGATCCAGTGGTCACTTTTGCAAAGCTGCCAATGACTATGCCCTTGAATAGTGAACTCTGGCATAATACAAATGTAATACAGTTAGTATGGTTGTAGCCCGGTGTGCAGCAAACTATCAATTCTCCCTAATAGTCTGCAGAAAACAGCCTATAATCTAGTGAAATCTAAAGATATATGAAGAGGCTCAAAGTCACTGTCTGAGATGCTTATTACACAGTGCTGAGGCCTACCAATTCAGCTGTTGACATCACTCACCAACATCTGGCTGTCTGCTCCCTTCTCAACCTGAGCATTAGGAAAGGAACAAAAGGAAACAAACTATTTTTATTTTTCTGCCCCCAGTGGTGCTCCGTCCACTCTGTGGCTGCCCCAAAACATTGTCCAGTCATTTGGTTGGACAGTCGCTATAACAGATTTCAAAACACTAAAGGTGTATTCCTAACCTTTCAACAAACTTTGCATTAAGAATAGCAGAGTGTCTGTACATGAGGGATATCACCTTTTGCTGGCCATTATATGACTTGTATTTGGCATTTTTTTTAAATCAGTTTCCCCCTATGCATGCTGAATGTCAGCAGTTATCCCAGACCTAACCTGGTGGGTAGAAATTAGCACCATCCACTGCAAAACTGAGATATAAACTATTAAGCTATTATACTGCAGCAGTTTCTTTTGCTGTGCCTGTCTCTGACTTCCAGCTCACTCCTCCCCTACCCCTCTCCATAGATTGTTATTGACATGAGTAATCTGATCCTTCAGTGAGCTAGATGGATTCAAAGCAAATTTCAAAGAGAAAAGCATTTAACAGCTGATAACATGAGAACTAGACAGTTCTTTCTGATACGATATATTTCAAAGTTTCTTATGGTCGCTTATACTATTGATTTATGCAAAGTTGTGTGGCCATTTAAGCTATATTCAAAAGCCTGTGAGCTTTAAAGGACATTAGGAAATACTGCATAAATGGACCCATCAGTTGAAACTAGGGCTGCAGCTATCGGCTATTTTTGTAATCGAGTATTCTATCGATTAATCCAGCGATTAATCGAGTACTGTAATAACAAAAAACTAGTTAAAAGAATGTTTTTCTTTACAAAAACTCATCATTCCCCCCGTGCCATCAGCTGCCCCCTCAGTGCGATCAGGCTCCCCCTCCAGTGCTGCCAGCTTGCCCCCCAGTGCCACCAGCTTTCCCTCGAGTGCCACCAGCTGTCCCCCAGTGCCACCACCTGGCCTTCAGTGCCACCATCTCCCGTCCTAGCCATGTTCCCAGCGCCAGTGAAATTAAATACTTACCTCTCCTGTAGGGGCGCCTCTCCACTGCAACTCCTTCTCCGCGCACTGCACTGTCGTCCTGACGTCAGAAAGTGTCAGGTCATGATGCATGCACTATGTATGACATGACGATGTGTTGGGATATAGTGCAGCGCGGTACGGGCCGGCGGGGGAACACGGAGCGGTGAGTAATAACAAGTGCTTCACTCCTGCTCCGTGGTCACATGACTCAAACAAATCTTTTGCATCGAGGATTTTTTGTGTCGAATTACTCAATTCAATCGAGCAATCGTTTCAGCCCTAGTTGAAACAAACATTTTTTGATATGATGTATGATTCACAAGATTCATATCATATCATAGCATTATGATGGGCTTTATTACTACTGGGGGTCTATGGGGAACATGATTACTAGTATGAGCACTATGGGAGCATTATTACTTCTGGGGCACAGTGGGGACATGTTGGTGGCACTGTAGGAGCACTATTACTACCATGTGTGCTCTAGCATAGAATTATTCCTATTGGTGGGACTTTTGGGAGCACTATTAATGTGGGGGCAACTTGGTACAGTATCAGCTTACCACAATTATTTTTGGGGGACGTTATGTTTACACTATTAGTGTCAGATGCACTATTTGCTAGGCGCAGTTATTTTAGGGCACTGTGTGCCAATAATTATTGAAGGGCACTATCTGCATGGAATAAAAAGATGAATCCAGCATGGAAGTTGAAAATGTTGTGGGTTCCTTTATTCAATATAGTACAGATCCATACAGTGACAGCATCACCTCAGTGTTCCAAGTGATCGTCTACGTGTTTCGAACAAACGTGTTCTTAATCATGACTGATCAGAAATTTCCAAATGGCAATGGTTATAAAGGCTAGTCACAACCACTCCTCCCATCAACAGATGGTGATTAGAAGCAGTAGATTGCGACACACTCAAGCCAGAGCCAATAGGAAAATCTGAAGCTAACATTAGTGTAAGATAAAATTGTGTGAAAACCAAATTCGTGCACTTAAAATGTGTACTATTTAGGCTCTCAGGTCTAAATCAGGAATAACAATACATATAAACTAGTCTCACATAAAAAAATGGAAAGAATGGGTTCCTGAAAAACCGCATGGTCTGAACAGTGGTTTCCGATATTAAAAGCACAACATAAAATGCAAATCAAACATGCCAGATTTATCTTCATAATTGCTCCTCTGAGTGGAATAAACAAATAAATAAATAAGTACACCAGGAATGGACTCAATCCTAATACAAATACATAAGTTCTTTTTTCAGATTCAAGCCATTCGGATGCCTCGTTTTTAATCGAAGAATCCAGAAGGCTTCCCTCTGTGTTAAACGCTTTTGGAAATTGCCCCCTCGAATAGAAGGCAAAACTCACTCAATTGCAAAAGCGGAAAATGTTCGTAAGCTCCTATTATGTACCGAAATGAAATGCCTAGCTGCATTCGAAATATACGAAGAATAGGTGACATAGTTTAAATGTTCCAGGATTCAGTTTTTTTATTTTCTTATAGTACTTCCGACATAAAGGAGGTCACATTGTGTGCATCTGATAACATAAATAACCCCAGTGGTATTGCAATTAATGTAGGACCTAATGGGGAAAGTTAGAGTATGTTCAGAATCCTGAAACGTTTTGGTGGCCAGGACATAACCGCAAGTCTTGCAGGGATGGCTGCCGCACCGTGTGAACCCGGTATATTTTAGCCTGGTGCTGACCTTAGTTCTCTTTGGAGTGGAAGTGAAGAGTGAAGGGGATAGTGAAGAAGCCAGCGTGGGAGACCGTCTAGCTGCCACTCTATAACTATCCTGCAGAAAGCCATGTAAAATGTAATCTTCATGTAGGATCGACATACATTCCGATACCACCTGTTTAACCTGCTGGAATTGGTTGCTGTACGTAAGAACCAAAGTAGGCAGGTTATTGTGATCTTTCCCACCTGCTGTATTCGCACCATCCCCAACCTCATCAGTCCTCCTGAAAAGTAGTGTCTCACGATTTTTCATCTGTGCTATTTTTTCCGCTCTTTTAATCATCCAACTAGCATAACCCCTTGCCAACATACGTGACGCGATGATACAGCACTCCATAATGAAGACAGCATCATCGCTACAATTTCTGCTAGCACGCAACATTTCGCCTACCGGTATGGACTTGATAGTATGCATTGGATGATGGCTGTTGGCTCTCAAAATCGCATTGCCAGCAACCGGTTTACGATAAGTAGATGAATGTATATTCGAATGGGGGATACCCGTGAGAGTTAGATCGAGAAAATTAATCTTAGACCTATCCTGTGAATAAGTGAATCTCAAGTTGTAAGGATTGTCATTGAGATAGCGCATGAAATCAGGTATGGCAGGCACATCACTGCTCCAGATGATAAGCAGGTCGTCGATGTACCTGGCATACCAATCCAGCGCCGCCACAAAAGGATTATCTGTGGTATATACATTTCCTCCCAGTATGACATGGTTAAATTCGCTAGGGAGGGGGAAAATTTGGCCACTGCAATACCACTGGGGTTATTTATGTTATCAGATGCACACAATATGACCTCCTTTATGTCAGAAGTACTATAAGAAAATAAAAAAACGGAATCCTGGAACATTTAAACTATGTCATCAATTCTTCGTATGCTAATATTTCGAATGCAGCTAGGCATTTCATTTCGGTACATGATAGGCGCTTACGAACATTTTCCGCTTTTAGAATTGAGCGAGTTTTGCCTTCTATTCGAGGGGGCAATTTCCAAAAGCGTTTAACACAGAGGGAAGCCTTCTGGATTCTTCGATTAAAAACGAGGCATCCGAATGGCTTGAATCTGAAAAAAGAACTTATGTATTTGTATTAGGATTGAGTCCATTCCTGGTGTACTTATTTATTTATTTATTTATTTGTTTATTCCACTCAGGGGAGGAATTATGAAGATAAATCTGCCATGTTTGATTTGCATTTTTTGTTTTGCTTTTAACATTGGAAACCACTGTTCAGACCATGCAGTTTTTCAGGAACCCATTCTTTCCATTTTTTTATGTGAGACTAGTTTATATGTATTGTTATTCCTGATTTAGACCTGAGAGCCTGAATAGTACACATTTTAAGTGCACGAATTTGGTTTTCACACAATTTTATCTTACACCAATGTTAGCTTCAGATTTTCCTATTGGCTCTGGCTTGAGTGTCGCAATCTACAGCTTCTAATCACCATCTGTTGATGGGAGGAGTGGTTGTGACTAGCCTTTATAACCATTGCCATTTGGAAATTTCTGATGAGTTAAGAACACGTTTGTTCGAAACGCGTAAACGATCACTTGGAACACTGAGGTGATGCTGTCACTGTATGGATCTGTACTATATTGAATAAAGGAACCCACAACATTTTCAACTTCGATGCTGGATTCATCTTTTTATTCCTACAAGTTCACGGTCTTACCAAGGTTTCCGTGCATCAGGGAAGTCAATCCAAGGGATAGAGGCAGCAGGTGAGCTGGATATTGTTCACAATTTCAACACTATCTTTTGTGTCTTTTGTAATATTTATGTATTTAATAAAATTACTGATTATTTTAGCCTGTTTAGTCTTAGTTTGCTTTTTTAGGATTACTTTATGATGCTGAGCTGGTATGTTTAAGTGGTGAAAATTATTAGTGCCCCCCATTTTGGACTGTGGTATCTTATGTGCCCCCCCCCCCCCTATATATTGCTCCTATAATCGCCACTGAAGACAGGGAGTTAATATAAAAAGAAAAAGGAAAATTGCTGTTCTTAAGGGGTTAAAGGGAACCTGTCATCAACTTTATGCTGCCCATACTAAAGGCAGAATAAAGTAGAGACAGGTGAGTTGATTTCAGCTGTCTGTCATTTATAAGTTAAAAGTAAGGGGTTGCCGAGAACCAACATCACATCATTGCAGACTGGGCCTGGAAAAGAGTCATGGCCACCTGAGAAGAGTCCTGGTTATTCATGAATTCCTGCTCTCCCTGCCCACCTGATGATTGACAGTCTTCTACCTAGTTTTCTCCCTTTCTCTCTAGTAGAGAACTGTCAATCATCAGCAGATGGGCGAGGAGAGCAGGAGATTATGGCTAACCTGGACTCTTCTCAGGTACATTTGACCCTTTTTAAGGCTGCAATGATTAAGATACTGGTTCTCGGCAACCACTTACTATTAGCTCATGAGTGACACACCGCTGAAATCAGCATTTCTGTCACTACTTTATACTGCCCTCAGTCAGCTCAGCATAAAGTTGATGACAGGTTCCCTTTAAAACACCATAAAACTATAAAAATGTGGTACAGCTGTAATTGCACTGACCCAGAGAATGAACATAATTTGTCAGTTTTTCCACATAGGAAACGTCATAAAAATGAAACTGTGGTGGAATTACATTTCTTTTGCAATTCTATCCCATTTGGATATTTTTTTTTCAGCATTCCACTACATTATGTGCAATATTAAATTATGTAATTAGAAAGTGCAAATTGGTAAGCAAAAAAACAGCTCTCATATGGCTATGTGAACAGAAAAATAAAAAAAGTTATGGCTCTGGGAAAGCAGGGAGTAAAAAACAAAAAAACAGAAAATCGCTGTGTCAGGAAGGGGCTAAAGATGACTTCACCAGCCATAGCTTATTTTTCCATTAATGTAGCTGTATAAGGCCTTTTTTTTATTATAGAAAATGTCTTATTTTTTGGGCACATTTTGGGAGTACAAATAAATTACTGTGCAATTTATATAATTTTATTTATAATTTTTTGATTATTATAGGTTCATGCTAAATAACTTGCTAAGTAAATTGCTATTTTACAACTTTCATACTTATAATGTATGAGCATACTCCTGTAGACGGCACTCAGGAAATCTGGTGACCCAACCGAGGAGGGAAGTCAACTTTGATTATGCCATAGTCATGGACCATTGTGATCAAATGGTTAAACACTTGAGATTGGCGTTTCCTGTAGTCAGGAGTCTGCTGTAAGAACAGGAACTGTTAGTAACAGCCTGTTCTTAGCGCAGGAGCTCTCAGGGAAGCGCTCACTACGTTCTTCTTTAGAGACGCCAAAAGATGTTACTGTAGATTCAGTACGAGCAAAAGATGGACAGTTATTAAGAAGTTAAGAAAATGATAATATAACAAGGAGAGCAAAATAACACAAAACACATGTAAAATGATACCTTCAAAGATGTACTGGAACTTGTGCTGCTGGAGACTGGCACCCATTGCCTCTTCTATTCCACTTACGTCCTTGTTCAGTCTCACAATAAGAGGGTCATAATCCATGCTTTCTGCATTAGCTACAATTGCGTAGTTTCCTTGCTTGGCCAAGGGAATAAGATAATGGAAGCAGTGAACTCTGAATAAAAAAAATTTATAAAATAAAAACATCAATGCATTTTTATATATCGTGACGACTGACATATTCTCCACATTTTATGTTATCTTTCAAATGTCATTTTGAAAATGAAAACATGAAAACGTTTATGATTAAATGTTATAAATGTGGTGTGAGCACCAAAATAAAACAGTGTATTAGGGTCAGATAATGTGGAGCTTAAGGAAAATTCCATTTCTCGGTGCTTTAAGGACACAGTGCCGTAGGTCACATTTTCTATAACCTCAGCCATGTCACTGGGACAGATTTTAATTTACCTGCATGGAGTTTCTCAAAGATCACCTGGAAAATAAACCTTGTGATTGATGCCTTCACAGTACACTCTTAATTCCTAGCACCGAGAACGAAAACTCTCTTATGAAAGGCTGACCCCTTGGGTCACACACAAAATGTCAAATGCCTTTCAGTCTGGCACGTTACACGTAAACTTGCAGACGCTTCCCTCTGTGAACTTTTCAGAGACCTCCCTATTATAGAGAAACTTGTATTAGAAATGTTTTAGACAAGATTGCAGCAAACAGGAGCTTAAGTTGCTCTGACTGCAACCTTTAGCCACTAAACCTTGAAAAACAAGAAAAAAAATAACATTATCTGCTCAAGAACGTTTGCCTGCAGACCTTCATGGACATCTGCAAAATGCTGCGGAAAGCAGATAAACAGAAATACTGCAGTCAGAGAAGTGCCTTCTTCCTCCCTGCCTCTCCATCTTTGGCTAGAGATCGGCTCTGTGCATGAGCTCACAGGCAGACAGGAAAGTTCAGGAATGGGCGTAGCTTAACACTGCATTCACTTCAATAGACATCCCGAATAGTGTAAAAGAGGTGGAAGCTGCAAAACTTCAATGGCTTTTTACAAAACCTCCCCTCTGTGTGTGCAGGATACTGGACAGTACTACACAACTGACACTACAGAAAGTGCTATCCAGCTTTTCCAGGTGCCTGAATGTCAAGTTTGACTATATAGCCAGAAGGGATTTCTCACTGCCTGTCTAGGCAAATATGACATTCATCAGTGTGGGAAAGTAGGATTACAAGTCTCGTGGAGTTGTCCATAAGACTATAATGTTACCCATTCATTGTATGCTCAGGTTATGTGTATACTTCCATAAGGTTGAAACACCATTGACCTTTCTGTTATTACTTCTTGTTGAAAAACAATAAAAAAATAATTTTAAATTATAATGTTACCCATTCATAGTGCAAGTAACCAAGCTTTCCCAAGAGCCTGAAAGGTAAATCTGCCCAGCTATGACACTATTTATGACCAAGGAGGGGCCTTATCTTGGTAGATTTGGTATTGAGCTGTCTATTACAGTTCCAACCCAGCTTTCCCAAGACCCTAAAAGGAAAAACTGCCTAAATATGGCGCTACCATATTTTTCACCCTATAAGATGCAACTCCACCAAAGTGGGGGAAAAATGTCAGTGCATCTTATGGGGGGAATATTGTGTGCTTCTGTTGTGGAAGCGCTCGTTAGTACAGGAGAGCTGGGAAGCGATGAATGCAGCGATGCCCAGGCTCTGTACTCACAGCTTTCTGGTACTTGGCAGCTCGCCGTGCTGTGACCTCACACTGTGCAAGTCAGGTCACAGTATAGCGTGCGGCAGGAAGAAGAAGTAGGAAGCTGGATCCTAGGAGCAGCGGCATCTGAACATGGGGGTCAATTACATGGAGATCTGGTCTGAGGTCTGATTGGGTGACTTATGGAGGTCTGATTGGGGCTCATTCATATGGAGGTCTTATCTGAGGTCTAATTGATAAAAAAAAATTAAATACAATTTTTATTTTCCTCCTCTAAGTCCTAGGTGCTTCTTATATGGCGAAAAATATGGTATATAGAAGTGACAAGAGGGATTTATTTTGGTAGATTTTGTATTCTGCAGTCTAATACAGTTCCATATGAGTGTAGCCCAGCTTTCCTATGGCCCTGACAGGTAAATCTGTCTGGCTATGGCAATATTTAGGAGTGAAGAGGAGTATTCATTTTGGTAGATTTAGTATTCTGCAGTCTATTGCAGTTCCACATGGTTGTAACCCAGGTTTACTAGGACCCTGAAAGGCAAACCTGCTTAGCTATGGCACTATTTGGGAGCAAGGGGAATAATTTATATTGGTAGACTTGTTATTTAGCAGTTCTTATCAGATCCATATAATTTATTTATTTTACTCCTTTGTGCCAACATATTCTGCAGCGCATCAAGTTACCTAGCTTTCTCTGGACCCTGAATGACAAATCTATCTAGCTATGCCACAGTAATGAGGATTTGTCACTGGGATTCTTACTTCGCTTTTCCTGGCCCCTGGCTAACAAGTCCAGCTATTTATTCTACAATGCTTAGGATTTAGCAATTCATACACAGACTGAGCTGGCATTCTGCAGTCTGGGAAAGCTGGGTAACAACCTCTGTGCAGTGGTGACGGGGCATATTGGTTATATAAAATATACACAATGCCACCCTGATGATGTGGGCTTCTATCACATGGTGCCAGGGCAAAATAATCAGCTGTCACCCAGCTTCTCCAGGACCCCAAACAGCAAGCTGGTCTAGCTATATGAATGGATCTATCACTACATAGATCCTAATTATAAAATCAGGACAACCCTGATCTCCAGCATACCTCCACATGCTACCCAGCTTTTCAAAGCTGCTGAAAGGCAAAAGGAATTATCACTGAGTAACTGGGCTGATTAGTTATTCAGCTGTATGGTGCTGTTAAAGGGGTTCTCTGTGTTCAGGGCTTCTTTATACTTTGACTACATGAGTGGAGCATCAGAGCATTTCCTTGCTCCGATGCTCCCCCTTGCCATGCTGCATCCCGAGGATCTGTTTGTTGTGTGCCGGTCACGCACCGGGCTTCACATCACTATGCTAAGCAGAGACTTCTGCCTAGCAGTGAGTCGGTGATGTCACTGGCACAGATGGGTGGTTTATAGCGCTGCCGGTAGCATAGTGTCCACCTTTTCTTTGGGACATTGGTACAAACAGCTCAAAGAACACCCAAGCAGAGATTTTTGATGCCCCTAATCTGTTATATTGAGACAAATTAGGCATTCTCAGTGACCAAGAGTGTATGCATAAAGAGTTACGAGCCAGCAAACATTCCCAAGCACAGCGCAGTGAGGAGGTAAAGTCAAGTGGTGAGATGCGCGATCTGACGGCTGTTTCTTCAGCGCTTGTTCTCCTACTCAACTCCCGATACCGAAACACAGGTAATCCCAGCAGAGGTCAGAAACAGCAAGCAGGGGTGAGAAGCGCTAGTGCGCAAATCAACTGAAGTTATTGGTTAAATCCTTGGCACACATTTTCTATTAGTGGCAATAGACAGTATAATAGCACTGTAGATCCATATGGACATTGCTAATGGCCGCAAAGTCAAGTACAAACTGATTGCAATTAACAACATTCACATAATGTGACTCTGCATAACGATATAGCCGTTATCAGTTGAAATATATTAGTCCTATATGCGAGAGCTTTGCATATACAGTAGTTCACAACAAGGGACCGTGACAGCATTGATGAATATTAATATACTAGCAGAAGGACCCGGCTTCATACAGGTATATTTCATCTATTTCATTTAATGTTTGTGTGTATCGTTAAAAGATATCGACAGTATCCGCTAAAACAGTGACATCTACAGTACCCTGCCCCTTTAACAGTGACCTCCATAGCGTCCGCCCCTTTATTAGAGACCTCCACAGTACCCTGTCTCGTTAACAGTGATTTCCACAATATCCTGCCCCCTTAACTGTGACCTCTACAGCACCCACCCCTTAACACTGACCTCCATAGTGGACCAACCCCTTAACTGTGACCTCTACAGTTCTCTGTCCCCTTAACAGAGACCTCCCAGCAGCCCGCCCTTTTAACAGTGACCTCCACAGCATCCCACCCCCTCATCAGTGACCACCACAGCAGCCCGCCCCTCTAACAGTGACCTCCACAGCGGCTGCCCCTTTATTAGTGACCTCCACAGTACCCCAGCTCCTTAACAGTGATTTCCACAACACCTCGTCCCCTTAACAGTGGCCTCTACAGCAATCTGCCCCTTATCACTAACCTCCATAGCGGACCGTCCCCTTAACTGTGACCTCCACAGCAGCCTGCCCCTAGGGTGGCCAGAGGTCCGGTTTTAGGCCGGACCTCTGGCGCAGGGCCTGTACAGACACAGGGATGTTCTTTTTAACAGCTCACTCTCAGACAGCAGCCCTGTGCTCTCTGAGCGTGAGCTGCAGGGAGATAGTCACCCTTCCTCCCACCCCTGCAGCTGACAGAAGTTGTTTTTTACCTTCATTTTTTCAATCCCAATCGGTTTCGGAGGAGGGCAGGGACATGGCTTAGCAGGACCTGGGGGCGGGGTTTTTAAGTCTGTCTTTTGAGGGTGGCCTGAATGGCCAACCTACCTGCCCCCTGAACGGTCACCTCCACAGCACTCCGCTCCATTAACATTGTCATGCACAGCGCCCTGCCCCTTTGAAGCTGACCTACAGCAGTGAAGAAAAATGGCTGGGTTGTTATGGAAACATGGTGTAAAACTGTGTGCATGTGGAGACTAAGGGCCTGCAAGCTTCTATTGGCTGATAAGGGTCATGTGACCAGGCTTCTATTGGCTAATGCATTTTTGGGAATATCTCACGCAGGGATGTCCTTTTAAACAGCTCACTCTTAGACAGCAGCACAGTGCTGTCTGAGCGTGAGCTGCAGGGAGAAAGTCACCATCCCTCCACCCCTGCAGCTGACAGAAGTTGATCTTTACCTTCATTTTTTCAATCCCTGTCGGCTGCAGAGTGGGAGGGGCATGGCCTAACCGAATCAGGGCATGGCTTAGCTAAGTCCGTCTTTTGAGGGTGGCCTGATTAGCCACCCTACCTGCCCCCGAACTGTGACCTCCACAGCACTCCGCTCCCTTAACAGTGTCATCTACAGAGCCCTGCGCCTTTAAAGCTGACCTGCAACAGTGAAGAAAAATGGCTGGGTTGTTATGGAAACCTGGTGTAAAACTGTGTGTATGTGGAGACTAAGGACCTGCGAGCTTCTATTGGCTGATAAGGGACATGTGATCGTGTGTATAGCAGTTGGGATATGAAGACCTGCAGGCTTCAATTGGCTAATGTAGGTCCCATTTTTTGGGAATATCTCAGGAATGGTACATGCTGGAGAGCTGAGACCCGGTCTAAAACCTTCCCGGACACCTGATGTACCTGTGTGCCAAATTTCGTGATTGTAATGCGACGGTGCGGATTCCTTTAGCGGACATACAAGTGAGTTTTAATGAATGTGGCTAAAGTGTATGGCGACTTAAAATGGAACTTTCTATTTATTAAATATACACTGCTCAAAAAAATAAAGGGAACACAAAAATAACACATCCTAGATCTGAATTAATTAAATATTCTTCTGAAATACTTTGTTCTTTACATAGTTGAATGTGCTGACAACAAAATCACACAAAAATTAAAAAATGGAAATCAAATTTTTCAACCCATGGAGGTCTGGATTTGGAGTCACACTGAAAATTAAAGTGGAAACACACACTACAGGCTGATCCAACTTTGATGTAATGTCCTTAAAACAAGTCAAAATGAGGCTCATTAGTGTGTGTGGCCTCCACGTGCCTGTATGACCTCCCTACAACGCCTGTGCATGCTCCTGATGAGGTGGCGGGCGGTCTCCTGAGGGATCTCCTCCCAGACCTGGACTAAAGCATCTGCCAACTTCTGGACAGTCTGTGGTGCAACATGACGTTGGTGGATAGAGCGAGACATGATGTCCCAGATGTGCTCAATTGGATTCAGGTCTGGGGAACGGGCGCGCCAGTCCATAGCATCAATGCCTTCGTCTTGCAGGAACTGCTGACACACTCCAGCCACATAAGGTCTAGCATTGTCTTGCATTAGGAGGAACCCAGGGCCAACCGCACCAGTATATGGTCTCACAAGGGGTCTGAGGATCTCATCTCGGTACCTAATGGCATTCAGGCTACCTCTGGCGAGCACATGGAGGGCTGTGCGGCCCTCCAAAGAAATGCCACCCCACACCATTACTGACCCAATGCCAAAACGGTCATGCTGGAGGATGTTGCAGGCAGCAGAACGTTCTCCACGGAGTCTCCAGACTCTGTCACGTCTGTCACATGTGCTCAGTGTGAACCTGCTTTTATCTGTGAAGAGCACAGGACACCAGTGGCGAATTTGCCAATCTTGGTGTTCTCTGGCAAATGCCAAACGTCCTGCACGGTGTTGGGCTGTAAGCACAACCCCCACCTGTGGACGTCGGGCACTCACGGAGACACATGCACATTTGTGGCCTGCTGGAGGTCATTTTTCAGGGCTCTGGCAGTGCTCCTCCTGTTCCTCTTTGCACAAAGGCGGAGGTAGCGGTCCTGCTGCTGGGTTGTTGCCCTCCTACGGCCTCCTCCACGTCTCCTGATGTACTGACCTGTCTCCTGGTAGCGCCTCCATGCTCTGGACACTACGCTGGCAGACACAGCAAACCTTTTTGCCACAGCTCGCATTGATGTGCCATCCTGGATAAGCTGCACTACCTGAGCCACTTGTGTGGGTTGTAGACTCCGTCTCATGCTACCACTAGAGTGAAAGCACCGCCAGCATTCAAAAGTGACCAAAACATCAGCCAGGAAGCATAGATACTGAGAAGTGGTCTGTGGTCACCACCTGCAGAACCACTCCTTTATTGGGGGTGTCTTGCTAATTGCCTATAATTTCCACCTGTTGTCTATCCCATTTGCACAACAGCATGTGAAATTGATTGTCACTCAGTGTTGCTTCCTAAGTGGACAGTTTGATTTCACAGAAGTGTGATTGACTTGGAGTTACATTGAGTTGTTTAAGTGTTCCCTTTATTTTTTTGAGCAGTGTAATTTCATTTTCATGTGAAATATATACTGTATAACCACACTGAGCTCTACATTGAGATGATGAATGTTGGTAGTAGGGTTGTCACGATACCAACATTTTTATTCAATTTAGATACCATAAAAAAGTATTGCGATATTCAATACCAAAAAAGCTGCGTGTATTCAGCATTTTATTGAACGTCCGGCCCATAATCGAACAGTTCTATCCTATTTTTTTTGGGGGGGGTGGCAAAATTTAAAATAAAATGGCAAATTGCGCATTTTTTTTTGTTACGGCGTTCACCGCATAGGAGATTTTTTTTATATTTTAATAGTCTGGATGTGGCAATATGTAATATGTTTATTTATTTTATATGTAAAATTGGGAAAGGGGGTGATTTATACTTAATATTTTTGTGTTATAAAAAAAAACTTATTTTATTTTTCTATTTAATAACTATTTCGCCCTTAGGGGATAGAACCTAGGATCTTTGATCTTTTGATCCCTTGTCCTATTCACCCTAATAGAGCTCTATTTGGGTGAATAGGACTTCACACTCTCCCTGCTGCCCTGTGCACACAGCAGCAGGGAGATTACCATGGCAGCCAGAGCTTCAGTAGCATCCTGGCTGCCATGGTAATCGATTGGAGACCCAGGAACCCAGGATTACACTGCTGGGGCTCCAATCACAACTACCAATGCACCACCAATGAAGAGGGCGGAGGTGACCCTGTGGCCACTACCACCAATGATTTAATACTGGGGGGGTTGGGGGCGCACTGCGCCACCAATGCGATCACACCTGAGGGGTTAACTGCCGCTGATCGCAGCTCCCATAGAGGTCGGGTGCCGGCTATGTGATTCTGCAGCCGGCACCCGCCTCCTGTATCTGTATTAATGGATTACTTATCTTCATTGGTGGTGCAGTGGGCACAGCCCCTCCCCCCCTCCTCCCCTCTCTCTCCTCATTGGTGGCAGCAGCACAGGGGGAGGGATAGAGTGACTTTTTCCCCTGTGCTGCTGAGGAGAACTTGGCGTGCGCTGAGAGCAGCGCGCTCCATGTTCTCTGATAATAGGCTGCGCAGTAGGTAAATGCCAAATCCCGGTATCGAATCGATACCGGTACAAAAGTATCGATTGCGTATCGATAATTTGATACCCAGTGCAACCCTAGTTGGTGGTAGTGTTGAGTAACGCATTCAATGCGGAATTTGGTCCAAAGGTTAGGAAAACTTAGATTTGCAACGAATCCGAATTTTCTCGCGATTCGTGGTAACAAATCAGGGTTTCCTAAATTGGCAGCTGCACATGTTACAAAGCGAAACTAAGTGTAGAGGAGACAAGCCCAGGAACACAAGATCACACATAACCCTGTGCAGCCAGCCAATCCTCAGATAGCCATTCCCTGTGATGTCACAGCCCTATAAAACCCTCATCCTGGGCGGTCTCCGCCATTGTCCTGTGAACTGGGCATAGGGAGAGACGCAGCAAGTGCTCATGTGCTAGGGACAGTGCTGCTGAAAACCATTCAGAGAAGAACATTGGAGAGACTGTAGGGAGAGTGCAGGGATACTGCAGGAAGACTTATTCTGTGTTAGTTTTATTTATTTATTCGTACATCAGCCGCAAACTAAGATATGTAATTCAATACCAATAAAATGGAAGCCTTTATCATTCCACTGCCAGCGTGCCAACCAATACCATCCAGTCTGCAGCCCTTAGGGGGGGGGGACTTGATGACCATGCTCATCTTTTGCTGGCTTTACTCCTGATGATGTTGAAAAGGAGGAAAAGCAGATGGCAGAAGAATGGCTCCCACCTGTAGGGCAGCAGAGAGCTGAGGTTGTAGAAGTGGTACAGCCCCTGTTTAAAGGTGCTTTAAAGGTCCCACATGACCATCAACAATGAAGACTGACTATACAGTGCTGTCTTCATTATTAAATGAAAGGCAGCTGCAGGCTAATTGGCCGCGCAGTTCCTCACCACAGCACGGCCGGTACCTGATTCATAGCCATTCGTGATAAATTAATTTGACTAATTGAATTTCTTGTCGAACTTCAGTGAAGCTGCTGAACTGGATATTTTAATACTTCGCTCATCTTTAGTTGGTACCATCATGCATGTGTCACAAATGTACATTATGGCCATTACTTATTTAAGTACCACCTGAAGGCAGATGATGAAACATACCTGACTTCCAAATGTAAAACAAGCAGACAGCGGTCAGACATGTCTTGGAAAGAATTAGCCAGCTCATTAAGAGTCTGCAAAATGATCTCAGACACAGCAGGAATGTCCACACTGTTGAGACTATCGGCACCAGGGGACATTGCTATAAAAAAAAGAAAAGAAAGAAAAACTTATATTAGTTTGTGTATTATTCAAGTATTATAATATTACTTGATTATAACACTCTAACAACGGGTTTTCATGATTTTACTAAAAGCCATGATTTGAAAACAAAATGCTTATATAATACTTACTGTATATTACAAAGCTTCGCACCATGTTAGGCCTATTGATGGATTCACAATAAATACAGAAATACTGATAGGATGTGTTCATACAGATTTTTTTTGTAGTGTTTTTGTGCACATTTGTATTTTTTTTTTCTGAGCGACAGATTTTGGCAAATAGTCTGTGAGGTATATGTATTTTTTTCCATTAGGTGGTGTTTATTGTGGCGTTTTTTCTAAGACATACCAGGTTGAAACTATGTTGCTTTTTCCAGTTTCATAGGAAAAATACCTGAAAAAAACACCATCCACACATTTCTTTTGAAATAAAAACACTATTAAAAAACAGCATAAAAAATATTTGTGGCATGGAAAAGAAATGCAAATGGCTTCTATTGTGTTTTTAATAGGTTGAAAAAACCCAGAGCAAATTTATGTGTGAAGAGGACCCGTCACCACCACCACTAACATGTCTGTTTCTAGACTTTTCATACAACAATTCTGGAGCATGGTTTGCATCATTCTTCTGTTATTCCTCATACAAATATTTCAATAAATTGGCAACTGAGTATAAAAAGTTGGGGGTGTTGCTCCCTAACATTTTCCAATTAGTGCTGACAGCGCCACACCCATTTGACAATAAAATATATATATATATAAATGTGGACAGAGGCAGTGAGGGCAACAACAGTCACAATATGGGCCATTTCAGAGCTATTTTTCTAATAGAAAAATACAATTTAGTAATTAAAATATACCCTCAACAGTGTAATAAATATTTATATCATAAATCCTGATTAGAGATGAGTGAATCAATTCGTCTCATCAGCTGGAAAGGGCCCACCTGGCACTAGATTGACAGGGCTGGACATTTAGCCTGGCCTTGACAATTTTCTGCTTGTGCTGCCGCTCTGATTCGCAGAACACGGGAAGAAGCTCTACTGGGGCTTCAGAGCAGCCTCTGCGCAGGCGCCTCTGCATTTCTAGGATAGTCCCCCACATGCGAATAAGTTCTGCTATAGCATTTACAATAGAAAAAGTGTTCTGTAATCGGCTAGTGGTACAGTACAGGAAATGACAAACTGTAGGAGAACAAAATGGGTCTCTGGTTTAGAAGAGCAAAAGAAAAAAAAAGTTTAAATGAGAACCAAAAGTAAACCATTGTCAAATGTGTGAAAGAAGCAAATGTTTGTTTTTAATTATAGCGGTGTTTGAGGCAAACTTCACTCAGAACCATTTTCAGATTTCAAGCAGTATGTGATTTATAATTCATTTATCATGTTTTAGTAATAATTACTGCAGGTTTGTTAGAAACGATTAATAGCAAGTACAGACAAAAGCCGTGGGCACTCCATGTGTCAGCTCTCACAATTCTAGATTGGGAAAAGTAAACCTCAACTGTTTGATTTGGGCTTTTTTTTTTTTTTGTACTCACTGTCACAAAGTTAAGGGCAAAAGGAAAAATATTCCAAAAGAAAAGATGCAGAGCTTTAACCTCTTATGGACACAGACAGTTTGCACTTTAAAGGGGTTGTCTCATCATGGACAATGGGGGCATATAGCTAGGATATGCCCCTATTGTCTAATCGGTGCGGGACCCACTGCTGGGACCCGCACCGATGTCGAAAACGGAGCCCCGCAAGTGAAGGAGGGTGAACTGTGCATGCATAGCCGCCCTCCATTCATTTTCTATGGAGCCGGCGAAAATAGCTGAGCGCTGACTCGTTATTTCCGTCAGCCCCATAGAAATGAATGGAAGCGGGGGGCCGCGCATGCGCGGTACGCTCCCATTCACTTCTATGGGGAGCTGGCTTGGTGGTGGCCAGACCAGAGTCCTCCAGCCACCACCTTGCAGGGACCCGCACCTTTAAGACAATGGGGGCATATCCTAGCGATATGCCCCCAAAGTGAAATGCCATAAATGTGGATGTAAACTGCTATGTGGGTACGCTGCAGGGTTCAGAAGGGAAGTATCACCTTTTGCAGCGCTGATTTTGATTGAATAGTTTACAGGAGCCATGTTGCTTTCAAACAGCCACTGAGGTACCAGTATCGCTATTTTCTGACAACCATACATTTTTTATTTTTCTCTTTTCTCAGAACTGTGTGAGGGCTCATTTTTTGTGGGGTGAATTGCCATTATCATTGGTCCTATTTTGGGGTACATGTGACTTCTTGATTGCTTTGTATTCAGATTTTTAGGAAACGGGATAAGGCCCCCTGCACACGAACGTGTGCTTCCTGTTGCCGTATTGCGGACCGGATTTGCGGATCCGCAATACACGGGCGCTGTTCCGTGGGCATTCCACATCACGGATTCACTTCAATGGGTCCGCAAATCCAGAGATGCGGAATGGTGCGGAACGGAAGCACAGAACGGAACCCTACGGAAGCACTACTACAGAGTGCTTCTGTGGGGTTTCGTCCCGTACTTCTGTTCCGCAAAAAAATAGAACATGGGCGGATCGCAGACCCATTAAAGTGAATGGGTCCGCGATCCGCTGTGGCTGCCCCAAGGTCAGTGTTCATGCATTGCGGCCCACAATTTGCAGGCCGCAGCACGGCCTCGTGTGCAGAAGGCCTAAGGAAAAGGCAGCAACTCTCATCGCCTTTTAGGTTTTGTTATTGCTGCGTGCACTGCATGGGAAAAAACATGTTAACATTATTCTGCTGGTCAGTAAGATTACAGGCATACCAATTTTATATGTTTCTTAACATTTAAAAAAAAAAATATATTTAGTTGTCATTTTCTGAGCACCATATTTGTTTTATTTTTCTGGCGATGGTCTTCTGTGAGGACACTCGTTTTTGGTGGGATAAGTTGACTTTTTCATTGGTACAATTTTGGGGTACATGATATTTTTTTGCACGGTAAGGTGACCAAAAATTGCTGGAATAGTTTTTATTTATTTTTTACATTTTTCATTTGAGGGGGTAGATCACATGATAATTTAATAGAACGGGTCGTTATAGACACAGAGATACCAAATATGTCAATTTTAAAAATTTTATTCAGTTTTACACAATAAAAGCATTTTTGAAAAAAATATTCTGAAAGCCGTATTTTTTTGGTGATTGTCTTGTGTGATGGCTTGTTGTTCGCAGGATGAGGTGATGTTTACATTGGTACCATTTTAGGGTACATATGACATTTTTATCTCTTGATGTAATAATTTTCTTTTGGGGGGGTGGCGAAGTGACCAAAAAAATGTCTGTTCTGGCATAGTTTTAAGCTTTTTGTTTTCTTTTTTTCAAGGGCATTCACTTGACAGAGTAGTTCATGTGATAATTTTATAGTGTCAGTTGTTACGGATGAGGTAATACCTAATATGTCTATTTTTTTCTATTTTTTTACAACTGTAAATTGCTGAGAATGCCGAGAAAAGGGCAAGGTAAATGCTGACATGAAAAACAAATCATTATGAAACCGGACCACCATTTAAGTCAGTGGTTCTCAACCTTTCTAAAGCCGTGACCCCTTAATACAGTTCTTCATGTTGTGGTGACCCCCAACCATTACATTTTTTTCCTTGCTACGTCATAACTAATTTTGCTACTGTTTTGAATTGTAATGTAAATATCTGATATGCAGGATGTATTTTTATTACTACAAATTGAACATAATTAAAGCAGAATAAGTAATCACAAAGACATCCACAGATCCCCCCCTAAACAGTGCCATCCACAGATCTCCCCCCTAAACAGTGCCATCTACAGATCCCCCCTAAACAGTGCCATCCACAGATCCCCCTCCCCTAAACAGTGCCATCCACAGATCCCCCCTAAACAGTGCCATCCACAGATCCCCCCTAAACAGTGCCATCCACAGATCCCCCCTCCCCTAAACAGTGCCATCCACAGATCCCCCCTCCCCTAAACAGTGCCATCCACAGATCTCCCCCTAAACAGTGCCATCCACAGATCCCCCCTAAACAGTGCCATCCACAGATCCCCCCTCCCCTAAACAGTGCCATCCACAGATCCCCCCTCCCCTAAACAGTGCCATCCACAGATCTCCCCTCCCCTAAACAGTGCCATCCACAGATCTCCCCCCTAAACAGTGCCATCCACAGATCCCCCCTAAACAGTGCCATCCACAGATCCCCCCTAAACAGTGCCATCCACAGATCCCCCCTAAACAGTGCCATCCACAGATCCCCCCTAAACAGTGCCATCCACAGATCCCCCCTCCCCTAAACAGTGCCATGATGGCACTGTTTAGGGGGGGGATCTGTGGATGGCACTGTTTAGGGGGGGGATCTGTGGATGGCACTGTTTAGGGGGGGATCTGTGGATGGCACTGTTTAGGGGGATCTGTGGATGGCACTGTTTAGGGGGGAGATCTGTGAATGGCACTGTTTAGGGGAGGAGGGATCTGTGGATGGCACTGTAGGCGGATCTGTGGATGGCACTGCCATCCACAGATCCCCCTACAGTGCCATCCACAGATCTCCCTCCCCGACGCTCACAGCAGTATATTTATAAACTAATCAGTAACTACTTTAACTTTAATCATTGCTCATTGCTGAGCTCTTTACTTGGATTATAATTTATTTGGATATGGGATATCTTACTTTGTCTTAGCTCCGGTAATAGCAGGCAGTGCGGGGGGCGGCGCTCACTCACTGACGTCACGCGCCTGCGCCGCCTAGTGGGAGGAGCAGGCGCGTGACGTCAGTGAGTGAGTGCCGCCCCCCGCACTGCCTGCTATTACCGGAGCTAAGACAAAGTAAGATATCCCATATCCAAATAAATTATAATCCAAGTAAAGAGCTCAGCAATGAGCAATGATTAAAGTTAAAGTAGTTACTGATTAGTTTATAAATATACTGCTGTGAGCGGCGTGGCCCTGTATATTCTAACCCCCAGGCAAGCGTCCCTGTCACCATAGGAACGCCTGGGGGCTAGAATATACCATCGGATTTGAGTTTTTACGATCTCACTGAGCTCGTAAAACTCAGATCCGATGGTATATTCTAACCCGCAGGCAAGCGTCCCCGTCACCATGGGAACGCCTGGGGGTTAGAATATACTATCGGATCTTCTGAGTTACTCAGCCGCAAAACAAGCACCGGCTCTGCTTGGCCCCGGGCCAGCTCGGGGCCCCAAGCAATTGCTTGTTTTGCCTGTCTGTTAGTGACGGGCCTGGACCCACAATAGGAAGCCTCAGACGACCCCCCGGAAAGGGCCGATCGACCCCCAAAGGGGTCGCGACCCCTAGGTTGAGAACCGCTGATTTAAGTGGATAAAACATGGCTGATTAGATCTGTGTCTTTAAAAAAAAACACAACTGCTGAAAAAACATGACAAATAAAAACAGAATATAGATGCATTTATTTAGAAATGTTTTACCTTTTTTGGGCATATTCAAACAGCCACTGCAATGTAGGTTTTTAGATTACATATAAAAGGGGATGTCCAGGATTATAATTTGTACGAATAATGTTCTATTACATTAAAAAAAATTATCAACTTTGTAAGAAAAAAAAGCTAATTCACAATGTACAGGTCATTACCACTCTGCCCATGGTTATGAATGGACTCCCTTGAATACAAGTTTATATATATTGTTAAACTTCTTCTCTCACTAATGTAAGGCCTCATGCACACGACCGTTGTTTGGGTCCGCATCCAAGTCGCCGTCTTGGCGGCTCGGATGCGGATCCATTCACTTCAATGGGGCCGCAAAAGATGTGGACAGCACTCCTTGTGCTGTCCGCATCCGTGGCTCTGTTCAGCGGCCCCGTTAAAATTTTTTAACATGTCCTATTCTTGTCCGCGCTTTGCGGACAAGAATAGGCATTTATATTGCCGGCGCCCGTTCCGTTCCACAAATTGCAGAAGGCAACACGGGTGGCTTCCGCTTTTTGCAGATCCGCAGTTTGCGTACCGCAAACGGCACAGCCGTGTGCATGAGGCCTAAGTCTAAGCCCGCTCTACACATGGAAAGTGCTAAAGAGCTGACACCCACCCGCAACAGGTGGAATTGTCGATAACTCTGATCCCTGCTGTTTAACCCCTTAAATGCCGTTGTTAATAGCAACTGTGGCATCAACGCGATTAGATACCACCCTCTTTGTGATGTGATTGCGAGGTTGTAATGGCAGCCAGTGGCCTAGTAAAGGCATCCAGACATGGAATCATAGAGCTTGTATTATTCTCTACTAGAGGTAGGACTTAATAGAATAATGGTAAAATGACAATACACTGCAATACTGAAGTGTCCCCTAAGGGAACAAAAAAAAAGTTTAAAAAGATTTTCTTTTTAAATATGAAAAAAATATATAGATATTCTTTTTTTATCAACTTTGTTTTTATTGAATTATATAGACATATTGACATCCATTATTACAACGTCCAAGAAAAAAATATAGATATTCAAAATAAAAAAATAAAAAAATGATTTTCCCAATCATTATAAAAAAATAAACATAACATGGAACTGCTGTGTTAAAAAAAGTCCAAACTATTCAAATATCATGTTATATTTCTCACACAGTGAATGACGCACAAGATATAAAACAAATTCCCAGTGCCAGAACTGCCTCACAAAAATGTAAAAAAAATGATCAGGAAAACTTATGTACCCTAAAATAGTACCCATAAAAGTAGAATATGGCAACACAAAGCTATTTAAAAAAAAAAAAAAAAAAAAAAAAGGATTTTCATTTTTTAAAACTAGTCAAACATATAAACCATATTTTTAAGACTATAAGATGCACTTTTTTCTCCCAAAAGTGGGGGGGGGGGGGGGGGGGGGGAATGTTAGTGCGTCTTATAGTCCTTATACTAATGAGAGCTTCCATTATGGAAGCAGTCATCAGCATGCAGGAGGCGCGGAGAGGTAAGGGAAGCGCTGAGCAGCTGTACTCACCCTCCCTGGTCTTCTTCTGGGCTCCACTATACACTGTGTCCTGACAGTATACAACATTTGGATGTAGGTGAGCACTATGACCTGGTCTGATGGGAGTCCGATCTGAGGACTGATGGGAGTCCGATCTGGGGTCTGATGGGCGTCCGATCTGGGGTCTGATGGGAGTCCGATCTGGGGTCTGATGGGAGTCCGATCTGGGGTCTGATGGGAGTCCGATCTGGGGTCTGATGGGAGTCCGATCTGGGGTCTGATGGGAGTCCGATCTGGGGTCTGATGGGAGTCCGATCTGGGGTCTGATGGGAGTCCGATCTGGGGTCTGATGGGAGTCCGATCTGGGGTCTGATGGGAGTCCGATCTGGGGTCTGATGGGAGTCCGATCTGGGGTCTGATGGGAGTCCGATCTGGGGTCTGATGGGAGTCCGATCTGGGGTCTGATGGGAGTCCGATCTGGGGTCTGATGGGAGTCCGATCTGGGGTCTGATGGGAGTCCGATCTGGGGTCTGATGGGAGTCCGATCTGGGGTCTGATGGGAGTCCGATCTGGGGTCTGATGGGAGTCCGATCTGGGGTCTGATGGGAGTCCGATCTGAGGTCTGATGGGAGTCCGATCTGAGGTCTGATGGGAGTCCGATCTGAGGTCTGATGGGAGTCCGATCTGAGGCTGATGAAGGCTGGGGGGATCTGATCTGAGGCTGATGGAAGTTGGGGGGTCTGATATGAGATATGTGGCGCTTGGGGATCTGATGAGGGTGTGATCTCAGGTCTGATGGTGCTTGGGGGCCTGATTTTGAGGTCTGATGAAAAATAGGAGTCTGATCTGAGTCTGATAAGAAATTATTTTCCTTATTTTCCTCCTCTAAATCCTAGGTGTGTCTTATAGTCTGGTGCATTTTATAGTCCAAAAAATATGGTATCTCTGTAACGGTACTGACCCATTGAATAATATTAACATACAGTTTTAGGCTACTTTCACATTAGCGCTTTTTGCGGATCTGTCATGGATCTGCAAAAACGCTTCTGTATCAATAATACAACCACATGCATCCGTCATGAACGGATCCGGTTGTATTATGTCTTATATAGCCATGACGGATCACCATTGAAAGTCAATGGGGGACGGATCAGTTTTCTATTGTGTCAGCGAAAACGGATCTGTCCCTATTGACTTACAGTGTCAGGACGGATCTGTTTGGCTTTGTCAGGCAGACAGCAGAATGCTGCAGGCAGCGTTTTGGTGTCCGCCTCCAGAGCGGAATGGTGACTGATCGGAGGCAAACTGATGCATTCTGAGCGGATCCTTTTCCATTCAGAATGCATTAGGACAAAACTGATCAGTTTTGGACCGCTTCTGAGAGCCCATGACTGATCTCAGAAACGGAAAGCCAAAACGCTAGTGTGAAAGTAGCCTAAACCGCACAGTGCACACTGCTAAAACTAAATTATACTATTTACAGAATACAAAACATCCAGCAAAAAAACAAGCCCTCATACAGCTATATCAGTGGGAAAAAAAACAAAAAAAAACAACTTATAGCTCTTAAAAGTGTGGAGTAAAAACATAATTGTCACTGCCAAAACAGACATGGTTCTTAAAGGGTTAAAAGCAACCCCACAGTTTAAGTGGTTCACCTTGATGATAGCTGATTGTTAAAAGTTATTTAGTAGATCCGGTCAACGCTTGGTCTTAACTAAAAAACTTGCAAATGACTTACATGCTTAACATACTATTACAGAGGGTCTAAAAGATTATGAAATATGGAAGCTAAGTGACATGTGGTGCGTGAGATGTTCAATTCAATAAGAGCAGCGATAAGCAGCACCCACCATCACTTCAGTAAACAGCGATGATGGAGAGAGTTCAGACTGTCACCCATGATAAAGAGCCCACTAAACACTCTATTAGTTTTTCATTTGCTGAATTAATGTTCTTTACGGGCCGTGTGTGCCGGGTGCTTAATGAATTGTCTCGTTAAAGATGCCTGCGGTGCTGTTGGGCTGCCTGCACTTCAAGGCATAAATTCAGACAAGAAATGAGCCATCGTAAAGAGGACATAACTCCTCTGGAAAAAGGTTTTATTCTTCAGCATTTGTGCAGCCTTGGGACCAACTGGATTATCAGTAAAAACTACAGTGGAAGGGGTTTTGAAAACTATTAGTCCTAGATCTACATAATGTGCCATCAAGGAGATGGCTTCATTTAAATATAGTTTCACTAGTATAATTCCTATTCAAGTACAGCTTCCATCCTCTTCTTCATATTTATAGCAGAGTTATGCACCACATAGTACCGACGTTTCAAAGCTCATCCTCAAAGGGTCTTATCACTGAAATCTATAAATCTCATTAGTACTGCACCAAGTCCCAAAAACACTCAATTATGATCAAATAGTAATCATGGTTTGGTAAAGAAATTCCATCGTCACTATGGCAGGTAATATAGGCCAGAGAAGCAAAAAGTTCATTGTGCGCCTTGTAAAAGAAAGTTTAAAAGGGGTTGTGCAGTGCAAAGATACTGATGGCCTATCCTCATAGGTCATCAATATCAGATCAGCGGGCGTCTGACTTCGGCACCCCGACGGATTAGCTATTTGAAGGGGTAGCAGCGCTCATGCAAGTGATGCTTCTGCTTTAAAATTACCTATTCGCCATCTCATTTGCAGCGGCTGCGCAGCGTAATTACAACTGCTTGTTCCATTACGCTGAGCTGCCTCTACAAAGGAGGTGCACAAAAGCTTCTCTGCTGATCAACTGGGGGTGCCTGGAGTCGGCTCCCCACTGATCAGGTACTGATGACCTATCATAGTTTTAAAGTCTGAAAAAAGATATATCACCATCCAGTCCATCCTATTATAGGTCATCAATATTTTTGCACTTCACAACATCTTTAAAGGGGTATTCGGTTATAACTCGTTAAGGGATAACTATCAGATCGGTGGAAGTCCTACCACTGGGACTTCCACCGATCCTATACCCAGAGGAGGCCCGCTTAAACGGATGGATAGGTTATTCTTTTGGAAAACGGGTTCCAAGTGCCCAGCTGGGTGGGCTTTCCTTTCTAAGTGCCCAGAACCGCCAGCCTTCTCCACTTTCTGCTCCTCTCCTAACCTCCCCAAGGCTCCCTCCCCCCTGATTTCACTCTGATGCAAATCCCAATCTTCCCTAGGCATTTTTTCAACCCGAGCCAGCCGCCGCCTGGGAAGCATGCTGCTTCCCCCGATTTCAACAAGCGTAGGCCGCAGCACATGCGCACATCAGCTTCCTGAGGTGCTCGCCAACAGAACGGAACGTAATGGCAGGCGCACGATTTGAATCTGCATTGGAATCACTTCAAGGGAGAGAGAAGGAAGCCTTTGGGATCTTAGCGGAGGAGTGGAAAGCAGGGAAGACTGGCGGTTCTGAGCACATTGAAAAGGAAAGATTGCCAGCTGGGCCCTCGGGACCCATTTTCCAAAAGAATAAATGTGCCTCTACTGGAGATTGAAATAACACAGAAAATACATATAAGTATCATTACAATGTTTATACACCATTCTAATGGCTATTGCTGATAGTTATGATAGTGAAAAATACGTGACAGACTCCCTTTAGGCTAGCCGTGTTGGATTTCTTGCGATTGTCGCAGCAATTCCATTTATTTCTATGGGATCACCGTTAATTAGCGATTCTGTTTGCAGCTGTGCTGCGAGTCCACAGCATGACACTCCCTTGTCTGAAAGCGGCCGAACATCTGCATTGAGTTTGTATCTTGTTGCCATATTTCTATGGGTTTCCTCCGGCCTCTCTCACATTCCAACAAGAACAAGCAAAAATACAGGCACAGGCAAAATAAGTTGTGTATTCCTGCTCGATTTGCTGACCACACTGAAAAAAGCCAAATCTTCGGAGTGTTATCTATTACATAAGGCAGAATTGAATGGAACCTAATATTTCACCTCACTTCTTCCTTATTCCTTTTTGTGCTATGTAATTTAATAACTGCATTTATGGAAAAAAAATGGAAAAAGAAAAAAGTAACCAATGGGCCATTCATTATTAATGTGTTTTGTAGTTTGAAAATGTTAATTGTAACAAAGAAATATAATACCACCAAGCGTGTAATGATCTGTGACTTATAGCGCATCAGTTTATAGAGAGGATCTCATTAATTACACGGAAAAGATTACATTTATTTAACCCTTGCACTGACTTGTATTGTACTTTGGTAATGGTAATGGCGTTTTCAAGCTACTTTTCTCAAGCACAATTTACATACACAGTAAACATTTTACAGATAAATTAATAAGGCTTTTCCATAACTTTACATGAAACAAGAATCCAGTCATTCTTTACATCCAGGAGCTGAAAACACCTAATAATACCACTCACCGTTTGTATCCTACCCAGTATTCTCAAGAGAAAACACTCTTCTCTGTCTTGAAGGAGTATTCCCATCTTAGACAATGGGGGCATATCGCTAGGATAATGCCCCCATTGTCTGATAGGTGCGGGTCCCACCGCTGGGACCCGCACCGCTATCGAGAACAGAGCGGGAAGCGCTGTGGCTTGAGGACCCCAGATTTTCCGGGGTCCGTCCACCACCAAGCGCTAATCCCCGCCTCTCCCATAGAAGTGAATGGGAGCGTACCCACGCATGCGGGGGCCATGCTCCCATTAATTTCTATGGGGCAGACGGCAATAGCCGAGCCAGCGCTCAGCTATTTTTGGCGGCCCCATAGAAATGAATGGAGAGCGGCTGCGCATGCGCAGTGCGCTCTCCTTCACTACCAGGACTCCGTTCTCGATATAGGTGCGGGTTCTAGCGATATGCCCCCATTGTCTGAGATGAGAAAACTCCTTTAACAGTTTGCAATAATGCATCAATGTGGTTAAAATGGATCAGTCAGTAGATATAGACAGCTGCCTGTAATGTCGAGAAGAAGGAGAAAGGTATATTTTTACTTCAAAATATTTTTATTGTTTTATAAATATAAAAATGAATACTCGCCGATAGGCGTGAAAAGATTAACATTGACCATCATATATAAATCGGCATGCTTGAGTTACAGCCGTTACAATAGTTGTACAGATATTGATATAATCAGTATATCACATTTCTTGGTAAAACATAAATTTGGATAAACATTTCCAAACGTGTAAATTAAAGGAGGGGGGGGGGGGGAGTCAGAGGGGAGGAGGGTATAGGATAATGTGTATCTAGAAAGACTCATGATTCTACATACCATGCAATAGTCCTACCATTCCCAAATGAAATCCTAGTTTAATCAGTAAATCTTCTAAACTTCTTCCATGGGCCCCAAATAACCGAGAAACGTTGAGGTGTTCAGAAAAGTATATTTTTAAAGGGCATCTGTCAGAAGATTTGTGCCGATGAAACTGGCTGACCTGTTACATGTGCCCTTGGCAGCTGAAGGCATCTGTGTTGGTCCCATGTTCATATGTGCCTGCATTGCTGAGAAAAATGATGTCTTACTATATGTAATTGAGCCTCTAGGAATAATGAGGGTGTTGCCATTGCAGGGAGCGCTGAGCCCGTTGCTCCTAAAGGCTCATTTGCATATAGTAAAAGCTAATTTTTCTCAGCAATGCGGGCACATATGTACATGGGACCAACACAGATGTCTTCAGCTGCCAAGCGCACATGTAACAGGTCAGCCAGTGTCATAGGTACAAATCTGCTGACAGATGCCCTTTAAATACTGGTAGGTCTGACTAGAACATGTAGATGCGGCAGCATTTATCTTTCTTTTACATCTTTCCTCTTCTTAAAAGGGAGAAGAAAATTCTTAAGATCTGACCAAATACCATTTGAAATAAAGGAAATGAGAATGGTCAACACAGCTCACGCAACAGAACCATTATGAAATGTCAAGTGGCACGGTGACTCAGTGGTTAGCACTGTGGTCCTGAGTTTCAATCTTACCAATGGCAACATGTATATGCAGACTGTATCTTCTCCCCGTGTTTGTGTGTGTAAACCATATTTGTCGCACAGGTACCGGCGGAAGCCTCGGCTGTAGATTACGACAAAAAGGGACAAAATACAGTGGTATTTTATCAGTCAAAACGCCATTATGAAGAAGGGGATGCATCGGTTGCCGTCAGTGTCTGGCATATGCCGACTCTGGATGTTCCGGTATTCTGTTTCGGAATCCTGAAATTGTGTCGTGGATGTGCTCTTAGCTTAATTAGGGATTTAGACTATGAGAGGGGAGTGGGAACAGAACAGAGTGATAGAAATCTCTGAATATCAATACAATATTACATTTTTATTTCAGGTGCTGTACAAAACAATTACGTCAGGATCTAGGGCGTCATCGCTTGTCCATTTACTATACTTCCAGGGGTATGCTCACGGCGAAGATGTTGACACAAGGCTCTGAACTGGCTCTGAATGATCACATGGCTCACAACACTTTCAAACGACAATGGGGACATTATGCGTTTTACCCTCCCATTACAAATTAGGCCTTTACTTCTTCATAGTGAGAGGTACTCTTAACATCTCATTTTCAGAAAGGATGCTTGCTCCAATAATTAACAGTGTCCATGAAATGTTTCTGGTTTCTGCTTTTTCACATTTATTGACCCGTGCTTTAAATCCAGAGTAAAAAAAAAGCAGCATGGTTTGAGATCTGCATTTATACAAACAGGCAAATAATGCGAGTTTGTGAGCGTTCGCGTGTTTGGTTTTTTAAGTTTGTGTTTGTATTGCGTGTGTGACTTTAGATTACGTGACTTCAGATTGAGGGACTTTAG
This sequence comes from Bufo bufo, assembly GCF_905171765.1. Lineage (NCBI taxonomy): Eukaryota > Metazoa > Chordata > Amphibia > Anura > Bufonidae > Bufo > Bufo bufo. Next base: position 589,297,923 of record NC_053389.1, on the reverse strand, counting down.
GAAGGGACTACAGTAAGTTAGATTCTTATCACTGCACAATATTGTATTTTTCGCTTTTCTTGCGTAATAGCGATTGAGTATGTCTTCCATTATTGACAGTCCATTGCACATCTTGTTTTATGTATGCAGTCCTGGAACAGCCGTTTGAGGGTGCATATCTTTGTTCAAAATGTGAGCAAATTGCCCGTTTGGAATCGCACATCGAGTATCTAACTAGGTGAATTTCAACACCGAGAAGCCTTGACAATTTGGAAAAGAGTTTGCTGCTCACTGAACAAGCACTCTATGGGGTAGATGGGGGGGAGGGTGGTAGCGAGGAGGCTCAGGAAAGTAAGATAGCTAGCAGGATAACAGTTAGAAAGCGGGGTAGAGGGAAGAGTGCCAGGGAGGCTAGCCCTGATCTGACACATCATAACAAGTTTGCACGGTTGGCAGATGAGGGAGATGTCGATTCAGGGATAGCACTGCTGCTGCCTGACACTTCCTCTGCCAGTCAGGGGAATGTCAGCTCCAGTAAGCAGTGGATCAGGAGAGCAGGGCAGGCTAGACATGTGCTGGTAGTAGGAGACTCTATTAGGGGTACAGATAGGGCAATCTGTCACAAAGACAGGGATCGTCGAACGGTGTGTTGTCTTCCTGGCGCTCGAGTTCGACACATCGTGGATCGGGTTGACAGATTACTGGGAGGGGCTGGAGGAACCAATGACAAAGTTAGAGGTAGGTGGAGTGTCCTTGAAAATGATTTTAGGGATTTAGGTCAAAAGCTTAGGGCAAGGACCTCAAAGGTAGTATATTCCGAAATACTACCGGTACCACGAGCGACACAAGAAAGGCAGTGGGAAATTAGGGAGGTTAACAAGTGGCTCAAGAACTGGTGTAGGAAGGAAGAGTTTGGGTTCCTGGAGAAATGGGCCTACTTCTCTGTCGGCTACAGGCTCTATCGTAGGGATGGGCTGCACCTCAATGGTAAAGGGGCAGCTGTGTTGGGCGAGAAGATGGCTAGAAGGTTGGAGGAGTGTTTAAACTAGGGACTGGGGGGGAGGGCAACTACGTTATAGGATGGGAAGATAGTGCAGATAGAGACCGGGGGCGAGGTAACGGGATTGGGGAGGAATGGAAGAAGGGACTAGAACAGATCAGAAGGAAAAGTGTAGGGTAAAAAATATACATAAACCTATTAATTGTATGTATACTAATGCCATAAGCCTGAATAATAAAACTGGGGAACTGGAATTAGTGATGTATGAGGAGGACTATGACATAGTGGGAATTACTGAGACATGGCTGGATGATAGTTATGACTGGGCAGTTCATGTACAGGGTTACAGTCTGTTTAGAAAGGATCGCCAAACCCGGAGAGGGGGAGGGGTCTGCCTTTATGTAAAGTGTTGTCTAAAGCCCACACTCCGGGAAGATATAAGTGAGGGACATGAACATGTGGAGTCACTGTGGGTAGAAATACATGGAGGCAAAAACAATAATAAATTATTATTAAGAGTTTATTATAAACTACCTAATACACAAGAGTCCACAGAAAATCTACTACTAAACGAGATAGACAAGGCAGCAAATCATAATGAGGTGGTTATTATGGGGGACTTCAACTACCCAGATATAGACTAGGAAATTGAAACCTGTATATCTCAAAGGAAACAGGTTCTTGGCAATAACCAAAGACAATTAATTACCTTTCCCAACTGGTTCAGGGACAGCCATACTCGACTTAGTATTAACCAAAAGACCTGACAGAACAACAGACGTGCAGGTTGGGGGACACCTGGGAAATAGTGACCATAAAGTAATAACCTTCCAATTATCATTCAAAAGAGTGTTTCTTCAGGGAGGAACAAAAATACCAAACTTCAAAGAAGCTAAATGTAGCCAACTAAGAGAGGGCATAGGCCTAACTAACTGGGACAAAGTCCTCAAAAATAAAAATACAGCCACAAAATTGGATATTTTTAAAAGCATCCTAAAATCTAATTGTAAGAGGTACATACCTTATGGGAATAAAAGGTTAAGGAACAAGAAGAAACCAATGTGGATAAATAAAACTGTAAAGAAAGCAATAAATAACAAAAAGAAAGCATTTAAATCACTAAAACAGGATGGAGGGGGGAGAAGAATGACTGAAAAACTATAAGGAAAAAATATAGAATATGTAAAAAACTAATAAAAGCAGCCAAACTAGAGACCGAGAGATTAATTGCCAAAGAGAGCAAAACTAACCCTAAAATGTTCTTCAATTATATAAATGGTAAAAAGTATAAATCTGAAGGTTTCAGCCCTCTACAGAGTAATGAGGGGGAGTTGCAGAGAGCGATGAGGAGAAAGCAAAGCTATTAAATATTTTTTTCTCCACTGTATTCACTAAAGAAAATAAACTGTCAGATGAAATGCAGAATGTAAAAGTTAATTCCCCATTAAAAGTGCCCTGTCTGACCCAGGAAGAAGTACAGCGGCGTCTTAAAAAGATTAAAATAGACAAATCGCCAGGACCAGATGGCATACATCCCCGTATCCTAAGAGAATTAGGTAATGTCATAGCCAAACCATTATTTCTGATATTTAAGGACTCTATACTGGGAGTTTTCCATAGGATTGGTGCCGGGAAACTATAGGCCGGTAAGTTTAACATCTGTCATGGGTAAACTGAAGGTTTTCTAAGAGATGCTATCTTGGAGTACCTCAATGACAATACGCAAATAATGCCATATAAGCATGGCTTCATGAGGGATCAGTCATGTCAAACTAATTTAATCAGTTTCTATGAGGAGGTAAGTTCTAGACTTGACAGCGGCGAATCAATGGATGCCGTATATATGGACTTCTCCAAAAGCATTTGACACTGTACCACATAAAAGGTTAGTATATAAAATGAGAATGCTTGGACTGGGAGAAAATGTCTGTATGTGGGCAAGTAACTGGCTCAGTGATAGAAAACAGAGGGTGGTTATTAACGGTACACACTCAGATTGGGTCAGTGTCATTAGTGGGGTACCTTAGGGGTCAGTATTGGGCCCTATTCACTTCAATATATTTATTAATGATTTTGTAGAAGGATTGCACAGTAAAATATCAATTTTTACAGATGACACTAAACTGTGTAACTGTCACAGCCAGACAGCTGAGAAGCGCTCACAGGAGCTTCTCAGATCCTCCTCCTTGAATTTCTTTGTTTTGGTTTAGTTTCTCATCTCGTTAGTCTATCTCAGCTGTCATGCAGTTAGATTGATCGCTACCCTTTAAGTTCCTCCCCATAATGCAGTAGTGTGCGGCTGATACAACTTCCTGGAGTGTGTGTGCATGCTGTTGCCAGTTCCCAGTTCCCAGTCATCAGTCGTCATTCGTCTGCAAGATAAGTGCTGTTTATGTATTTATGATTTTGTCTTTTCTGGATCCAGGTGACCCTGACTCCCTCCGTGTCAGTGTAGGGAGCCGGTGGTCGTGTCCCTTCACTATTGTAGGGTCTTCAGGTAATAGATAGCCGAGGAACGTGGATATGCGGCCATCCACCTTTGGGGTGTTCGCATAGGCTGAGCAGTGAGGGAGAGCGGCAGGTCTATTGCAGGGGTCTCCCTTTGTTCCTTAGTTGTGGATCCAGAGAGACATTGTTTATATGGTATTGTCTTGTTTCCTGTACACCATCCGTGACATTATCAGCCGCCAAAACCGTCTCAAGCATGGATCCGGTTTCACTTTTGGCTGAACGTTTTCAGGGTCTTTCTTTGGAGGTAGCTGATCTCCGTAAGACTTTTTCTCAGTTTCAAGTGACCAGTTCAGCTTGCGTTCATGGAGTTTGTGCTGATCCTAAGATCTCGCTCCCGGATACGTTCTCCGGGGGTAGTGAGAATTTTGTGCGTTTTAGAGAGGCTTGCAAACTCCATTTTCGCCTTCTTCCCCATTCTTCTGGTGATGAAGAACGGAGGGTGGGGATCATTATATCGCTGCTCAGGGGTAACGCTCAGTCCTGGGCCTTTTCGCTGCCGGAGGGGGCACGGCCCCTTCGTTCAGTGGATGAATTCTTTTTAGCCCTGGGTCAGATATATGATGATCCGGATCGTATTGCTCTGGCTGAGTCTAGACTACGTCTGTTATGCCAGGGTAAACAATCCGCAGAGATATACTGTTCAGAATTTCGGAGATGGGCAGCAGATACGGGTTGGAATGATGCTGCACTCCGAAGTCAATTTTGCTATGGTCTTTCAGAGGGATTGAAAGATGCATTTGCCTTTCATGAAAGACCTACCTCCTTGGATTCTGCTATGTCTCAGGCTGTTCGTATTGACAGGCGTCTTAGAGAGAGAGGAGAGATCTCTCCTTCCTGTCATACTCAGTCCCGGGACAGTGCAGCGGTCTCATTCTGTGCACAGGGGTCTCAGTCGCTGTCAGCCCCTTCTGAGCAGGAGTCCATGCAGCTGGGGTTGATTGCCTCTGACAATAGAAGATTCAGCCCACAGGGGAGGGTTTGTTTTTGTTGTGGAGGTATAAATCATCTGGCAAATGTTTGTCCCTCTAGGAGATTCAGACAGTTTTCTGGGAGTAATAAAGAGACAAAAAGGAAAAAATCTTTTAAAAATGTTCCGTCTGTTACTATTGGCAGGGTTGAGGCGGAAATTGAAGGTTTTCCGTTTGCTTGTAGTTCCCGTTTTGTCCTGCCTGCTAGGGTGGCGCTAGAGAGCAAGAGCATTTTTTGTGAGATTTTTGTGGATAGTGGAGCAGCTGTCAACCTCATTAATAATCAATTTGCAATAACTCATGGTTTCCAGGTATGCACTTTGGGAAAGGATATTCCTGTTTTTGCTATTGATTCAGCTCCACTTTCTCAGAAATCATTAAAGGGCATAGTTCACAATATCCGTTTAATTGTGAGTGATGCTCATGTTGAGGATGTGTCATGTTTCGTCCTTAGCGGTTTGCCTACTCCTCTAGTGTTGGGGCTACCCTGGCTCACTAAACATAACCCCACCATTGATTGGCAAGCGAGGCAAATAAATGGTTGGAGTAACTTTTGCAGAGAGAATTGCCTCATAACATCTGTTTCTGAGGTTTCTACTAAGACTGTACCACCTTTCCTCTCTGAATTTTTGGATGTCTTCTCTGAGAGTGGAGTTCAGGGTTTGCCTCCGCACAGGGAGTATGATTGCCCTATTAATCTCATCCCAGGCGCCAAGCTGCCTAAATCTCGTTTATACATCTCTCCCAACCTGAGAGGGTCGCTATGCGGGCTTATATCTCTGAGAGTCTGAGAAAAGGACACATACGACCCTCGAAGTCACCTGTTGCCGCTGGTTTTTTCTTTGTTAAGAAAAAAGATGGTTCTTTAAGACCTTGTCTGGATTTCAGGGAGCTGAACAGTATCACTATTCGTGATCCTTATCCGCTTCCTCTGATCCCGGACCTGTTTAACCAGGTTGTTGGGGCTAAAGTCTTTTCCAAATTAGACCTAAGAGGGGCATACAACCTGGTTAGGGTCAGAGAAGGAGACGAATGGAAGACGGCTTTCAATACCCCTGAGGGCCATTTTGAGAATTTGGTTATGCCTTTTGGTTTGATGAATGCCCCAGCCGTTTTTCAGCATTTCGTCAACAGCATTTTTTTATCATTTAATGGGAAAATTTGTATTAGTGTATTTGGATGACATTTTGATTTTTTCTCCTGATTTCAAGACTCATAAGGAACACTTACGTCAGGTCTTGCTCATCCTGCGGGAGAATAAATTATACGCGAAACTGGAAAAATGTGTGTTTGCGGTTCCAGAAATCCAATTTCTGGGGTTTATTGTCTCCGCTTCTGGTTTTCGCATGGACCCCGAGAAGGTCCGCGCTGTGCTTGAGTGGGAGCTTCCTGAGAATCAGAAGGCGCTGATGCGTTTTTTGGGCTTTGCCAATTATTACAGGAAATTTATTTTGAATTATTCCTCTGTTGTTAAACCACTCACTGATATGACCAGAAAGGGGGTAGATTTTTCTTCCTGGTCGGTAGAGGCGCGTAAGGCCTTTTCTAATATCAAGGAGAGTTTTGCTTCCGCTCCCATCCTAGTACAACCTGATATTTCGTTACCCTTCATAGTTGAGGTTGATGCTTCTGAGGTAGGGGTGGGTGCGGTCTTGTCTCAGGGTTCCTCTCCTGCCAAATGGCAACCGTGTGCCTTTTTCTCAAAGAAACTCTCCTCCGCAGAGAGAAATTATGATGTGGGAGATAGGGAATTGTTGGCCATCAAGTTGGCTTTTGAGGAATGGCGCCATTGGCTAGAGGGAGCCAAACACCCTATTACCGTGTTTACTGACCATAAAAATCTGGCCTACTTGGAGTTTGCCAAGCGTCTGAACCCGAGACAGGCCAGATGGTCTTTGTTCTTTTCAAGGTTTAATTTTGTTGTTACGTTCCGCCCTGGGGTTAAGAATGTGAAGGCAGATGCCCTGTCACGTTGTTTTCCGGGAGGTGGGAATTTTGAAGACCCGGGTCCCATTTTGGCTGAAGGTGTGGTGGTCTCTGCTCTTTTTCCTGAATTGGAGGCAGAGGTGCAGGCAGCCCAGTCAGAAGCTCCTGATCTTTGTCCTCCTGGGAGGTTGTTTGTGCCTCTCGCTTTGAGACACAAGATTTTTAAAGAACACCACGACACGGTCCTTGCTGGGCACCCGGGGGCAAGAGCCACACTGGATCTCATCGCTCGGAGATTCTGGTGGCCTGCGCTTCGTAAGTCGGTTGAGGGTTTTGTGGCAGCTTGCGAGACTTGCGCTCGTGCCAAGGTCCCTCATTCACGGCCATCAGGTCCTCTCCTTCCTTTGCCCATTCCTTCCCGTCCTTGGACACATCTGTCCATGGACTTCATAACGGACTTGCCTCGTTCCTCGGGGAAGTCTGTGATTCTGGTGGTGGTGGACCGTTTTAGCAAAATGGTGCATTTTATCCCTTTTCCTGGTTTGCCCAATGCTAAGACGCTGGCGCAGGCATTTATTGACCACATTATCAAATTGCATGGGATTCCTTCAGACATAGTCTCTGATAGGGGCACGCAGTTTGTTTCCAGATTCTGGAAGGCTTTCTGTTCTCGCTTGGGGGTTCGGTTGTCATTCTCTTCTGCTTTCCATCCGCAGTCGAATGGCCAGACAGAGCGCGTCAATCAGAATCTGGAGACATATCTGCGCTGTTTTGTGGCGGAGAATCAGGAGGATTGGTGTTCTTTTTTGTCCCTTGCTGAGTTTGCTTTAAATAACCGTCGTCAGGAGTCCTCTGATAAGTCACCATTTTTTGGTGCATATGGGTTCCATCCGCAGTTTGGGACTTTCTCGGGAGAGGGCTCTTCTGGTTTGCCTGATTAGGACAGATTCTCCTCGTCTTTGTCATCTATTTGGCAAAAGATTCAGGATAATCTAAAGAGCATGAGTGAGAGATATAAGCGTGTGGCGGATAAGAGACGTGTGCCTGGTCCGGACCTGAATGTTGGTGATCTGGTGTGGTTGTCTACCAAGAATATCAAATTGAAGGTTCCCTCCTGGAAGTTGGGTCCTAGGTTTATTGGGCCTTACAAGATCCTGTCTGTCATCAATCCTGTTGCCTACCGTCTTGATCTTCCTCAGACTTGGAAGATCCATAATGTTTTTCATAAGTCCTTATTGAAACCTTATGTTCAACCTATTGTACCCTCGCCTTTGCCTCCTCCTCCGATTATGGTTGATGGAAATCTTGAATTTCAGGTCTCTAGGATTGTGGATTCTCGTCTTGTCCGCGGTTCCCTCCAGTACCTCGTTCATTGGGAGGGTTATGGTCCTGAGGAGAGGATGTGGGTCCCAGTGACGGACATTAAGGCTTCTCGTCTCATCAGGGCTTTCCATAGGTCCCATCCTGAGAAGGTGGGCCCTGAGTGTCCGGAGTCCACTCCTAGAGGGAGGGGTACTGTCACAGCCAGACAGCTGAGAAGCGCTCACAGGAGCTTCTCAGATCCTCCTCCTTGAATTTCTTTGTTTTGGTTTAGTTTCTCATCTCGTTAGTCTATCTCAGCTGTCATGCAGTTAGACTGATCGCTACCCTTTAAGTTCCTCCCCATAATGCAGTAGTGTGCGGCTGATACAACTTCCTGGAGTGTGTGTGCATGCTGTTCCCAGTTCCCAGTCGTCATTCGTCTGCAAGATAAGTGCTGTTTATGTATTTATGATTTTGTCTTTTCTGGATCCAGGTGACCCTGACTCCCTCCGTGTCAGTGTAGGGAGCCGGTGGTCGTGTCCCTTCACTATTGTAGGGTCTTTAGGTAATAGATAGCTGTGGAACGTGGATATGCGGCCATCCACCTTTGGGGTGTTCGCATAGGCTGAGCAGTGAGGGAGAGCGGCAGGTCTATTGCAGGAGTCTCCCTTTGTTCCTTAGTTGTGGATCCAGAGAGACATTGTTTATATGGTATTGTCTTGTTTCCTGTACACCAACCATGACAGTAACGTAAATAACACTGAAGAGGACAGTATACTGCTACAGATGGATCTGGATAGATTAGAGGCTTGGGCAGAGAAGTGGCAGATGAGGTTTAACACATAGGAAGGAATAATGCAAATCACCCGTACATACTAAATGGTAAAACACGGGGTAACACTGACATAGAAAAGGACCTAGGAATTTTAATAAACAGAAAACTAAGCAGTAAAAACAAGTGTCAGGCAGCTGCTGCCAAGGCCAATAAGATAATGGGTTGCATTAAAAGGGGCATAGATGCCCGTGATGAGAACATAGTCCTAGCACTTTACAAATCACTAGTCAGACCACACATGGAGTACTGTGTAAAGTTCTGGGCTCCAGTGAACAAGGCAGACATAGCAGATCTAGAGAGGGTACAGAGTAGGGCAACTAAAGTAATAACTGGAATGGGGCAACTACAGTACCCTGAAAGATCATCAAAATTAGGGTTACCGTATATACTCGAGTATAAGCCGACCCGAGTATAAGCCGAGGCCCCTAATTTTACCCCAAAAAAATGGGAAAAATTATTGACTCGAGTATAAGACTAGGGTGGGAAATGCAGCTATAATGTAGAGTGTATATGTATATAATGCACACACTCTACATTATATACACACATCTGCAAGAGGGTGACTCAGATTGATGGGAGTCTGACTCTGACTCCGTGTATTTAATGCAGAGTGTGTGCATTATATACACACACACTCTGCATTAAATACAGGCAGCCATCCACCGATCTCCCCCCTAAACAGTGCCATCCACAGATCCCCCCTAAACAGTGCCATCCACAGATCCCCCCTCCCCTAAACAGTGCCATGATGGCACTGTTTAGGGGAGGGGGGGGATCTGTGGATGGCACTGTTTAGGGGGGAGATCTGTGAATGGCACTGTAGGGGGATCTGTGGATGGCACTGCCATCCACAGATCCCCCTCCCCGACGCTCACAGCAGTATATTTATAAACTACCGTAATCAGTACTTTAACTTTAATCATTGCTCATTGCTGAGCTCTCGATTCTTACTTTGTCTAATAGCTCCGGTAATAGCAGGCAGTGCGGGGGGTGGCGCTCACTCACTGACGTCACGCGCCTGCTCTTCTCACTAGGCGGCGCAGGCGCGTGACGTCAGTGAGTGAGCGCCGCCCCCCCCGCACTGCCTGCTATTACCGGAGCTATTAGACAAAGTAAGATAGCCAAATAAATAATCCAGGGCTTTACTCATCATCTCCTGGGGGGCCCCGTGGGCCCCCCTGACTTAGGGGCCCGGTCGCAATTGCGACCGCTGCGACCCCTATAGCTACGCCACTGTTGGTCTGTATTATGGCAATGTAAGTTGCCATAATACAGACCTAGACTCGAGTATAAGACGAGGGGGCTTTTTGAGCACAAAAATATGTGGCAAAAAACTCGTCTTATACTCGAGTATATACGGTATTAACTTTAGAAAAAAGACGACTAAGGGGATATGTAATAACTATGCATAAATATATCAGGGGTCAGTACAGAGATCTCTCCCATCATCTATTTATCCCCAGGACTGTGACAAGGGGACATCCTTTGCGTCTGGAGGAAAGAAGGTTTGTACACAAACTTAGAAGAGGATTATTTACGGTAAGAGCAGCGAGACTATGGAACGCTCTGCCTGAGGAGGTGGTGATGGTGAGTTCACTAAAAGAGTTCAAGAGGGGCCTGGATGAATTTCTGGAGTGTAACAATATTACAGGCTATAGCTACTAGAGATGGGTCATTGATCCAGGGAGTTAGGCCTTTTGCAAGCAAATGTTTTTTTTTAACGTTTATGTTCCGTTTTTTTGCGTTCCATATACGGAACCATTCATTTCAATGGATCCGCAAAACAAAGGAAGGTACTCCGTATGCCTTCCGGTTCCGTATTTCCGTTCAAAGATAGACCATGTCCTATTATTGTCCGCATAACGGACAAGGATAGTACTGTTCTATTAGGGGCCAGATGTTCAGTTCCGCAAAAAACAGAATGCACACGGATGTCATCCGTATTTTTTGCAGATCTGTTTTTTGTGGACCGCAAAATACTGAAAAAGACATACGGTCGTGTGCAAGAGGCCTTATTCTGATTGCCCGATTGGAGTCGGGAAGGAATTTTTTTCCCCTTAAGTGGAGAAAATTGGCTTCTACCTCACAGTTTTTTTTTTTTTGCCTTCCTCTGGATCAACTTGCAGGATAACAGGCCAAACTGGATGCACAAATGTCTTTTTTCAGCCTTATATACTATGTTACTTCTCCACTTCGTATATAATATTTGGAAGCATCAGAAACAGTTACACTTTCTAATTCACCAGTGTGCCCATAATCCCTAAATGTAACTGTTACAGGAGGAAGGTGAGCTTGTATTGCTTTAAAACACTAGAGGGAAGAAAATGACTTGTCGCACCTGACTGCTCCGGTAATACAAAATCCAATTGTGAGTGAGGGGAGATAAGAGGAGAGAAGTGGAAGGGCCATCACATCAGCAAACACTAAGTAATGAACAGGTCTGCCAGTGTCTGCCATGATAAAACACTCCATTAGATACGCTGGTTTTAAATGAGTGATAATTGTGGCACCACAGCAGTGGAAAGTGATTGAATTTTTATCTCTAGTCTGGCGTCTTGACAAGCTGACCATGAGGCAAAGATGTCCCCAGTGTGCAGCATTATACGCAGTGTGTGTCCTTTGCAATTGCCACTGTGGGGAACGGTTCTGCAAACACTATACCAATTAACGCATTAACAGCACAACCTAAAGCAGCACATAAAGTAATCTGTGACAGCAACAGAGCGGTTTTCACTCCTTGGTATTTTAGATATGTGCTCAGTTCACCGGAATCAGCTGGCTGCAAAATACAGATATTACACAGAATAACAAAGCAATGCTAAGGCTTTGTTCACAACAGCATTAGAGGCTCCCATGCAGATTTTGTCAAAAATGGAGAAGAAAATAGGGCAGTATGATAAAAAATGTTCTGTCTGGTAAAATGCTTGCTGGACCCCATCATAGTCAAAGGGGTCTGCTGGGCACCATCATGTAATCGATTGGGCGCTGCTGCTATTTTTGAGCGAATTCAACCTTAAAATGTATTGCATTAGGAATGCATGGTTTTACTAGTGTGCTGTGGCCCATATGTAGGTGGCAGTGGAGACTCTGGAGAAATCAGAGAGCTGGTTGGAGACTACTGACCTTTTGATTGTCCCAGTAGCTGTCTGTGGGGTGCACAGCTGCTCGGAGGATGGAAAGGTTGGTCATTTTTTTTTCTCCGTATTGTACCTTCTCCGGAGGCTCCACTGCCACCAATGAGTGCCGCCATGCACATGATTTTACTAAAACACACTGACACCATTAACTGTTTTTACAACATAGCACCAGCGCAGGCACCATTAGACCAGGCTAGACGAGATGTCAAGCCCTGTCAAACAAAGAGGAGGAAGTCCTCACGTACATTGATATCTACTGCTTATGATATTTTGCTTGATAAGTGTCTGAAAGATCCTCTTGTAGGGCTCAAAGGAAAATGGGAAGTGGATGTCGGGTCGCTTTCGGATGAACAACGGCATGCTGTTCTGGGGGCAGTACCCACATTGTCGATGAGAGTGGTCCAGCGCTGCTCACATCTGTTTCTGATACACCAGGTCTATAAAACACCACAGCTTATGTACAGAATGGGTCTAAGTGCAGTCTCCCTGTGCCCGCAGTGTACCGCACCGAATGCAGACCTGATTTACATGTTTTGGGCTTGTAAGGAGTTGGAGGGATTTTGGGTGGACATTTATAAGCTGTTAGAGGGAGTGTATAGAGTGAGCCTATTACGGACCCCGTTAATTGGGTTTATGAGGTATGTGGAGGACTTACCGACCTGTGCGGAATATAAGCTGGTTATCGCAAAATTATTGTATATAGCATGCAAATCCATAGCTAAATATTGGATACAACCGTCCCCTCCAACAGTAGCCGAAGGGACAAATACGGCTAACCATATGATAACCATGGAAAGTGGTATATATATAATAAAAGGTGTTTTTTGGGGAAATTCGAAAAGCAGTGGAGTGCCTGGTGTGGCATCACAGAGATTGTTGCGTATTTGGACTGGCATATTACTTAGCGGCAGCTGAACAGTGGAAGAGATCTTTATACTTTTTTTTTTCATGCTTGATGTGTCTTTGAGGTAGAGATTGGAAGCCACACGGAGGGGAGGGTGGAGGGGCTGGGGGAAAGGGGGGGGGGTTTAGGTTGTTCATTGTAAGCAATGTACTGCTCTGCCATTGTTTGTAATGGTTTATATTCTATTATTGAAAAACTTAATAAACATGACCTGATTAAAAAACAAATAAAATAAAAAACCGCCCATTTGTGACAATGAGGTCACTGAGCTCACTGCTAGGCAGAAGTCTTCGCCTAGCATACCCATGTGAAGCCTGCTTCATCACCGGTAAGTAAAAAGCCCTTGAGTAAAGAGGAGCTTATGTTCAGGTAACAGCTCTGAATCCCGACAACCCTTTTAAGTTTTTACATGGAAAATGAAAGCAAAAAAAACAATATAAAGTAGGACTTACAGTAATATAAATGCTGTGCTCATAGTTAGGGATGAGCGAATCGACTTCAGATGAAGCATCCGAAGTCGATTTGCATAATACTTTGTTTGAATACTGTATGGCGCGAGCGCTCCGTACAGTATTAGAATGTATTGGTTCCGATGAGCTGAAGTTATTACTTTGTGAAGTCTCGTGAGACTTCTCATCATAACTTCATAAATTAATTTATACTGTAAAAAAAACATTTCCCAAACTCTGGTTCGGTTCCAAGTGGTACATTGGAACCGAACCTGAGTTTGGGAAATGTTTTTTTTTACAGTAAAAATTAATTTCTGAAGTTATTACCCGAAGTCTTGCGAGACTTCGCAAAGTAATCACTTCAGCTCATCATAACCAATACATTCTAATACTGTACGGAGTGCTCGCTCATGCAAAGTCGATTAGCTCATGACTACTCATAATACTCCCCATAACCCTTACTAATGCCAATTCATCTGGATGGCCACCTCTCTGGGTTTACATTCATATTCCTTACATAGTAACTATTACATGGTGTTTCAATAATTCAACCTTGCAAGATGTTCAGTGTAGACAATGCTTTAGCTTATATACTAATCTGCCTTACTACTGGAAACCACTCACCTTGTCCTGCTAAAATAGCTCTGACCCATCGATTTATGAACTCTACAAGTCTTTGAAGTTGGTATCTGGCGCCAAGATGTTAACAGCAGATCCTTTAAGTCCCGTAAGCTGAGAGGTGGGACTTGTTTTCCAACACATCTCACAGATGCTCAATGAGATTTGTGAAACTTGAAGGCCAAGTAAACACCTCACACTCTGTCATATTCCTCAAACCATTTCTGGACAATTTTTGAAGTTTGGCAGGGAGCCGATAGAGGCCCCTACCATTAGGAAATACCGCTGTAATGAAGGGAGTACATTCTCTACAACAAATTTTAGATAAATAGTATGTGTCAAAGTAACATCCACATGAATGCCAGAACCCAAGGTCTCTCAGCAAAACCTTGAACACAGAATCGTACTGCCTCTACTGGCTTGCCTTCTTCTGACGGTGCATACTAGTGAGTGCTATAAACACACCCTGCATTCCACATGACGTAAAATAAATCCTAATTCATCAGACCAGGCCCCCTTCTTCCAATGCTCCACAGTGAAGTTTTCACCGATGGACCATGGTCAGCATGGCCACTCTAATATCCCACCCCTTGACTGTTGCCATTGTTACAGGGTAATCAAAGATATTCACTTTATCTCTCAATGGTTTTGCTGTTATGCCTGAATGGTATCCCTAAATAATTTCATAATATCTTCCCAACCAGCGATGATGTTACGTTTCAGGAGTGAAGTTCTTGGGTCTGATGGTTCTTTTGCACAATTTGTGAGTCACAAATTCAGTTAAGTTCTAAGTGTGCATGTGTAAGTTGTGGCCAAGAGGGCATGACACTGAAAGATTAATGGAAAGCCTAGCTACAGCTCTTAACTGATGAGAATAGGTTATATATTATAAGATATGTATAATTTTTCTCATCACCTTAAGTCTGCATAGGTGAATAGAGTTGCAGTATTCATCTGGACAGGTCTTCAATGATTCATTGCACTTCATTACATATTCCATTTGCCTGACCCCTGATGAGTAATTAAGGATTTAAAAATTATTTAAGGCTTGGACACTGTCACCTTTCCTTTCTTTAAAAAAAGCAAATATTTCTAGCTTAAATTAAATATCAGCAAAGTCAGTGTCAAGCAGTGTTAATCCTATATGAAGCCTCTAAATACACTACCTTGAAATTCTGGATTACTGGATATCATATTAAAGGATTCCCTCCAAGAATACAATGAAGTTCTCTGCACAGTCCGATGCAGAAATAGTCCAGGTTTCAAAATTACAGATTTTGACTGAATTGCAATGCTCATTTAATTTTTAAATCATAAGCCAATTCTAATGCAAAATAGGGACAATGTCATGCAGGCCTTACAGCTGTTACATAGAGAGGATCCGTTGTGCGTCTCAGGTTTCCTTCCTTCTGAGAGATCAGAAGAAGGGTCAAATAAATGATGATGCCAGCCAGGCCGAAAGGCAAAATAGTGTCGCCGTCATGAAGTGGGGAGGGTGGGAACAGCATGATTAGTCCACAGGGCGCCCTATGACACAGTGGTGAGGTGGAAGCAGCATAAGGAGACCACAGAGTGGCCTAATGACAGTATGGAGGTGGCAGCAGCAGCATCAGGAGGCCACAGAGTGGCACAATGACAGAATATGGAGGTGGCGACAGCAGCAGCAACAGGAGGCCACAGGGTGGCATAATGACAGTGTGGAGGTGGCAGCATTATCAGGAGGCCACAGAGTGGCAGAGTGTGGAGGTGGCGGCAGCAGCTGCATCAGGAGGAGGCCACAGAATCGAACAATGACAGTGTGGAGGTGGCAGCAGCAGCACCAGGAGACCTGAGTGGTGAGGTGGCAGCAGCATCAGGAGACCACAGAGTGACCCGTGGTCGCAGATGGCTCCCCCGGTCACTCCTGCGAGAGGATAGAGGATGGACGATGGTGCAGATAGACAGCGGCCAACTGACTACATAGGATGTCTCTATAGTAGTTCAGTTTGTCCTCCCTCTTAGCGGGTGTAAAAAACAAGGTGGAGAGCCAGAAGTCATCCCTCTGCCGAATGCTGACAATTCGGTTGTCACTACGCAAGCAAGTGAGCATGCATCGGGCCATTTGTGCAAATGACTCGGAGGATCTCCCTGCCTCCATCTCCATTGCATACTGCCACGGTATTTCTGGGTCCTCTGCCTCTTCTCCCTCATCACCCTGTAGCTCCTCCTCTTCTGTCACCTGTGTAGAAAAACCACCCATTTCGCTACACATTGTCCAATGTCCTCCTCCAGTTCTGCCCCCACAGGGCTCATGTGGCCGAGAGATCTAGGCTCCACGTGTCCAGTCCCTTGACCAGCCAGATTTACCATCATCTGTTAAAGGACACGAAGCAGTAGAATGACGTTGTTTGTCCCGTAGTCCTGGCGAATGAAAAATATTGTGGCCTACTCAAAGGGACTGAGCAAATGACAGGTGTCATGCATGAGCTGCCACTGAAGTTACACAGGGGAGTACTCTTGTCCGCTTGAATCAAGAAATCGTTTATGGCCTTTCTCTGTTTGAATAGTCGGTCCAACATATGGAGGGTGGAATTCCAACGGGTGGAAATGTTGCATATCAGTCTATGTTCGGGGATGCTGTTCTGCCGCTGCAGCTCAAGGAGGGTGTGCTTTGCTGTGTACGAGTGGCAGAAGTGCATGCAAAGTTTCCTGGCCATTTTTAGGATTCTTGCAGATGGGTGGAAGACTTCAGAAACCGCTTGACAACCTGATTGAACACGTGCGTCATGCAGGGCGCATGGCTCAGCCCTCCCTGACGCAGTGCCAACACCATATTTTTCCTTTCGGCGGTCACCATGGTTCATATTTTGAGTTGTCGCGGAGAAAGCCAAGATTCGATTTCTTGATGAAGGACACGGAGCAGTTCCTCCACTGTGTGATTCCTTTCGCCCAGGCAAACTAGGTGCAAAACAGCATGACACCACCGTGCCCTGCACATGTTGCATGCTGGAGGGGCACTGTGAATTGTCCCTGCAGTGGAAGCAGAGGACACGGTGGAGGATGAGGAGGCAGAGGTGGACATTGTCGCAGGACCAACGGATTGGCAACGTGGAGGCGGAAGCGGCGTCACCTGGCCAAGTTGCTGGTGTGGCTGTGCAGGAACCACATTCACCCAATGGGCCGCAAAGGACATGTATTGTTCCTGACCGTAGTTAGAGTTCAACACGTTGGCGCTGCAGGGCACTTTGGCAGACACCGACAGGCTCAAGGACTGGCCCACCTTCTGTTCTAAATATGTGTGCAAGGCTGGTACTGACTTTTTGGCAAAGAAATTACGGCTTGGGACCAGGAGCACATTCAGCTTCTGCGCCGTTGGATAGTGCATGCATACTGTTGTCTCTTGGCAATCGCTTCGGTGATCGATTTCTGATGGAATGACGGACGAGGTGTAGGAGGAGGAGCAGGTGCATCAGGACCAGCAGATGATGGGAAAGACAGACAGCTGCCTTCGGCTGAGGTGGTGAAGCCTTGACTGCCTGAAATCGGGTGCGTGCCACTAGGTGATGCAGCGGTTGCTGCGGCAGGCTGGACTACCACATAGGAGCCACGGTTCTCCCAGGCCACTTTATGGTGGCGCTGCATATGTCGAGTACTGTCTGCACGTCACTGATGTCCTCCTCAACAGTCTCTGAGCCCACAGCATATGGCTGAGGAAACAGAAAAGGACAGAGGCAGGTTGAGGACAGGTGAGGGCCTGCTCTTGGGCCATGCCAACTAAGGGTTGTGTCTGACAAACCCACCGACTCTTGGCTGGGGGTGTCTGATGTCACTTAGGACGAAGTGGATGACCAAGTCAACCATTCAAGAACTGCTGGGTTGCTGGTCAAGACACGACCGCTAGATGACACAAGGAGTTCAGGCCTCTCACTGCGACTCCTGCTGCCACGCCCCCTTATTCTGCTGCGACCTGTGCCTGCGCCAGAAACATTTAGGCCTCTGCCACTCCCCTGTGCAGGGCCTGGCACTTCTCTGTCTGACATACTATTAGATCAAATAAATAAAAAGGAAATTAAAACACCCCCAAAAAGTCTGTAATTTTCTCACTTCACCACACAACGGCTAATAAGCCCTCCCCCCCCCCCCAACTAATACACGCCAAAGAAGGCTTTAGAACATATAACTGCACCACTGAACGGCAAATAGGCCCTTACTTTTTTCCACTAATACACGCCAAAAAGAGCTTAAGAACATATAACTGCACCGCTGAACAGCAAATATATATTTTTTTGCCACTAATACACGCCAAAAAGGGCTGTAATTTGATCACTTCACCACACAACGGCAAATAATTTTTTTTGTGTCACTAATACAGCCAAAAAGGGCTTTAGAACATATAACTGCACCACTGAACGGAAAATAATATATTTTTGCCACTAATACAGGCCAAAAAGGGCTTTAGAACATATAACTGCTCTGCTGAACGGCAAATAATATATATTTTTTTGCCACTAATACAGGCCAAAAAGTGCTTTAGAACATATAACTGCACCGCTGAACGGCAGATAGGTCCTTAATTTTTTCCACTTATACACTCCACAAAAGGCTTTAGAACATATAACTGCACCGTTGAACGGCAAATAATATATATTTTTGTGCCACTAATACACGCCAAAAAGGGCTTTAGAACATATAACTGCACCGCTGAACGGCAAATAATATATTTTTTTTCTCCACTAATACAAGCCAAAAAGGGCTGTAATTTTCTCACTTCACCACACAACGAATAATAAGCCCTTTTTTCCCATTAATACAAGCTAAAAAAAATGCTTTTGAATATATAACTGCACCGCACAAGGGCAAATAAGACAGAGAAATATTTCCTTGTAATAAACCCTGTTAATGCCTGTATCAAACAGCACTAGCACCCTAATAACAAGAACGGTTTGCTGGAATTACAGAGCTGTATAATGGCAATTTGTATCCGCAGTCAGTGCAGCAAGGTGTAATAGGATTGTTCCCATTACCAGGCTGTAACCTCCCCTACTGAACCCTGTTCTGCTTCAATACTGTGGAATGATTCCTCCCTATCCTTTCCCTGAACTTCTATACAGCAAAATAAAAGCTTTAAAGTCTTTTCTACCACTGTCCCTAGCGCCTGCTGACGTCTCTCCCTGCACTAAGTACACTGGAAAATGGCAGAATTCAAGATGGCTGGGGCTATTATTATTTTTTTAAACTCGTTTTATTAAAAGAGAATGACACAAGTATGGCATACATATAGCAATGTGATGGCCCACGCAGGGGCGCTTCAGAAATACCAAGAAAACAGTGATACATAAGGACATTGGAATTTATCAGGATTCTCGCATGTAAAGAGACATGATTCTTACTCTGATGGTATACATTATTCACGGGATAGGCATATCGCACACATAAATGCTCCAACATCAACATCGGTGACAACAACACTGCAAAGTACCTACGTATTGGTTAGAAGATCAATGAGGCCCGTCAGCTGTCAAGTGCAGACACGAAGTATGTAAGGTGAGAGGAGAGGCACACCAGTCACTCTAGACTTTATCAAATTTTTGTGGGCACCCCCTATGCTTATACACAATGTTCTCCATGGAGACTGCGTAATTCACAAGAGTGAGCCATTGTCCCTTCGAGGGGGGGAATATCCCATCCATCTTATGGCAATTGCCTTTCTAGCTAGAAATAGTGTTTCCGCTAAGAAGATTCTGTGGTAGTGTGACCACGACTCTTCATCAATGACTCCCAGAATGCACATCTTGGGACATAACGGCGGTGCCACAGGAACCATAGTTGCGAGGACTTCCAGAACTGAAATCCAGAACTGACGAATGAACTCACAATCCCACATCATATGCCAAAAATTGGCTCCCTCGGCATCGCATCTATGGCACCTGGAGTGACTAATCCTACCCATCTTTTGAAGTCTGGTGGGTGTGAGGTAACTGCAATGAAGGATAAAAAGCTGGATCATCCTATTGTTTATAGAGGGTGATAACTTGGTCGGAGCCATCAATGCCTCCTCCCAATCCTCAGAAGACAAAGAGGGTATTAGCGACTTCCATCTGTCCTCAACAGCCAACGGGGTCACCAGCAAGCGACAGTCCAACAAATGTGTATATAGCGCTGAGACTATGCCTCTAGGGCCTTGCGATTTCAAAACCCCTTGTAACGGATCTCCTAGCACCCCGACCGGGTACCTCCGTTGATAAATGCTCCCAGTGCCTCCCGAGGACTCCAAGCACTCCGCTCGACACCGATACCACCACAGGAACCAGGAAAAGGAACAGCTCTTACAAGAGCTAGGAGTAATAGCCAGGGGAGTATACAAGTATAGCAATCCCCACACATATGAGACGAGGCTCTATGTTGAGTGTAAAAACAGGAACACTTTATTGAGGGCTACCCGCCCGTATTTATGCAGGTCCCCATCTGGTGTACACGCCCCTAGGGGACCAGAAGGAAGACTGTGACACAGGACAGATACGTAGCACTCAGGAAACACAGACACAACACATCCCCACAATGCATCATGGTTTCCTCCTCTCTGCCCTGGAGACACCCGAGGAGCAATTCAATTATCTCTCAGGACAAAGGGAAATCACCAATACACATGTGGGAACAACAGGACAGGAATCACCACCCAAACACACAATGTCACACCCCCACAGCAAACACAGACATTTAACATATTTCCAGATAGCTCAAGTCTGAGTGCATAATATTAGGTGAATAGCACTCAGAATACACAAATACAATAAAATGAGCTATCTGGGTACCCTCACATAACATACAATACAATTACACAGACAGATAGTTCTGTCACACACCTCAAAACCCCACATGTCCCCATATGGCTTGGATCTGAGCGCTCAGATGCCACAAACACAGTCAAATCGCCATGGGGTTTAAGTTTTGCATGGGCTGATGAGAGGGCCCATAATCCTGGGGCAAGAGGCTGGCAACCAGGCCCCTCCAAAACCCAGTGGCGAGGTTATTTTCACCACACCCCTATAATAGGGTATTTAGAAATACTCCTGTTATCATTTCTGAATTGGGCCTGCAGTGCATGTCTCAATTGAAGGTATCTGAAGAAAAGAGTGCGCGGCACCTGAAATTTATCCTAAATCTGGGAAAATTATCTAAGCTGCCCGCTCTCATATAAATCTCCCAACGTGAATATGCCATACCTCTTCCAATCAGACACACCCTCTAGCTTTGCCAGATGTGGGAACATACAGTTATCCCATACGGGAACTTCATTTGGCAAATCCTTGTAGGAATTTAACTTAGATGCCTGCCATATCTGATGGGCTAGCTTATGTACTGGGAAAAGACCCTTTTGAATATGACGAGACCCTTCCAAAACAGGCCATAGCGTGGGAACTTGCAAATAGTCGTGCAGGTAGTATTCTGAGTTTGGCCTTGAGGCATCAGTGACCCAATATCTCAGAAACCTAAATTGGCTTGCTATATAGTAAAGATGTCTGGAAGGGAAGCTCCTCCCTGTAGCCTCGGTCTCTGTAAAACTGACAGTGAGAGCTTCCTCCTAGATTTACCCCATACAAAGGAGGCTATTATAGCATGGATACGTTTGAAAAATCCCCTGGGAACTGGCATAGTGTGGGACAGCAAATATAGACCTTTGGGCAGGAGTACCATCTTTACCAGATTTAGTCTACCCATAACTGACAGTGGGAGGGTCTCCCACGTTTTTACCTTATCTTGGAATATGGTCTCTAAGGGTTCAATATTCAAGACATAGGAGAGTTGAGGCTCTTTAGTGATTATTACCCCTAAATACTTAACCCTATCAACTACAGGCAGGTTGTTTCGATAACTAGGCCAGTCGTGCATCCAGAGGGGCATGATGGCAGACTTGCCCCAATTTATATGCAGCCCAGAGTATTGCCCAAAGCGCTCAATGATTTCAATAGCTCTTAGTAGAGATACTTCCGGGTCCGACATAAAGAGGATCAAGTCGTCTGCATACAGTCCAATCCTGTCCTCCCTATCTCCCTCACAGACACCTGCATAAACCTGGTCCTGTCTGAATCTGATGGCCAGATGCTCAATAGCTATCGTAAACAGCAATGGCGAGAGCGGGCATCCCTGCTTCGTGCCTCTGAGTAAGGGGAGCCTGTCAGAGTGGGAACCATTCAGTTGAATACTAGCAGTGGGTTTTTTTGTATAAAATTTCTATCCATTTAATGAAGTTAGGACCGAAGCCAAAGCTACCTAGCGCGGCTGTCAAAAAGGGCCATTCCAACGAGTCGAAAGCCTTGGCCGTGTCTAGTGAAGCCAGAGCCCATCTCTCCTTCTTAGCTACCCCCAACTGCGCAATTACTTGAGCCCTCCTAATGTTGTCTGATGTGGACCTTCCAGGCATGAAGCCCGACTGATAAGAATGAATTATTGACGTGATAACCTTATTCAACCTATTGGCTAGAATTCTGGTCAGGATTTTATAGTCCAAGTTCAAAAGTGAAATTGGATGATAAGATCCACATTCCAATGGGTCCTTGCCAGGCTTCAAGATCACAACAATGGAGGCGTCATACATGGAATCTGACAAGGAGCCATGGGAGTGCGCCGCTCGATACAGGTTCAACAACTGAGGGTTTAGATTTTCCCCGTACCTAGAATATACCTCTACTGGGATGCCATCTGGGCCAGGGCCTTTCCCTGTCGGTAGATCCTTAATGGCCCTCTCCACTTCCTCTAGTGTGATATCCTCCTCCATAAGACCCTTATCTAGGTCCCCTAGCCGAGGATGAGACACTTCAGCGAGGTAGGACTCTAAATCTTGCCCTGAATAAGTAGCTGCTGATTTGTATAGGTCTCTGTAAAAATTATGAAAGCATTTCAATATGTCTTGCACCGATTCCATTATATGGCCATCAGCCTCCTGTATCCTGAGTACCGGGGGAGACATGTTATTGGTGCGTGCTATATGTGCAAGTAACTTCCCTGTCTGATTGCCTGTTGCTTAAGGAAGAAGAGCTTCCTTTTGCTCTTTTCCTCCAGATGCAACATGTACATTCTCCCTCTGGATAACCACTCTACTCTGCGCTCTTCAGAGGGGGACTCAGTGAACGCCCTCTCGGCTTCCTTACAGCTGGCATATAAATCATTTTCTTTACTTTGCTAATCTCTCTTAACGTATGATATGGAGGATTTGATGCATCCTCTAAGGTACGCTTTCATTGTCTCCCAAAGCAACAGAGGGTCTGTTGACTCGCCCTGCACCTCAAAAAACATCCTCAATTGATCAGGGATTCTGTCATTTAAACCAAACAAGGACAGCCAGAAAGGGTGTATACGCATCTTGCTGCCGACGCCGGCCTGATCAGTCGGCGCCAACTCCGCCAACAATGGGGCATGATCAGAAGGACCCTGTGGTCCGTGTCTAATATTCACCAGGTCAGTATATACTATGGCATTACCGAACAAGTAATCAATTCTGGACAGGGCACCCCTGGCAGGGGTAAAGCAAGAGTATTCCCTTGTTTGTGGGTTCTTGGCTCTCCACATGTCTACCCATCCAATCTCCTGCGATATTCTGGGGAGAACCGTGCTGTTCCCTCCCAGCCCCCTTCTGTCTGTTCTATAGCTAAATCTGTCTAAATCCTCACTAACTACTTGATTAAAGTCCCCAATGCATAGGAAACGAGCATTGGGATAATTAGCCACAAAACCCGTGACTGCTTGTAGAAGGGATAGAGATGCAGGAGGGGAGTTATACAAATTAACAATCACATAGGGGACACAATTAATGTGAGCATGTATGAAAATGTACTGCCCTCCCTGATCCACAGCTGAGTAGTGAATCTCGCATCTGAGACTTCTATGGAACAGCAGGGCCACACCTCTGGAGTGAGAACTCCCAAATGAGTTGAATAAGTGTTGCGCCCAAGGCTTTTTTAACCTATTCCCTGTTTCCGGAGTAAGATGGGTTTCTTGGAGGCCCAGAATATGTGGGGTAAAGGAGCGTATTTGAGAAAAAAACGCAATCCTCTTATTAGGGTCTCCCAGTCCCCTCACATTCCAGGACATCACTCTTATGGAGGCCATGGCATCGCTAGATTTGAATCAAGGACAAATACCGACATCCATATTGCATACACTGACAGTTTAGGCATTTGGTCAATGTGAAGCATAAACTCCCCTGCTACTATCATGAAAAGGGATGACCATACTTGAGACATATAAGCTTGAGCATAAAAAAACATAATACGGAACAATAACATTATAAACATAAAGGTGTCGAATCCTGATCCGACTAACTTGGTGGCCCTTAACTCGGGGACCTGTATAGTGCAGATAGGTGTTATAACCATACAGGTATTGCTCCTACCCCCCATTCAGCAAAGATATGCAAAACTGCTAGCATTAATACATGACAATGGAACATGTTGGCAAAGTGTCCGGTGCTGTATACAGGGAAACGCCCTATACTTAAGTGAGATCTCATATAAGACTATCAGATGCAGTCCAGAACATGAAAACGTGACCAAAAGCAGCTGTGTTGCATATTAAATAATATCATGCTCAGGAGAAACAAGATCAAGTCCCCTTAGAATCAGACATATGGGGATGTTTTAATATTTGCTGTGAACGAACAGCGAAGAGTTCAGCGTGGTCCGGGACGCGCAGATTTTCTTGAGGCCCAGTCCTCAGCTTCACGAGGACCACTGAAAAACGCGGTTTTATCGCCGTCTATGACTCTAAGGCGAGCCGGGTAAGCCATCGAGTATTGAAGATTTAGATCCCGAAGGCGGCGTTTAACTGCGACAAATGTGGCTCTCCTCTTCTGGAGATCTGCAGAGAAATCCGGAAAAAGGGAGACTCTTGCATTTTCATGCCTGATGTCTTGCTTGCTTCTGGCCTGGCTGAGGATAAGATCCCGGTCTCTCCAGTTCAGCAGACGCGCCAAAAGGGGTCTAGGAGGAGCTCTGGTGGGGGGTATCTGGCTGGGACCCGATGTGCCCTCTCTACGGTATATGCAGGAGAGAAGGGTGCCTCAGGCAACTGCTCTTTAAACCAGGCCTCTAGGAAGGCCGCAGGATCTCTGCCTTCAGCTTTCTCTGGTAGGCCCAAGATCCTCACGTTGTTGCGGCGCGATCTATTTTCCAGATCGTCACATTTCTGTTGCCACTGACCTACGGATCGCTCCAGGTCTTGCATCTTCCCTGCCATGGGTCTGGTCAGATCCTCCAGCGCAGACACGCGGTATTCTGTATTTTTGACCCGGTCTCTCAGTTGCTGCATGTCATGGCGGAGCAGGCCTACATCCACTCTTACCTCCTCCAGCTTCCCGGTGAGTGAGGTTTGGCATGATGATATTGCCCTAGTAGCTGCTCATACGCAGTCTTGAGGGTGAACTCCTGCTCGGCACCTTCCTCAGCATCTGCCTGTTGGGCAGCCTGCCCGCGGGTAACAGCCGCTCGTGTAGGAGTTGCGGTCACGGCTCCACTTTGGGCCTCTGACCTGACGAACTCTTTGAGCTTGTCCGCAGCTGTTTGCGCTTTGCTGGGCCCCATAGTCTGTGTGCGGGGTCTCCTCCGTCTCCTGCACACTGTCCACTCTGTGCCTGGAGTCGGCAGTTTGTCAGGATGGTGAAGGATTAACGAGGGTAAGCGGAGCTGCTCACAAAAGCGTGCTTACATGCCGGGCTTACATGCCCCCCCCTCTCCGGCTGGGGCTATTTATAGGGCTGTGACATCACAGGGCTGGCTGGCTGCTCATTGGCTGCATGCATGGCATTGTGGGTGATCCCTCGTTCCCAGAGTTCTTTGCTCCATGTCCTAACACGGTGCAGCAGCCATTTTAGGAAAAAATGCGATTCGTTACTACGAAGCGTGAGGAAACTCGGAGCAAATCGAATTTTTCATGAAATTCGGATCGAATTCCACTTCGTCAACTTCGATTCGCTCATCTCTAATTAATATTGGTGGAGGTAAGTTCAGAATGAGAGAAAATCTGACTGTTATTACATTGGTTAAAGCAGGGGTAGGCAAACTTGAGGCAGATCTACTGTGGTAATACATCTATTAACTAAAGACCTGCCATGGCAAAAATGTCCTGATTTCTGATTGTACTTTTGGGGGGGGGGGGGGGAAGTTGTTCCCCATACGCTTTAAATAACGTGTTAATTTCCGGATTGTGGTGACTGCAGTAATACTGTATATATGTATTTTTTTTTATACTTTTGTAAAATAAAACCACTTTTGAAGTGACCTTACAAGCACGTAACCTCTAGTCCCCTGCTGCCATGACAATAATTGCCACCCTATGATCCCGTTTGTAGGTGGAGGGCAGCAATGGGTGACAGAAGGAGCCCTTTCCCTCTGTTCAAACACCACAATGCTGCTATCACTATTGACTATGGCATCTAGGCGGTTCATTGACACAGCGGTGCTGTAGAGACTACCCTGTGACTGCAGAGGAAGCATATCTGCAAGATCACCCTGCACTGGCAGAAAATTAAAGCAGCCGCTATACAGTGTATATGTACAGCTGCTCACAATGATCACCCTACTGCAGTGGCGTAGCATTGGGGGGGGGGGGGGGGCCTTAGCCCTTGGAGCAAAATTTTAGGGGGCGCCAGCAGGGCCGCACCGCCAATTAGGCAAAGTGAGGCGACCGCCCCAAGCAGCGTGACCGTGCTCACAAGTGGGGGGCGTTGGCTGGTCACAGGGAGATGAGCGCTTCCATTGTGGAAGCGCTCATCGACATAGTCATCTGTATCCCTTCCCCCTTCCCCGGGGAAGGGATACAGATGTCTCCCTTCCCCGTTCCTCTGATAGGCTGCAGGCACTAGGCCTGCAGCCTATCAGAGGCCGATGCAGGCGCCGTGATGATGTCATCGCACCGCCTGAGCTGTACAGCGCTGGACACAGGCCGGAAGAGGCCTGCATCGCAACTCTGCCATGGATGTAAGTATAAGTCTTTATTTTTTATATGGTACAATACTGGCTACTGGCACATGATTGGGAGGCCATCTATGGGGGCACTTGTCACTCGCACACGATTGGGGGGACTTGTTACTGGCACATGATTGGGGGACCATCTATGGGGGGCATCTATGGGGGCACATCTTACTGGCACATTATTGGGTGCATCTACTGAGGCCACAAAGAAGGAGTATTTTATATGGGGGGCTCTGTACAGGGGCATTTTATGGGGGGCCCTAGGAGGAAGGGGGGAGAGGAGCACTATGGGGGTATTTTTTACTGGCACATTATGGGGGCACTTTGGGGACATTAGCTCAACTGGGGGCATTAAAAGGGGGCATTTTTTGTCACATTATAAGGAGAATTATTACTACTGGGGGGCATTATGGTGGGCTTTATTACTACTGGGGGTCTAGGGGGAACATGATTACTAGTATGGGCACTATGGGAGCATTATTACTTCTGGGGCACAGTGGGGACATGTTGGGGCGCCTGTAGGAACACTATTATTACCATGTGTGCTCTAGCAGAGAATTATTCCTATTGGTGGGACTTTTGGGAGCACTATTACTGTGGGGGCACCTTGGCAGAGTATCAGCTTAACACAATTACTTTTGAGGGACGTTATGTTTACACTATTAGTGTCAGGGGCACTATTTGCTGGGCGCAGTTATTTTAGGGCAGTGTGTGCCAATAATTATTGAAGGGGGCATTATCTGTGTGGCACTAGTATTTTCAGGGGGGTTTATCTGTTTCTGCAGTATAGTATTGGGGAGCACAGCGGCACAGTATTGGGAGTGGTAGGGTGATATGTCCAGAAGATGGGAGGAGGATGGAGAAGTAATAAACTAAGATTTTTTTTTGTCAATCTGCAGAGACGAGAAATGACTGAAAAATGGTGGTCTGGACTGAAGGTCTGAAAGGAGAAGATGCAGGATGACAGGCCGAACTGGATGGACAAATGTCTTTTTTCGGCCTTATGTACTATGTTACTATGAGGAAAGAGAACATCTACATCAAAGGAGACATCACTGGATGTAAGAGGTATGGGGCGCTGTATTACCATGTATGTATGTTCTGTAGTGATGGGAGGGTGGCCATAGAATTTGGCCCACACTGGAGCAGCCTGGCCCCAGATTTCAGGTCACACTGCTACATTACCTGTAAAAAGGGGCGTGGCCACAGGTTGGGGGGGGGGGGGGGGAGGGAATACTTGGCTTGCCCCGGGTACTGGAAACCCACGCAACGCCGCTGCCCTACTGCCACAAAGTATAGAGTCGTGTGGCACTAGGAGACTAGTTAACTTATGCTGTTGCCAGATTGACACATGTCACAGATCAACCATTAAAGACAAGTTGCTTAGAAAACTGACATCTCCATTGTATTGCTGGCATTGTGATCTACCAGTCGTGTGCACGCCACCTCATGGTGTGGACCCAGACCCCTGCTACTGCTCCTGACTGGGTAAGCTTAGGAAGCAAGGCTGTCCCTAATAATGATAGTGCACTGTGGCTGGCATAGTCAGGGGGCACTAACTGGCATAGTCAGGAGCCATTATGGCTACTAATATGGTAAAACACTGTCGCTGGCATAGTCAGTGGGTAGTGTGGCAATGTGATGAGGCACTGTGACTGGCATTGTCAGGGGCATTATGGCTGCTAATGTGATGAGGTATTGTGGATGGCATAGTCAGGGGACATTATGGTTGGCAATGTGATAAGTCACTGCTGCTGGCATTGTGAGGAGGCATTATGGCTGCTAATGTAATGAGGTATTGTGGCTGGCATAGTCAGGGGACACTGTGGTTGGCAATGTGATAAGGCATTGTGGGTACTGTGTATGTACCATATCAACTGTATACAGTATCACCCATAGAGTATATACAGTAAAAATTGCATTTATTATTTTTATGCTTCTAATTGTGGGGGTGTCTTATGGTCTGGTGTGTCCAAAAAACACGGTATACAGTGTGGTGGCAAAGATTAATATTCCCTGATATTTCATATTTGCAACACTGAATAATACAGTTTTTAGAGCACCAATGAAATGTGTCAGTGGCCCTTTGTAATAACAATTTGGGGTGGGGGCTTTTACCTGTTTCTATAGTACCTGTAAAAAGTATGTACCAGTAGCTCTTGAGAAAATAATCCTTGCCAGTTACTGGTTCCAAGTATTCTTAAGGCCTTCTGCAGCATCAGTCACAACACACTAATACCCCTTTATTTGGGTGCAGGTTAAACAGAGACTACTAATTGTAGAGGGTCCTTTTGCCACTGTGCAATTTGTACATAAATTCTGAGTTATTCAACTGGTTTTACCTTTCCTTTGGAGTAAATTGGAACTTTTTGGATGTTTTCATTTTAAGACACATTTATTAATAGTCTGTGACAGGCCAATCTTATTTTTTTGTGCTACTGCAGAGTCAGTTTCAGAAATCCAGCAGTTTTTTTGGGGGTTCCTATGGAGCAGTGTTTTTGGCATTATTTATCATAGGGAAAGCCTAGAAAAATTGTCTTAACTGCACTCCACTTCTGACCTGCTGTAGTCGATAAAAACGTCAGAATGCGATAGTTTGCCTGTGCTAGATTCAACAACTGCTGTGCCCCACTTTCATAAATTTGGTGCATGGACCGTTACCTTTACACAAACAGATGAATGTGAAGACAAACTTCAATGTGTTCCCTGGTGATGAAACAGAGCCTAACACTCCAACCCTTAGGCCTCTTGCACACGACCGTATGCCCTCCGAGATATATGGTCCGTGAGCGGGCCATATGTCACGGAGCGGCATTGATCGTGCGCACAGGAGGAGCACACAGCATCATAGATTACAATGATGCTGTGCACATCGGGCCGCCCGCGAGGCTATTGTCCCCGATTTATAAGATCATATGAGTGCGGGACAATAGCCCCGCGGGCGGACCAATGTGCACAGCATCATTGTAATCTATGATGCTGTGTGCTCCTCCTGTGCGCATGATCAATGCCGCTTCGGGACACATGACCCGCTCACGGACCGTATGTCTCGGAGGGCATACGGTCGTGTACAAGAGGCCTTAATGCAAGTTTTTAGAATTTAGTTTATTAAAACAAGTGCCTTTTCCTTTTAATAATGTTATGACAACAAATCAAAATGCTTGAAGTTGTGCCAAAAAACAGAATACACTGATTCTATATACACTCACCTAAAGAATTATTAGGAACACCATACTAATACGGTGTTGGACCGCCTTTTTGCCTTCAGAACTGCCTTAATTCTACGTGGCATTGATTCAACAAGGTGCTGATAGCATTCTTTAGAAATGTTGGCCCATATTGATAGGATAGCATCTTGCAGTTGATGGAGATTTGAGGGATGTACATCCAGGGCACGAAGCTCCCGTTCCACCACATCCCAAAGATGCTCTATTGGGTTGAGATCTGGTGACTGTGGGGGCCATTTTAGTACAGTGAACTCATTGTCATGTTCAAGAAACCAATTTGAAATGATTTGAGCTTTGTGACATGGCGCATTATCCTGCTGGAAGTAGCCAGAGGAAGGATACATGTTCTCATTCTGTTAATGCCAAATTCGGACTCTACCATTTGAATGTCTCAACAGAAATCGAGACTCATCAGACCAGGCAACATTTTTCCAGTCTTCAACAGTCCAATTTTGATGAGCTCGTGCAAATTGTAGCCTCTTTTTCCTATTTGTAGTGGAGATGAGTGGTACCCGGTGGGGTCTTCTGCTGTTGTAGCCCATCCGCCTCAAGGTTGTGCGTGTTGTGGCTTCACAAATGCTTTGTTGCATACCTCGGTTGTAACGAGTGGTTATTTCAGTCAACGTTGCTCTTCTATCAGCTTGAATCACTCGGCCCATTCTCCTCTGACCTCTAGCATCCACAAGGCATTTTTGCCCACAGGACTGCCGCATACTGGATGTTTTTCCCTTTTCACACCGTTCTTTGTAAACCCTAGAAATGGTTGTGCGTGAAAATCCCAGTAACTGAGCAGATTGTGAAATACTCAGACCGGCCCGTCTGGCATCAACAACCATGCCACGCTCAAAATTGCTTAAATCACCTTTCTTTCCTATTCTGACATTCAGTTTGGAGTTCAGGAGATTGTCTTGACCAGGACCACCCCCCTAAATGGATTGAAGCAACTGCCATGTGATTGGTTGACTAGATAATTGCATTAATGAGAAATAGAACAGGTGTTCCTAATAATTCTTTAGGTGAGTGTATATTAGAGTCATGTTTTGCACCTACCTTCTACAGTTCTGAAAAGTTCCACTTGTTGATACAAAAGGAAGTGGAAGGCTGGCCTTACATTTTCAGGTTTTCATGATGCTGTTTTTGGAGACAAAAGCAGGAGCGGAGGTAGTATCTGTCCTTTGTTCGTTTAGTCCTTTTCTGATCCACTCTTGATTTTGGCTTCAAAAACTGCATTGAAAACCTGAACGTGGAAACCCAACCTGAACTACAGGCATTAAGTGGCATAAGGATAAGAAACTCATTTTAGCGACTTGCACAAAGCAAATAATGCCACATGCGCCATTTTGGTGCAATTTACATCAATTTCAGATTGCAGATTACTGCATTCTATGACACTACTCATGAAACTTCCCCAAAGTATTAATTAACCCCTTAGGGACCGGGCTCATTTTCACCTTAAGGACCAGGCCATTTTTTGCAAATCTGACCAGTGTCACTTTATGTGGTGATAACTTTAAAACGCTTTGACTTATCCAGGCCATTCTTTTTTCGTCATATATTGTACTTTATGACACTGGTAAAAAATGGAGTAAAAAAAATCATTTTTATTTATAAAAAAATACCAAATTTACCAAAATTTTTTAACAATTTGCAAATTTCCAAGTTTCAATTTCTCTACTTCTATAATACATAGTAATACCTACAAAAATAGTTATTACTTTACATTCCCCATATGTCTACTTCATGTTTGGATCATTTTAGGAATGACATTTTATTTTTTGGGGATGTTACAAGGCTTAGAAGTTTAAAAGAAAATTTTGAAATTTTTCAGAAATTTTCAAAAACCCACTTTTTAAGGACCAGTTCAGGTCTGAAGTCACTTTGTGAGGCTTACATAATAGAAACCACCCAAAAATGACCCCATTCTGGAAACTACACCCCTCAAGGTATTCAAAACTGAACCGTATTTTTCGCCCCATAAGATGCACTTTTCCTCCTCCCCCAAAAGTAGGGGGAAAATGCCCCTGCGTCTTATGGGGCGAATGCTTCCATTTTACATCGCAGTCTGTGACGCTGCAGCATCGCAGACTGCGATGTATGAGCCAGGAGAGAGGAGGGGCTGGGATCCGGAACTAGGGGCGAAGCCCGATGCATTCACTGTACTCTTACACGGGCCCCGCCGCTCACCGCAGTATTTAAAAACATGAATCCTTATCCTGTTATTAAGTTTAACTAACGCTGCGCTCTCCCATGTTCCCCTGTATCCCCACAGCACTTACGAACAAGCTTCAATAGCAGGCAGAGCGGACGGCAGCAGTAACGTCACTCACTGATGTCGAGCGCCTGCTCCACCCACTTTATGAATGAAGCAGACGGAGCAGGCGCGCGACGTCAGTGAGTGACGTTACTGCTGCCGTCCGCTCTGCCTGCTATGGAAGCTTTTTCGTAAGTGCTGTGGGGATACAGGGGAACATGGGAGAGCGCAGCGTTAGTTAAACTTAATAGCAGGATAAGGAATCATGTTTATAAATAATTCGGTGAGCAGAGGGCCGGTGTATTTTGGGGTACACTGTTATGAGGGGATCTGTGGATGACATATAGCAGTGTCATACACAGATCCCCCCCATAACAGTTCCATTCACAGATCCCCCACCCCATAACAATGCCATCCACAGATCCCCCCACCCCATAACAATGCCATCCACAGATCTCCCACCCCATAGCAGTACCATCCACAGATCCCCCATAACAGTGCCATCCACAGATCCCCATAACAGCGCCATCCACAGATCCCCTGTAACAGTGCCATCCACAGATCCCCTGTAACAGTGCCATCCACAGATCCCCCATAACAGTGCCATCCACAGGTCCCCCACATGACAGTGCGTCATCCACAGATCCCCCATAATAGTGTCATGCACAGATCACCATTAATTAAAAACCCACCAAAAGCACACCTTTTGGTTAAAAATATTTTTTTCTTATTTTCCTCCTCAAAAACCTAGGTGCGTCTTATAGGCCGGTGCATCTTATAGGGTGAAAAATACGGTACTTTTTAAAATTTACTTAAGTTTTACACAATAACAGCTTTTTTAAAACAAAAAGAAATTATGTTTTAGTGTCTCCATATTCTGAGCCATAATTTTTTTATTTTTTGGGCGATTGTCTTAGGTAGCGGCTCATTTTTTGCGGGATCAGGTGACGGTTAGATTGGTACTATTTTGGTGGGCATATGCCTTTTAGTGATGTAAGATGACAATTTTTTTTTTATTTAGCACAGTTTTTATTTTTTACGGTGTTCATCTGAGGGGTTAGGTCATGTGATATGTTTATAGAGCCGGTCGATACGGAATCGGCGATACCTAATGTCTTTCCCCCACCCCTATTTCTTACCAATTTTTTTTTACTTTATTTGGGGAAAATTACGTTTTGTTTTTTCTTACTTGAAACTTTTTAATTTTTTGGGGGGGAAACTTTAATTTTTTCAACTTTATTTTTCACTTAATTTTTTGTCCCACTTTGGGACTTCAACTTTTGGGGGGCTGATCCCCTTTACAATTCATTCCAATACTTCTGTATTGGAATGCATTGGCTGTATGAGTAATACAGTGTGTATTACTAATACAGCTTCCTGCCTGTGAGATCCAGGGGGCTGGATCTCACAGGCTCTTCATCGGAAGGCAGCGCCGATGCCTAAGGAAGGCATCGCGCTGCCTTCCATGACATCGGGTCCCTATTACAGCAGCACGGAGACCCGATGGCACCGCCGATCCCCGCCGTAACGACCCGTAAATGCCGCAAACCTCAGGTCGTAAACGCGCATTGTCCCAGGGTGCCTGCTGATTGATTTCAGCAGGCACCCAGTTCCGATCACCGCCCGCTGCGGTGATCGGAACTACACATGACGTACCGGTACGTCATGTGTCCTTAACCCTTTCATGACCAAGGGTCATTCATGCCCCAGTGTCCAGGTCAAATTTTACAAATCTGACATGCGTCACTTTATGTGGTAATAGCTTTGGAACACTTTTACTTATCCAAGCCATTCTGAGATTGTTTTCTCGTGACACATTCTACTTCATGACAGTCATAAATTTTAGTCAATATATTTCACCTTTATTTATAAAAAAAATCCCAAATTTACCAAAAATTTGGCTTTTAAAACAGAAAGTGATTTCTCATAAAACATTTATTACTTAACATTCCCCATAAGTATAGTTTATGTTGGCATCATTTTAAAAATGTCATTTTATTTTTTTAGGACATTAGAAGGCTTAGAAGTTTAGAAGCAATTCTCCAAAACCCACTTCTTAAGTACCAGTTCAGGTCCATAGTGGATACCCCCATAAATGATCCCATTGTAGAAACTACACCCCTCAAGTTACTCAAAACCGATTTTACAAACTTTGTTAACCCTTTAGATATTCCACAAGAATTAAAGAAAAATGGAGATGAAATTTCTAAATTTTACTTTTTTTGCTGATTTTCCATTTTATTAAATTTTTTTCTTTAACACATTGAGGGTTAAGAGCCAAACAAAACTCAATATTTATTACCCTGATTCAGCGAATTACAGAAACATCCCACATGTGGTCGTAAACTGATGTAAGGGCGCACGGCAGGGCGCAGAAGGAAAGGAACGCCATATGGTTTTTGGAAGGCAGATTTTGCTGGACTGGTTTTTAGATGCCATGTCCCATTTAAAGCCCCCCTGATGCACCCTACAATAGTAACTCCCAAAAAGTGACCCTATTTTGGAAACTAGGGTATAAGGTGGCAGATTTATTGGTACTATTTTGGGGTACATATGATTTTTAATTGCTCTATATTAAGTTTTTTGTGAGGCAAGGTAACCAAAAAATTGCTATTTTGGCACTGTTTTGTTATTTTTAATATTTTACAAGATTCATCTGACAGGGTAGATCACGTGCTATTTTTAAAGGGCAGGTTGTTACGGACGGAATGATATCAAATATGTCTTTCTTTGTTTGTTTGAGTTTTACATAAAGCATTTTTAACCACTTACCATCACACTAACGGCGAAAGGCGTCATTTCTGCGGCGCTCCCAGGTCACACTAACGCCGATCGGCGTCATCTCGCGTGAGCCGAGATTTTCTGTGAACGCGCGCACACAGGCGCGCGCGTTCACAGGAACGGAAGGTAAGAGAGTGGATCTCCAGCCTGCCAGCGGCGATCGTTCGCTGGCAGGCTGGAGATGTGATTTTTTTAACCCCTAACAGGTATATTAGACGCTGTTATGATAACAGCGTCTAATATACCTGCTACCTGGTCCTCTGGTGGTCCCCTTTGTTTGGATCGACCACCAGAGGACACAGGTAGCTCAGTAAAGTAGCACCAAGCACCACTACACTACACCCCCCCCGTTACTTATTAACCCCTTATTAGCCCCTGATCACCCCATATAGACTCCCTGATCACCCCCCTGTCATTGATTACCCCCCTGTCATTGATCACACCCCTGTAAAGCTCCATTCAGACGTCCGCATGATTTTTACGGATCCACTGATAGATGGATCGGATCCGCAAAACGCACACGGACGTCTGAATGGAGCCTTACAGGGGCGTGATCAATGACTGTGTTGATCACCCCATATAGACTCCCTCATCACCCCCCTGTCATTGATCACACCCCTGTAAAGCTCCATTCAGACGTCTGCATGATTTTTACGGATCCACTGATAGATGGATCGGATCCGCAAAACGCACACGGACGTCTGAATGGAGCCTTACAGGGGCGTGATCAATGACTGTGGTGATCACCCCATATAGACTCCCTGATCACCCCCCTGTCATTGATTACCCCCCTGTCATTGATCACCCCCCTGTAAAGCTCCATTCAGACGTCCGCATGATTTTTACAGATCCACTGATAGATGGATCGGATCCGCAAAACGCATACGGACGTCTGAATGGAGCCTTACAGGGGCGTGATCAATGACTGTGGTGATCACCCCATATAGACTCCCTCATCACCCCCCTGTCATTGATCACACCCCTGTAAAGCTCCATTCAGACGTCCGCATGATTTTTACGGATCCACTGATAGATGGATCGGATCCGCAAAACACATACAGGCGTCTCCCTGGAGCCTTCCAGGGGGGGTGATCACCCCATATAGACTCCCTGATCACCCCCCTGTCATTGATCACCGCCCCTGTCATTGATCACCCCCCCCTGTCAGGCTGCATTCAGATGTCCGTATGATTTTTACGGATCCACGGATACATGGATCGGATCCGCAAAACACATACGGACATCTGAATGGAGCCTTATAGGGGGGTGATCAATGACAGGGGGGTGATCACCCCATATAGACTCCCTGATCACCCCCCTGTCATTGATCACCCCCCTGTCATTGATCACCCCTCTGTAAGGCTCCATTCAGACATTTTTTTGGCCCAAGTTAGCGGAAATTATTATTTTTTTCTTACAAAGTCTCATATTCCACTAACTTGTGTCAAAAAATTAAATCTCACATGAACTCACCATACCCCTCACGGAATCCAAATGCGTAAAATTTTTTAGACATTTATATTCCAGACTTCTTCTCACGCTTTAGGGCCCCTAGAATGCCAGGGCAGTATAAATACCCCACATGTGACCCCATTTCGGAAAGAAGACACCCCCAGGTATTCCGTGAGGGGCATATTGAGTCCATGAAAGATTGAAATTTTTGTCCCAAGTTAGCGGAAAGGGAGACTGTGAGAAAAAAATAAAAATATCAATTTCCGCTAACTTGTGCCAAAAAAAAAATAATTCTATGAACTCGCCATGCCCCTCATTGAATACCTTGGGGTGTCTTCTTTCCAAAATGGGGTCACATGTGGGGTATTTATACTGCCCTGGCATTCTAGGGGCCCCAAAGCGTGAGAAGAAGTCTGGTATCCAAATATCTAAAAATGCCCTCCTAAAAGGAATTTGGGCACCTTTGCGCATCTAGGCTGCAAAAAAAGTGTCACACATCTGGTATCGCCGTACTCAGGAGAAGTTGGGGAATGTGTTTTGGGGTGTCATTTTACATATACCCATGCTGGGTGAGAGAAATATCTTGGTCAAATGCCAACTTTGTATAAAAAAAATGGGAAAAGTTGTCTTTTGCCAAGATATTTCTCTCACCCAGCATGGGTATATGTAAAATGACACCCCAAAACACATTCCCCAACTTCTCCTGAATACGGCGATACCACATGTGTGACACTTTTTTGCAGCCTAGGTGGGCAAAGGGGCCCATATTCCAAAGAGCACCTTTCGGATTTCACAGGTCATTTACCTACTTACCACACATTAGGGCCCCTGGAAAATGCCAGGGCAGTATAACTACCCCACAAGTGACCCCATTTTGGAAAGGAGACACCCCAAGGTATTCCATGAGGGGCATGGCGAGTTCCTAGAATTTTTTTTTAAACTCGTTTTATTGAAAATTAACAATAAGCATGGTTCAGCATATTTTGGAGCATTGACACCCCACGCAGGGGGGGTCTCCAGCTCCGCACAGTACAGACGTGATACATAATGTGTCAGGTGATTCTCAGCAATATTTCGCTACTTGGCATCAAACAATACAGCATATCTACTTTCTAGTGTTTAGACATTTAATGCAATGCTACCCTCCGACACAGAGTGCAAGTGCACAGGTTGCAAGGAATGATTTGAAGAGCACCACTCTCCCCACACTTTCTGAAATTTCCCTGGGCATTTTCTATGTATGTATACTACTTTTTCCATATTCATTGCATGGTTCATCAAGGTCTTCCATTGGTTCACTGTGGGGACTCTATCCGCCATCCACCTCAATGCTACAGCCTTCCTAGCCAGGAAGAGGGCTTCCCCTAGGAATATTCTCTGGTGATGTGTCCCCTGTTCCTCCTCTAATATCCCTAGGATACATATTTTTGGGCAGGCTCCTATCGATACAGGCACTATCGTAGACAGAATCTCTAAAACCTTATTCCAAAATACTTGTAAGTGTCTACATCCCCATATCAAGTGCCAGAAATCAGCGCTCCCTTCTTGACATCTATGGCAACTGCTGCTAGGTAGTCTCCCCATCTTATAGAGCCTGAGGGGGGTTAAGTAGCTTCTATGCAATATGAATAATTGTATCAGTTTATTATTTACCGACGGGGAAACCTTAGTGGGTACCAACATAGCCTCCTCCCATTCTTCAGCATCAAGAGTTGGGATATTAACCTTCCATTTCGCTTCTACTTCCAATGGCTGAAGAATCATGCGATCACCTAGTAAATATGTGTACAGTATAGAGATAATGCCCTTAGGTCCCTGCGATCTTAGCACCCCTATCAGAGGATATTTGGAAATACTGCGACCTGTCCCTCTAAACTGATCATTTAGGGCGTGCCGTAACTGAAGGTACCGAAAAAACAAAGAATGGGGAATCTCAAATTTCTCCTGTAGTTGTTGCAAAGTTCGTAATACGCCCTCTTCATACAGCTCTGCTAATGTCAACACTCCGCATCCCTTCCATATCCCTGCGCCCTCCAATGTTTCCAAGTGCGGCCACATGGGATTGTCCCAGAGCGGGATTGCATCTGGTAAATCTGCATACGAATTTAATTTGGCTGCTTTCCATATTTGGTTAGCCAGTCTATGAGCAGGGAGTAGTCTCCTGGATACTGTACTTGGGGACTCTAAGACAGGCCACAGATTAGAAAGATTAAGATATTCCTTCAACCAATATTCCGGTCCTGGTAGTTCTCCCTGTTTGACCCATGCCGCTATATATTTCAACTGGCCGGCTAAGTAATATAGAAAAAAATCGGGTAGAGCCGCTCCCCCCCTCGTCTTAGACCTCTGTAATACTTTCTGCGAGAGCTTCCTCCTAGCCTTTCCCCACACAAACGCCGTTATCAGGGAGTGCAGCCTGTCAAAGAAGGCCTTTGGTACCGGGGCGCATGCATGTGACAGGAGATACAGGCCCTTGGGGAGCAGAATCATTTTAACTAGGTTCAATCTCCCCATCACCGAAATCGGTAATGCCTTCCAAGTTTTAAATTTATCAATAAATAAGGACTCTATCGGTTCTATATTTCTCGTCACAGACACACCAGGGTCCCTTGTGATCACGATGCCAAGATACTTAAACTGGTCCACTACCGGTAAATTATGTATACTCTCCGGCCACCCATGATCCCAAAGAGGCATAATAGCTGACTTCGTCCAGTTTATGAGCAAGCCCGAGTACGTGCCAAATTTCCCTATTACCTCAATTGCTCTGGGCAGAGTCAGCTCAGGCTCGTCCATAAACAGAAGGAGATCATCTGCATATAAGCCTATCTTCTCCTCTCTGTCTCCTCTAGAGATCCCCATGAAGGACCTGTCCTGCCTCACTCTTAATGCCAAATGTTCGATTACCACCGCAAACAAAAGGGGGGAGAGGGGGCAACCTTGTCTAGTACCTCTATGCAGAGTAAATGAATCTGACATGGTGCCATTTACTAGTATATTTGCCTTAGGTCTCTGGTACAGTATCTCCACCCATCTTATGAACCCTGGGCCAAACCCGAATTCCTTCAGGATCCGCAACAGGAAAGGCCACTCCACAGAGTCAAAGGCCTTAGCCGTGTCAAGTGATGCCATGGCCCATTCACGCCCCTCCGCCACTCCTACCTGAGCAATAACCTGAGCTCTCCTGATATTGTCAGAGGTGGTCCTCCCCGGCATGAATCCCGCCTGATCCTGGTGTACTATAGACGTTATTACTTTATTTAAACGAGAGGCTAATAATCTGGTTAGAATTTTGTAGTCTAAATTGAGCAACGAAATCGGCCTGTAAGAGCCACATACAGTTGGATCCTTGTCTGGCTTTAATATTACAACAATAGTTGCATCATATAAGGTCTCGGGCAGTTGGTGACGCTGGAATGATGCTGAGTACAGCTTAAGGAGTTGGGGGCTAAGAGTTTCACTATATCTAGAATAAACTTCAATCGGGATCCCATCCGGGCCCGGTGCTTTCCCAGTTGGTATGTCATGCATGGCTAGCTGAATTTCTTCCAGAGTTATATCCTTGTCCAGGAGGGTCACTTCCGCCTCGCTGAGCTTAGGATGTTCCACCTCTGAAATATAGTCACTTAACTCCCTCTCCGTGTAGTTAGCTGCTGTGCTGTACAGCGATTGATAAAACCGTTTGAAAGCGTCAAGTATTCTCTGCCCGGATTCCTCCAATTGTCCCTCAGGGTTCAGAATTCGAAGTACCGGGGGGGGACGACTGGTTGGCTCTAGCAATCTGAGCTAAAAGCTTACCCGCTCTATCACCAGATTCAAATGACTGTTGCTTCATAAAGAACATTTTGCGTTCACTTTTCTCCTTAAGATGCATCATATACTCCCTTCCTCTAGTCATCCACTCTATCCTATTCCCTTCTGTGGGGTCCGAACAAAACAATACCTCCGCCTCCCTACATTTATTATGCAATTCTACTTCCTGGCGGGACGTGTCCTTTTTTACATAGGATATTGAGGACTTCAGACATCCCCTCAGGAAGGCCTTCAGGGTGTCCCACAATAACAATTCCTCTGTTTCATCTCCCTGCACATCCAGGAATACTCTCAGCTGATCGGGGATTCTATCATTTTTTGTCAATAAAGAGAGCCAGAAGGGATGTATTCTCATCTTCCCCCCTCTAGATGCAATCCCGGGAGTGTCAAAACGTGCCACAACCGCAGCATGATCTGAGGGTCCCCGCGACTCATAGTTAATTGCAATCAAGTCCGTATAACTAGCAGCATTTCCCAGGACATAGTCAATTCTCAAGAGTGCCCCCCTAGCAGGAGTGAAACAGGAGTATTCCCTCAACTGCGGGTTTCTAATCCTCCACATATCTATCCATCCCATTTCTGCAGCAATTCTAAACAGAGTGGTCGTCGAGTGGACCCCAGTCTCTCTCCCTTCAGGCGGTCTAAATCTATCTACCTCTTCCTGCATTACCATATTAAAGTCTCCCATGCAAATCAGCCGGGCTGAGGGATATTGCGCCGCAAACCCCAGGATAACATGAAGGAGTGAAATACTCGCCGGGGGGGGATTATATATGTTAATTATTACATACTGGATGTGGTCAATAAAGCCATACCCCAGTATATATTGTCCCTCCGGATCAGCAACTGACTGCTGCGGTTCCCACAGGAGGCCCTTGCGCACTAATATAGCCGCGCCTCTAGAATTTGATGAGCCATATGACTGAAGTGACCACTGGACCCACTGTTTTACAATTCTGTGCCCCGTGTCAGCCGTCAGATGAGTCTCTTGAAGTCCCAGAATGTGAGGGCTATAGCGTCGTATATGCGAGAACACCGCTATCCTTTTGTTCGGATTTCCAAGTCCCCTCACATTCCAGGACATCACTACTAGAGGTCCCATAGTACAATCTTAAAGTTATCCTTCCAGTAGTACAGGATGTCATCCGGCCCTTGTGGAGTAACCTCACCCATTTTAATAGTTCGCCCCCCTCCCACACTACTGATGCATAATTGATGTGACCATGCTTTCAACAACTTACCAAACCTATAACATAACAGGTAAACTTCTAATACCTCTGAGCAAACATCCAGTGCATGCATCATAGTATTAACTAGGTGACAATCTATATTCGGAGACCAGTGCGGGGTGAAGATGTTATGCCCGCACAGGTAGCCGAGCATTCCCTGGTCAATGTGAGTTTCATAGCTGCAGGTACATCTAAGCCTCAATAGGTGCAGACACTCATATTCAGACAGCCTATGAATCAACATCTACAGTAGGACTATAACCATGCTACAATGATCTGCTATCTGAAAGAGCACCATATTGCATTCAGGTAGTGAATATTGCATTCAGGTAAAGCTAAATATTGCACCATATAATAAGGATAAACCACTCAGTGACAAGGCCTCTATAAAGTGCCTTTTCAGAACTCAGTAATACTTGCAACTCAGTCCCAGTGTTTCAGATCAGTGCATTCTTGGACGTCTAGCAACCCAGTCCTCAGCCTCCTTTGGGTCGGTGAAAAATATCGGCCGTTCGCCATCCACTACGCGTAGTCGCGCTGGGTAGGCCATCGAGTATTGCAAATTTAATTCCCTGAGGCGTCTCTTGACCAAGACGAAGGTGGCCCTCTTTTTCTGCAAATCTGCGGAGAAGTCCGGAAAAAGTGACACGTTGGTGTTTTCGTGCATCAATACACCTTTGCTCCTTGCTTGGCTAAGAATTAAATCTCGATCCTTCCAATTTAATAGACGGGCGAGCAGGGGCCTTGGCGGTGCGCCTGGAGGTGGTGGTCTGGCCGGTACTCTGTGCGCCCTTTCAACTGCATAGGCCGCTGAGAATGTGGCTGTAGGGAACTGGGCCTTAAACCAAAGCTCCAAAAAGCTGGCAGGATCTCTCCCCTCCGCTCTCTCTGGCATCCCCAGGATTCTTACATTATTGCGTCGGGCCCGGTTCTCCAGGTCGTCGCATTTCTGCCTCCATAATCCAACGGCTCTTTCCACCTCCGTCAGCCTCGAATCTAGCGGCCTGGTGTAATCCTCCAGCTCCGACACCCGATCTTCAGTGTGTTTAACTCTTTACCTCAGCTGTTGCACGTCTTGCCTCAACAGGCCCAGGTCGACACGCACCTCCTCAATTTTGCAGGTAAGGGAGGATTGGCAGGAGGAGATCGCTGTGAGGAGCTGCTCTGAGACCGCTTTCAGCGTTATCTCCGGTTCTCCAGCCTCATCAGTTTCTATCTGCTGCGCGGCCTGTCCGCGCGTCACCGCTGCACGTGGAGTGGCGGGAGCCGCGGCGCCATGTTGGTTTTCCTGGCGGGCATATTCTTTAAGTTTGTCGGCCGCGGTCTGCGCCTTGCTGGGACCCATATCTTGGTTCCTGGGTTTCCTCCGTCTCCTCTGCACTTGCCACTCTGAGTCTGAGGAATGCAGCTTGGCAGGATTAGTCAGGATTGATACCAGGGACCGGAGCCGCTCTCAAGTGCGTGCGGTCATGCCGGCAGTTAGCCACGCCCCCCGAGTTCCTAGAATTTTATATTTTTTGTCACAAGTTAGTGGAAAATGATGATTTTTTTCTTTTTTTTTTTTCTTACAAAGTCTTATATTGCACTAACTTGTGACAAAAAATAAAAACTTCCATGAACTCACTATGCCCACCAGCGAATACCTTGGGGTGTCTTCTTTCCAAAATAGGGTCACTTGTGGGGTAGTTATACAGCCCTGGCATTCTAGGGGCACAAATGTGTGGTAAGGAGTTTGAAATCAAATTCTGTAAAAAATGACCAGTGAAATCCGAAAGGTGCTCTTTGGAATATGGGCCCCTTTGCCCACCTAGGCTGCAAAAAAGTGTCACACATGTGGTATCTCCGTATTCAGGAGAAGTTGGGGAATGTGTTTTGGGGTGTCATTTTACATATACCCATGCTGGGTGAGAGAAATATCTTGGCAAAAGACAACTTTTCCCATTTTTTTTATACAAAGTTGGCATTTGACCAAGATATTTCTCTCACCCAGCATGGGTATATGTAAAATGACACCCCAAAACACATTCCCCAACTTCTCCTGAGTACGGCGATACCAGATGTGTGACACTTTTTTGCAGCCTAGGTGGGCAAAGGGGCCCATATTCCAAAGAGCACC
Source organism: Bufo bufo (assembly GCF_905171765.1). Lineage (NCBI taxonomy): Eukaryota > Metazoa > Chordata > Amphibia > Anura > Bufonidae > Bufo > Bufo bufo. Next base: position 589,254,481 of record NC_053389.1, on the reverse strand, counting down.
TTTCGGATTTCACTGGCCATTTTTTACAGAATTTGATTTCAAACTCCTTACCACACATTTGGGCCCCTAGAATGCCAGGGCAGTATAACTACCCCACAAGTGACCCCATTTTGGAAAGAAGACATCCCAAGGTATTCGCTGATGGGCATAGTGAGTTCATGGAAGTTTTTATTTTTTGTCACAAGTTAGTGGAAAATGATTTTTTTTTAATTTTTTTTTTCTTACAAAGTCTCATATTCCACTAACTTGTGACAAAAAATAAAAACTTCCATGAACTCACTATGCCCATCAGCGAATACCTTGGGGTGTCTTCTTTCCAAAATGGGGTCACTTGTGGGGTAGTTATACTGCCCTGGCATTCTAGGGGCACAAATGTGTGGTAAGGAGTTTGAAATCAAATTCTGTAAAAAATGACCAGTGAAATCCGAAAGGTGCTCTTTGAAATATGGGCCCCTTTGCCCACCTAGGCTGCAAAAAAGTGTCACACATGTGGTATCTCCGTATTCAGGAGAAGTTGGGGAATGTGTTTTGGGGTGTCATTTTACATATTCCCATGCTGGGTGAGAGAAATATCTTGGCAAAAGACAACTTTTACCATTTTTTTATACAAAGTTGTCTTTTGCCAAGATATGGGAGGGAGGGGGGGACCGCATCAGGGGTACGATACATGGATGGGGGGGTGTGGACCGCATCAGAGGCAGGCGGAGGCAGGGCTCACAGGAGGGGTGGGGGGGTTGGAGGCACACAGGAAGGGGGCACAGATCAGGGGGCTTTAGTACACATTACCTGATTTCAGGCTCTGATCTGCAGAGCGCATATCAGAGCCTGGAACAGGCACTTTTTCACTGCCGCGATCCGATTGGTTAGTCTGCACAGACTAACCAATCTGGTTGATTGCCGGCAAGGGACCACTCTGATTGGTCCCTTGCCGGCATTGCTGGACTGTATGCTGTCCGTGACAGCAGTAGTTCAGGGGCAGAAGCTTTAATCCAAGCGCTTTGATTAAAGAGCTGCCTGACGTTTATACACGTGCTAGCTGCACAGGGCATGTGTAATTAGCACGTATATAGCCGCATGGCAGTCGGTAAGGGGTTAAGTACCAGGACATTATGTCTCAAAGAGGTTAAAGATGAGGGAACATATAACAAATTGTTATAATGGTCATTATCAATGTTTGCTTTTAAGAGGACCTGTCACCACTTTCCCATGAAAAAATAATTCTGCAGTGTCAGTGCAGTTCCTCTATTATTATTTCTCATAGAAACTTTTTAATAAATTGACAACTGGGTGATACAATTACTTGGAGTGTGTCCCTACACAATCTGACACTGGCATTCTGACTGGCTACCATGAGACTGTGTAGAGATACACCACCAATTTATTCATACATTTATGGGAGTAAAGGCACAATGTGGAGTTCTGATGTTCCAGAATTATTGTCATAGGGAATGGAAGGATTTACCAACATAGACCTATCAGCTATAATAGCTATATTAAGATGTGATCAAATAATACCATATAAAGGGGCTTTGAATTACTAATACTTACTCTGAGCACTCGGTAGATTTGAAATGGCAAATTTCAGTCTTCCTGCAAGCCACTCCAGACTCTCATGCAGATTGGCAAGGGCTTTCAAGTCACTGACATCAGTCATGATCTCATTCTGTGGAATTAGTTTATCTCCAAGGTTTCCAATAAGAACTTCCGACTCTTTAGCAAATGCAGCCCTAAAATTCAGAAAGAACGACAGCAGAGAGGTCAGCAGAATTGTTGCAGGTACAAAGTATCTGTGCAAAACATTTAGGCAGGTGAAGAAGAAATTCTGCAAAGAAATAGTTTATATTTATTAATTAACAAAATGCAAAGGGAATGAACACGAGAAATCTAAATCAAATCAATATTTGATGTGACCACTCTTTTTTTTCAAACTAACTACATATCTTCTGTGGTGTAGGCTTCCTCCAATCCTCCTGTCTCTTCATGTAATCCCAGACAGACTCAAATCCCTGAGATTAGTACTCTGTGGTGGCCATATCATCATTTCCTGGACTTCTTGTTATTCTTTACCCAGAAGATAGTTTTTAATAACATTTGCTGTATGTTTGGGGTCATTGGCCTGCTGCAGAATAAATTTGGTGCCACTCAGACACCTCCCTGATCGTATAGCACGATGGAAAGAATTTGCCTGTACGATGCAGCCTTCCGTCATAGGTATACGTCGGGAATCCTCGTGGCGTATACCTCTGATGGAAGGCTCATAACATGATGTGAATGCAGCCTTTATGTTAGAATGGTATATTTCAGGATTATGTTGCAGTTTTAATCTCATTTCATTCTTTCAACCTATGTAACACAATAAGAATAATTCAGACACTTTTGATAAAAAAAATACTCCTCCTGCTCATAGCAGAGCTTAACCACTGGACTACATGATGGTGAAAATGACTTAAACAATAGCAGAGATAGATTTAGATTATCTTGACTCTATTCAACTATATATTAGACCAGTATGAGCCAGGTTAAATAGCTAAAAAGGAAATGACAGGAGAAATAAATGGGCTTTATCGCACTCAGTCAACATCCATCATCAGATCACTAAATTGGCAATGAGCAGGGTGGTAATCCTAGGGAAAATATGAAAATGTCTGCATTTAAACTTTACCTCTTCAAATCCATTATGGTGGTTGACAAGCAGGATAATAGGACTGTCTGTTAACTCACAGTAGGATGCTTATGACACCAGAAAACAAGACACTAAAAGAAGGTACGCAGATACGCCTAGATCACCTGAAATGTTCAGAAAACACTTGCATTTAATGACCCAACTAGATGCACTGAAAACTATGGATGGATCTGTGTCTTGCTATCAATAGTAAAGTCTCTTGTCATTTCAAAAGCAAATACTGCATGAAAAAGAGGCTTTAAAACGTTCCTAAACAAGGAGACGAGCCTGAAAGCAAACCATGGCATGACACTAAATGTCCTTCACTCACACTTACAACAGGCTCCTAGCTACTTCTAATGCTATCTCATCAGTTATACATGCTCTGTTCTTATTGATTCCTATAATTGTGAAGTTTTTACAACAACATCATACACTTTAAGGCTATGTCCAACCTTTGCAACCAATTTATTTTATTGCTCCAATAAACCGAAAATGTAAATTGAAGCAACTTCCAATAGATAGATTAATTTTTCAAAAATACCCCATCATACTGTTTATTACAGCTTCTAGTGCCTCTATGGCAAACACATTCTGTGTAGCCTGATCCTGCAGTCTGAAAGTTTCATACTTTTCTCAAACTGTCCCTACTTTGTGCTAACATATATTTGGTGGGTTAGGGTACTTTCACACTAGCGTTAGAAGAATCCGGATACCGGATCCGGCATTAATACATTTCAATGGAAATGAATGCCGGATCCGGCAATCCGTCAAGTGTTCCGGAATTTTGGCCAGAGAAAATACTGCAGCACGCCCAAATACCGTAAAAGGGAAGGAACGGAAGACATCCTGATGCATCCTGAACTGATTGCTCTCCATTCAGAATGCATTAGGACAAAACTGATGCATTTTTTTCCGGTATTGTGCCCCTGTGACGGAACTCAATGCCGGAAACCTTTAACGCTAGTGTGAAAGTAGCCTTAGCCAGAAGTAGAGGACAGAGAGAAGGGAATATTACTGTAGGGTCAGACATGTGTTTGCTGTCTGTTACCATGGAGACAAAACAGTAGGAAATTGTATATTAACACATTGCAAAGATGTTTCATTTTATATATTATATGCATTGAGAGAATAAACAAATAATTGTTTGCAAGTTGTATATAGCTTTTTTACTGCCAAGGATGTACTGTGAGTCTGGACATTAAAGGGCATCTGTCAGCAGATTTGTACCTATGAAACTGGCTGACCTGTTTCATGTGCGCTTGGCAGCTTAAAACATCTGTGTTGGTCCCATGTTCATACAGTCCTGATCAAAAGTTTAAGACTACTTGAAAAATGGCAAAAAAATCATATTTAGCATGGCTGGATCTTAACAAGGTTCCAAGTAGAGCTTCAACATGCAACAAGAAGAAATGCGAGTGAGACAAAACATTTTTTTGAGCATTCAATTTAATGAAAACAACGAATAAACTGAAACAGGCTGTATTCCAGCTGATCAAAAGTTTAGGACCACATCTCCAAAAAAAAACAACTAAACCCCCCCAAAACAGAAATCCAACTTCCAAACATGAATTCAGTAATGAGTAGCTCCGCCGTTATTGTTTATCACTTCCAAAATTTGTTTCGGCATGCTTAATGCAAGCGTTTCCATGAGGTGAGTGGGAACATTTCTCCAAGTGGTGAAGACGGCCGCACGAAGGCCAACTACTGTCTGGAACTGTTGTCCATTTTTGTAAACTTCCCTTGCCATCCATACCCAAAGGTTCTCAATTGGATTTAGATCCGGGGAACACGCAGGATGGGCCAAAAGAGTGATGTTATTCTCCTGGAAGAAGTCCCTTGTCCTGCGGGCATTGTGTACTGTAGCATTGTCCTGTTGAAAAACCCAGTCGTTACCACACAGACGAGGGCCCTCAGTCATGAGGAATGCTCTCTGCAACATCTGGACATAGCCAGTGGCCGTTTGACGCCCCTGCACTTCCTGAAGCTCCATTGTTTCACTGAAGGAAAAAGCACCCCAGACCATTATGGCGCCCCCTCCACTGTGGCGCGTAGAAAACATCTCAGGTGGGATCTGCTTGTCATGCCAGTAATGTTGAAAACCATCAGGACCATCAAGATTAAATTTTTTCTCATCAGAGAATAAAACTTTCTTCCACCTTTGAATGTCCCATGTTTGGTGCTCTCTCGCAAAGTCCAAACGAGCAGTTCTGTGGCGTTCAAGGAGAAGGTCTTTGAAGAAGTTTTTTGTTTTTGAAGCCCTTTAGTCTCAGAAGCCGTCTGATGGTTATAGGGCTGCAGTCAGCACCAGTAAGGGCCTTAATTTGGGTCGAGGATCGTCCAGTGTCATGACGGACAGCCAATTGGATCCTCCGGCGAAGTGCTGATGACATTTTTTGGGGTCTTCCACTTGACTTTTTTGTTCCATAACCCTGAGGATCATTTAAGAAATACCAAATGACTGTCTAACTGCATCCCACCTCAGCAGCAATGGCGCGCTGTGAGAGACCTTGCTTATGCAGTTCAACAACCCGACCATGTTCAAAAAGGGAGAGTTTTTTTTACCTTTGCCATCACGTGTGACTAATTGACATAAAATGACAAGGAATTCACATCTTTGCACAGATTTAGCCTTTTAAAGGCATGTGGTCCTAAAATTTGAATCAGCTGAAAAACAGCCTGTTTCAGTTTAATCGTTATTTTCAATTAATTGAATGCTCAAAAAATATGTTTTGTTCTCATTTCTTCTTGTTGCATGTTGAAGCTCTACTTGGAACCTTGTTAAGATCCAACAATGTAAAATATGATTTTTTGCAATTTTTCAGGACTGTATGTGCCCGCATTACTAAGAAAGATTAGGTTTTACTATATGTAAATGAGCCTCTAGGAGCAATGGGGGCGTTGCCATTACACCTAGAGGCTCAGCTCTCCCTGCAATTGGGTTGTCCTCTCCACATTGACTGAAAGGGCCAGGCAGTGTAAATGTCATCACGTCTGGCCCTGTCAATCAAAGTCGAGAGGTCACGGCAGCTGTAAAAGCAATGGAACCCCAGCCGATCAGCTGTACGAAGTGGCCGCGGCAATCCGTGAATGCCCAGGCCTCTTACAAGACCATATACAAAATCTGTAACATGATCCCCCAAATTGCCATGTATAAGGCTGGTATATTCTAGAGAGCCACGTGAAGCTATGAAGCAACTGCAACCTCTGCATCCCTATTTCTAAACACCTGTTGGTAGATCTCAGTATGATTCCAACAACTGGCATCAGGATCAGTAACTAGTGATATGACTCTGGCCCCACGTTTTTGAAAACGCACCAAACTTTGCGAATAAAATCATTTTTAAAGAGGTTCAGCCGCCAATCCTGACATGTCTGTTTTAGTAAATGCATTGTAAATAAAACTGGGGCATTGTTTCTTAGAATTGTGCTGTTCCTTAGTAATTCCTAATAGAAATCTACAAAAATAAATTAACAACTGGGTGCTACTGGCTGGGGAGATGCATCTAGACAGTTTGACACTGCCCAATCAGAGCAGCTAGTAAAAGACTGTGTAAGAAATATGTACATATTACAAGAGGAATGGTTACACCCACTTATCATCTGGTTTATACATTTCTAGGGAGCATAAGAGAGGAACAGTATGTACAGTTCTAAGGCTAGCTTCACAGTAGTGCTCAAGCAATCTGGATTCAGTACAGCCGGATAGTGCTGTGTGCCTGCTGTACCCAAACTATAATGGGATCTGGTGGGAATCAGTCTGTTCACCGGCATAAATGTCGGGATTTGTCCTGATCCCCGTTGTTTCCCATTATAGTCAATGGGCTCCGGAGGTAAATGGCTGTGCCAGAGCCGGAGAACTCCGACAGGCTGTTCTTCTGTTGGATTACTTTACCGTAAGTGTAAAAGTAACCTAAGAAAAGAGAATAAAAGTAGTTACTAAAACCGAGAAGTCAGGATAGCTGAGAGGTGCTCTTTAAAGAATAAGTTCACTAGCACTGTATTAAACATGCATAGTAATGTGCTGTCCTATGCGAAGTAGCCTCAGTTCACCGACTTTACCAGTGCGGTTGAAGACTGCCTACAACCACATCTTTATTAAAAGTATTAAATCTAAAAATCTGATTCTCTAGAAGCAATTGCATCAATATTTCTGAATTTCAAGACATACTCTCTCATACTGGCAATTCATTTAAAAGACAGTTTTTGTTATTTATTTTAGCTACAGATTCCCTGCAAAAATAAAAAAAATTAAAAATAAAATAAAAGCATAAGCCATGTTATAAATAAAAAAGAAAGGGAAAAAAGGCCTGGAGTATAAAAGCAGGAGAACTGTTCATAGTGTCCTTGTAGGAGCAGTTCATTTTCTCTGGATGTTTGGATTGTACTGATGAAGCATCTATAGTATGGGCACATCTCCCTCCGCTAATATTTGCTCCTACATTCCAGGCAATACTTAAATGTAGGTGCGTTTAATCTGCATAACATACATTAACAGAGATAACAGCCGTCATTTACCGATAGCACGGTGGCGGCCTGAATATGCCTTTTGACTATGGCTGTGCAGGGGACAGCTGTAATGATTTGTTATGCCTCCTACGTCTCCTCGTCTTCTGTTCTCTCACATCAAAGTCAAGCCTGCTAATAATAAATGTACTTCTAGGGCTGAAATTTCTGTTCTGTTAATGAAATGAGAGGTAACCTTTATATGACTTGAAGGACACCAAGTGCCAAACAATCCTAAGGGCTTAGGAAACTAATTATACAAGGAGAATCCGTCCATTATTTCTTCCTTTGCCCTGGTGAGCAGAATGCGCTTAATATGCCGAAACCGTGACTGCTTACCTTGCCTGGATGAAGGCTGTTGACTCATGCACTGCACAGCCTGAAACTCCAAGCACAAAACTCTTGAATGCTGGAGTGATCAGCTATATGCAGACTACTGCGGATAATGCCTATGCCACCAAGGTGTAGCTATGGGGGGGTGCAGAAACTGCAGTCACGCCAGGTGCTCATTCCTGAGACGGGGGACCAAAAGAGGACATCACTATTATAAATGGCACACGGTAGGTGGTGGCTCTGTTAGGCTTGGTGCAAATATAGTATATCAGTTGGCTTTTTTTTTTGCAGAGCCGAACACCATTATATATGTGTATGTGGACTTAATGCACTGGGTCTGTGTCTATAGCACCGAACAGAAAAACGAAGCATGCAGTTTTTTTTCCGCATCACAACTGAAGCACCACATGAATAAGAACAATCCTACAGAAAACTATTGGATCAGTTCTAGCTTCAGTTTTCCTCCGGCGTCTTCTGCACCACAAGGGTTGCTGTTCCAGATATAGGTGAAGGGGGCCTTATAGATTATTATAGAATGTGCGTAATAAAATAATTATACAGGAAAGAAGGCATGCTACTGTGTACCAACAGTATATTAGAGGAGTCTAAAATAGTAAGCATATCATGGATGCATTTTTAAAGTAGTGAAGTACCTCTCAAAAAGGAATACAGAAATCAGGATCCCGAGAGAAACAATCATGCATATATACACATATACAACAGGTAAATCACCAAAATACAACTGGCTGGTTTATGTCAAGTGTACTGCTATTGCTTGTACCTGAGGGGTTAAATGGCATCTATCAGCAGATTTGTACCTGCGAAAGTGACTGACCTGTTTGATTGACAGGGCCAGGCAGTGTAAACATTTCAACGCCTGTCCCCGTCAGTGAAAATGCAGAGGTCGTGGCAGTTGCAAAGAGAGCTGAGCCTCTAGGTGTAATGACAACGCCCCCGTTGCTCCTAGAGGATCATTTACATATATTAAAACATCATTTTTCTCAGCAATGCGGGCACATATGAACATGGGACCAACACAGATGTCTTCAGCTGCCAAGGGCACATGTAACAGGTCAGCCAGTTTCATAGGTACAAGTCTGCTGACAGATGCCCTTTAAAGAAAATGTGAAGCAAATGTAGGCTTTCCAGGCATTAACCACACCGGATATGATGAGACAGGAACAATGTTTTGAACTTTTGACTTTCAGGCTCCATATCTCACCATCCACTGCAGCTTGCTTGTCAGTGTATCTTCTAATCTAGACCAGGCATCAGCAACCTTCCGCACTCCAGCTGTTGTGAAACAGACTCCCAGTATGGTCCTTTCACTTCTGTGGAAGTACGGAGAACAGCCAAACAAGTGTGCACGATGGGAGATGTAGTTTCACAACACCTGGAGTGCCAGATGTTGCTGATCCCTGTTCTAACCAATGGCAACACTTCATAAAGCCAATAAAATATCAAACAAATTTCAAATAAAAATAAGACATTAAAATCCAAGTGGCAGTATTTTCAGCATAAATTAATAAAACCCACCAGCACTGCTATATATATATATATATATATATATATATATACACACACACTCACCTAAAGAATTATTACATACTAATACGGTGTTGGACCCCCTTTTGCCTTCAGAACTGCCTTAATTCTACGTGGCATTGATTCAACAAGGTGCTGATAGCATTCTTTAGAAATGTTGGCCCATATTGATAGGATAGCATCTTGCAGTTGATGGAGATTTGAGGGATGCACATCCAGGGCACGAAGCTCCCGTTCCACCACATCCCAAATATGCTCTATTGGGTTGAGATCTGGTGACTGTGGGGGCCATTTTAGTACAGTGAACTCATTGGCATGTTCAAGAAACCAATTTGAAATGATTCGAGCTTTGTGACATGGTGCATTATCCTGCTGGAAGTAGCCATCAGAGGATGGATACATGTTCTCATTCTGTTTACGCCAAATTCGGACTCTACCATTTGAATGTCTCAACAGAAATCGAGACTCATCAGACCAGGCAACATTTTTCCAGTCTTCAACAGTCCAATTTTGGTGAGCTCGTGCAAATTGTAGCCTCTTTTTCCTATTTGTAGTGGAGATGAGTGGTACCCGGTGGGGTCTTCTGCTGTTGTAGCCCATCCGCCTCAAGGTTGTGCGTGTTGTGGCTTCACAAATGCTTTGCTGCATACCTCGGTTGTAACGAGTGGTTATTTCAGTCAACGTTGCTCCTCTATCAGCTTGAATCAGTCGGCCCATTCTCCTCTGACCTCTAGCATCCACAAGGCATTTTTGCCCACAGGACTGCCGCATACTGGATGTTTTTCCCTTTTCACACCATTCTTTGTAAACCCTAGAAATGGTTGTGCGTGAAAATCCCAGTAACTGAGCAGATTGTGAAATACTCAGACCGGCCCGTCTGGCACCAACAACCATGCCACGCTCAAAATTGCTTAAATCACCTTTCTTTCCCATTCTGACATTCAGTTTGGAGTTTAGGAGATTGTCTTGACCAGGACCACCCCCCTAAATGCATTGAAGCAACTGCCATGTGATTGGTTGACTAGATAATTGCATTAATGAGAAATAGAACAGGTGTTCCTAATAATTCTTTAGGTGGGTGTATATATATATATATATATATATATATATATAAATGTTCCTCTGCTTTAAATGTCCAAATGGTGAATCCAACTCACTTTGACAGTTCCATAAACAAACAATATTAATATCAGCAGGCGTATTAAACATGTAGTAATCAGAGGTTCACACCAGTTTGCTTCACATATATACACATGCAGTATACATATAAACAATTATTTCGAATACGTGCAAGTATGTAGACCAGCCAATAATGAAGTACAATAAGTACCCAGCTGAATTTTTCCGACCACCCCTCAGTTAAAAAACAGACATTAAGGCCTCATGCACACGATCGTATGTATTTTGCGGTCCGCAAAAAATACGGAGGACATCCCCGTGCAGTCTGTATTTTGGAGAATGGAATAGCTGGCCCCTAATAGAACGCAACAGCACTCTGAAAACCAAATAAAGTACAATAATGCCAAAATAATAGAAAGTATTCTGGTGGAAATGCTACGCTAATAAATTTAAAATGCTTGGCAAATCATTTTGTACAATATTATTTGGGCCCGTCTGCCAAACGTCAAGGTGATCTCAGTAAGACTGGAACCTAACACTAAATACCACATTAGCTGGTGCCATACTGGCCTCCATTACATTCAAGAAATGCAGGTTCCACATGCATGCAGAGCACACATTAAATAATACCTCTTTGGTTCCGGCCTCCATTTTGTTCAAGGAATGCAGGTTCCACTAGCATGCTGAGCCCACTCTGTATTCCACCTTACCTGGTGCCAAATGGCCTCCAATACATACAGGGAGAGTAGGCTACAGCTTTATAGCTATACTAATTAAAATCAGCCTATAGGGCAGACAGGTTGGCACCAGTTAATGTGGTATTTAGGGTTAGGTTCCCGTCTTACTGAGATCGCCTTGACGTTTAGCAGACGGGCCCAAATAATTTTGTACAAAATGATTTGCCAAGCATTTAAAATTTATTAGCGTAGCATTTGCACCAGAATACTTTCTATTATTTTGGTATTATTGTACTTTATTTGGTTTGCAGAGTGCTGTTGTATTGTATATTTTTTGGCTTTGTGCTTTCAGCCATGGCAACACGCACCTGTGCACTGGATGTGCTGACTGACCCCCAATTTTTCTTTGCAGCCCCTAATAGAACAGTCCTATGCTTGTCCGTAATGTGGACAATAATAGGACATGTTCTATTTTTTTGCATAACGGAAATACAGACATGTGGAAATGGAATGCACACTGAGTACCTTCCGTTTTTTTTGCGGACCCATTTAAATGAATGGTTACATATATGGTCGGAAAAAAAGGGGAAAGGACACGGAATGAAAATACGTTTGTGTGTATGAGGCCTGAACTTGACATTCTCCTGTATCTGAATTCGGCAGTGAACTGAGGTCTGATTTACATTGGGGGTCTGTTGTGGCCGTGAACACCGATATCATCTTTGTACCTTGTAGGAGACTGATGAGTGTAAAGTTCTGTAAGCGAATACATAAATTGCAGGACCTTACATCAGCTTTGAATAATGTATTACTTGTCAGTGGGAATTGAGGACAGGCTAGGTTTATTCAATTCTGCATTATCTCTTGCCTTAGGTAGCAATGCCGTAATTTTACATACTGACCATGAAGCAGAAAAAGTTGCCTGTTAACTAAGTTCTGGAATTCTAATCCCAAGGCTGCCGCTTTTTTAAAAATCTGAAAAAGGTTGTTTCTGCCATCAAGCTCTGACATCTGCAGCTGCACACATCCTTATCTGAAAACACATGTGCTTATCGTAGAGCCAAACTCGAGAGGGGCAAAAAATAAAATAAAAGTGTTACCAATTCCACCTATGAACAAGACATTCATTAACGTCTGTGCCATGTCTGATCCAAATCACATGAAGATTCCTGCCAACTTTCAAGTACATGTTCTTCAATTAATAATAAACCATTTTGACAGGTTTCAGGCAGTTACTGGAATACCTGAGAGGTGTCAATTTTAAAGGGGTCAGAACAGTAAATATATCAAACAAAATGCTTTAAAGCAATATAAAAAAGACAATACCTCACTGATTCTCCACTGTTCCCATCAGTCTCTGTATATCCTAGTCTCCCTCAACACAGAAATATGATCACTCAGCCAATCACTGGTTGCAGAGGTGATCCACTATAAGCAGTCACATTTCTATGCCGAGAGGGACCACTCAGTAAAGATCGAAACAGGAGCCACTGGAAAACATCTCATTAACTGGATGCCAACATAATGTATAATGTCTTTTGATCTTACCTACTGATTAATTTTTGCCATAGCAAAATTTCTCTTTTTTGAATGCTGTATTTTATAAGTGATTTTTTTTTTAAACCATTTCTTAGGCTACTTTCACACTCGTGTTTTGTGCGGATCTGTCTTGTATCTGCACAGACGGATCCGCACGAATAATGCAAACGCTTGTATCCGTTAATAACAGATCCTTTTGCATTATTCATTCAAAAAAAATTCTAAGTCTAAACGGATCCGTCTTAACTTACATTGAAAGCCAATGGGGGACGGATCAGTTTTCAATTGCACCATATTGTGTCAGTGATCCGTTAGGCTCCGCATAGTCAGACGGTCACCAACACGCTGCAAGCTGTGTTTTAGTGGCGGTCTAAAAAACGTAACGGAGACCAAACTCAGCCAAACTGATGCATTCTGAACGGATCCGCATCCATTCAGAATGCATTGGGGGCTTAACTGATCTGTTTTGGGCCGCTTGTGAGAGCCCTGAAACGGATCTCACAAGCGGACCCAGAAACGCCAGTGTGAAAGTAGCCTTAGTTGAACCCCAATGTTTCAGATTTTTTTTTTTTTACAGGACAAACAAGGCTTTCTTATTATTTACCATTGTTGCTGAGAGAATCATTTAGTAGGTCTTATTTAAAAAGTATGGTCAGAAAAAGGAAATAAATGAATTTTCTTCTTTTTTTTTTCAAATTCTGTTTTAACCCATTCAAATGACCAAATGCCAGAGCCCCATTTTTCAAATCTGACATTGTCAGTTTATCTGGTAATAACTTTGGAAGACTTTTTCATAGCCATTCTGAGATTGTTTTCTTGTGACACATCATACTTCATGATCAGCCTTAGGTACATGGCAGCCCGGACGCCTTTGTAAGGCATCTGGTTGTCATGGTAACCATATTGTTGCTGTCATCGCAGCAGCGGTGGCCTGATGAAAGAGAGACCGCGGCATCTATGGGGTTAAACGTCCGAGATCTGTGCCAGCACCGTGTGAACTGTAAGTTAGAGTGTCATAGCCAGCAAAGAAAGGAAGAAGGTGCAGGCGGCATCAGGATGTACCAATCAAATGGAACAATGGCGTCATATGGGGGGCTAATGATTATCATGGGCAAGGGGAGAGTAACAGTCATGCCTGATTTCAGGCGGTGATCGCCAGCATTTCTCAATGAAGCGTTCTGATTGGTTAGGCTGCAGAGACTAGCCAATCAGAGAGCTTGCCGGCAAGGGACCACTCTGATTGGTCCCTTCACGGCTTCCACTGTGTCTCTACTCTCGGGGAGAGCGGAGACTCCGGGGCTGACACTTCATAGTGTCACAGCCCCGGTAAGCACATGACTGTACGTCCAAATGCAGTAAGTTACTTGCGATTTGGACATGCAGTTATGTCCAAATGCGTGAAGGCGTTAAAGAGGTTGTCCACCTGATGTTTTTTTTTTTTTTTTTTTTACAGATCCAACAGCATTGCCAGACCCATGGTGGTGATCATACTTACCTGATCTTCACCACTGGGTTCACATTTTGCAGGTGTCAGGTCTCCCCATATCAACATCCAATTTGACACTAGGTATGTGACTGCTGCAGCCAATCACTGACCGCATGCAGCACGTCACTGGGTCATGTGCCCCAATTCACAGAAAGACCTGGGACCTGCACAGAGGGCAGGGCAGTGATGGAGCTGGAACCCAGCAGCAGGGATCAGGTTAGTCTGGCCACACTGTGCCATCTGTAAAAAACATCACAAAGGTTAAAAACCCCTTTAAGGTGGTTTGTTCAATCAATAATTCTTACCACCAAAATTAATCCTCTAATTCTTCCAAACATAACTTTGTCAAATACATGCACATTGTGTAACGTACAATGTCACTATAATGTCAAAAACAAAGACTGATATTTAGTTTTATGTGCGTCTCCTCCATTAGCTTTAGGCTTAGCCTCTGACCATGGATGAAAATCCCTTCAACTGCCAGGCAAAGACAAACTGTACAAATATATTAAAGCTCTGCAGACTGGCTCAGTGTCATTTGCACAAACATTCCCCCCATACTGCTGATAAATGAGCAAATACTGTATTTTTTGACATATAAGGTGCATCTGCCCATAAGACGCACCTAAGTTTTAGAGTAGGACAATAAGAAACAAATATTTTTCGTTAGACCAGCAACAGACCCTCAATGTTAATCAGACCTCAGCTCACAGCCCCAATGTTAATAAGACCCTCAATCAGACCTCAGCTCAGACCCCAATGTGAATGACCCCTAATCAGACAGACCCCAGATAAGAGCCCGAATATACATTCAGATCTCAGATGAGACACCCATGACTTAGATCAAAACCCCCTGCCTCAGATCAGACTGCCATGCCTCAGATCACATAAAAACTGACCTCTTCTGTTCTGGATGCCGCAGGCTCCCAGGATCCAGCTCTCTTCTTCTTCCTGCCGCGGCTGCACTGTGACCCGACGTGAGGTCAAAGAGCGCCCTGACGCTGTGCGCAGCCACAGCACAACTGACGGCAGAGGACCAGGAAGAGGTGAGTACAGAGCCCGGGGAGTGCTGCATTCAATGCTTCCCGGTCCTCCAGTCCATAATGGAAGCTCATTAGTATTCACCCCATAAGACGCAGTGATATTCCCTTTGGGGGAAAGAAAATTGTGTCTTATGGGGCGAAAAATACGGTATTCGTTTTTTCACTGATCAGATTTATCATTGCGGCATAGACATGCTTGTTTGTCAGCAGCACTTTTGTAAACTGGTGATGTGCTGCTGGCAAGAACGTAAAGAAATGGCCACATTCAAGCAGTTATCGGACATAAGATTGGTGCCAGACGGCTGTGTGTTGTCCTGGAACAACGGTCCATTTGGTGGCTGCATTTCTCGGAACAATCATGGGTCATCTGATCCAAACTCACAGTATCATAGTGAATTATGATACTGACAGTTCCTGCCTGACTCTGGGTCTGCTGTACTGTACTTACATTATTAGTGTTGACCGTGAATATTCTAATTGCGAATTTTTATTGCGAATATTGGCACTTCGAGAATTCGCGACTATCTAGAATATAGTGCTATATTTTCGTAATCGCGAATATTCTAGATTTTTTTTCATCAGTACCCATGATCCCTCACTGCTTCTTGCTTGTGGGCCAATGAAAAGGCAGCAATATCTTTGACTTTAGGAGTAGTGTCGATCGCAAATTTTCCGATTACCGATTTCCGCAATCAAGAAAACAATGACTGGAGATCACGAATTCTCGAATATATGCAGAATATTCGTCCAAATATTTGCAAAATATCGCCCCTGTCACTCATCACTGATTATCATGTGTGTACAATACAGCACATGGGACTGACAGCACCACAGACTACAATCATGTGAGTTCAGGTCAGATGAGCCCGCTGTTGGTTCAGAAGATGCGGCTACCACACAGGAGTGGACAGTGAGGAGCAGGTAAGTATAAATGCTTCAACAGATGATGCAGGCGTTATTACCTGAAAACCATTTAAAGGCCTTTAAGTACCAATATACTTGCTGATTGGCACTCATTATTGTTAAGTTTTTATTAAACATATTTTTCTTTAGAATTTTGGTGATTTTATTTTTAGATTTCCACATGCAGTGCCAATGGTATTTTTAGGTTTCACTTTATAATCCCAATAATAAGGACAACAGAGCAATGCAAATCAGAGCAATGTTTCCATATCTTGCATGAATGAGGGCCCACAGTCATGAAACAACCACCTTCTAGAATTTTACATGGCATCTGAGCTAAGCAAAGGTGGTTCTGTGTATAAAAATGAATGACCAGTATGTTTTCCCAACTATTTTACATGGATAAGCGAAAAAGAATCTCCATGACTTTGCCCACTCTCAGAAAATTATAGCAGCTGTTTGCTCACAATTCGTATTAAGTCATATCGACACCGGGGTAGGGGTCCCTATACACCCCTATAAGCAGTCATGAAGGGCTACTCTATAAAGGTGGATCCCATTATGGTACACAGGGAATATTCTATTCATAATATGGTCAGCCATTCATCTGAACGGTGTTCAAGTAATGCTTTGGAAATGTGTAGTCAGACATGCAGTAGCATAACGTCCATGGAGACGGACCATTTTACAAAACTGATTCCCTGCAGCTACCACCATTAGCAGGAAATAAGAGATTATTACAGCTTCCATTGCAGACAACTGCAACTGTATAAATTCCTATGCATGGAGCTCCCTCTAGTGGCGGCTACAGGCAGTTAGTTCTTTAATATATTATGTAAAGCGAAGCAGTGATTTTGAACTGTATGGGGGAGATTTATCAATGTATTTCTGACAGTTCCACTTTTTCCAACACAGAAGTCAGATACAAAGGGTGAGGAGGAAGGTGGCATTTTTATTACGAATGTTTTCATAAAAATTTCTTCCACTTAAAAAAAATTAAAATTGTAAATCTAAAATTGTGCTTTGCATTACATGTCTGGGAGTTTTTGATGGGTGTACTGGGAAGCTAGGTGGGGCAGTGGAGTTTTTGCTATGGGGCCATATGAAATCTATGTACTCCCCTACAGACGCACCTTCCCTAATAATGCCAGTTTTCCGAACCCATGACAATCAGCTGTTTTCTGCTGAAAGAAGGAGAACACACTCTGTTATCAAGTGGTTGCTACGCTACATACCGTATGTATAAAACTGGAAAATTGGTTTTACATATAGGAGGTTGACATTAATATTTGGAAGACTTTGTACTAAGCCAAAAACAATGATTCAACATCTGAATCAAAATACAATTAGATTTAGTGAATGGTTTCTCTGGTTGCCATGTTGCTTGATTGCGACTTTTCCAGACGCTTGATTGTGAAGTGTTGTAATCCAGGGTGATTATCACAAGAGATTAAAGCAGAGAACTATTCTCTGTTTACTACAATTTACAACAACCTACAGGTCCGCAATCAGACAAAAATTGCTTCAGTAAATTTGGTTTTGATCTGGATCGGAGAAAAAAAAACAAAAAAGCTAGGACGATAATTCCTACATACGTATGTGGCCATCATCAATCAGAAACAGTAAAATAAGCAATCAGTATGTGATTATGCAACAACATGCAAGCAATATTAATCACAAAGGATTAATAGTCTGATTTAAGATGACTGGAACATCAAATATGCTATGTACAGCAGCGAGAGTTAAGGGACAAAGTCAGGAAAGAGCAGGAACGTGCTGTGAAAGTTCAGAATACAATATATGAGGCTCATACAGCTTTGTAATCTGCCCTGCACATTAAGAACAAGAAATAAAAGCAGAATAACAATTTACTCAGCTATAAGGTATAAAACATATCAGACCAACAACCTATATAATGCTATAGACAGGCAAGGACCTACATATGAATTGCTGATTTACAAGATAAAAGTATCACTGTCCATTTAATCACACGCCTCAATAGCTAAGCAAGGTAGAAATAAAGAATGAGGAGACGATGTGTCGCCAAAACACTGGGTGAAGCATTTAGTTCACTGGCACAACTCCACTATCACACATCTTCCTTTGAGACAGAGGGATAGCAATTGTGACATTTCCTCTCATCTTCACTGAACCATACTACAAGAAGAGAAGTGAAGTCTAATCTGTTCACACTGAGGATCCATCAAATTCAGGGGGTGCTTTGCTAGTGCAAAAGCAGATTAGACGACACGCAACACTGTAGAAATATAAGCATTAGGCTACATGCACACGAACGTTGTCTGTTTCCCTGTCCGTTCCGGGTTTTTTTTGCGGATAGGATGCGGACCCATTCATTTCAATGAGTCCGCATCAGTATGTTCGTTCCGTAGCCCCCGCAAAAAAAAAATAGAACATGTCCTATTCTTGTCTGTTTTAGGCATTGTTACAATGGTTCATTAAAAAAAAACGGATGGCATACGGACCGCAAAACACATACGGTCGTGTGCATGTAGCCTTAAAGAGATTGTTCAGCAGTATTAACTTTTTATATATGGCTCACAGGAGTTAAAAAAAAAAAGAAAAAAAAAAAGCCATACTCTTTTTCACCACCTCGTCCAGTGCTGTTCCAATGCTGCTCTGGTTCTTGCTTCTTTCCACTTCCTGGTCCAGGGATGACACACTGGAAATGCCAGGAAGGACTCACTTATCCAATCACTGGCTGGGGCAGACTACCAGCTCTAGTTTTTGTTTTTTAACCCTCTATAAGCCATATATATATATAAACAAATGAACACCCCTGAACAATCAATCCCTTTAAAGAAGCACTCCTACAAAAATCTTTATTCTCTGGCTCATTAGAAAGGTACATGATAGTGATAGTGAAGGTAATCTTCTTACCGGTGAGATATAATCTCCCTTCTGTTCCTTAGCTGTGTCATGACAGGAACTCAGTTTCTCTATCATTCTAGAAGACTGACATTGAGGACCAGAAGGGAGGTTATAACTCACAAATATAGTTACTACTACAAAAATGACCTTCACTACAGTTTACATCATGTAACTTTCTAACAGGTCAGAGAAAAAAAAAAAACGTGGGAGTGTTTCTTTAAGCAAATATGAAACTTTTGCCTAGTTTACACAATGTATGAATCCGAAAACTGTTTATGGATATGCACACAAACTGTCAGTATGTGCCATAGGTCTATCCAGATTAAAAATCCCATCCACAATGACAGCAGCAAGCAGCAGAATAGAAAAGACCATTGAATGAAGAGTAACAGAACACCAGTCTCCATTAAAGTGGAGTTTCATGGAAAAAATATGTAGATGAGAAAGATTCATAAAGCATAAATGATACAATGCACATTCACAGACTGAATCACGCTGCAGGAAAACCATCTATCAAACAGAACAAAAATGCCTGTGGTGTGATGCCAAATACCAAGACTCAGTACTCTTATAAACCCAATAAGTCTTGTATGAAATGGCTTGTTAAGAATTTTTAGCTCAACTTACAGTGGGGAAAATAAGTATTTAATACACTGGAGATTTTGCAAGTTTTCCCACCTACAAAGAATGGAGAGGTCTATAATTTTTATCATATATACACTGTCAGAGACAGAAAAAAAAAACATCCAGACAATCACATTGAATGATTTTGAAATAATTAATTTGCATTTTATTGCATGAAATAAGTATTTGATACAGTAGAAAAACAGAACTTAATATTTTGTAAAGAAACCTTTGTTTGCAATTACAGAGTTCAGACGTTTCCTGTAGTTCTTGACCAAGTTTACACACACTGCAGCAGGGATTTTCGCCCACTCCTCCACACAGATCTCCTCCAGATCTTTGAGGTTACGGGTCTTTCGCTGAGCTACATTGAGTTTCAGTTAACTCCAAAGATTTTCGATTGGGTTCAGGTCTGGAGACTGGCGGAGTCACTTTTTAGTTGCCCTGGCTGTGTTTTTCGGGTCCTTGTCATGCTGTAAGACCCAGCCACGACCCATCTTCAATGCTCTTGCGATACATGGCCCCATCCATCCTCCCTTCAATACGGTGCAGTTGTCTTGTCCCCTTTGCAAAAAACCACCCCCAAAGCATGATGTTTCCACCCCCATGCTTCTCGGTTGGGACAGTGTTCTTGGGGTTGTACTCATCCTCCTTCTTCCTCCAAACATGGCGAGTGGAGTTGATACCAAAAAGTTCTATTTTGGTGTCATTTGACCACATGACCTTGTCCCATGCTTCCTCTGGATCATCCAGATGGTCACTGGCGAACTTCAAACGGGCCTGGACATGTGGAGGCGTGAGCAGGGGGACCTTGCGTGCCCTGCAGGATTTTAATTAATGATGACATAGTGTGTTACTAATGGTAATCTTTGAGACTGTGGTCCTAGCTCTCTTCAGGTCATTGACCAGGTTCTCCCGTGTAGTTCGGGACTGATTCCTGACCTTTCTAAGAATCATCCTTACCCCACGAGGCAAGATCTTGCATGGAGCCCCAGACCAAGGAAGACTTACAGTCATCTTGTGTTTCTTCCTTTTTCTAATAATGGTGCTAACAGTTGTTGCCTTCTCACTAAGCTGCTTGCCTATTGTCCTGTAGCCCTTCCTAGCCTTGTGCAGGTCTACAATTTTGTCCCAGGTGTCCTTAGAAAGCTCTTTGGTCTTGGCCACAGTGGAGAGGTTGGAGTGTGATTGACAGGTGTCTTTTATACAGGTAACGAGTTCAAACAGGTGCAATTAATACAGGTAATGAGTGCAGAGTAGGAGGGCTTCTTAAAGAAAAACTTACAGGTCTGTGAGAGCCAGAATTCTTGCTGGTTGGTAGGTGATCAAATACTTATTTCATGCAATAAAATGCAAATTATTTATTAAAAAATTATACAATATGATTTTGTGGAATTACAGACCTCTGCATTCTTTGTAGGTGGGAAAACTTGCAAAATCGCCAGTGTATCAAATGCTTATTTTCCCCACTGTATATTTATATATCTAAGAGCAATTTTACAGTATACCCCCTTTTCAATGTTTCAGGATTGTTTTTAATTTTTTTTAATTTTATTTAACATTTTAGGCTGTATTCACATTAGAGGTTCTGTTAGGGGGGTTCTGCTCCAGATTCTGTCAAAAAAGTTATGCATCCCAGATTTTTTTGTCCAGTGAAAAAGTGGTATCATGAAAAGAACCTACTAGTGCTAGTGTGAACCCATGCACAGTTAAACTGTATACTTCTATACTAGTCTATACTGCATATTCCTCTTTGTCCTATTTGATACATACATAGAATTACTGAATATTTTGCTTTTGTGTATAATGTATTTACACGGCAATTTTTGTTTTTATGAATTGCCTAAGGCTACATTCACACGAACAGAAAAAATGGTTGCGTAATAGCTGTTTAACTAGCTGTCATACTGCCATTTTTAGAATCAAGTCAATGTGGCTATTCACATGGCCGTTTTTTTTTTTTTTAACAGCCTGTAAATAGAGGCCATGAAAGAATAGTATGTTAAAATGGATGCAAAATGGCTGTTAACAACGGACAGGCGGTCAGAAAATGGATGCAAAAATAGTTTAAAATGGCCATGAAAAAGGACACTGCCTGTTTTTAATGGCCACTTTTTCACATGTAGCCTAACATATATATATTAAAGGGGTTGTCCGAGTTATGAAAAAAAAGAAATATATAGCACTGTAAATCTGATGGGCAGCAATATATAACTAAGCTAAGCAAGTTTTAGGCCAAAAAATATTATATTTCCTCATTTCCCTGGTTCTCTTCTGGCCCTTTGTTTACCTGTAATAACAACAATCTCTGCCCCTCCCCCTGCTCTTCAAAGGGAGTGAATATAAGTGCTGCACTGAGTGACGTGTCTGCCTGCTGGGAGACTCAGCAGCATGTTGTATGTGTAGGACTACAAATCCCAGCTGTACAATGACACTGCTGATACACACAGGATCTTCTCCCTACCTGTTCTTGTGCAGAACTCCCCTAGTCTGTGAGCTCCTGTGCCCAGCATTTGTCTCCTCACTGCATGCAGCGACTCAGTAAAGCCTTCAGCCCTGAGTCTGTGCTCCTGAAGGGGTTATTCTTTCCTGAAGTATCCAGTGGGAGGGAGACATAGGGCAGAGAGCAGCAGCAGCAGACGGCAGAGCAGGGGGGGAGTGGCCAGCACAGTGACTTCTCTGTACAGACACATATCTGCTCTCAGGCTTGTGCACCAATCATCATCAGAGCAGGGAGAGAAGCTGACATCACAGGTCATGTGACCCTCAGTGAAATCTGAGAAACCAGCAACTTGCATTACATTGGACCACTTTGAAAAGATAGAGATTTAAAGGGGAATACGTGATTATGATAGAATGACCATGCCGTTATTATAGTCCCATGAATTTGTTTTTCTCTATTAATATGGACCTCAGATAAAACTGCAATATATATTCCCTTCTTAGATATATGCTATTAATTTTTATTGGGATTTTATATACTTTTTTATATATTTTTTACATTTCTTAATGGAAAGCAACCTGGTAGCAACTTTTCCTTTATTACCTGTACTAATCATAACAATATGATGAAAATACAGAAAAAACGCATGCGTTGCCCAGAAAACCGCATGAAAAACGCATCAATACCGCAATGTATGAAATACATATTCCAGTCCGGATTTTGAAGAGGACTTGTGGCGATATAAAAGGACGTGACGTTTTAGCAGGGATATAGCCACTGAGGAAGGGGAGTCAAGTCCCCGAAACGCGCCTGGCGTTATATCCCTGCTTTGATAAAGAATCCGGACATGATTGGGACCATTTAAATCATCTTTAAAACTTGGAGCGCTCCATTTTTCTTCTTGCTGTGAGTATAATCTTAACTGAATACTGGAACAAAGATACCAAGTCCCGCGATATCTCTGGGGAGATCACGTGATACCAGAGAGCGAGGACGCCGAGAAGCAGCTTCAGCCGTGCGGTGGTGAGCGGAGAGCTTGATAACGGGACTGCCGGGCACTAACACATACCGGTAAGCGACATCTCCCCACAGCACTGACCACCAGGTGACACTACTGTTTTTATCACTATAATTTTGAAAGAGGCGCTCTGCCCCATAAGGACTGGACCGCAATTTAATGTGGACACTGTAATTTAAATAGACAGACTTTTGGGAGCATTAACCGTCTGGATGCACATTACTTTTAATAAATTTAAAGGAACATTGTCCAAGCGCTATTACGGAACTTGCTGACCATATAGGTCAAAAAAGCGGAACGTTGGCACTATATCCAGGTGAAAGGATCTTCATTCATTAGGCCGTGTTATATATAGAAGATCTTATCTCATATATAGGTCCTCACTACCAGTGGATTGCACATTTTATATTTTTTAGGGGGCATTTTATATGTGATTATATCATAGAAGACCATTCCGGAAATTATGATGTTTTAATAGTGTGATGTACATTTTTTTGTGTGATTAGCATTGAATTCTTGCTGTTTGATTTTTACTGAGATTAAACGCTGTTGATGTGACCTGCATAGTGAGTGCCAGTCGTAGATTTATCCATTTTTAACCCTTGTCATTATTTGCAAGACATACTAAAGTAGAAAAATAGAAATAATAATACATATATTTTGTAAATCAGAATAATGGATTGTTTGATCAATGTATGAACTACATTTTTTTGAAAATATGTGGAGAACACTATATTTATGAAGCACCTGCATCATTTTTGAGACCTATATAAAATATTTCAGTAACAGAGGGAGTGTAATCAGGGTTTTTTCAAGTGCAAATACTTTATGAACACTTATGTCTTGTAAGACCTGACATTATTTGTAGACAACCCCAGAGTCATCCTCTTGATGAAATGAATCTGGAGTACACTGCATTCAGGAAGATGGTATTAAAGATAGAGGTGCTCACACAGACCCCTGTTTCTCCTCGTTGCAAGAGACGGACTGAAGATGGCCTCATAGACTTTTTACTGAGGCCATCTTCAGCAGCAAGAAGAGAGGACACTCTGTGTGAACGCTTCTATATTGTCATTTTAGTGATCAGCTGGGGTCTCAGCATTCAGACCCCCACAGATCAAAACCTTTCAAATCTCACTATGACATATCAAAAGTTTTGCTGAAGTACAGGTACAATTTAGTTCCTCCAAATGTGTAAGCCTATATACAGAAACGTAAGGATTGGAGTTTAAGTTACCGTATAAAATCCTCCTCATCTTCTCTTTTCGGTCTTAACTGCTTAGGCTGAGTCATGTTCAACCAGTTGGGAAGTGACTTTAAAAGCCGTGTAATATCATCATCCTTGGCCCAGGAAGCACTGATCACCAATTTATCATCAGACTGAACAATACTCCTAGGAGGGAAAATAAAAGTTTTTAATACTACTGATATGTCACGTTTCTCAAATGTACACATAATGATAATGATGTCTAAAAAAAAAAAAAAAGAAGTACTGAGCTTGGTTGCCATAAATTTTCTTTCCGTCTGAAAAAGTTATTCCCATATCAACACTTATGGTATATTCACAGGATATGCCCTAAATGTCCAATAGGCATAGGACTGATATCTGGACCCACACCTACAGTATCTCGAAAATGTGGCTACATCTTGCAGCCACTGTGAATGGAGAGGAGGCCATACATGTGCGGCCCTCTACATTCACTTCTCAGGGAGTTAGGAAAATAGCCAAAAATTGAAGAGATGCCGATGTGTGGACACAAGGTGGGCCCCTGTTCTCGAGATGGGCGCAAGTTCCACAGATATGTTCAACATTTATGGTAAATTCTGTGGATCTGCCACAAATATTTAGATAGGAATATCCCTTTAACTTTTATGCAAAATACAATCAATCATTCTGATGAATTTAAGAAGCTCAACAAAAAGTATCCAAGAAACGTAACCCATATCCTATCTAACAAGACAAATTGCTTTGTCAATTATTTGCTCAGCTGAAGGTGCTCTTGAAACCAAAGTAACAGGGGAAGAGCAACAAAATTGGTGCAAAAGATTCCACCTCTCATTGGTTTGCAAAAATTTTGTTACATCTCCCCAGTGACTATTTTTGCAGTATGGGTCGATATATCACTAGGTGAAGAATTAATTAATTCAATTTTAATTAATTCAATTTTATTGGACCTTGGTTTAATCACACTTTGGCTTCCTCAGATGTGGTACTTTTTTGGTACCACATCTAAAGAGGACCCAAGAGGGCCAAGCCTGAACCATGAAGGCCACGTGACCACACTGTTGAATACAGATTGGTTTGACAGAATAGCCACTAAAGTGCTACCAGCTACAATGAGGGTGTGTCATGTAAACAGTGGAAAACAAACTACCTGGTACCAAAATTAAAGGGAACCTGTCACCGTTTTTTAACCATAAGAATCATCGGCATCCTGAGATAGCTCTCCCCCACCCTAATCATCCTAGTGAATTTTTTATTTTTTTAACACCCACAAGTACTTCTCTTACAGTCCACTTTAGCTTTTTTCAAGTTATGTAAAGTAAATGCTTAACTCATCACTTCCCATTCCTAACCCCACCTCCCGTTATAAGAGTTACAGAATCTAAAGATCCTACTCTCCTCCCGAACTCACGTTCCAAATCCCGCGCATGTGCAGAACCAGTCACCTTACTCACTGATAAAAAAAAAAATTTGGATATTCGCAATTACGAAGATATAGCACTTTATTCTAGATCTTCGCGAATTCTCGGAGTGCCGAGATTCACGATAAAAATTTGCGATTAGAATATTCGCCATAAAAATTTGCGATTCCTCATCTCACTGATCATATAATGTATACTGCGCAGCTGCGAGACTTTGAAGAGAAGGGGTGGAAGATGAGCAACCGTAGAGGGTGTGTCTTATTCGTTTGTGGGCGTGGCTGCACTCCAAGAGTCAGAGAACATGGACTCATCTCTGAAGCATGGACGACACAGTACTCATCTAAGTGCATTTACATATATGGCGGTAACATTTATTTAAGGTTTTTCTCTGAACTGATAGTTCGTTCAGAATTGATTTTAATATTTGTTAATGTATTAAAAAGTATTTATAGAAAAGTGAGTGGATAAATAGGCTTAGAAAGTGATGACAAGTTTCCTTTAAAGTTGCATGGTAGAACTGGTACCATGCAACTTTAGCCTACAAGAAAAACATTGTCGAGTACAGTTGTGCCAGTTTCATGCAGTAGAAAAGGGCCTATTGGGACCTGGACAAGATAGTGTGGCAGACTACGCTATGTAAGTGGTCTAAGAAAAGCAATGCTTGGAAAATGGATAGCTTGGTCATTAGCAATCATTAAGAATAACATTAATAGCAATCATTAGTGACAGAATTTGACCTCATAGTTTAGTGAATAGTCCAATTAGCAGTAAACAATACCAGCAATATACAGCTATGGCTTAATATATAATCATTATCGGGTGAATGCTACCAAGGATGATAAAGTAAAGCTTCTCTCAAAAGCAATGCCACGAGAAAACACTTGGAAATATACTTTTATAAGTTCTTTAATAACTAAAACCCAATATTAATTACACAGACCATCTGACCGAAAAAAAAGATACTTGTAGAATGGAGCTTAGCAAGTATAATTAGGTTAATTGTTACATCCACAACCTATTATCAGCTTATTAATTTCACAGATCTCTACAAAAAAGGAAAGCCCTTCTGTAACATTCTAAGCAGAAAGAAAACTAGTTAAACCTTGAGTCAATAATATTCAATGTCTGCAAAATACAGTAAGTAAAATCAGCCATAGAAATTGTCAGAGATGCAAATGATTTTGCAGTTGCTAACGATAAACCTTAGTCTACAGTGAGACAACTTCAGACGGATGGAAATCTGCTCAGCTGGTCAGAAGACTCATCATTCAGTCTTCAAAAATGTTCTCAGTTGTAAGTGATAAACGCTACAAAGCAAGCTTCCTATTATTAAAGGCTATGGATATCTTCGAGGGCATTATTTAAAAGGATTGCATTTTACTCATTTTGGGCTAAAAAAACCTTTCAATTGGTCTCTATTAAAAATGTTCAGCTGATTCTGGAATACAAGGGTTAAAAAAAATCAGTCTGTTTGCAAACTGTGATTTTCTGTTTTCTTAGAATCTCGTCATCTGACGGTTCATGGAGGGCTCTGATCTCCTGACTTCATAAACACTAAAGGAGGATTTACATGGCCCGAATATTGGGACAATAATCTGGAATTAAGTGTTCCTACTCTATACTGAATAAATCTAGATTTTTTTTTTATTTTTTTTTGCTTCCATTCTTTATCATTTACAAATTGAAAAATGAAATAGACAAGGCGGCAAATCATAATGAGGTTGTCATTATAGGGGACTTCAACTACCCAGATATAGACTGGGAAACTGAAACCTGTATATCTCATAAAGGAAACAGGTTGTTGGCAATAACCAAAGACAATTACCTCTCCCAACTGGTTCAGGACCCGACTAGAGAGACGGCCATACTGGACTTAGTATTAACCAATAGGCCTGACAGAACAACAGGTGTGCAGGTTGGGGGACACCTGGGAAATAGTGACCATAAAGTAATAACCTTCCAATTATCATTAAAAAGCGTTTTTCTTCAGGGAGGAACAAAAATACCAAACTT
Organism: Bufo bufo; assembly: GCF_905171765.1. Classification (NCBI taxonomy): domain Eukaryota; kingdom Metazoa; phylum Chordata; class Amphibia; order Anura; family Bufonidae; genus Bufo; species Bufo bufo. The sequence goes on along the minus strand of NC_053389.1, from coordinate 589,227,035 downwards.
CAAAAAAGCAAAATGTAGTCAACTTAGGGTACTTTCACACTAGCGACAAGGAACTCTGGCGGGTGAACAGCCTGTCGGATCCTTGCTGCCGCTAGTGCACGCATGCCCCCGGACTACCACTCTGGCCCAATTGACTTTAATGGGGGCGGGCTGGAGTTCCGGCGGCAGCACGGCAAACATGCCGAGAGGCGGCCGGAATAAAACTACAACATGTTGAATCAAAAGGGGCATAGATGCCCGTGATGAAAACATAGTCCTGCCACTTTACAAATCACTAGTCAGACCATACATGGAGTACTGTGTACAGTTCTGGGCTCCTGTGAACAAGGCAGACATAGCAGTGCTGGAGAGAGTTCAGAGGAGGGCAACTAAAGTAATAACTGAAATGGGTGGACTACAGTACCCCGAAAGATTATCAAAATTAGGGTTATTCACGACCGAAGGGGAGATTTAATAACTATGTATAAATATATCAGGGGTCAGCACAGAGATCTCTTCCGTCATCTATTTATCCCAAGAACTGTGACGAGGGGACATCCTCTGTGTCTGGAGGAAAAAAGTTTTGTACACAAACACAGAAGAGGATTCTTTACGGTAAGAGCAGTGAGACTATAGAACTCTATGCTTAAGGAGGTGGTGATCTCCTTTGCAGAGATAATCCATCCCACCTCACAGGTGTGGCATATCAAGGTGCTGATTAGACAGCATGAATATTGCACAGGTGTGCCTTAGACTGCCCACAATAAAAGACCACTGTGAAATGTGCACAGTTTTTCCTTACTGGGGGGGGGGGGGTCGTCAGAAAACCAGTCAGTATCTGGTGTGGCCACCATTTATTTACCTCACGCAGTGCAGCACATCTCCGTCGCATAGAGTTGATCAGGTTGTTGATTGTGGCCTGTGGAATGTTTGTCCACTCCTCTTCAATAGCTGTGCAAAGTTGCTGAATATTGGCAGGAACTGGAACACGCGGCACGCGTATATGCCGATCCAGAGCATCCCAAAACATGCTCAATGGGTGACATGTCTGGTGAGTATGCTGCCCATGCAAGAACTGGAATGTTTTCACCTTCCAGGAATTGTGTACAGATCCTTGCAATATGGGGCCATGCATTATCATGCTGCAACATGAGGTGATGGTCGTGGATGAATGGCACAACAATGGGCCTCAGGATCTCGTCACAGTATCTTGAAAACCGTGACTCATCCGTGAACAGAACGCCTCACCAACCTGCCAGACACCATTGAATGTGAGCATTTGCCCACTCAAGTCGGTTACGACGACAAACTGCAGTCAGGTCCAGACCCCGATGAGGGCGACGAGCATGCAGATGAGCTTCCCTGAGACGGTTTCTGACAGTTTTTTCAGAAATTCTTTGGTTATGCAAACCGACTGTTGCTGCAGCTGTCCAAGTGGCAGGTCTCAGACGATCATGGAGGTGAACATGCTGGATGTGGAGGTCCTGGGCTGGTGTGGTTACAAGTGGTCTGTGGTTGTGAGGCCGGTTGGATGTACTGCCAAATTCTCTGAAACGCCTTTGGAGACGGCTTATGGTAGAGAAATGAACATTCATTGCACGGGCAACAGGTCTGGTAGATATTCCTGCAGTCAGCATGCCAATTACACGCTCCCTCAAACGTTGCCACATCTGTGGCATTGTGCTGTGTGATCAAACTGCACATTTCAGAGTGCCCTTTTATTGTGGGAAGTCTGCAATCAGCACCTTGATGTGCCACACCTGTGAGGTGGGATGGATTATGTTGGCAAAGGAGAAGTGCTCACTAACACAGATTTAGACAGATTTGTGAACAAATGAGTAATGGGTCTTTTGTGTATGTAGAAAATGTTTCAGATCTTTGAGTTCAGCTCATGCAAAATGGGAGCAAAACCGAAAGTGTTGCGTTTATAATTTTGTTCACTGTATGTGGCCGCTGACCCACAGGGGTCACATACACTGATGCAAAGCACCAACGAAACAGGCGGTACTTGTAGTCATGAAACAAGCTGAGGTCAAGACAGGCAGAGTTTGTGTGTATCTGTAACACAAGTCAAAGGTTAGGGCAGGCAACAGAGGGTCAATACAGTAAACTAGCAGAAGTCATGGCAAGCAGTAGAAGTAGAGTCAGTAAACAGGCAGAGTTTGGTACAGGTGCAGATAAACAGAAACGCATACCTTTATGAGGATACCTAAATACCTAAAGCTCACACACCCTCCCTCACTGGGGAATGTGCCTTAAATACCATGAGACTGGAGAAGAATGTCCCTTTTATTGGTGATGTCACCTACGTGTTCCCAGATTCTTTTCTGGAACTCACGTTTAGTCTTGCCCACATAATCAAGTGGGCAAGAACATTTCAAAAGGTAAACCACTCCGGTGGATCTGCAATTGATAAAGTCGGATAAAGTGAAAGTTTGGCCCGTTACTGTGCTATTGAATGTTTTTGCCTGTGTAATATTCTTGCAGGCAATGCACGAGCCACATCAAAATGTCCCCTTAGGTTTCCTGTTAAGCTACATATCCATCTTTGGTGTTGGAGTGAAGTGGCTCTGGACCAAATAGTCTGTGAAGTTTCTTCCCCACCTATATGTGATTTGGGGTTCACTGCTTAGTACCACACATAGGTCTGAATCTGTCCACAAGATCCCCCAATTTCTTTTGAGGATTTCACAGACGTCGCTGTGTGCCGCATCAAAGGTGCCTATAACACGCACTATTTCTGTTTTTTTAAATCTATTTTAATAGATCAGCGCATTTACAGTGTACTGCACCTTTAAAGGCTTCCTTTAAAAAACGGTCTGGACATCCCCTGGTCCTAAAGCGGGACCTCATGTCCTCAAGTTTTTTGAAAATCCCCAACCTGGAGCAGTTTCTTCTCAATCTGACATATCTTTTTTTTGAGGGAATAAGGATGTGAGCTTTATTAGTGGAGGTCTTTTTTCTATAAATCTCAGAAATCAGAATTTCTCCCTGAGGGCCCCTTTCATTTATTTATTTTTTTTTAAATATACTTTATTTTTATTATAGAAAGTCATAAAATTAATACCAATACAACAGTATATGTAATATAACAATCCTAGAATTAGTACATAGACCAATATAAACCACTTCAGTATATATACATAACTATGTAGTATAACAATCATAGATATCCTTATACCTCCCCCCCCCCCCCCCCCCATTGGCTGTCGTTCCCCTCAATTCATTCAAATACAGCAAACAGTAAGTACATTAATCATGTCAAAATATGTCTACGTGGCTCTGCGTGCAACTCTCCGATTCTTCCCGATATCCTCATAGATTTTAATTTGTTGAAGGTATAGATCCCACTCCCTTGAAGAAGGCTGGGAAACAGAGCCCCAGTACTTGACCAGTATAGCTTTCGCTACCATCAATCCTCTCATCCAAATCTGTCTAACCCGGGGAGGGACTTCCGTTTCTGAACCATAGTCTCCAAAAATCACTATCAAGATCCCCGGGTTACAGTTCATTGAGGATTCCTTTTGTAGGGCAGGAAAAACCTCATCCCAATATTTCCTTATTTTACTACAGCTCTATAACATGTGGACATAGTTCGCATTAACATATCCACATTTAGGGCAGCAACAGTCCCGGCCCCTATTTTGTGGAAATTTCCCTTGGATTTTGGGCGTATAGTACAGTCTATGAAGAATCTTAAATTGAATTAATCTATGCGCGCTGGAAACTGACAACCTTCTCACGTTCCTATAAATAGTAGGCCACTGTAAAGGAGAACAATTCAGCTCTTGCTCCCATTTACTTGGGCTTTTAAAAGGTGTTACCGTTGCCAGTGCCATTCGGAGTTTAGCATATAATCTAGATATTTTCACCTTCTCATACTTCTGGGCTTCACAATAGTCAAAAAATATATTCTCTCGTGGAAAAATACGACCCCTATTCCTAGAGGCTTCAAAGACATGTTTCAAACGTGCATACATAAATACCTCTAGTGGAGAACTATCATTAAAACCAAATTCCTGAGGTGTTTTAAAGCGACCCAAATGAAAAAGGTGAGACACCATATAGATGCCTTTTCGTGACCAATAACCAAAGTCTGTAATCTTGAAGAATTCCTCCACAAAGGGGTGAAAACAAACGGACCGGGGACTTTAAGGATCTCCTTCAGCCTGTTCCACACCCTCTGTAGTGAGAAAGGGACCAGCAAGGACTTCCTCATTCCCATAGATCCAGATTCCAAATCTGAAAAAATATTCTCTATTGGGGTGTCAATAACTATGTTCAAATACCGTGAAAGTAAACTCTCTTTCCAATAACAACATCGCTGAATCTGTGCGCAAAAATAATAACCCTGAAAAAAAGGTAGTGACAACCCACCATCTGCCACCGAGAGCCATAGATATCTCTGCTTTATACGCACCCTCTTCCTTCCCCAAATTAGGTCATTAATCAAAGTCTCCAATCTGTGGAAAAAGATATCATCAATCCAAATGGGAGAGGCACACACCAGAAACAAGACTATAGGCAGAATAATCATCTTGATCAATGCAATTCGATCTGTCTGTGCCAATGGCTTCCTTTAAAAAACGGTCTGGACATCCCCTGGTCCTAAAGCGGGACCTCATGTCCTCAAGTTTTTTGAAAATCCCCAACCTGGAGCAGTTTCTTCTCAATCTGACATATTGGCCCTTGGCGATATCTTTTTTTTGAGGGAATAAGGATGTGAGCTTTATTAGTGGAGGTCTTTTTTCTATAAATCTCAGAAATCAGAATTTCTCCCTGAGGGCCCCTTTCAACTAGCACACCCAAAAAGGACATTCTCTGTTCTTGAAACTCACTTGTAAAGTAGAGGCCCAGCTCATTGCTGTTTATCTAGCCCAAAAAGGAATCAAACTCTGTTCGGGTGCCCGTCCATAAGATGAATACATCATCGATAAAGCCATACCATAGTAAGATGTTATTGCTCCAATCTGTCAAGGGTCCGAGAAAATTAACTGTGACTCCCACCAGCCAAATGGGGATGTAAATGAGGGATGTGGAACCATTGATTAACATAATTTTGTGATCCGATCAACATTGGGTTGTGTTCTACATTCTCCTGAACCAGAACAGACTCTTATCACACTGTTTGTTAAGTAGTAAGAACCTGTTTTCATCCTTTTATTTTTATAACCGTTTTGTGCACATTTATGTATGTCTCTTATTTCTTTAAACTTTTGTAACTACGGTAAGTACTGTACCTTTTTAGTACATTAAAGCACATCCTTAAAGGGGTTCTGCACTTTGTTTTAACTGATGATCTATTCTCTGGATAGATCATCAGCATCTGATCGGCGGGGGTCCGACACCCGAGACCCCCCGCTGATCAGCTGTTTGAGAAGGCAGGGGCGCTCCAGCAGCGCCGCGGCCTTCTCACTGTTTACCGCTGGCCCAGTGACATCACGACTAGTATTAACTGGCCTAGGCGCGGCTAAGCTCTGTTCACCTGAATGGAGCTTAGCCCCGCCCATGCTATTTGATACTAGTCGTAAAGTCACTGGGCCAGCGGTAAACATTGAGAAGGCCGTGGCGCTGCTGGAGAGCCGCTGCCTTCTCAAGCAGCTGAACGGCGGGGGTCCCAGGTGTCGGACCCCCGTTGATCAGATGCTAATGATCTATCCAGAGGATAGATCATCAGTTTAAACTAAGTGCAGAACCCCTTTAATGGTTTCGCCTTGTACCCTGAACAAGCCCAGTAACATCCATGTTTTAAGTGTATGAGTGCAGTTACCGTGTATTTGCTAGAAGTGCGGCCTGTGCTACTAAGAGCCTGCTTGCGAGTGGGGCACTGTGGGGTTTTCTATGATCCCCTAATTAATTGGTGCATTCATTTAAATGTCATAGATGGGGACAGCGTGTTGGGGTGCATGAAATGTTGTGTCGGGGGTGTGATCCATGTTCAATATGAGGCCGGTTTGTAGGGGCTTGAGAGACTAAGTGAGTGAAATAGATGGACACTTGGAAGTCACGTGACAGGGCGGTTCCCGTAGGTGACATTATTTAATAGAAAACCAGTCTGTGATTAAAAAGTACAATGCTTAATAACCATGCTTTCTGAAACCAAGCTGTGGGGGCAAGTAGAGGGAATGTACCTGGGGGTACAGCAGGAGCGCTCAGATCTGAATCTCTGCCCCAGGTGAAAGCCTGGCTACGCCTCTGATGCTCTGTATTTGCCAGTACGCTTTATCTTTAAATGTCATTAAAAACCATTTAACAAAGACAGACAATATTTTTTGCGCTGTAGAAAAATAAACACACGATGTGAGCCATGTAAAAACTAATGTGAGTGATAACACTGAGCAATTTCATTTTCCACATGAGGGGATTAGCACGTGTGATCGCGTCGTGCTGCAGGATGTTAGCCCTCTAGATTTCTATTAGAACCGTGCCTGGCAATGTCCTCTGCTAATCCAATCATCAAAGCCATCACCAATAATTTGATTTCTTATTTCCCATTTGCAAATGCACTAAGGTAACTAACATGCAATTTCACTCTAAGCCCTCCGAGAGCCGGAGGGTATCACAGACAAAGCTCTCCTGACTACAGGACAGCCATACTGCTGTTCATCTAGAACATTAACTACCAAGTATAGATTGTTCATGGCATGTGTGTATGTGTAATTGCTTTCTCCCAGTATCCAGCATGCAAAACTAATTAAGTCCTGCAGGTCCCCAGTGATACACTAAACACACAATCCGTTTAAAGATTGCCAGATTTACTTATTATACTGAGGTTGTTACATTATACTGGCCCGTAACAACATGATCATTGATGAGTTATGAAGTTATTCTTTAACCCACATGGCTCATACCGTACACTACAATGGATGTATGGGCCAATACATATGACTCTGTCAGGGTGCTCAACCATGTTACGAACAAGTTGTGGATCATTGCTAATTGCCATGCTCCGCTTGTACTTGCAATTTGAACCAAAGCCACTGCAATTACAGCAATTAGTGGTAATTTGTAGGTATACACTATAATCATAATTTCCAAACAGCATGGTTAAATGTACCTTTATTAAAGGGCTAGAACATTGATAGCTTATCCTTGGCATAGGCTATCAATGTCTACAAGGGCACAATGGGGCAGATTTATCAAAGGCTTTATGCCCCTTTTAGGGCTCATGCATACAAACGTATTTTCTTTCCCTGCCCGTTCCATTTATTTTTGCAGACCATATGCGGAACCATTTACTTCAATGGGTCTGCAAAAAAAAATTTTGGAATTTTTGCAGGACCATGTTTTGCAGACTACAAAATACATACGGTCGTGTGTATGAGCCCTTAGGGTCCCTATATACACATATTTTGTCTAGAATTTTTTGTTTTTTTAAGACACCTGCAAATATTGAAATTTTTTTATTTATTTTTTTTGGCATTTGTACGGTGTAGGGGAGATTTATGATAACTGGTGCAGAGGAAAGCTGGTTTAGTTGCTCACAGCAACCAATTAGATGCCACCTTTCATTTTTCAGAGCTCCTTTAGAAAATAAAAGGATCAATCCGATGGGTTGCTATGGCCACCAGTTTTGATAAATCCCTACCAATGTATCTTACCACTACTGTTTTTAAATGGTGTTTTTCCCCTATGAAGCAGATGTCAAAATGCCTGTAGAAAGGAAAAGAGCTACAGAATGCTGCATTTTTTAAAAGAAGGCAGAAAGACAAAAAACGCCACCTAATGAACAAAAACAACCGTAGCAAAATGCACGCATGGCCTGCATTTCATATTTACCATAGACCTACAGCTATCTGGAGCTTGCATTTTTACTGAAAATAAGGGTGCATTCACACGACTGTAAGTGTTTTGTGGTCCGAAAATTGCGGATCCACAAAACACGGATACCGGCCATGTGCGTTCCGCATTTTGCGGACCGCATATGACCGGCGCTATATAGAGAATGCCTATTCTTGTCCGTACTGTACTGCGGACAGTAGGACATGATCTATGTTTTTTGCGGGGCCGCGGAACGGAACAACGGATGCAGACAGCACACAATGTACTGTCCGCATCTTTTGCGGCCCTATTAAAATGAATGTGTCTGCACCCGTTCCGCAAAAATTGCAGAATGGATGCGGATCCATTTATACGGTCGTGTGAATGCACCCTAAATGTACTAAAAAAAGATGCAGGTGCAAGGAACATCTCGAAATAGGCAAAAGTGCAGAAAAATGCCAACTTTGCCCGTATATTGCTGACCCGCTGTTTGCGGGCCAAAATATAGGCACGGCTGTTTGCATGAGCCCTAAGACTGGTGTACGAAACTAGTCTTTAGTAAATCTACCCCAATATCAAGTGGCTGTGCCAGGCACTGCAACTGAGCAAAATAAAGTCAATCAGATGGCAGCATCCGCATTTACAGCCCTTCTTAAGCACATTCTCAAGGCTCTTGGCAGCAATCACATTTACAGATCATTCTGCCAACTGTGCTAATTTTTACAGAGACAAAGAGGAGAATCTATCATTCCACCTATGCCAGTTTTCTGGCGTAAAAAAGTCATAACCCCAATGTTTGCAACTTTTTAAATTGTGCAAGTGGCATTGCTACACCACCCTGGACACTTTCCGAAAGGGCATGTCTAGGGTGTAAAGGGGGCAGGACACTTATCTACTTTTATACCAGTTTGTTGGCATACAAGAAGACAGAAGTCTATGGCAGCTCTGAGCTGCTGTGGGTTTCAGTCTAAGGGCGTGCCTCATCATAAATTAAGAGCATCCTCCGGCAGAGCAGGGGATATCAAAGACCGGCATAAAACATCGGTCTTTGATAAATTCCCCCTAAAATCTTCATAGATCAACATTAAACAGCGGTTTTATAATTGATCTTTACATTCACCGGCAAATTATTGAGATGAATGCCAGGAAACTAGCAAAATTTGATAATAATTGGCCAATGAAAGGATCTTTATTGAGTCTCCACAGTTAAGACATACACTAATGATATCAAAGACAATCATAAAAACATTGCCGGTAGGTGCTATGATGGATGACATACCCCACCAGACTTCAAATCTGCATATGTGATATTGTTGTATAACACTTGTGCAGTATTGATAGTACTAAATCAACCAAACGGAATCCTTAGATATGTCCTCTAATATTTACCCAAAATAATTGATGTCAGAGGTAGGGATGAGCGAACCCGAACGGTATAGTTCGGGTTCGTACCGAATTTTGGGGTGTCCGGGACACGGACCCGAACCCGAACATTTTCGTAAAAGTCCGGGTTCGGTGTTCGGCGCTTTCTTGGCGCTTTTTGAAAGGCTGCAAAGCAGCCAATCAACAAGCGTCATACTACTTGGCCCAAGAGGCCATCACAGCCATGCCTACTATTGGCATGACTGTGATTGGCCAGTGCACCATGTGACCCAGCCTCTATTTAAGCTGGAGTCACGTAGCGCCGCACGTCACTCTGCTATGATCAGTATAGGGAGAGGTTGCAGCTGCGACGTTAGGGCGAGATTAGGCAGATTAACTCCTCCAAAAGACTTCATTCTGTGATCGATCTGCAGCTGTGGATCATTGAAGTGCTATTATTGACTTGCTCACTTTTTTGAGGCTGCCCAGAGCGTTTTTAGATCACTTTTTTTCTGGGGTGATCGGCGGCCATTTTGTGACTTGTGGTGCGCCAGCACGAGCTATCACCAAGTGTATTTAACCATCGATAGTGTGGTTATTTTGTGCTATATCCTACATCAGCTGCAGGCTGAGCCTGTGTCACCGAAGTGCATTTAACCATCAACAGTCTGGTTATTTTTTGGCCATATACTACATCAGCTGCAGGCTGAGCCTGTGTCACCCAAGTGTATTTAACCATCGATAGTGTGGTTATTTTGTGCTATATCCTACATCAGCTGCAGGCTGAGCCTGTGTCACCGAAGTGCATTTAACTATCAACAGTCTGGTTATTTTTTGACCATATACTACATCAGCTGCAGGCTGAGCCTGTGTCACCCAAGTGCATTTAACCATCAACAGTCTGATTATTTTTTGGCCATATACTACATCTGGTGCAGGCTGAGCCTGTGTCACCCAAGTGCATTTAACCATCAACAGTGTGGTTATTTTTTGGCCATATATTACATCAGGGGCAAGTTGAGCCTGTCACCCAGCGCCTAAAAAATAGACCTGACATTTCTATTCAACCAAATCTGTACTTTTTTAGCTGGTCAAGTTATTTGTATTGACCGTAAAAGCACACTTTTTTTTCTGGGTTGAAAAAGCATTCCCAAATTTGCCATTCTCAAAATAACTAGTTTCTGGTATTTGAGGCCTACTTGAAATCTATCCCAAAAAGAAAATCTTACATTGAAGGTATTGATAGTGTCATTCAGAAAAACCTAAGACACACGCTAGCGTGCTGATAGAAGTGTGATTCTGTGATTAAACCTATACCTGTCAAACAGCGCAAAAAAAAAAACAGGTCTCACATCTCTATTCAACCAAATCTGCAGTGTTTTATCTGGTCAAGTTATTTGTAGTGACCGTAAAAGCAGACTTTTTGTTCTGGGTTGAAAAAGCATTCCCAAATTTGCCATTCTCAAAATAACTAGTTTCTGGTATTTGAGGCCTAATTGAAATCTATCCCAAAAAGAAAATCTTACATTGAAGGTATTGATAGTGTCATTCAGAAAAACCTAAGACACACGCTAGCGTGCTGATAGAAGTGTGATTCTGTGATTAAACCTATACCTGTCACACAGCGCAAAAAAAAACAGGTCTCACATCTCTATTCAACCAAATCTGCAGTGTTTTATCTGGTCAAGTTATTTGTAGTGACCGTAAAAGCAGACTTTTTGTTCTGGGTTGAAAAAGCATTCCCAAATTTGCAATTCTCAAAATAACTAGTTTCTGGTATTTGAGGCCTACTTGAAATCTATCCCAAAAAGAAAATCTTACATTGAAGGTATTGATAGTGTCATTCAGAAAAACCTAAGACACACGCTAGCGTGCTGATAGAAGTGTGATTCTGTGATTAAACCTATACCTGTCACACAGCGCAAAAAAAAACAGGTCTCACATCTCTATTCAACCAAATCTGCACTGTTTTAGCTGGTCAAGTTATTTGTAGTGACCGTAAAAGCAGACTTTTTGTTCTGGGTTGAAAAAGCATTCCCAAATTTGCCATTCTCAAAATTGTGGTGAACGGGAACAATGAGGAAAACATCTAATAAGGGACGCGGACGTGGACATGGTCGTGGTGGTGTTAGTGGACCCTCTGGTGCTGGGAGAGGACGTGGCCGTTCTGCCACAGCCACACGTCCTAGTGAACCAACTACCTCAGGTCCCAGTAGCCAGCAGAATTTACAGCGATATTTGGTGGGGCCCAATGCCGTTCTAAGGATGGTAAGGCCTGAGCAGGTACAGGCATTAGTCAATTGGGTGGCCGACAGTGGATCCAGCACGTTCACATTATCTCCCACCCAGTCTTCTGCAGAAAGCGCACAGATGGCGCATGAAAACCAAGCCCATCGGTCTGTCACATCACCCCCATGCATATCAGGGAAACTGTCTGAGCCTCAAGTTATGCAGCAGTCTCTTATGCTGTTTGAAGACTCTGCTGCCAGGGTTTCCCAAGGGCATCCACCTAGCCCTTCCCCAGGGGTGGAAGAGATAGAATGCACAACGCACAACCACTTATTTTTCCTGATGATGAGGACATGGGAATACCACCTCAGCACGTCTCTGATGATGACGAAACACAGGTGCCAACTGCTGCGTCTTTCTGCAGTGTGCAGACTAAACAGGAGGTCAGGGATCAAGACTGGGTGGAAGACGATGCAGGGGACGATGAGGTCCTAGACCCCACATGGAATGAAGGTCGTGCCACTGACTTTCACAGTTCGGAGGAAGAGGCAGTGGTGAGACCGAGCCAACAGCGTAGCAAAAGAGGGAGCAGTGGGCAAAATCAGAACACCCGCCGCCAAGAGACTCCGCCTGCTACTGACCGCCGCCATCTGGGACCGAGCACCCCAAAGGCAGCTTCAAGGAGTTCCCTGGCATGGCACTTCTTCAAACAATGTGCTGACGACAAGACCCGAGTGGTTTGCACGCTGTGCCATCAGAGCCTGAAGCGAGGCATTAACGTTCTGAACCTTAGCACAACCTGCATGACCAGGCACCTGCATGCAAAGAATGAACTGCAGTGGAGTAAACACCTTAAAAACAAGGAACTCACTCAGGCTCCCCCTGCTACCTCTTCTGCTGCTGCCGCCTCGGCCTCTTCTGCTGCTGCCGCCGCCTCAGCCTCTTCTGCTGCTGCTGCCGCCGCCTCGGCCTCTTCCTCCGCCTCTGGAGGAACGTTGGCACCTGCCGCCCAGCAAACATGGGATGTACCACCAACACCACCACCTGCGTCACCAAGCATCTCAACCATGTCACACGGCAGCGTTCAGCTCTCCATCTCACAAACATTTGAGAGAAAGCGTAAATTCCCACCTAGCCACCCTCGATCCCTGGCCCTGAATGCCAGCATTTCTAAACTACTGGCCTATGAAATGCTGTCATTTAGGCTGGTGGACACACACAGCTTCAAACAGCTCATGTCACTTGCTGTCCCACAGTATGTTGTTCCCAGCCGCCACTACTTCTCCAAGAGAGCCGTGCCTTCCCTGCACAAACAAGTGTCCGATAAAATCAAGTGTGCACTGCGCAACGCCATCTGTGGCACGGTCCACCTAACCACAGATACGTGGACCAGTAAGCACGGCCAGGGACGCTATATCTCCCTAACTGCACACTGGGTAAATGTAGTGGCGGCTGGGCCCCAGGCGGAGAGCTGTTTGGCGCACGTCCTTCCGCCGCCAAGGATCGCAGGGCAACATTCTTTGCCTCCTGTCTCCTCCTCCTCCTACTCAGCTTCCTCCTCCTCTTCTTCCACCTGCTCATCCAGTCAGCCACACACCTTCACCACCAACTTCAGCACAGCACGGGGTAAACGTCAGCAGGCCATTCTGAAACTCATATGTTTGGGGGACAGGCCCCACACCGCACAGGAGTTGTGGCGGGGTATAGAACAACAGACCGACGAGTGGTTGCTGCCGGTGAGCCTCAAGCCCGGCCTGGTGGTGTGCGATAATGGGCGAAATCTCGTTGCAGCTCTGGGACTAGCCGGTTTGACGCACATCCCTTGCCTGGCGCATGTGCTGAATTTGGTGGTGCAGAAGTTCATTCGCAACTACCCCGACATGTCAGAGCTGCTGCATAAAGTGCGGGCCGTCTGTTCGCGCTTCCGGCGTTCACACCCTGCCGCTGCTCGCCTGTCTGCGCTACAGCGTAACTTCGGCCTTCCCGCTCACCGCCTCATATGCGACGTGCCCACCAGGTGGAACTCCACCTTGCATATGCTGGACAGACTGTGCGAGCAGCAGCAGGCCATAGTGGAGTTTCAGCTGCAGCACGCATGGGTCAGTCGCACTGCGGATCAGACCCACTTCACCACCAATGATTGGGCCTCCATGCGAGACCTGTGTGCCCTGTTGCGCTGTTTCGAGTACTCCACCAACATGGCCAGTGGCGATGACGCCGTTATCAGCGTTATAATACCACTTCTATGTCTCCTTGAGAAAACACTTAGGGCGATGATGGAAGAGGAGGTGGCCCAGGAGGAAGAGGAGGAAGAGGGGTCATTTTTAGCACTTTCAGGCCAGTCTCTTCGAAGTGACTCAGAGGGAGGTTTTTTGCAACACCAGAGGCCAGGTACAAATGTGGCCTGACAGGGCCCACTACTGGAGGACGAGGAGGACGAGGATGAGGAGGAGGTGGAGGAGGATGATGATGAAGCATGTTCACAGCGGGGTGGCACCCAAAGCAGCTCGGGCCCATCACTGGTGCGTGGCTGGGGGGAAACACAGGACGATGACGATACGCCTCCCACAGAGGACAGCTTGTCCTTACCTCTGGGCAGCCTGGCACACATGAGCGACTACATGCTGCAGTGCCTGCGCAACGACAGCAGAGTTGCCCACATTTTAACGTGTGCGGACTACTGGGTTGCCACCCTGCTGGATCCCCGGTACAAAGACAATGTGCCCACCTTACTTCCTACACTGGAGCGTGATAGGAAGATGCGCGAGTACAAGCGCACGTTGGTAGACGCGCTACTGAGAGCATTCCCAAATGTCACAGGGGAACCAGTGGAAGCCCAAGGCGAAGGCAGAGGAGGAGCAAGAGGTCGCCAACGCAGCTGTGTCACACCCAGCTCCTCTGAGGGCAGGGCTAGCATGGCAGAGATGTGGAAAAGTTTTGTCAACACGCCACAGCTAAGTGCACCACCACCTGATACGAAACGTGTTAGCAGGAGGCAACATTTCACTAACATGGTGGAACAGTACCTGTGCACACCCCTCCACGTACTGACTGATGGTTCGGCCCCATTCAACTTCTGGGTCTCCAAATTGTCCACGTGGCCAGAGCTAGCCTTTTATGCCTTGGAGGTGCTGGCCTGCCCGGCGGCCAGCGTTTTGTCTGAACGTGTATTCAGCACGGCAGGGGGCGTCATTACAGACAAACGCAGCCGCCTGTCTACAGCCAATGTGGACAAGCTGACGTTCATAAAAATGAACCAGGCATGGATCCCACAGGACCTGTCCATCCCTTGCGCAGATTAGATATTAACTACCTCCCCTTAACAATATATTATTCTACTCCAGGGCACTTCCTCATTCAATACTATTTTTAATTTCATTTTACCATTATATTGCGGGGCAACCCAAAGTTGAATGAACCTCTCCTCTGTCTGGGTGCCGGGGCCTAAATGTGTGACAGTGGCCTGTTCCAGTGGTGGGTGACGTGAAGCCTGATTCTCTGCTATGACATGAAGACTTATTCTGTGCTGACATGAAGCCAGATTCTCTGTTACGCGACCTCTCTCCTCTGCCTGGGCCTAAATATGTGACAGTGGCCTGTTCCAGTGGTGGGTGACGTGAAGCCTGATTCTCTGCTATGACATGAAGACAGATTCTGTGCTGACATAAGGCCAGATTCTCTGTTACAGGACCTCTCTCCTCTGTCTGGGTGCCGGGGCCTAAATGTGTGACAGTGGCCTGTTCCAGTGGTGGGTGACGTGAAGCCTGATTCTCTGCTATGACATGAATACAGATTCTGCGCTGACATTAGGCCAGATTCTCTGTTACGGGACCTCTCTCCTCTGTCTGGGTGCCGGGGCCTAAATGTGTGACAGTGGCCTGTTCCAGTGGTGGGTGACGTGAAGCCTGATTCTCTGCTATGACATGAATACAGATTCTGCGCTGACATAAGGCCAGATTCTCTGTTACGGGACCGCTCTCCTCTGTCTGGGTGCCGGGGCCTAAATGTGTGACAGTGGCCTGTTCCAGTGGTGGGTGACGTGAAGCCTGATTCTCTGCTATGACATGAATACAGATTCTGCGCTGACATAAGGCCAGATTCTCTGTTACGGGACCTCTCTCCTCTGCCTGGGTGCCTGGGCCTAAATGTGTGACAGTGGCCTGTTCCAGTGGTGGGTGACGTGAAGCCTGATTCTCTGCTATGACATGAAGACAGATTCTGCGCTGACATAAGGCCAGATTCTCTGTTACGGGACCTCTCTCCTCTGACTGGGTGCCTGGGCCTAAATGTGTGACAGTGGCCTGTTCCAGTGGTGGGTGACGTGAAGCCTGATTCTCTGCTATGACATGAAGACTGATTCTGCGCTGACATGAAGCCAGATTCTCTGCTATGGCATGAAGAGACTGATTCTCTGCTGACATGAAGCCAGATTCTTTGCTATGGCATGAAGAGACTGATTCTCTGCTGACGTGAAGCCAGATTCTCTGCTATGGGACCTCTGTCCAATTGATATTGGTTCATTTTTATTTTTTTTATTTTTATTTTAATTCATTTCCCTATCCACATTTGTTTGCAGGGGATTTACCTACATGTTGCTGCCCTTTGCAGCCCTCTAGCTCTTTCCTGGGCTGTTTTACAGCCTTTTTAGTGCCCAAAAGTTCGGGTCCCCATTGACTTCAATGGGGTTCGGGTTCGGGACGAAGTTCGGATCGGGTTCGGATCCCGAACCCGAACATTTCCGGGAAGTTCGGCCGAACTTCTCGAACCCGAACATCCAGGTGTTCGCTCAACTCTAGTCAGAGGCCAACCATCCGCCATCAAAAATAATAAGACAAAGATATCAATGTAATATGGACAATTGACATCAGAATAATAGGTTTAGTATAAGAGGGGATCAGCCCTATTTGATCCGGTCCAAAAGACCATGATCAGACTAAAAGAGTACAAAAGGAAAAGCACATAACAATTAAACACATACCAATACAGAGCTGGAGGGAGCTTGAGAAACCCCTTTAGCGTACGTTTCGCTGCGCTTCTTCTGGGGGCATGTCTATCTGAACCAATACTAATCCTTATATACCCCAATCAATTGGGGACAGACCTCCCTCATTAGTATAAAAATATTGCACCTGCGTAATGAAAAAGTGCACTATGTCTTTTTCTTTACACTTGCAGAAACTGGAAAAACGAAGTGTAATTCATATGCAAATGAGCACTCGCAAGTGCCCAGGGGCGGCGTTCATTGTGTTGGAGCCCAGGCTGCTTTGCCTTCTTTCATTGTTTCCCAGCCCCAGCCTCTGCTTATGCTTATGCCCGCCCTCCTATTCCCTTGCGTCATCCTTCGGTCCGGTCGAGATTCCGTGCCTGCGCACTGCCTCGCCGGGGCAGTCGCACTGTGATGCCCATTGTGGGCACAGCTCGCCTTAACTACTGCGCATGCGCCGGCGAACGCCCCACTGCCGCTGGTTTCGCGCCGGCGCATGCGCAGTAGTTACAGCAATGCCATGCCCACAATGAATGGAACTGATTTTCAGTTGCAGAAAATTCAGAAGCAAAATCCGCAGCCTGTGAGGGCTCCCTTACAAGGCACTGTAACCATTTGCAGTATAACGGTGTCTCGGTATCCTGTAGAAAGTATTCACCCCCCGGATTTTTAAACGTCAAGGATTAAGAGCTGCATGAGGAGACATCACGCACATCAAAAAAGGACAAATTATACATTTAATCCTGTAGGAAGTTATTGTGTTGTCTTTTAACATTACGAATATTTGGAAAGAGAGGTTAATGAGAAGTGGCAGGTACCAGTCACCAAACTGTAGATGCCTCTAAGGTTACTGATCTCACCTGTCACCAGTGACAGCGGAGCACAAAACCATCTCTGCCGAACACAGCCGCCAAGCTTTACATGTCAACCTCGCTGCAATGAGCAGATATGAAGACACTTCTTTTTCTCCCTCTTGTATGTTATAAGGATTAGAAATGCATCGATGTGTTCCGTATCAGTGTAAAGCCTCCTGCACACGACCGCATCCATTTTTGCAGATCTGCAAAACATGGACAAATGCCTATTCTTGTCCACAAAATGGACAAGAACAGGACAAGCTCTATTTTTTTTGAGGGGCTGCAAAACGGACATACGGATGCTGTCAGCAACTTTTGCGGCCCCATTGAAATGAATGGGTCTGCATCCGACCTGCAAAAAATGTGGCTACGGTTCGGACCTAAACTGCAGTCGTGTGCATGAGGCCTTTCATGGAAATGTATTCCAATGTTGTGGAAGTGGCTAGATCAGGACATAAAGAAGACATATTACCTGAATGCTGTGCTGCAGGTGTCCTTATACTCCTGGAGTTTCACACACACCATATTCAGAAACTGATCTGAG
Source organism: Bufo bufo (assembly GCF_905171765.1). Classification (NCBI taxonomy): domain Eukaryota; kingdom Metazoa; phylum Chordata; class Amphibia; order Anura; family Bufonidae; genus Bufo; species Bufo bufo. The sequence continues at coordinate 589,209,319 of NC_053389.1, read as the reverse complement.
TAAGCACTTAAGTCACGCATCAAATTCATCAGGTCCTGAATACTCTTCTCCACAATGACGGTGCTCTGCAATAACAATACAGCACATTAGGAACAAGGGCAATGTGTTACCACTGCTCACAGGCAATGCTCATGAATATCTAAATCCATTACAATAGATAAAGTTATTAGCCAAAATATTGCAGAGTATCTATGAAGGCTCAAATCGTGTTCCTTCCACTGAACTATGTGCAGTGTTTGCAGTTCTACTTCGCTCTGCTTGTATCTAGCCATTCTTTAGCAAAAAAATAAAAAATAATACATGCAGAGGAAAAAACTGAAAATATGGCCACGTACAGTAAGTATGAGATGGCTTAATAACAGGATTACTGCACTGTATTATATCTCTATATAAATGTTTGTCATTGACTGTTGTTTCCGAGTGCCCGGATACATGTATGACACACTGATAAACAGCGCAGTTGACGTACGCTATTAATCTCAAGATCTGTAATCTTCAAGTAGCCACAGTAGAGAAGATTTGTCAATGCCGTAACACCCTACGAACACTGCACCAATCTCACTCCCACCGGAGCTAGGAACAGATTCATCTACGTTGGCGCACGCCCTGCTAATAAATCTGCCCTCTCTCCATTCAGGACACATGCTCAGCAGCACTGAATTTACACCACATCAGTGGCTGTTGCTAGACTTCATGTGGTGATCATACTCGGCTGGTTCCTGCAGTTGGGTTTGGTCTCTGTAGCTCCCGGGCCGACTCTTCCTTTTTCTGCAGCTCTTAAATCATCCTCCGTTGATGCCGGGGAAGTCGGACACATGACCGCTGCAGCCAATCACAGACCGCAGTGGTTATGATGCAAGAGGAGCAGGTCACTGCTGCAACCTGTAACTGGCTGCAGTGCTCAAATGCCACCCCCCGTTGACAGGGAGCAGGAAGAGGAAGAGCCGGCACTGGAGCTGCAGGGACCAGGTAAGTTTGATCACCACAGCAGGTCGGCCACGCTGGGTGGTCTGTGTTAGTACTGGATAACCCTTTTAAAGGGACCCTGTCTCAGTGAGGGTAGCATAGTGCCGCTGACAATGAAAATTATTTTATTTTTTTATAGGATTTTTATATCTTCAGGATAGGCCACTAATAATTGGCAGGGAACACACTTTTTTCCAGATTAGCTCTGATGCCAAAACAAAGCTCCATCCATTGTGTAGCCGGCTACCTCTCGCACTGCTCCCATTGAAGGGACTCCCTATTTTAGACAGATTTTTGGTGCAGAAACATTAGTAAATCTGGGCCACTGTTTTTTTCTTGGTCATAGTGTCAACCAAGTGGCTTTTTGTAACCAGGCTGTCTCAAAGTTTTCTTCAGGATTCAGCAATTGAGGATCCATTGAAGAGATCGGGAGCAGTGCTCAGTAACGACAAAGTCTGGAGCCATTCCTGAACAGCTGATAGGTGGACGTGGCCTCCCAGTAATCCATTAATGACCTATCCTAGGGAACCCCTATAATGACAACTAGCACTTTAGAGATGAGTGAAGTTCTTAGTATTATTACTGTAATAACCATCACACCGGCACCTAATGCAGTATATGTATACACGGTATATAGTAAACACTAGGTTCAACCAATGTGATGGCCAATACTTAAAGTGAACCACTGAAGTGATTTGATATGATAAAGGGAGAGAAGTTGATCTGTGATATAGAAGTTGATATGATTTCAAGAAGGATTTCTGGGGAAAAACCAGAGTAAAATCTGACAAGACTCTTGGGAGAATCAGTGAGGGTAATCCGGACTCTTACGGTCTCTCCTAGGAGTCCTGTAAGGATTTAATCTGCTTTTTACTCAGAAAGGCTGCTCCAAATGATAGAAAACTATATATCACAGAGCTCAGCTTCTCTCCCTCTCTGCTCCCAGGACAGGGTGCACTTTAAAGACATTTCTTGGTTAGAAGTTTGAAATAAAGTTCAAGATTAGATCACTATATAACACGAAAAGAAGTTAGATAGTTAAATTCTCTAAACTGTAAAATGTCAAGATACAATTTGCATCTAATTAAAAGTGAATTGCGCAGAAATCTATCAATACACTTGTCTCATCTTTGTTTCATTCTTAAGATGCATACCAGTAACCGAGAAGCATTAAATTCCCGCGGAGAGATTTTCGAACATTAGTCATTCCCACTGTTGTCAGTGACGGGGTCTCTTCGGCAGGGGGCTCCAGTGACCCGAGGTGGCAGCTCTCATTAGGGAAGAGATGCTCATCTATAAATCAAAATGTCAGCATCTCCAGAGCCTGCTGCTGGTGGCAGCCTGGAAGGGCTGAGACGTTCTGCTCCATGCAGCTTTACCTGTCATTGGGGAAGGGCTGCAGCTGATCATCCATTATACACTGACACCTTTTGCTGACTCAGCTCCCACTGTCCTCCTTCTAGCACACTGGGAGAGGTCTGATTCAGCTGATAGAATCTTGATAACTCTGCTCTACATTGCAAGAAACTTATTGGAAAACGTCCATGGCTAGTCAGAAATGATAACTAAAATGACGCCTGGACACCAGAATGTATGCCTTCAATCGGAAAATAGAGAAATCAAGGGTATGTCATGTATCATTTAGATGAGTGTAGAAAAACTATGAAAAAATGCTTGGGTCATTTAGAAAATTGGACAAAGCTTTATTGTAATTCAGCCATTTTAAAGTATACTAGAACATTGTTAGGTTAGTTTCACACTAGGGTTAAAACCATCCGGCAGCCTGTTTTGGCAGAGGAATAGCCTGCCGAAGTTAATTGTATCAGGCACTAGCAGAAGGATCCGGCTTCGCACGGGTATATTTCATTTAATGTTTGTGTGTGTTGTTAAAAGATATCGACAGTATCCAATATACCAGTGACATCTACAGTACCCCGCCCCTTTAACAGTGGCCTCTACAGCAATCTGCCCCTTAACACTGACCTCCATAGAGGATCGTCCCCTTAACTGTGATCTCCACAGCAGCCTGCCCCTAGGATGGCCAGAGGTCCTGTTTTAGGCCGGACAGTCTGGCTTTCAGACTCCCTGTACTCTGTCCGGGGCAGGGACTGGATGGACACAGGGATATCCTTTTGAACAGCTCACTCTCAGACTGCAGCACTGTGCTGTCTGAGCATGATCAGCAGGGAGAAAGGCACCCTCCCTCCCACCCCTGCAGTTGACAGAAGTTGATTTTTACCTTCATTTTTTCAATCCCCGTCGGCTGTGGAGTGGGAGGGGGCATGGCCTATGTCACGGTGGGGAGTGGGGGAAACTCCCCACCGTACAATGAGGAGGCAATTGGGAAGCAACAAGGCCAGGAGGAGGAATAAGGGAGCAGGTCACCTCCTAGAGCGTCCCTAATTCTGGCCCTGACTCCTAACCGTATGAGCCAACCCAGATGGTAGGAGGGCTCATACTCCGGAACCTCGGGGCCCTACAAACCCTCAAGAAATCCCTGCACTAGGAGCAGAGTAAAGACGACCTGTTCCTCCAAAACACGGACGAACAGGAGTCTCCACCGGCCAAGCTGCAAAGAAAGGAGACCGTATACAGCGGGTAAGCGACAAATACAACACACTTACCTGCCACAGGCACACCGACTGGAACCCGTGCACAAGTGCTGATGTCCACACATATTAAGGACACAGCACAAACAACAACCACACAGGTAACCAGGACACACATAGCTGCGTATGGACAATTGGTCCCCCCTCTGGGGAACCAGAGACCCCCTTCCGGAGGATACAACATAAGACAGGGGAATGTCTAGCAAACATGCTGGACACCAAACACCACCAGACATGTAACACCAAACTAGACATACAAAAGCCCTGAACATAACCCACTCCAGACAAATAGGGATAGGAAGGGAAGGAGAAACCGGGATGACATTGATGACAACAAGGATGGACGTCAGTTGAAAAAGAGATCGGAGCAAGCTCCTACTCCAATAAAAGTAGGCATCCAACTGATCTCCGTCTCACTGCAACGATATATATATATATATATATATATAGAGACAAGAGACCACACCCAACACACCGAAGCACACACCTTAACCCCGTGCACACCAGGAGGGAAGGAAAAGCCTTAAAGGGAAAGCACACACATGCAACAACAACAACACGTAGCAGCAGGCAACAGCTTGTGTGGCAACCGTGTCACGGCACACACAACATAGGCCGTTACACTGCCCCCGCATGCTACAAAAACAACTCGTTGCCGCAGGCAACTACATGTGTGGCAACCGTGTCACGGCACACACAACATAGGCCGTGACACATAGGCCGTGACAGCCTAAGCGGGTCGGGGCATGGCTTAGTGGAACCAGGGGGCGGATCCGTCTTTTGAGGGTGGCCTGAATGGCCACCCTACCTGCCCCTGAACTCTGACCTCTACAGCACTCTGCTCCATTAACAGTGTCATCCACAGCGCCCTGCCGCTTTAAAGCTGACCTACAGCAGTGAAGAAAAATGGCTGGGTTGTTCTGGAAACCTGGTGTAAAACTGTGTGTATGTAGAGAGGGCCTGCGAGGTTCTATTGGCTGATTAATTTTTTGGGAATATCTCAGGAACGGTACATGCTAGAGAGCTAAGACCAGGTCTAAAACCTTTCCGGACACCTGATGTACCTGTGTGCCAAATTTCGTGATTGTAAATGCGACGGTGCGTATTCCTTTAGCGGACATACATACATAAACACACACACACATACATACAAACATACGCTCAGCTTTATATATTAGATAGCCAGATACTGCCTTTTCACACAGGAGCCCATTGACTATAATGGGACCAGGGCCGGCGTTAGGGGAAGGGAGGGGGGGCAAACTGGGCAATTGCCCAGAGCCCCCATCTACCAAAGGGGCACCCTGCTTTGTCGGAGTGGGCGCGGACCGGTGACAGGCAGTGTTCCTCTTCTGGCTTAGTCCCTCATCCTTATATGGTTTGGGAGTCCATGCTGTATGTCCATATATGAAGTCAGTGCTTTTGGGAGTCCCTGCTCTAACTCCATATATGGCTGTGTCCATATATGGAGTCAGTGCTATGAAGATGAAGGGGGTAACCACCGAAGCATTGTAAGCAAGAACCTTAACCACTGAGCTATAGAGCTCAATGTTAAAGTGCTGTAGAGAAACCTACCTCATAGTAGTTTCTCATGTATTAGGTATTTATATATGGCTTTAGTATCTTTTTCTATTTTTTTTTTGTAATTGTAAAAAAAATAATAATGTATGGCACAAAATAAATATGTAATTACAAAAAAAAAATATAAAATGATACTTCTAATATATACACTGCTCAAAAAAATAAAGGGAACACTTAAACAACACAATGTTACTCCAAGTCAATCACACTTCTGTGAAATCAAACTGTCCACTTAGGAAGCAACACTGAGTGACAATCAATTTCACATGCTGTTGTGCAAATGGGATAGACAACAGGTGGAAATTATAGGCAATTAGCAAGACACCCCGAATAAAGGAGTGGTTCTGCAGGTGGTGACCACAGACCACTTCTCAGTTCCTATGCTTCCTGGCTGATGTTTTGGTCACTTTTGAATGCTGGCGGTGCTTTCACTCTAGTGGTAGCATGAGACGGAGTCTACAACCCACAAAAGTGGCTCAGGTAGTGCAGCTTATCCAGGATGGCACATCAATGCGAGCTGTGGCAAGAAGGTTTTCTGTGTCTGTCAGCGTAGTGTCCAGAGCATGGAGGCGCTACCAGGAGACAGGCCAGTACATCAGGAGACGTGGAGGAGGCCGTAGGAGGGCAACAACCCAGCAGCAGGACCGCTACCTCCGCCTTTGTGCAAGGAGGGACAGGAGGAGCACTGCCAGAGCTCTGCAAAATGACTTCCAGCAGGCCACAATGTGCATGTGTCTGCTCAAACGGTCAGAAACAGACTCCATGAGGGTGATATGAGGGCCCGACGTCCACAGGTGGGGGTTGTGCTTACAGCCCAACACCGTGCAGGACGTTTGGCATTTGCCAGAGAACACCAAGATTGGCAAATTCACCACTGGCGCCCTGTGCTCTTCACAGATGAAAGCAGGTTCACACTGAGCACATGTGACAGACGTGACAGAGTCTTGAGACGCCGTGGAGAACGTTCTGCTGCCTGCAACATCCTCCAGCATGACCGGTTTGGCATTGGGTCAGTAATGGTGTGGGGTGGCATTTCTTTAGAGGGCCGCACAGCCCTCCATGTGCTCGCCAGAGGTAGCCTGACTGCCATTAGGTACCGAGATGAGATCCTCAGACCCCTTGTGAGACCATATGCTGGCGCGTTTGGCCCTGGGTTCCTCCTAATGCAAGACAATGCTAGACCTCATGTGGCTGGAGTGTGTCAGCAGTTCCTGCAAGACGAAGGCATTGATGCTATGGACTGGCCCGCCCGTTCCCCAGACCTGAATCCAATTGAGCACATCTGGGACATCATGTCTCGCTCTATCCACCAACGTCACGTTGCACCACAGACTGTCCAGGAGTTGGCAGATGCTTTAGTCCAGGTCTTGGAGGAGATCCCTCAGGATACCGCCCGCCACCTCATCAGGAGCATGCACAGGCGTTGTAGGGAGGTCATACAGGCACGTGGAGGCCACACAAACTACTGAGCCTCATTTTGGCTTGTTTTAAGGACATTACATCAAAGTTGGATCAGCCTGTAGTGTGTTTTTCCACTTTAATTTTGAGTGTGACTCCAAATCCAGACCTCCATGGGTTGAAAAATTTGATTTCCATTTTTTTTTTGTGTGATTTTGTTGTCAACACATTCAACTATGTAAAGAACAAAGTATTTCAGAAGAATATTTAATTAATTCAGATCTAGGATGTGTTATTTTTGTGTTCCCTTTATTATTTTGAGCAGTGTATATACGAATACAAAATACATGGGAAACTACTGAGGTTTTTAGCCATAATATATGTATAATAGTTTAACATTGAGGTCTACAGCTCAGTTCAAATCCCAGCAGAAACATTAAAAAAATTATGGCTAAATAAAACTTAAATACACAGGGTGTTCCCAACATTAAAAAGTTTGATTTTATTAAAAAAAAAAAAAGGAGCAAAACGTAAAATATGATCAAACAACACCTGTGTTAAGGCTACTTTCACACTCGTGTTTTGTGTCATGGACGGATCCGTTCAGATAATACAACCGTCTGCATCCGTTCAGAACGGATCCGTTTGTATTATCTTTAACATAGCAAAAATTTATCTGTCTTGAACACCACTGAAAGTCAATGGAGGACGGATCAGTTTTCTATTGTGCCAGATTGGGTCAGTGAAAACGGATCCGTCCCTATTGACTTACATTGTGTGCCAGAACGGATCCGTTTGGCTCAGTTTCATCAGACGGACACCAAAACGCTGTCCGTTTCCAAAGCGGAATGGAGACTGAACTGATTCAAACTCATGCATTCTGTGAGGATCCTTTTCCATTCAGAATGCATTAGAATGCAAACTGATCGGTTTTTGACCGCTTGTGAGAGCCCTGAATGGATCTCACAAACGGAAAGCCAAAAGGGGAGTGTGAAAGTAGACTAAGGTTACTTTCACATTCCGTGCTTTCCCTTTCCGCTATTGAGATCCATTATAGGATCTCAATAGCAGGGTCAAACGCTTCAGTTTTGTCCCAATTCATTGTCAATGGGGACAAAACTGAACTGAAGGGAACCGAGTCCACCAGAATGCATTCCGTTTCATTGCGTTCCCATGACGCAAACAAAAGCGCTGCAAGCAGCGTTTTTGAGTGCGTCCTGGGACGCGGAGCAAGATGGATCCGTCATGACTCCATCAATGGAGACTGATCCGTTTTCTCTGACACAAAAGAAAACTGATCCGTCCCCCAATAACTTACAATGCTTTTAGAGACTGATCCGTCTTAGCCATTTTAGAGATAAGACAACCGGATCCGTTCAGAACAGATGCAGATGGTTGTATTATCATGACGGAAGCGTTTTTGCTGATCCATGACGGATCCAGCAAAAATGCAGATATGAAAGTAGCCTTAAGCAACCCCAAACTTTTTAACTTGTGTAAACTTGGCCAGTATTTTTTTTTTTATTGGAAAAGGTGGTAACCCTAACAGCACGCAGGACAAATTGTACTTTCTAATGCCACCATTAACAATTAGGATGGAACTGGGGGGAAAAAAAGTAATTCCGCCACAGTGTCCCGTTTTTTTTTTTTTTTTTTAACTGTGTTCCCTATGCGGTAAAACTGACTTTTGCCCTTTATTCTCCAGGTCTGTATGAATCCGGAGATACCACTAACGTATAGTTTTTCTTGCGTTTTAATAATTCATTTTTTGCAAGACGATCTGTGGTTTTTAACAATACAATTTTGGGGGTGTATATGGCTTTTTGATCACTGTTTATTCAATTTTCTGGGGAGATAAAGTGATGAAAAAATGGCGATTCGGCCTTTTTAATTTTTTTCTGTTACACAATTCACCATATGGGCAAACTTTTCTGTATTTTAATAGTATGGGCATTTTCGCACGTGACAATGCCTATTTCTTTTTTGTTTATTCTGGGGAAAGGGGGTGATTTGATTTTATACTTTGATTTATTATATTTTTTTTACTTTTTGCTAGGTCCCCAAGTGGACCACAACTTGCAATCATCAGATTGCAATTTATACAGAATGGAAATTGCTCCATTATTTTGTATATGAATCACTATATCCCAGTTCAGTGCTGCCACCTAGTGGCTTGAACTGGGGTATACTAATAATGAGCCTGGAAGCCTAGTACAGGCTGCGGCTTATCACCGCCGGGGGAAAGCGCGTCTGAACAAAAAGCATACACTTCAGGTTTTTAAGATGAGATGCCGTGGTGACAGAGTTAAATGTCCACGGTCAGCATTACCGCAGATCGCGGATATTAGTTGCGGGTGCTTGTTGTATGAAACAGCAGGCAACAGGTTGCTATGTATTAGCAAATGGGCGCCATCTTTAACCACTTCCAAACCGGGCCATTTACCCCCTTCCTGACCAGGCCTAATTTTGAAAACGCTTTTAATTATCCAAGCCATTTAGAGATTGTTTTCTCGTGACACATTGTACTTCATGTTAATGGTAAATTTGAGTCAATATGTCTTACCTTTATTTATAAAAAAAAAAATCCAAAAGTTAACGAAAATGTGAAAAAATTCATTGTTTTCTAAATTTGAATCTCTCTGCTTTTAAGCCAGATAGTGATGCCTCAAAAAATATTTATTAATTAACATTCCCCATATGTCTACTTTATGTTGGCATCATTTTGATAATGTAATTGTATTATTTTAGGACGTTAGAAGGTTTAGAATTTTAGTAGCAATTTTAGAATTTTTTTTGAAAATTTCCAAAAACAACTTTTTTAAGGACCAGTTTAGTTCTGAAGTCACTTTGTGGGGCTTACATAATAGAACCAACCCATAAATGACCCCATTTTAGAAATGACACCCCTCAAACTATTTAAAACTAGTTTTAGAAATGTTGTTAACCCTTTAGGTATTCCACAGGAATTAAAGCAAAATAGAGGTGAAATTTCAAAATGTCACTTTTTTTTTGCAGATTTTTCATTCTAATAAATTTTTTCCAGGAACACATCAAGGATTAACAACAAAGTAAACCTCAATATTTATTACCTTGATTCTGGAGTTTGCAGAAACACTCCATATGTGGTCGTATACCGCTGTTTAGGCACACGACAGGGCACAGAAGGCAAGGAGCGCCATATGGTTTTTGGAGGGCAGATTTTGCTGGAATGGTTTTTGGGCACCATGTTGCATTTGAAGAGGCCCTGAAGTAACCCCCACTGTGAAAACGCCCAAAAAGTAACCACATTACACCACCCAAGGAATTTTTAAGGGGTGTAGCGAGTACTTCACTCAACAGCAGTTCCATACATTTTGAATACTTGGGTGTGAAAATGAAAAATCACATATTTTTCTTTTTACAAGAAAATGGTGCTTTAGGCCCAAACTGTCTTTTTCACAAAAGTTAACAGGAGAACATACCCCCCAATTTGCTACCCACTTTCTCCTGAATACAGTAACACCCCAACTGTGGTCGTAAACTGTTATTTGGGGATATGCCAGGGCTCAGAAGGAAAGGAGCGGCATCCGGATTTTCTAACATGGAATTTTCTGTCATGGTTTTTAAGAGCAATAACTTTTTTTATTTTTTGTCGAATGAGCTGTGTGAGGGCTAATTTTGTGCGAGACAAGCTGTAGTTTTTATTGGCACCATTTTGGGGTATATTTGGCTTTCTAGTTGCTTTTTATCTCATTTTTGGAAGGTGAAGTCACAGAAAAGCTGTTTGGTGTCATTTTTCGATATTATATATTTTTTTAAATGTTCAATTGATGGGGTAGATATTTTTATATATTCGGTCGTTACAGATGCAACGATACCAAATATGTCTAGTTTTTTTTTATTTTTACGTTTTACACTATAAAACATTTTTAGAAACAAAAATCATGTTTTTGTGTTGCCATTTTCTTAGAGCCACATTTTTTTCATATTTCTAACTATTGTCTTGTGTGAGGGCTTGTTTTTTGTGGGACGAGGTGTCGTTTCTATTGCTACCATTTTGGGGTACATATGACTTTTTGATTGATTGATATGTTTTTTTGAGAGGTGAGGTGACTAAAAAAACAGTTTTCGCATAATTCATTTTTTTTTTTTTTTTACCCCGTTCACTTGATGGGGTAGATCATGTGATATTTTTGTAGAGCCAATTGTTACGGACGCGGCGATACCAAATATGTAATTTTTTTTTCATTTTACACAATAAGAGCATTTTTAGAAAAAAAAATATATCATGTTTTTGTGTTGCAATTTTCATAGAGCAATTTTTTATATTTTTTCTGGCTATGGTCTTGTGTGGGGGCTCATTTTTTGAGGGATGAGGTGACGTTTTTATTGCTACCATTTTAGGGTACATACGACTTTTTGATATATTAACCTGATGTTTTAGGGAGGTGAGCTCACAATAAAAAATCTGTTTTGGTGCAAAGTTTATTTATTTATTTTTTTACGGCGTTCCCCTGATGAGGTAGATCATATGATATTATTATACAGCCGGTCGTTGCAGATGCGGGGATACCAAATATGTCTATTTTTATATTCTTCTATTTTTTTTACATTTTTGAAATAATGGATTTGGGGGGAAATTAATTTTTTTTGTGTGAAACTTTTTTCTTTTCAAAACACTATTTATTTTTTATTTTTTTATTTTACACTTTGTGTCCCCCATAAGGTCATAAAAGACCTCTGGGGGACATTTAACGTCATTTTTTTAACTATTGATTTCTCCTGTAACTGGGGCTGACATAGTAGCCCCAGTTACAGGGAAAATACACCCCCCAGAGAAGCTGTACAGCATAATACAGTGCTGTACAGCCTCAGTGCAGGGCTGATCGGCTATGGAAGACCCAACAGCTCCTACACTCACCCTGTCCCGGTGATCACATGACCACTGGGTCGGGACAGGAAGCGGCAAAGCGCTTCCTGATCTGTATACACAGTGCTCGTTCAGCGCTGTGTATACAGTGATCTAAAAGGCAGGGACACTCAGGAACGATCGATGACAGCTGGCCCCCGCTCGGCAGCAGCACGATTAGCATGCAGCTGCGATCTCTGAATGAACGTTCCAGAACGTCCATTCAGAGATAAACCGACCGCCGAAGGATGTTTATAGTCAATGGGCGGTCAGGAAGTGGTTAAAGACGGATTTCGGGTAATTACCATATGAACAAATGTATATAGGACAGAGCTTTCTTTTTGCACGGACTGCTGGAGCTCGTGGAGGTACTTTGAGAGAAAGGGGTTGTGTATGCCTGCAAGCGGCCATGTAAGGGAAGGTCTAGTGGTTGCACATGCAGTCAGGGGCGTTGTTAGGTCAAAACATTCGGGGCTTGAGCCCCGCATGTTTTGACCAGTGCCCCGAATGTTATGCTGGCAGGGCCGGCCGCTCTGACTCTCCTGCGCTGCACGGCACTACTCTACACCGGCCCCGCCATCCTAATCCGTATCCTGCAGTATCTGAACTTTAAATCAGCGTTCATCTGATTACTATCTTACACACTCAGCTACGGAAACATGCAGTGCGGGCGGAGCTCACTCACTGACGTCACGCGCCTGCTCCTCCCACTAGGCGGCGCAGGCGCGTGACATCAGTAAATGAGCGCCGCCCGCACTGACGGTTACTGGAGTTGAGTGTGTAAGTCAAGATAGTAATGAGATGAGCACTGATTTAAAGTTATGTTACTGCAGGATACGGATTACTGAGGGGATAATCTGTGGGGTTGCCCAGACGGCTAGGCCCTTCACAGTAGTTATTAACCCCTTTCAGCAGTCCTCCATTCACTGAAGGGGGTAATGCTGAAAGGGGTTAATAACTACTGTGAAGGGGGGACTGCTGAAAGGGGTTAATAACTACTGTGAAGGGAGGGACTGCTGAAAGGGGTTAGTAACTACTGTGAAGGTCCCCTCATGCGATGGGGGCGTGGCTTTATGGGGTGGGGGCGTGGCTTCACGGGGCGTGATACAGTGGACTTATGCCCCGGATGTTTTCAGACCCTAGCAACGCCCCTGAGTGCAGTCCTGGGGTACATGCTGTATGATGACCCTCTCAATTGCTGTAGCTTTTTATGAGGGGGGGGACTCATTGCTGTGAGGGCAGGGAACATGTGGCATACTCTGGGGCCATGAGGATGCAGATCTGTGTAAGGAGTTTTATGGGGTGTAAATCTGTGAGGGAGGGCTAGAATCGACAGAATGTAACTGGTTGGTACATAATTACAAGATTTGGGGCCTGGCGGTGCTCCAGCCGTATCCGGCTATGCTGGATACGATGAACTCCAGCAGGCTGTTCCAGTAGAGGTTTTAAAGCAAGTGTGAAACTAGCCTTACACTAATGTATACTGTACATCTGATACCCTGTAGAAGTAATTTATCCATTAGACACTATTCACATTGATGTCATGGCTTGCATTTTTTTATAGGAGTCATGATGGAACATGTGTGTTCAGATCCACTTTGTAATGAACCATGGCATCATATTCCCCTAGGGCAGTATGCCTAGGTAATACTGAGTGTAAAGAAACCAGACACAAAAGAACCAATGGATGTCTGAATATAGAAAAACTTAAAAAGGTTAGTGAATACACTGTTATTTGCTCCTGGGGTCAGTTTATGCCCATGAATATCCCTACTGATGCCCATTCTCTGGGGAGGCAGGTATAATCTGATTACACAGGTCACTGGCTTTGGGTGCATAGTGCAGTTTAGAGTATTAAAACCAAAACTTCCAGGTTACCTGTAGAGACATCACCAATGCAAGGCATAGGAACTATGCATCCAAGCCAGATAACCATGTGGGTATATTAAATGAACCAAAACCCCTACGAAGATTACAGTAAAGCAATTCCATAAAACAGAAGACATTAGCATGTCATTACTACCATCACAGGGGCTTATTATAAAAGTTAGTATATTATATATTTTGCTTTAAAATGGACACTCAACAGTGGCAGAATTATTATAATTTTTTTACCAGTAAATACACCACTATTTTTCTGTAGCAGTCAGCACAGAGAAATAAAACTCCTTGAGAAAGTCAAGCGAACCTCTTTGTTCTACTAAAAACCCAAACAAATAAGAAGTTACAGAGGCAGGACAGGAAATAAAATACATGGAGTGATTTCAAAAATAAATCCAGAAAGCCAACCACCACTTTTTTATTATAAAAAAAAAATACATGATTGTCATATTTATCGAAAATTGTTAATATGTGTTAAAAAAATTGCCCTTTTAAACCCTTCAGGACCGGGCCATTTTTCACTTTAAAAGAGGACCTTTCACCAGAATAAAAGATCTAAACTAACTATACAGACACTATACAGAGTGTTTTTTTCTCTCTCAGGCTATGAGCTGAGCACTGCGATTGGCCAGCGCTACAGCATAGGAGAAAGAGACGCCGTCAGGTTCCCCTGGGTGGAGCCTAACTATGAACATACCGGAGGCTATAACCAGAGAATGGAGCGGCGCCCAGGGATAACAGTAAGTGCAGGGGGATCCCTGGGCGCCGCTCTACAAGTCTGTATACTTAGTTTAGATGTTTTATTCTGGTGAAAGGTCCTCTTTAAGGACCCTGCCATTTTTCACTTTAAGGACCAGGCCATTTTTCGCAAATCTGACATGTGTCACTTTATGTGGTGATAACTTTAAAACGCTTTAACATATCCAAGCCATTCTGAGACTGTTTTCTAGTCACATACTGTACTTCAAAATATTTCATTTTTATTTATAAAAAAAATACTAAATTTACAAAAAATTGGGAAAAATTTGCAATTTTCAAAATTTGCAATTTTCAAAATTCCAATTCCTCTGCTTTAAAACAGATAGTGATAGCTCCTAAAATAATTACTTTACATTTCCCATATGTCTACTTCATGTTTGAATAATTTTGTAAATGACATTTAATTTTATTGGGACGTTAGAAGGCTTAGAAGCAAATCTTGAAGTTTTTCAGAAAATATCCAAAACCCACTTTTTAAGGACCAGTTCAGGTCTGAAGTCACTTTGTGAGGCTTACATAATAGAAACCACCCATAAATGGACCCATTTAAGAAACTACGCCCATCAACGTATGCAAAACTGATTTTACAAACTTTCTTAACCCTTTAGGTGGTCCACAAGAATTAAAGGAAAATGTAGATGAAATTTCAGAATTTCACTTTTTGGGCAAATTTTCCATTTTAATCTATTTTTGTCCGGAAACAAAGCAAGGGTTAAAAGCCAAACAAAACTCAATATTTATTGCCCTGATTCTGTAGTTTACAGAAACACCCCATATGTGGTCGTAAACTGCTGTACGGGCACACGGCAGGGCGCAGAAGGAAAGGAATGCCATACGGTTTTTGGAAGGCAGATTTCAATGGGATAATTTTAAGTTGCCATGTCCCATTTGAAGACACCCTGATGCAGCCCTAGAGTAGAAACTCCAAAAAATGACCCCATTTTGGAAACTACACCCCTTAAGGTATTCAAAACAGATTTTACTAACTATGGTAACTCTTTAGGTGTTCCACAAAAATTAAAGGTAGATGAAATTTCAGAATTTCACTTTTTGGCAGATTTTTCATTTTAATCAATTTTTTCCAGTAACAAAGCAAGGGTTAACAGCCAAACAAAACTCTATACAGTCCTGATCAAAAGTTTAAGACCACTTGAAAAATGGCAAAAAAAATCATATTTTACATTGCTGGATCTTAACAAGGTTCCAAGTAGAGCTTCAACATGCAACAAGAAGAAATGGGAGTGAGACAAAACATTTTTTGAGCATTCAATAATTTAAAATAACGATTAAACTGAAACGGGCTGTTTTTCAGCTGATCCAAATTTTAGGACCACATGCCTTTAAAAGGCCAAATCTGTGCAAAGATGTGGATTCCTTGTCATTTTCTGTCAGGTAGTCACACGTTGTGATGGCAAAGGCAAAAAAACTCTCCCTTTTTGAACGTGGTCGGGTTGTTGAACTGCATAAGCAGGGTCTCTCACAGCACGCCATCAATGCTGAGGTGGGACGCGGTAGGACAGTCATTTGGAATTTCTTAAATGATCCTGAGGGTTATGGAACAAAAAAGTCAAGTGAAAGACCCAAAAAAATTTCATCAGCACTAAGCCGGAGGATCTAATTGGCTGTCCGTCAAGACACTGGACGATCCTCGACCCAAATTAAGGCCCTTAGGCTACTTTCACACTAGCGTTCGGGTGTCCGCTCGTGCGCACCGTTTGAAGGGGCTCACGAGCGGCTCCGAACGCATCCGTCTGGCCCCAATGCATTCTCAGTGGAGGCGGATCCACTGAGAATGCATCCGCCTGCCAGCGTTCAGCCTCCGCTCCGCTCAGTGAGCGGACACCTGAACGCTGCTTGCAGCGTTCGGGTGTCCGCCTGACCGTGCGGAGGTGAGCGGATCCGTCCAGACTTACAATGAAAGTCAATGGGGACGGATCCGCTTGAAGATGACACAATATGGCTCAATCTTCAAGCGGATCCGTTCCCCATTGACTTTCAATGTAAAGTCTGAACGGATCCGCTCAGACAACTTTCACACTTAGAAAATTTTCTAAGTTTTAATGCAGACGCATCCGTTCTGAACGGATGCGAACGTCTGCATTATCGGAGCGGATCCGTCTGATGAAACATCAGACGGATCCGCTCCGAACGCAAGTGTGAAAGTAGCCTTACTGGTGCTGACTGCAGCCCCATAACCATCAGACGGCATCTGAGACTGAAGGGCTTCAAAAACAAAAAACGTCTTCAAAGACCTCGTCTCCTTGAACGCTACAGAACTGCTCGTTTGGACTTTGCAAGAGAGCACCAAACATGGGACATTCAAAGGTGGAAGAAAGTTTTATTCTCTGATGAGAAAAAATTTAACCTTGATGGTCCTGATGGTTTCCAACGTTACTGGCATGACAAGCAGATCCCACCTGAGATGTTTTCTACGCGCCACAGTGGAGGGGGCGCCATAATGGTCTGGGGTGCTTTTTCGTTCAGTGGAACAATGGAGCTTCAGGAAGTGCAGGGGCGTCAAACGGCCGCTGGCTATGTCCAGATGTTGCAGAGAGCATTCCTCATGACTGAGGGCCCTCGTCTGTGTGGTAACGACTGGGTTTTTCAACAGGACAATGCTACAGTACACAATGCCCGCAGGACAAGGGACTTCTTCCAGGAGAATAACATCACTCTTTTGGCCATCCTGCGTGTTCCCCTGATCTAAATCCAATTGAGAACCTTTGGGGATGGATGGCAAGGGAAGTTTACAAAAATGGACAACAGTTCCACACAGTAGATGGCCTTCATGCGGCCGTCTTCACCACTTGGAGAAATGTTCCCACTCACCTCATGGAAACGCTTGCATCAAGCATGCCGAAACAAATTTTGGTAGTGATAAACAATAACGGCGGAGCTACTCATTACTGAGTTCATGTTTGGAAGTTGGATTTCTGTTTTGGGGGGTTTAGTTTTTTTTTGGGAGGTGTGGTCCTAAACTTTTGATCAGCTGAAAAACAGCCTGTTTCAGTTTATTCGTTGTTTTCATTAAATGCTCAAAAATTCATTTGAATGCTCAAAAAATGTTTTCTCACTCCCATTTCTTCTTGTTGCATGTTGAAGCTCTACTTGGAACCTTGTTAAGATCCAGCCATGCTAAATATGATTTTTTGCCATTTTTCAAATGGTCTTAAACTTTTGATCAGGACTGTATTTATTGCCCTGATTCTGTAGTTTACAGAAAAACCCCATATGTGGTCGTAAACTGCTGTACGGGCACACGGCAGGGCGCAGAAGGAAAGGAACGCCATATGGTTTTTGGAGGGCAGATTTCACTGAGGTAATTTTAAGTTGCCATGTCACATTTGAAGACCCCCTGATGCACCCCTAGAGTAGAAACTCCCAAAAAATTACCCCGTTTTGGAAACTACGGGATAAGGTGGCAGTTTTGTTGGTACTATTTTAGGGTACATATGATTTTTGGTTGCTCTATATTACACTGTTTGTGAGGGAAGGTAACAAAAAATAGCTGTTTTGGCACCGTTTTTATTTTTTTGCCATTTACAATGTTCATCTGACAGGTTAGATCATGTGGTATTTTTACAGAGCAGGTTGTTACAGACTCAACAATACCAAATAGGACTACTTTTTTTGGTTGTCTGTTTCAGTTTTACATAATTGTCTTAGGTAGGCGCTCATTTTTTGTGCGATGAGGTGACAGGTACTATTTTGGGGGGCATACTCCTTGTTGATCGCTTGGTGATGTAAGATGACAAAAAAAGTTTTTTTTAGCACAGTTTTATTTTATTTTTTTGACGATGTTCACCTGAAGGGTTAGGTCATGTGATATTTTTATAGAGCCGGTCGATACGGACGCGGAGATACCTAAAATGTCTACTTTCCTTTTTTCCCCTATTTTTGACAATTTTTTAAAACTTTTTTTAAATTATTATTCTTTACATAAAACTTTTCATATTTTTTTTTTTTTACTTTATTTTTTAAACTTTTTTTCCCCACTGTGGGACTTTTGGGGGTCTGATCCCGTTTACAATGCATCACAATACTTCTGTATTGTGATGCATTGGCTGTAAGTGCATTACACACTGTAATACACTTCAGTCTACTTGCCTGTGAGATCCAGGGGGCTGGATCTCACAGGCTGTCATGGACAGCAGCCACGATGCCTAAGGAAGGCATCGGGCTGCCTTCCCTGCCATCGGGTCCCCGTCACAGCAGTGCAGGGACCCGATGGCACCCGGCAGCATCACGCACGTGCCGTGGTCAGCACTGACCGCAGCAGTGCGAGGGTTAATGCGCCGCCATCTGTGTTTTCACAGATGCCAGCGCATACAGCAGGGGTCCGGCTATTATTGACTGCCGGACCCCTGCCGCTGATTGGGCGGGTGCAGCTCCTGCACCAGCCCGATCAGCCTGCCGCACATGTACAGCGCTGGTCCTTAAAGGGGTTATCCCACTTTGCGTTTTTATACTTACCTGCTGCCACCACGCGTTCACTTCCTGGATTCTGGCTGGGGGCGGGCTTCATCTTGATTGAAGTCTTCTCCCGGCCGGGCCGCGCACTGGACTGAACGCGCACGCCGCTGCGCATGCGCCATGGTGACTTATTTCTGGCCAGTATAGTACAGAGCCGGCGTGCGCGTTCGCAGCTCTGTACTATTGTGGCCGGGAAGAAGTCACCGTCGCGCATGCGCGGCAGCGTGCGCGTTCAGGACAGCAAGTGGCCCGGCCGGGAGAAAAGAAGGAGTCTTCTGGGCAAGCGCGACCATCGGGATTTTGCAGAAGAGCGGTGGTCGTAACCAGGGGAGACCAAGTCACAACAATAAGGTAAGTGGGGATGAATTTTATCCTAATCGGTCGGAATTTGTTAATAAAGTATATTTACAAAAATGATCACTGTCAAATCATTAACAGATTTAACAGTGATCATTATGATGGGATAACCGCTTTAAGTAATGGTCACCAGTGCCGTACATGTGCCGCGCAGGTCCTTAAGGGGTTAAAGAGGTTTCAAGTAGTTGCCGGAAAGAGAAGGCGCTCATATGGCGAGTACGTACAAGTGCAGAGACCTCGATGTTGTATATAGTCTGCTCACCTGTTTTTGTTGTGCAGAACAGGGCACAACTCCAGTGAAGGCATGTAGCGGTATAGAGGAAGTTAATGCAGCCGATGCTATCTGAAGGGCTAGTGGCATATGCCAAGTGCTGGTGGGGTAAAAGAGATACACAGGAGGGAACAGCAGAGTGGTTTCTGTCACATTTCTGGACTTGTAGGTGCAAAATACGAGCTGGCGCTTGAACGTTGGTTTTAATATTTTATTGACAGCGCGTTTCGGGGTACATAGGACCCCTTTTTTTAAGTCTGTGTGTAAGGAACGATCTTCTGGGAACGTGCTGCTGGTGAGAGTAGAGCTATCGCACTCCTCGTGCAGCGCCTGACTTGATATAAGGGAAAAAACAAAAGGAGGGGGATAGAACAGCTGGTGCTGACCACCATAGAGGGGCAGCTTCTGGAGAGATATTTTGTGCTGCTGGGAAAGTATATTGTGCTGCATTGTGGTACTTGGTTCTGCTGGGACAGAATTATGTCTTGCACTGTGGTATTTGATTCTGCAGCAGAGCTAAATACCAAAGTGCAGTACAATATACCGTGACAGCAGAATCAAACACCACAATGCAGAACAAAATAATAGTGCAAAGGCAATTGGTTCTGCTGGGGCAGTAATTTGTGCTGCACTGTGCAATTTGATTCTGCTGCAGAACGAAATACCAATGTGTAGCACAATATACTGACCCTAAGGTATTGCTGGCCCTATCTTTGTATGTTAAACCCACCTTACTTGTGTTCGCCCCACCTTCTGTCAGTTTGGGCCCACCTACAACATGAAGCCTCTTTAAATTTCCATTCTGCAACTGTGCCCACCCCTCTCTTCAGTGGTGCCCTAGACAGCCACTACTGCGTCTACTACTCCCCTCATCCTGAGAGGAAGTATTCAGACTTGGTGCCTAACGTGGCACCCAGGGCCGGCGTCATAACCCGGCATCCCCGGGCAAGTGCCGGGGCCCAATGCTCCTGGGGGGGCCCACTGAGCTGCTATGAGCACTTCCATCAATACAGATGGGAGCTCTCACTGCTGTCATTTCACATACGCAGTACCCCTCTGGTGGGCCCTCTGAGCTGCAGAGACTCAGGACACGCCCCCTCTACACAGGACACGCCCCCTCTACACAGGACACACGCTGCCTGAGGAGAGAGACCGCAGCCTGAGGAGAGAGACCGCAGGGCTGGAGCTGGAGCAGAGAAGTGTGAAGACAGTCTGTGAGTGAGTCTGCACTGTGACTGGCTCTTGTCTTGGCTGCTTCATTCTATTTAGTGGTTTTACTGTTTCATTAAGCTGTTTGTCTCCATGACACCTGCCCCCCCCCCCCCCCATATCCTGTCTTATCTCATCCTCATGGAGCCCCTGCTGTCTCCTTTCCTCCCTCATGTATCCAGAGCTCCTGTTCCACCTTCTTATTGCTGCCCTGCACAGACTTCCTGCCCCCTACTTCTTGTATGAATCCCCCTCAGAGCCCCTTCCACCTACTTGCTGTGTCCACCCCTCCTGTCCATCCAGGGCCCTTGTCTCACTCCTCTACCTCTCATTATGGTGGCATCTGAACCGCATTCACCATAAGGACCTTCTAACGTCACAGGGTCATGTGACTGTGCCCCCCCACCCCGTACTGTGCCTCTTTATACCCTGCATTGTGCCCTCTTACCACACCCTGTGCAGTGCCCATAGTCATTCCCTGTACTGTGCCCTCTTATACCCTTTTATCCGGTCACTGTATGGCGGTGTTATCACTATATGGCGGTGTTATCACTATATGGCGGTGTTATCACTATATGGCGGTGTTATCACTATATGGCGGTGTTATCACTATATGGCGGTGTTATCACTATATGGCGGTGTTATCACTATATGGTGGTGTTATCACTATATGGCGGTGGTATCCAATAACTGCATGGCCATAACTGTATCCCCTTCCCTGCCCACACCACTTTTTTTAGACCTGGCATGAGCGGGAAAAGATACAGCTTGCGGTGTTAAGGACCTTTGCGCCACATCTGTGTCAGAAATACGCCTAATATAGACGTATTTCTATATAATAAATGACCCCCTAATTGTATTATTATTCGGGGGTAGGGCTAATATCTTTATATTATATAGATTCTAGTGTATTATACCATGCCATGTATTTCCCAGTAGAAAATGATCCTTGGGAAGCACAGTCCTAATCCCTGACCACCAGGACCAGGTAGCGCTCTGTCAGTACATGGCGGCCTCCCCTCTCCGCCACGCTGCTCCGCTGTGTACTGGTGCTTAGGGTACTTTCACACTTGCGTTTTTCTTTTCCGGCACTGAGTTCCGTCACAGGGGCTCTATACCGGAAAAGAACTGATCAGGCATATCCCCATGCATTCTGAATGGAGATTAATCCGTTCAGTTTGCATCAGGATGTCTTCAGATCAGTCGTTTTGACTGATCAGGCAAAAGAGAAAACTGCAGCATGCTACGGTTTTATCTCCGGCTAAAAAAACTGAAGACTTGCCTGAATGCCGGATCCGGCATTTTTTCCTATAGGAATGTATTAGTGCCGGATCCGGCATTCAGAATACCGGAATGCCGGATCCATCCTTCCGGTCTGCGCAGACTGAAAAAAAGGTGAAAAAATAAATGCCGGATCCGTTTTTGCCGGATGACACCGGAAAGACGGATCAGGCATTTCAATGCATTTTTTCGACTGATCAGGCATTTTTAAGACTGATCAGGATCCTGATCAGTCTTACTAATGCCATCAGTTAGCATACATTTTGCCTGATCCGGCAGGCAGTTCCGGCGACGGAACTGCTTGCCGGATCTCTCTGCCGCAAGTGTGAAAGTAGCCTTATTCTGACACTAGGGCTGGGTTCACATCCTATTTTTTCCATCCATTTAATGCATACCAAAAATGTCTGCGTTAACAGATGCCTCAGACTGATGCCGTACAGTGGCGTCCGTTCACCATACAGTTCCATGGTAAAAAAACATATACGTTGATATACGTTAACGTATGCATTTTTTACTTGACTCTGCAGGATACAAAAACGTGGAGTGCTGCACATGTGTATACATCAAACCGATAGGAAAAACGTAATGTGAACACACATTGGGGGGGAGGGGGGCGTACTAAATTTCGCTGTGGGGCCCAGTCAGTTCTAGCTACATCACTGCACATCTCCTTCTCTCCTCCAGGCCTGGCTCACTGCTGCAGCGGGCCGCCGTAGAAAAGGAGCGCAGGGAGCTGCGGTTAGTGAATGACAGGACCACCAGCTCCCCTGCAATGATAGGTATGTGAGGGGGCCACTGGGGGGTCATTCATCACACTGTGAGGGCCCCTTACACAGTATAATGACTCCCAGTGCCCCCCATTTAGTATAATGATCCCCATTGACCCTCCATTTAGCATAATGACCACCAGATCCCCCATTAAATATAATAACCCCTCGTGCCCCCTCCATACAGTATAACCCCCAGTGTGGGGGCGACTGGGGGTCGTTATTCTGAATGGAGGGTCACTGTGGGGTCATTATACTGTGAGGGCCCTTTACATAGTATAATGACCCCCAGTGTCCCCCATTTAGTATAATGATCCCCATTGACCCTCCATTTAGCATAATGACCACCAGAGCCCCCATTAAATATAATAACCCCTTGTGCCCCCTCCATACAGTATAACCCCCAGTGTGGGGGCGACTGGGGGGTCATTATTCTGAATGGAGGGTCACTATGGGGTCATTATACTGTGAGGGCCCTTTACATAGTATAATGACCCCCAGTGTCCCCCATTTAGTATAATGATCACCAATGACCCTACATTCAGTATAATCACCCCCAGAGCCCCCTCTATACAGTGTTCCCCCAGTGTGGCGGCTACTGGGGGTCATTATTCTAAATGGGGGCGACTGGGGGTTATTATTCTGAATGCAGGGCCACAGGTGGTCATTATACAGTGGGGGGGGGGGATTGGGGGTTCATTATACTGTGTGAAGGGCCACTAGTAGTCATTATACTGTGTGAAGGGCCACTAATAGTCATTATACTGTATAGGGGCCACTGGGGGTCATTATACCGTGTAGGAGCCACAGGGGGACATGTCAATGTAAAAAAATGCCTCATGGGGGCCCACTGGGATTTATCGCCCAAGGGCCCACATGAACCTGGAGCCGGCCCTGGTGGCACCAGCTATAAAAATTAAAACATTTATATGTGAATTGCGTTATAAGGAGGACTGGTAGATACCGGTGAGGGAATTTTAGATTATTGACTCTCTATAGTAACAACCATTCTGCCAATGTCTCTCTCTAAATGTAACAAAACATGCTACAGAAAGTGTGCCCCGGCTCATTAAAGAAAACTGACTTTTAGGAAAGTTACCTTACATCTGGTGGCACTAGAAGCATATTTTCTTTTGTTTTTGGAAAGAGAGCTAATTTGCATACCTTTTTTACTCCTTAGACCTACTAGGCACTATCCACAAGGAGAAATAATACCCTCCGCATCCTGACAATAGCCTCTCACCCATTTAAGCCAGTACTCTCTGCTCTGCACTGATGAGGGGCAATGACTCTGAAACAGCTGTCTGCAGATGAGATGCTGGCTTACCTATAATCCTAAATTACATTTCAAGACCTGATAAAAAGGTCGAACATTGACTTACAGGATAGCTACCTTGCATCTTAGGGTATTATAAGCTCTGCTTTCATTTCATTTTGCAAGGAGAGCTAATTTGCATATTTTTTCACAGAGAAGCATTGCCTAGCCTATAAGATTCCTTACATCTATTAGGCACTCTCCATTAGGCCAGCACAGTGGCTCAATGGTTAGCACTGGGTCCTAGGTTCAAGCACAACCAAGGACAAGTGAGTGATGATAACGTCTGTAAAGCGCTACAGTATATGTTGGTGCCATATAAGTAAAATAAATAAAAATAAATAAGGAGAAATAGTATCCCCTCACCCCACCCTACCACTGGGGATCCTGACAAAGACCTCTCTCTCTTGAACCCGTTCTCTCTGCTCTGCACAGCTGAGAGGCTATCACTCTGAAACAGCTGCCTGCAGATGGGGTACTAGCTTAGCTATAATCCTAAATTGTTGTATATATATTAAGGTTTGTTTTAAAAAGTTGAACACTGACTTATAGTAGAGCTACCTTACATCTGGTGGCACTAGAGGCACAGCTTTCTTCTCTTTTGGAAAGAGAGCTCATTTGCTTAAGAAATTCTATCTTGCATAGTATATTTTCCATTTTTCTTGTATACTCCAGACTGCAGAAAACAGATTAAGCAGTTTTGGTGGAGGAGTATAATCCTCACTGCAGAAATCTCTCTTCACTCCCATTGCTCAGTTTATGATTTTACTGGCAAAATGCATTAAAATGGTGATTTGCTGATCATTAAGCCGCTCTCATCAGCCATTCACAATCTCTCGGCCCCCTGCCATTCAGCGCACATAAGCTGCTGTGAAAAGCTGCATTGCGATAGTGTTGTAGCTGGCTCTGTAGATCTCTGCAGTGTGGCTGGCAGACATCAGAGAGTGGAGCTGTTCACACCTTCTCTGCGCAGCTCAATAATACACTGCAAACTCTGCCAGCCACCATTGTGTCTGAAACCTAACACATCCAACAAATCAATCATTGGACATTTTCTCCCAACTTCAACATATTTAATTAAAGTTTACGACATCTCTGATTTTATAATGCTGCTATAACTGAATAAATTAAATGAACTTGTCTGCCCCCAAGAAGTCCATAGTCCCAGGAGATTATCCAAGAAGAAAAAAAATAGTTATCCCCTAGTGCTGACACTTACAGAGGTATTAGACATTTCTCTTCTGATGAACACACTCATCAAATCTTCCATAAAAAAAATAATAAAAAACAACTTGCTGATATTCTTATTACTACAATTTTATAGCCAAAAGGAACCAACATCATTGAATGTACATCAGAAACAATAACACAATATCACAGAGGAAGGTGTCACATCATTATATGGCAAAGTGGGAAGAAAAGTTTCAATGTCCCAAATTTACTAATGTATCTGCACCAAACATTTGTCTATAAAAGTGGTGCAAATTGGCGCATCTAGGGTTTCTACACTTTTTATCTGGCATGTTTGGAAAATAGGTGGTGCTTAATGGGATGGGGCTTCAGATGAGCAATTTTACTTCAAAATTCTGGCAAATTCTGGCATAAAAATCTGTGGCAGAGCTTTTTGGCAGGCTGTTCTCTGCCAGAACCAGCTTTGCCGGATACTGCCGCCTGCCCGCTGGACCCCATTAACAATAATGAGGTCTGGCTGATAACCAGCTGCCACCCGGCAAATATGCTGAGAATTGGCTGAAAAAAAAACGTTGCATGCAGTGGTTTTTGTCCGCAAATTCCTGGCATTCTCTGCTCCAACAGCCGGTCGCAGATGTGAAAGTTGCCTTAGCCAACCAATAGTTGGTATAGAGTTAGAGATAAGTGTCTATCCCTACACCAGATTACTCCTGAGCCACTGTCAGGGGCAAATTGGCCATAGACCTTACAGAGAAATTTCCTCGTGAGCAGATGCCCAGGGGGCTGCCTGAGCCCTCCTCACGGTCGGCCAGTGGAAGTTTTTGGGGATGTATTTTGTGCTTCTGGCAGTATTTTGTGATGGACTGTGCTACTTGTGTTGGCCCTGCCTTCCATCAGTTTGGACCCGACTACAAAATGGGGCACTTTTAGTATTTGTTTCCAGGGCCACTTTAAGTTCCCGGTCCACCCCTGGCCACTGTGATAAATCTGGTGCAGGTTTAGACAGATGGTCTAAGCTTACACCATCTACAGGCTTAGTAAATCTGAGCCAATGTGTCTGTCTCTCTACATAGACTAGGTATACTATATATACTACAGAGATACTATAGGTCTTCAGAACCCTATTGCTTTACATGTACGCCCACTCATAAGCACAACTATTTTCAACCTATGATGTGGCAGAAAACTAGACTAGTTCAGGTTTTAAGTAAGTCAGGCAATAACGGATATAACAATAGCTGTATGATGAAGCAGATCCCTGAAGAAACAAACTTGTTAAACCTTGAAAGGGGGTGTCCAAGGGTTAAAAAATAATTTTAAAAAATTAGCTGTATGTGTGTTAAATACAAGATCCCAAGCTCAACAATTAAAGGGGTTGGCCACTTTCGGGCTACGGTTGACCAATGTGTACCTAAATTGACAATATGATATGGCACTTTCTTCTGTGATGTCTGCATTGAGGTCCTGTCCATAAGATGGCTGCTGATAGAGGGTTATGTGACCAGGCAGATCACTCAGCCGCCTCCATTTTAACACACTGCAGCTGCACTAAACTCCTAACACTGCCGATGACAGGTGCAAAAAAATTTTAATTGTGGAGATTTTATCTGCCTGGTCACATGACCGCCACATTAGCAGCCATTTTATGGACGGGAACTCCATATGGAGAATGCAAAGGACTAGGCCAACAAGGGGACATAACTTATGAAATGTAGAAAAGGTGCAGAATGTCAACGAATGCTACATTAGTAAGTGCCATATAATCATCTTACAAACACATTGGTCAACAGTAGCCAGAAAGTGGTCAACCTCTTTAAATGCCGCTCCAGCACAGATGGTCCTATGGTCCTCTGCTGTACCAGCATGTCACTGCTGAAGCCAATCACTGGCCACAATAGGAGTGCCAGAATGTATGCCATGTGGTGATGTTATTTTTATTCATATGCAGGAGCCAGAACTCTCCAGGACTACAGCAGAAAAAGGGTTCCACTTCTCTAAGTTATAAAATGGATATTGGAACAAAACACTGGTTTAACTAAGAAATTTGGGTTCTGAAATAGTAGCGTTGCCCTCGAATAGATAGTTTTTCTATATAAAGTTGCTCATATTGGTTATTCACAAGTCCAGAGTTTTAAAATCTGAATATGGATATAAGCTTAATATTTTAAACTAAATCTCCTACAATGGTAGATGAATATTATATGTGTTAGTACTCCGGGACTTTACACAGCCCATGATATGATGGGGCATACATGCTTGCATTTAATAGCCATGGGTTAAAAGACCGATTGGCCAAAGCTACACTGAACGGTTTGCACCCTCCTCACTCCGCAGAGTTACAAACACTCAAATCAATTTTCTCATCTTAGGTCAACACATTGTTCAAGACGAAGCTTCATTTTCTTCCTACAAATATTGCTCCGGATGCAGGTGTAAAATAAATCAAATTTTCCTGGTTTTAGATTGCCTTTTTCCCACTGCAGTCTCATCAACTCTGGTCAGTTGCGATGTCAGGCTTCATTTAAAGGAGACGCCCTTTCTCTCAGCTGCGTATCTAAGATGAGAGCGAATGGAGATGGGAGATGTGAGCGACACATTCTGTGCTCCTCTCTATCCGAGTTGCATTTGAATGACAGCTGGATCTCTATTGTAAGAGAGCTTATTACAAAGAAAGATCAAATGTAGCTCAGGTCCCAGAACGATGACTGGCAGCAGGTCAATGAGTTGACATTTCCATGTCAGCAGCCCACCAACACCCTAAGGAGTGCTCAGAAAATAGCATACAATATTCTACTAGCAGCACCTTGATAATTCCATTAATATGGGTCATATACTGCAATCTAAATGTAATTACTTTAATTCCATCTGCTCACATGGACAAAAACATTTGGAGCCTTGTAATTTGCTTCCTCTTTATTGTAGATGCAAATCATGGAAAATCATAAGTTCCTTCTTGCTTATGGCTATAGCATATTACTTCAATACCGTCCACTATATAAACTGGCTTTATTTTCTGATTGCAGAGTTTTTATTTTATGTTATGTACATGACTATGGAGGCAGCCATCTTGCCAGAGCTGCTGTTAACAGCAACCACATGGTACATAGACACTTCTATGGGAGAGTCTTCTAGTCATAAAAAGTAGATTGTCCAGCTTCACCTCGCGTGTTTTATTAGGAAACGTGCTTAAAAACCAAACATCAGGCTCATTTCATCAACATGTTTCAGCTCAACATATATTACAGATCCTTCCTCATGACCTCAGTCTTCTAGCCCATGCTCTGTGATCTGTGCAGAGGTCATTGTACAAGGAAAGAAAAGATGAGCTTGGACAATCACCTACTGTGAATGGTGGATCCGGTGTTATCTATATACAGGTAAACCTGTCTGTTATGACATGAATGCTGATAAGGGATCTTCACAGAATAGATCAGTCCATTATTAGGCTTAGTGGCCAGTGAAAAAAACTACAGGACTTTGGGGATTTTTTTGTAAATATAATGACATGAAAAATTAACAAAAAAAACCCCCACCAAACCATGGAAGTTGACCAAGCTCCCTCTAGTGGTGGCTGCAAACAGCCAGAATGTCATGCTTTAAATCTGTCTATATGCAGGGGTTTTGGAGAACAGAAAAGAAACTGTGACCCACAGCCCTGCTGTGTTCCCTGGCAGATCTCTATTTTTGTTAAAAACGTAGGCTGAAGAGCCAAAATATCAGTTTTGTATTAGGGCTAGACCAGGGATCTGAGTCTAGGGAAATGTGTGTTCTACATCCATAACCACGAAAGAAGGAATGGACTTCCACAAAGACACCTGGAGTATTCTGCATTAGCAACAGTTGACGCAAGCACACACAGGAGCTTCAGATTACAGTACCACATCAGTAGGCCGTAGTCAGAGAGAGAGCAAACACTGAGGCAGCCAGACTTTAGTTGTATGCGAAGATCAGGCAGAGGTTATGATGGCATCAGACAAGAGAACAAGGAAAACAAACACAGATTCATAAATGTAAAAAGCTAATTCACACCAAAGCAGACTGGAGCCAAATGACCCAGAGAGGTGACCAAAGGGTGGGCTCACACGTAGGTTTTTAGTGGTGTTTTTTTATTTATTTTTTACATCCGTGGTTTTTGGTGCCTTTTTTCAGTAAAAATGCTAGCTTGAGATTATAGTTGAAAGTCTATGGGAAATATGAAACACGGGACACACAAGCATTTTTTGTTAGTGTTTTTGTTTTGGGGATCTCGTCATTTGTTTAATTATGCAGCATACTGAAGCTTTTTGTGTTTGGTTTTCTTTTTTCCACGGGTATTTTGACATGTCCTTCTCTATAGGGAATAAAATCCCAGAAAAAAAGTGTTCACACAGTTATTCATTTAAAAAAGGCACCATAAGAAGCACATGGCGGCAGAAGCATCTTTGAATCACCATGCCCAATTGTCTGTTTACTAGGAGTTTAGGTGACAGTAACCAAGTTGATTTTAACTAGGTCTCAAATATTAACTCTTTCCGCTACAATGGTCACAAATGACATAATCCCTCACAAATAATGGTCGGATTTACTTCTACATTGTCTTGCATTCTGTACAACAAAACTGTATGAGAACATGTTCTATATCATTGTTGCTGTTGAAGCCGAGTAAAAGAACCTCTGTGCAGGTCCACAGTACACTATGTGTCAAAGACCTTTTAAAGTATTTTCTCATAAATTATGTAAGCTGTACTGTGTGAGTAAAAGAAAATTACATTTTTATATCATGAGTAGATCAGTGGAGCAAAGGTTAAGAACAAGTACCTTTTATAGCCAAAACTTTTCTGAGGGAAACTATTGATCACTACTTCAGCTGACAACCTGCTCCAACATTAGTGCTTGAATGTGCAGAAATGAGAACTCACGCGGGTTTACACAGAGACAAGAAAATCAATGTGTCAGCCTAGGAAGAAACGCGGGCATAGTCTGTCGATCAGAGGGGAACATGGGTTACTGCCAGGGAAATGTTCTACAGTGGAAACACCATGTTGAGTGTACTGTCCAAGCTGTCACTGAATGGTGCTCGTTTCATGGGGCAATGGAGAAGGGCAAGTGCACAATTTTAACCTGACACAGAGCTAGTTTGAACTGCAGCTGGGAAGAAATGTGTGCGAAAAACCCACGAAATATAGAAATTTAATGCTTAAAAAAAAGAGACATCAAAATATCAGACGTTCAGATCGTTCAGCGTTGTTTTGCTGAACACCATAGCATTATGAAAACATTGTCTTCTTCACCTGACTGGGAAGATCCTAATACAATGTGGCTGCATTAGCTGACAAATATAGTATATGGTCAACCATTCGAGGCAGCAAATCTCATATGGTCAACAGGTAGACAACCAGCAATCCCAATCCAGATGGATGAAGAATGTATTCCCCCCATGTCAATACAAAGCTAAAATGACAATACCTCATTTTATGTATATACAAAAGTATACGAATTAAGGTAGTGTCATCTTGAGTGTCGCAATATGAGTAAATCATTTATTTTCTAGTAGGTTGGTTAAAAGTTACATCCGGTTCAGAGGTAATCTCAATAAAATATTTTTATCAATTTGCTAAATCGCTCGGAATGCAAGTACAAGAAATCTAGCATTATTTATAATCAGGGAAAATAATCCATATGGCCAAAAGTATGTGGACATTTCTTCTAGTGATCACTTTAGCTACAATCCCTTGTTAGCAGAAGAATTTGTGCAAATACCTATATGATATACATACAAAATATATCCAGCAGTGGCAATTATACTGAAGAGGTAGTGCAGTGGCTACCACTGTTGCCTTGCAGTGCTGGGCTTCTTGGTTTGAACCCTACCAAAGGTAACATATCTAAATTGAGATTGTATGCTCTCCTTGGGTTTGCATGGGTTTTGTCTGGGTATTCTGGCTCACCCTCACACTCCAAAAACGTATCACCACCACTGGTACATCTCAAAGCTTGACTGGAATCCATTGACACGAAGGTCTGCTCCATTATAAGCGCACACTCATCAAGCTCATTAGCCCTGTATTAGGTGGCACATCAGGTGAAAGGGGGGGGGGGGTACAGAATCAAGATCTTAATTAGCGTTCCTAGGTCAGTCTCAGCAGAACTACACATGCAGTGTGGCAGTTAATAGTGCTATAGCACCTGAAACTTCAGCACAAAAACAGTTCATTCAGAACTTCATGGATTAGCTTTTTAAAGAGTGATGAATGTTTCACCATCCAGCAGTTTGGCAGCTAAATCGTGGTTTGAAGAATGCCTTGAGAATGCTTTCTGCACAAAAGTGTAAAACCAGGAATAATGGTGTCTAAATGATGGTTTTAACTAGTGTCGGCTCCTTAGTTCCTGTGAAGGTAAACTTTAAAGGATCACTGGTCAAAAATACAAAAAAACGGCCATCACCTTGCTTTCTGCTCCCTTTTATTTCCTGTTACTACTGATTTTCCACATTGTAGCATTAAGTGGCTCCATGACACCAAAGCCAATAAAGGAAGTACAGCAATTACCCCTCGGGACATACATGTCAGTGGGTGGTGCACATAGCTAAGCCCCTCAGAAGACAAAATGTGAAACGAGTGTGAATGACGCGTCATGGACCCTGAGAAACATAAACCTGAGGTCATTTTACATCCTCACTTTCTCCCAGCCTCATCATCACTGGTGTCCTGTTAGTATCCTGCAGGAGAGTAGTCATCATTGTAGCCTTATGTGATGCTATCTGGGTATAGTTCTTACACTGAAGTGGCTCAGGAAAGCACTGCTCTGAAGTTATGGCAGCACAGGCTTCAGCTACAGCCTAGTAGAGCAAAGCAAGGAATCTCTGGAATGGCACCACTCAAGTGAATAAACTTTGGGAGCATGTACAGCTCCATGATTTTGGTCAAGGGATACATTTTTAGTTTTTGCCTGAAGAGATTGTTTCACACTGTATGAGGTAATAAAATTCTAGAAAACGGACAATGTCCCCACACATAAAGCCTGGATTCTGTTCTCAGGTTAGTTCATCAATATCACATCTGCGGGGGTCCAGCTCCCGGCATCCTTGCCGATTAGCATTCGGAAAGGGGCTGTAGTGCTCTGTGAGCACTTAGGCCTATTCCTAGGCCAGTGACATCACCATACATCGGCCACATGGCCTAGGCGCAGCTCAGTCCTATTCAAGTGAATGGGGCTGAGCTCCAATACCGAGGACAGCCGCTGTACAATGTATAACGCTGTGCCTGCAAATCAATGAAGAGACTGCATTGCTCACTGAAGGTCTGGTTAGAGAAGTGGCCTTTTCAAACAGCTGATCGGCAGGGGAGTTGGACACCCACCGATTGTATGCTGATGAGCTATCTGGAGCATATGCCATCAATATCAAATTCCCGTATAACCCCTTTAAAGGGGACCTAAACCTTTGGTGAAACCATGATCATGCAGAAATGCTTCTCAGAGTGTTCTCTACTGTCGTGTTTGGGTGCCAAACTGCTTGTCCGTGCACCAGGAGGCTTTTTTTTCTCACCCTAAGGCCCCATTCACACGTCCGCAATTTTTTTCCGCATTTTGCGGAACGGAATTGCGACCCGTTAATTTCTATGGGGCAGCACGATGTGCTGCCCGGATACGGAATTGCGAACCGGCACTTCCGGGTCCGCAATAGAACATGTCCTAAATAGAACATGTCCTATTCTTGTCCGCAATTGCAGACAAGAATAGGCATATTCTATTAGTGCCGGCGATGTGCGGTCCGCAAAATGCGGAACACACATTGCCGGTGTCCGTGTTTTGCGGATCCGTAAAACACGTTACAGACGTGTGAATGGGGCCTAAAGAGTACCAGGTGAGCTGATCCACACACACTGATTGCTTACCTTACTGTAGTGTTAACTAGTAAAGCATTGTTACATACCTGCAACAGTGGCCGCTGGACTCCCAAAATTTTCATAGTATCAGCATTAGCCAACAGCTTCAACGGATCTGACACCTTGGTGACGCCTTCGATTTCCTTGTTGATCTCCGCTAATACCTGATTTAGGAAGATGTTCTTGATGTACATAGTGAGAAACTCTCGCAAGGGACATTGTTTTGTTGGTCCAAATCCAATGGCATGCTCAATCTCTTGAATAAATCTGAAACGATACAGCAAAAAGAGAAACGTGTCATTGTTTCCATTATAACTAATATACTGTACTGGTTCTGCCATTTACAATACACTCAACAATTGAATAAATCAATGTCCACTTGTTTAGCTGATGAACAATAGTTACTACAATCATTTGCTCCTCCATAAAGTTTCATTGTTTGTCGGTAGCACATCCCTACTGACAAATAATGTATTTTAGTACTGCATAAATGATAGGATCAGCTAACAATTACCAATGATTGTCCTTATTGTCTGCCTATGTGAATGAGCCCTTACACTTAACAAAAACCTCATGTCCAACTCCTCCACAGAAGACATGATCCAATGTCCACGAAGGACCAAATTACTTATTTACTCTTGATGTTTAAAGAGGACCATTCACCTGTATAAACTATGTGAACCGAGTATGCTGCCATATAGAGCGGCGCCCGGGGATCTCACTGCATTTACTATTATCCCCGGGCGCCGCTCCGTTCTCCCGTTATAGGCTCCGGTACCTTTGCTTTTTAAGTTATAGTAGGCGGGTCTTCCCTTGTCCTGTGGGCGTCTCCTTCTCCTAGGCTGCAGCGCTGGCCAATCGCAGCGCACAGCTCACAGCCTGGGAGGTTTTTTTCTCCCAGGCTGTGAGCTGTGCGCTGCGATTGGCCAGCACTGCAGCCTAGGAAAAGGAGACGCCCACAGGACAAGGGAAGACCCGTCTACTATAACTTAAAAAGCAAAGGTACCGGAGGGCATAACGGGAGAACGGAGCGGCGCCCGGGGATAATAGTAAATGCAGTGAGATCCCCGGGCGCCGCTCTATATGGCAGCATACTCAGTTCACATAGTTTATACAGGTGAAAGGTCCTCTTTAAGGTGAAATCCAAACTGCATATTCAGCATTTCATATGCAGCAGAATATAATTTAAGAATAATTGATGCTAATCACTTAAATCCATCTCATAATCATTTCCAGTCTTCATGCAGTAATGATAGATGTGTTAATATCCCACGAGTCCTGCACATATATAAATGCACCTGTACCTAGGGCCATCAGAAACTGATTCTGCCAGCTGTGGTTTAAATGTGTCTTTGATGTGTAAATGGGGTGGTCCTTCACAGAAGCTTAATGTCATATCCAGGTTTAAACACAAAATGCCCCCTCTATTCCAAATATTTAAATCTGCCTACAAAGAAGATGTCCTGATATTTTTGGAAAACAGCATTTTAAGGGGGCTGTGCAGCCAGTACATATTGATGACCTATCCTCAGGACTGGTCATCAATCTCTGATCAGTGGGGGTCCATCTTCCAACACCTCTGCCAATCAGCTGTTTTAAGAGTGGGTGGCACTTCCTCTTCGGAATTGCACTGTGCATCATCTCGGAAGTATTGGCAGCGAAGTGTAATTGCAAGTGCTTGTTCCAGTGCTTTGAATGGGATGAGCACTTGTAATTACAGTGCGCCTCCGCTGCAAAGGAGGGGGCGACATGGAGTGTAATCTTGAAGAGGAAGTGCCGCCTCCTCTTAAAACAGCTGATTAGTGGGGGTGCAGGGAATTGGATGCCCACCAATCAGATATTGATGACCTATCCTGAGGATAGGCCATCAATATGTACTGGCTGCACAACCCCTTTAACATGAAAAACTTCAAAGCTTAGGAAAAAATATCAGCCTTCAGCTACTACACTGTAGTTGTTATAAAAAAAAAAAAGAAAAATCAGAGCCACAAAAAAGGAAAATAAATATTATATTTAATTAAGACTGTGGCCCCTGT
Organism: Bufo bufo; assembly: GCF_905171765.1. Classification (NCBI taxonomy): domain Eukaryota; kingdom Metazoa; phylum Chordata; class Amphibia; order Anura; family Bufonidae; genus Bufo; species Bufo bufo. The sequence continues at coordinate 589,174,472 of NC_053389.1, read as the reverse complement.
CTAAAAAGTGGCACAAGTTGGCGCAATTTGAGTTTCTACATTTTCTTCCCAACTTACTCGAAAAGGAGATGGGGCTTAGTTGGAAGGGGTGTAGCCTAAGATGCTAAATTGTGCCCAAATTTGGTGCTAAATTCTGTTTCAAAGTCAGACAACTGATAGTTGGTATAGAGGCAGACAAATATGTCTATCCCTGATCCAGATTTATCATCCAGCCTGGGCCATGGGCAGTAGATCAAGGCAACAAAAAGTAAAAAGAACAGCACATTATAAATACTGTACACTATAATATGCGCTCAGAAGCAGCGTCTAAGAACAGTTAAACAGGTGACGCTTGGTTACATGAACATATGGTTATTGTCCACATTTTAAAGCAGTTGTGAGATAGCCGGGAGGTGGGGTTAGGGGTATTTAGGATGAATTACACTTGCGATACTAGTTGGCGCATGCTGGGTTAGAGCTGGGAATAGCTCTCCTCCAGTGAAATCCCTGCTGTTTGGACATAAATGCAGCAATCCACAGTAGACGCACAGCTTCTCGTCTTGCTACATCAGTGCTCTGCTTCTCAGCAGCTGCCTTTATTATCCCTATTGACAAGTTATTTCTCCCTGTGGTCTTTCCTTGCATTAAAAGGAAAAGTTTGGCAGCGCTGCATACCATGAACACAAAAAGATTTGTAACACAAAGTTCTAGAACCCATTACAAAGATGTACAGGCTTACACATTTACTTTACAGGCGTGAAGTGCAATAGATAGAATGGGGAGAGGAGAGAACGATGAGGTGGCGGAAAGCACATGAATGACATGGCCAGTGGTTGATCGCTGAAGTCAAGATCAGCAAACGAAGATCATTAGGATAACTGGACAAGAGTGCTAGAGAGAACGTGGCTGCTTCTGAAGGGGTTTACCGATCGGTCAGATAATTCCTTTAAAGGGAACCTGTCACCTGGATTTAGTGCACAGAGCTGGGGACATGGGTTGCTAGATGGCCGCTAGCACATCTGCATTACCCAGTCCCCACAGCTCTCTGCGCTTTTATTGTGTTAAAAAACCGTTTTGAGCAATATGCAAATGAACCTGATATGTGTCCTGTGTCCGGAGATGAGTCCAGCGGAAAGGAGCCCAGCACCACCCCGCGTCCTCCGAATCTCCTCCTTGCTGGCTGACGTCATAGAGCTGGAGCGCCGAAATCTCGCGATGCGCGAGCTAGCGCATGCGCAGTGTCAGCATCATGTTCATTCACTGTGCTGGCATCAGCACAGGGAACGAACTACGCATGCGCTAGCTCGCGCATCGCGAGATTTCGGCGCTCCAGCTCTGTGACGTCAGCCAGCAAGGAGGAGATTCGGAGGACGCGGGGCGGTGCTGGGCTCCTTTCCGCTTGACTCATCTCCGGACACAGGACACATATCAGGTTCATTTGCATATTGATCAAAACGTTTTTTTAACACAATAAAAGCGCAGAGAGCTGTGGGGACTGGGTATTGCAGATGTGCTAGCGGACATCTAGCAGCCCATGTCCCCAGCTCTATGCACAATATCCTAGTGACAGGTTTCCTTTAAAGGCTCTGTACACCTTCGGAGGCAATTTTTTTTAGGGTTGCATGTTACTCATTTTTAGCAAAAAATTTTTTTTTCAATTGGTCTTTATTAAAAATATTGAGCTGTTCTGTCACAAAGGGTTAACCGTTTTTCTAACTGTGTGACTGGTACTTTCACTTTGTGCTGGTCATCTAATACAGTGTTTCCCAACCAGTGTGCCTCCAGCTGTTGCAAAACTACAACTCCCAGCATGCCCGGACAGCCTTTGGCTGTGCGGGCATGCTGGGAGTTGTAGTTTTGCAACAGCTGGAGGCACACTGGTTGGGAAACACTGATCTAATAACCCTTCTGTCTAAACTACTAAGAGGTCATAAACACTTATTTAAGCCACATTGTTATCAGTAAGATAAGACTTGAGCTATAATGAGTGTTTAGAAGATTATGTAGCAGACATAAGGAGTCCGCCTGCTCCTGGTCTAACAGAAAATCCAAAGGGTGCTACTAGTGCATGTCAGCTCTGTACAGGAAAAAAAAAAGGAATCCCAATTGTAAAAAAAAATTGCTCAAAATGAGTACAATGCAATAATAATAATAATAATAATAATACAAAAATTGTCCACAAAGGTGTATATAGCCTCTAAATGTTTTCCAGAATGGCTATAAAGCGTCATATACCAGGGCCTTTCATCTGTGGTATATTACTATTATAATTATTAAAGGGCCATTCATTCCATGGCGTTGTACATATGAAAAAGGTGCAAATGAAAAACACAAAAACAAGTATAATTAGCATGAACAAGATAAGTTACAAACTGAAAGAGAAAGAGAGGACCCTGCCTCCGAGGGCTTACAATCTACGATGGGAGACTACTCCTAAAGGTGGAAGGCTTAAACATGATGTAAAGAGAGAACTAAACAACATATTTCTCAACTGTATGGCAAACTATATGGTGTGAACCAAGCGCAAACACATACGGGACAACAACTGATCCCTAGTAACAAAGGACATTATAATACAGTGACTTGGGGAGGGGGGTTAGTGCTAGGACAAACCATATGAGCACTTATTCATGTATGCAACCAACAGATACAATGGCAAAAAGTAGAAAGCACAAAATGGCTGGTACAAATCACTCTTACAATAAGCAAGGACAATATACAAACTAATTATTTACGTACATTTTAATTTTTTGCGACAAAAACACAAAACACAAAACACAAAAAAAGTTTTTCTTTTCTTACAATGAATTTTCCAGTAGTTATGTGAGGCAGTAGAAATACTGCAGGCATGCACAGTTATCTAAAAATGAGGTCTGCACTTTGTGGTCTACATGTCAGTGCAGAGCATTGGAAGATCACGAAATCTGGGTGGGCTGAGTGCTACTTATCTGCTTTCAATTCCCATGTAAGCAACACAAGCTTCTGGGAGTGTGGACTTCATTATTATCAGATTAGTTATGCTACAGTTGCCTGCGCTTCTGCCGGCTTATTTCAATCAGATAATATCGGTATAATAACTGGCTTTGTGTCTGTCAATCCAATTACTTCCTACTTTGAATGTGCCGACATTCTATTAAAACTCACAGACACATGTCAGGCTTTATTATTACCATCCGATTGTATAATTAGCTTCTACGGTAAGCATGCTTATCAGTGGAATCAAAGTTTGCCACCTCCTGGTACAGAGAGGAAAAAAAAAATATAAAAAAAATATAAAAAATATATAAAAAAATGCGATAAAACAGATATACAGTCCTGACCAAAGGTTTAAGACCACTTGAAAAATGGCAAAAAATCATATTTAGCATGGCTGGATCTTAACAAGGTTCCAAGTAGAGCTTCAACATGCAACAAGAAGAAATGGGAGTGAGACAAAACATTTTTTGAGCATTCAATTTAATGAAAACAACGAATAAACTGAAACAGGCTGTTTTTCAGCTGATCAAAAGTTTAGGACCACAGCTCCAAAAAAAAAAAACTAAACCTCTCCAAAACAGAAATCCAACTTCCAAACATGAACTCAGTAATGAGTAGCTCCGCTGTTATTGTTTATCACTTCAAAAATTCGTTTCGGCATGCTTGATGCAAGCGTTTCCATGAGGTGAGTGGGAACATTTCTCCAAGTGGTGAAGACGGCCGCACGAAGGCCATCTACTGACTTGGTGAAGACGGCCGCACGAAGGCCATCTACTGTCTGGAACAGTTGTCCATTTTTGTAAACTTCCCTTGCCACCCATCCCCAAAGGTTCTCAATTGGATTTAGATCAGGGGAACACGCAGGATGGGCCAAAAGAGTGATGTTATTCTCCTGGAAGAAGTCCCTTGTCCTGCGGGCATTGTGTACTGTAGCGTTGTCCTGTTGAAAAACCCAGTCGTTACCACACAGACGAGGGCCCTCAGTCACGAGGAATGCTCTCTGCAACATCTGGACATAGCCAGCGGCCGTTTGACGCCCCTGCACTTCCTGAAGCTCCATTGTTCCACTGAAGGAAAAAGCACCCCAGACCATTATGGCGCCCCCTCCATTGTGGCGCGTAGAAAACATCTCAGGTGGGATCTGCTTGTCATGCCAGTAACGTTAGAAACCATCAGGACCATCAAGGTTAAATTTTTTCTCATCAGAGAATAAAACTTTCTTCCACCTTTGAATGTCCCATGTTTGGTGCTCTCTTGCAAAGTCCAAACGAGCAGTTCTGTGGCGTTCAAGGAGATGAGGTCTTTTAAGACGTTTTTTGTTTTTGAAGCCCTTCAGTCTCAGATTCCGTCTGATGGTTATGGGGCTGCAGTCAGCACCAGTAAGGGCCTTAATTTGGGTCGAGGATCGTCCAGTGTCTTGACGGACAGCCAATTGGATCCTCCGGCTCAGTGCTGATGACATTTTGTTGGGTCTTCCTCTTGACTTTTTTGTTCCATATCCCTCAGGATCATTTAAGAAATTCCAAATGACTGTCTTACTGTGTCCCACCTCAGCAGCGATGGCGCGCTGTGAGAGACCCTTCTTATGCAGCTCAACAACCCGACCACGTTCAAAAAGGGAGAGTTTTTTTGCCTTTGCCATCACAACGTGTGACTACCTGACAGAAAATGACAATGAATCCACATCTTTGCACAGATTTGGCCTTTTAAAGGTATGTGGTCCTAAAATTTGGATCAGCTGAAAAACAGCCTGTTTCAGTTTAATCGTTATTTTCAATTAATTGAATGCTCAAAAAATGTTTTGTCTCACTCTCATTTCTTCTGGTTGCATGTTGAAGCTCTACTTGGAACCTTGTTAAGATCCAGCCATGCTAAATATTATTTTTTGCCATTTCTCAAGTGGTCTTAAGCTTTTGATCAGGACTGTACAAGTCCAGTAGAACTAAGAGAGAATAATAATACTCATTAAACCTTCTCACTTATCAGAGGTTATAAGGTTGTTTGTATGTGTGAGTAAAACTAAATCTTTAGGTATGGTTGTCTTCATACAAGCAACAATTAAACAGCATAAATCATCAGCCTTTAAACCAAAAAATTCTTCTTGGACAGTGTGGTCTTCATAAATTAGTATCCTCTAGCAATCCGTGCGCCAAAAAGATATGTACAGCAGTTGGCATATAGGTCTTCATTAATTATATTAAGTTTGAATATTTTGTGTGCATTCGTTTTGTATATCAATAAAGAGATTGAAGTAAAAAAAACTAAAAAACTGACTTCAATTGCATACCTACTCGCGCGGGTTTTCCACAATGCACCCAGGACGCATCCTGAGCCAAAACGTGACGCCTGTGTCAACCCAGCCTAAAACTACTCTGAAAATATAATCTTCTTAAAGGGAACCTGTCACCTCAAAAATGCATCTACAACCGCCAGCAGTACCTCGTAGTAGCCCGCAGCCTGTTAATCATATGTTTCATCCTGTTGTCCATTGCTGCGTAAGTTAAAAAAACGCAGTTTTATTTCTCTATCAGCGCTATAGTTCTGGCCAGCTTAAAGTCAAGGGGGCAGCAGCATCCTTCCTTTAAGTCAAGGAAACCACGCCCCCTAACCGTCAGCTCTTGCCTGAGAGTGACAGCCTGCAGTGCGGCCGCGATTCCACTAGTCTCGCGATTATTAACAGGCTGCGGGCTACTACGAGGTACTGCTGGCGGTTGTAGATGCATTTTTGAGGTGACAGGTTCCCTTTAAGCCATGACCGTTTTGTAGCAGGTCACACCTCGGGGTACTTTTACTCTGTTCCCTCACTGTAAGCATTCTGTAGCAGTGATCTATCAGAGCTGTCTCAGGGAAGACTCACCTTTCATTTATCAATAGTGTACAAGCCTAATAACCCTGAAGCGCTAATTAAAACTAATGTATTCAGTTTACATGGAAGTGAAATTCTTCACATTCTTTCACCCATCGGCTACTTATTTCCAATTTATAGTGGATGTTTATTCTGCACCACAACCAAATCAATTAGTAAGAAATGGTGACAAAAGTCAAAAGTACTGGAGAAGAGAAAGTCAAAAGTACTGGAGTAGCTGGAGAAACACATTTATGATATCCTTGGATTTACAATAAAACAATTCATATATTATGTCCATGTATAATGGCAGATTTACATTGTTTATGAGCCTAATGTGTGTCCCAGTTTAATTCCCCCTGGTGGTCAACAAGCAAAGATTATAGGGATAATGCAGCAAACAGAAACTTTGCTTAGGTTGAATGAAAGCCTAGCTAGGTCTCAGAGAAGGCTTGTGCACCCCTTTATTCCCACTTTAAGTGCACCCATTGTTTCAAGTGACTTTTCAGAATAAGTTGTTGGGTTTCCCTCTGCGGGCTCAATCTCTGTCCATTTTCCCTGAGATAGTGGGAGAAGACTAGATGCTATGAAGTCTCCTATATACAGAACATAAAAGAAGATCCTGCTTCCCTATCTTTCTGTACCCCACAGCAGTACCAGAACTTGTGTGAAAACTTGCTAGAGCCAGCAGCAGTGTCTGTTACTGCTCTCTGTTAAAGGGGTATTTCCATCACAGACAATGGGGGCATATCGCTAGGATATACCCCCATTGTCTGATAGGTGCGGGTCCCACCTCTGGGACCCGCACCTACACTGAGAACGGAGCAGGGAAAGGCGGTGGAGGGCACACTGCTTATGTGCAGCGGCTCTCCATTTATTTCTATGGGGCCGCTGAAAATAGCCAAGCGCTGGCTCGGCTATTTCCATCGGTCCCAAAGAAATTAATGGACGTGGTGGCTGCACAAGAGCGGTGTGCTCATTCACTGGTATGGGGAGAGTGCTCTTTGGTGGCCAGAACTCTGGAAACCCGGGATCCTCCAGCCACCATTCTCCCCTGTCCGTTCTCGGTGAAGGTGCAGGTCCCAGAGGTGGGACCCGCACCTATCAGACAATGGGGGCATGCCCTAGCAATATGCCCCCATTGTCTGTGATGGGAATACCACTTTAAGGGGTCATTCCTCCTTTTCCCCACCTCCCTATATACACACACGTCTATGGGCACATAACCTGGTCATGCAGTCAGCTGAAAACCCAAACCATCTCTCAAGACGAGTTTCATCAGTGAATTAAGGGTGCCTGGCAGGAGCCAGGCGCAAGGAGACAAAGTAGCTCACAAGTTTAGAAACAGCCATTTTACATAGGAGGGTGAGCAGGAAAAATACAACACCTACATGGCGCAATAAACTTGTAATTATATATTCCCATCAGGAAAAATGGATTACTTGACATTGGCATTATTTCACACTATCACCTAAATAAATTGTTATGCAGTAGGTATGGACCTACTGTGCTGCTAAATGGATTCCACTTAGGGTTACTTCTGAGGGTCTTGTCAAGGTGGACCACTCTTTCACTACAGGTGCCACCAACCCACTTCCTCTAGGAGTAGGGTCTGTTCAGACACCAGTGAATAGCACCAAGGGGAAAGGCAAGTCAGTGGTCAGGTCAGATAAAGCAGATTTTTGTACAGTGGTCATACAATTATGTCAGGGCAGGTGGCACAGGGTCAATATGGAGATCAGGCAGGTGTCAGGAAAGGCAGCACAGGGTCAATTCAGTAAACTGGCAGATGTAGGGCATGGGATGCCAGAACAATATAATAGTGCACCTTTGCAGGACTAGACAAGCTATGAACCTATAGCTCAGGCACCTTCCCATAGAGTAAGGTGCCCTATATACCTCAGGTAATGCTGGCATTGAAGGGGGACATATTAGTCTGCATGCTGGGAAAAGTGCACACCCTAAGGGTCCATTCACACGTCCGCAATTCTGTTCCGCATTTTGCGGAACAGAATTGCGGACCCATTCATTTCTATGGGGCCGCACGAGGTGCTGCCCGGATCTGGAATTGTGGATCCGCACTTTCGGGTCCGCAATTCCGTTCCCGAAAAAAATAGAACATGTCCTATTCTTGTCCGCAATTGAGGACAAGATTAGGCATTTTCTATTAAGTGCCGGCGATGTGCGGTCTGCAAAATGCGGAACGCACATAGCCGGTGTCCGTGTTTTGCGGATCTGCAAAACACACACGGATGTGTGAATGGACCCTAAGGAAGTGAGCAGCAGGAAGCAGGTGAAAATGGCCTGTAACAGAAAACAGCAAAGAACAGATCCACAGATCCGCAAAACACGAACATCGGGAATGTGCGTTCCGCATTTTGCGGACCGCACATCGCCGGCAATTAATAGAAAATGTCTATTCTTGTCCACAATTGCGGACAAGGATAGGACATGTTCTATTTTTTTCGGGAACCGAATTGCGGACCCGGAAGTGCAAATCCGCAATTCCGGATCCGGGCTGCACATCGTGCGGCCCCATAGAAATGAATGGGTCCGCAATTCCGTTCCGCAAAATGCGGAACAGAATTGCGGACATGTGAATGGACCCTAACGGGTAGTACGCCAGTAGCCGTGCCTGCCGGGAGAGAGGAGAGGCCGGCATCACAGGAATGAATGTAATAAACACTAACCCTCAAGATACTGTACAATCTAAGCACAGCGCCAATTTATAATCTATGGCACAGCTCTATAGCGGTCTGTTCCTAGTAATTAGGCACGTGACGTTCAGTTGCCTAGTAAAGACTCGCCTCCAGCTGATCATGTAGTTTCGCCACACACGATACATGATCTGATAGGGAAAACATTGAGATTTTAGAGCTGTGTGGGAGGGAATTACTTGCAGTTATAGAATTATGAAGAAGGATTCATTTGGTTTCTTTGATAATCTGTTCATATAAATCTCCTCAACACAGTAATGGTCATTTCCTGATACAAGCATGCCAAAAAAACAAGTTAACACATTATCAGAAGAGGGGAGACGAGAAACATGAAATGAGGCCTCATGCGTGAAATGTGATTAACAGCTTACAGTAAAAAGGCTACAGGAACAGCATAACACCCTTGGCCCTTCATTTAAGTTTGGATTTGACAGAGCAGTCAATGTATTAGGGCTTAATCAGGGACAATGTTAAGGAATTATAGCTGTGCAATTACGTTATAGCCTGGAGAAATAGTGGGGAGATGTTAACTGGAAATCACAAACCGCTAAATACACGGGAAATTTTTCATTTCATAAGTAAACTATTACTTCTCCCGGAATTGCAAGGCCTATCTGTTATTTCACAGGAAATTAAAGGGGTTGTCCAGCCTCAAGAAAGGCCATCACTAGCTGATTGAACTAACATACTCCCTCCACTACAAGACTTACAAAGCGGCGTGCCATCACTTCGTAAAGGCTTTTTCAACATATAGGGATCGAGTTAATAGATTACAGGGAGGTGCTGGTGAAACTCAGTGGTCAAGGTGAACATAAGCACCAATGGCAAAGTTAGAGGTAGGTGGAAGGTCATTAAAAATGATTTCAGAGACTTAGGTCGCAAGCTCAGGCCAGGGACCTCAAATATACTATTTACTGAAATACTACTGGTACCACGAGCCACACTAGAGAGGCAGCAGGAGATTAGAAATGTAAACAAATGGCTCAAGAACTGGTGTAGGAAGGAGGGGTTTTGGTTCCTGAGAACTGGGCTGACCTCTATCGGCTACAGGTTCTAGCGTAGGAATGGACTGCACCTCAATGGGGAAGGCACAGCTGTTTTGGGAGAGAAGATGACAAGGAGGTTGGCGGAGTGCATGAACTAGGTTTTGGGGGGGAGGCAAGAGGATGAAAGTGCTGATAGGGACCTGGGTCTAAGTAATGCAACTGGAACTTAATTGTATGTACACTAATGCCAGAAGCCTGACCAATAAAATTGGTGAATTGGAATTAGTAATGTCTGAGGAGGACTATGACATAGTGGGAATAACTGAGATATGGCTGGGATGATAGCTATGAGTGGAAGGTTTAAGGGGTTTTCACATGAAAAATATTCTACAGTTTTCAAACCAGCACCTGGATCTGAATACTTTTGTAATTGCATGTAATTAAACATTTAGTATAGCCACTGAGTTATTCAATAAAATGTATCTGTATAGTGCCACCTACTGTTTGTACTTTTTCTTATTTCTTTGTCCTGCTCACTAAGAAAGCCGCACATGCTCAGTTTCATCCTTCCATCTGCCTCGTGAATTGTGATAGGGAGAGCTGAGACACGCCTCCTGAGCTGTGATAGGGAGAGCATGGACACGCCCCCTTAGCTGCTGCAGTAAAGACACTCCCCTTGAACTGTAAGCTTGATATAAATCTAGCAGAGCAATGAACGGGGAGATCTCTGGATCCATGTGAGGTACAGGGCTGGTTCTAGCTTTGTTAGAAGGAGATTGCCATGTAATATATGATGTTTAATATTCATATGTTAATCATGGGATAACCCCTTTAACTTACAGGGTTACAGTCTGTTTAGAAAGGATCGTCAAAACTGTATAGGGGAGGGGTTCTCCTTTATGTAAAATCCTGTCTAAAGCCCACACTCCGGGAAGATATAAGTGAGGGACATGAACATGTGGCGTCACTGTGGGTAGAAATATATAGTGGCAGAACCAATAATAATGAGGTCGTTATTATGGGGGACTTCAACTACCCAGATACAGACTGAGAATCTCAAACCTGTACATCTCATAAAGGAAAATCAAAAAGGAGTTAGGTGGACGGACGTGGATAAAGGAATGTGGGAGGGGGGAAAGGGTAAGAGGCGCAAAAGGGTGTCACCAAAGGATGGAAATGGTGAATAGTGGTGGATGACACGTGAGGCAGCTCCCAAAACCGTAAGAGTCAGTACACACCAGTGGACTGTTGATTTGATAGAGTAAGAGAAAAATGAGAGACGATGAGCAATGCTATTACAGGGGTTTCCTGGAAGCATCGCTTTTTCAACTGTTTTTATTGTTTTATATAACCGTTCTTTCTTATATAATTTGATATATTTATACTCAGAACCTCCCATATTCTCTGGCTTTCTGGCGCCCCCTCGGTGCTTCCAGGAAACCCCTGGAATAGCACTGCTCACCGTCTCTCTTTTTTCTCTTACCCTATCTCATAAAGTAAACAGGTTCTTGTCAATAACTAAAGACAATTACCTCTCCCAACTGGTACAGGATCTGACTAGAGAGGAGGCCTTTATAGACTTAAAGGGAGTCTGTCAGGTCATTTTTACCAATATAACTAACAGCATTACCCCTCAGAAGATTGCAAACGCAGTCTAAACATACCTGTGTGTACTTGTGTCTTTATTCCAAGTCCAGGAAAAGCACTTTATTCTGCTGAAAAATGGTTGGCAGGTGCCCAGCTAGGGGGTTTTGTTTTGGGTACATGACAGGCTTTGCTGTTCAGTGTGCCCAAGGCAAAGACTGCCCAGCTGTGCACTTGGGAGCTCTTTTCCAGCAGAATAAACATGATTTTTGGACATGGAATAAAGACACAGAGTACACACAGGTATGTTTACAATGCGTTTGCAATCTTCTGTGTGGCAATGCTGTTATATTGGTAGAAATCACCTGACAGACTCCCTTTAATATTAATCAATAGATGACAAAACCACAGAGGTGCAGGATGGGGGACACCAGAGAAATTGTGACCACAATATAATAGATTTCCACTTGTCATTTAGGCTACTTTCACACTAGCGTTCTGCTGTCCGCTCGTGAGCTCCGTTTGAAGGGGCTCACGAGCGGAGCAGAACGCTTCCGTCCAGCCCTGATGCAGTCTGAATGGATGCGGATCCGCTCAGACTGCATCAGTCTGGCGGCGTTCAGCCTCCGCTCCGCTCGCCTCCGCACGGCCAGGCGGACAGCTGAACGCTGCTTGCAGCGTTCGGGTGTCCGCCTGGCCGTGCGGAGGCGAGCGGATCCGTCCACACTTACAATGTAAGTCAATGAGGACGGATCCGCTTGAAGATGACACAATGTTGCTCAATCTTCAAGCGGATCCGTTCCCCATTGACTTTCAATGTAAAGTCTGAACGGATCCGCTCAGGCTACTTTCACACTTAGAAAATTTTCTAAGTTTTAATGCAGACGGATCCGTTCTGAACGGATGCGAACGTCTGCATTATCGGAGCGGATCCGTCTGATGAAACATCAGACGGATCCGCTCCGAACGCTAGTGTGAAAGTAGCCTTAAAAGGGTGTTTTGTCGGTGAGGCAAAACAGACAAAAAAAGGCTGAACTTCGGGAACGTGAAAATGATCAGTTTAGAGAGGGCCTTAAACTTAGTAACTGAGAAATGTTCTCAAAATTAAGAGTACAGACACTAAATGGAATATCTAATAGAAATGGAAAAGGGGCAATAAATAAATAAAAAGCATTTACGTTACTAAAACAGGGAAGTAATGAAGAAGCACTAAGAAACTATAAGGGAAAAAAATTGAATATGTAAAAGACAAAATAAAAGCAGCCAAACTTACCCTAAAATGTTCTTCAATTATACAAATGGTAAAAGGGTTAAACCTGAAAAGTGTTGGTCCTTTAAAAAGCGAGGAGGGTGGAGTTGTAGAAGGTGATGAGGAGAACGTGAATTTATTAAATATTTTTTCTTGACTGTATTCAATGAGGAAAATGAAATTAATAGTAGCTCTCCATTAAAAGTAAACTCTCCATTAAAAGTGGTCTCTCTGACCCAGGAAGAAGTGTAGTGTTGTTGTAAAAAGATTAAAATAGATAAATCACGGGGGCGTGGCCTGGCCGTCTGAGAGAATGGCGGTGTGAAAGCTGAGCTCCGCCGCCTAAGCCTGCATAAGGAGACCCTTTAGCCATCGGAACTCCGCTCATGGGGAAAAAAGCACCACCCAAACCCACCGCTGTCAGCCAGACTTCTGCCAGGGCCCACAACACGCTGGACACTTACCTCCGCAAGCGCCAGACATCGCCGCGCGGCACCAGCGGCCTGCTTCTGCCTGCAGTTTCCGGTGAGTGTTTCCTGCCGGACTCCCGCGCCCTCTTCCCTCCTGTGGATGCAACAACTCCGCTCCACCTGGGACCAGCCTCCACGCCCCTGTCGCCCACAGCCGCAGTATTTGTCCCCCACAACCCAGGGGAACCATCAGAGGGCCGAGATATTATATCAGAGGCGGGATCGCAGCCTTCAAAGACCCGAGGCCTTAACATGCCGCCCAAAATGGCACCCAAGTCGGCCAGACAGATGGCTACACCAGCGCACAAGTGCAAAGACTGGGCTGAGCCCCCTTCAGAAAGTGCTGACCCGGCCCAATATCGCTCCACCACTGAGCCAGAAGGGGCCTCATGGGATCACTTATCGGATTCTATGGATGAGGGTGAGGATGGTTCCCTCTACTCCACACAATCTTCCACACTGCTTCACCAAACCCTGCAACATTTGCCTACTAAAGAAGACTTCAAACTACTGATCACTGAAGTCCGGAATACTTGCAAGTCTGAAATTTCCTCCCTTAGGAGGGATATCCAGCAGCTAGCGGGCCGTGTGGATTCCATAGAGACTGAACATGATGATAAGCGCAGAAGTGTCACTCACCTCCAATCTATTATAGCCTCCCAGGCACAATTTATTAGGAAAAATGCCAGTCATTTGGAAGACCTGGATAACCGAGGCCGCAGAAACAATATCCGTATTCGCGGACTCCCTGAACCCGACAAGGAGGAAGATCTGAGGGAAACCCTGACGGAACTCTTCAACTCAATCTTGGGGACCCCTTTAATGCAACCTATTAAACTGGACCGAGCACACAGAGCCCTGCGTCCTAAATCCTCTACTGCTCAACCACGCGATGTGATTTGTTGCGTGCACGATTTTGAAATGAAAGAGCACATAATGACTAAAGCTTGGACATGCAGGTCCATTGAGTTTCATGATGCATCTGTCCAATTATATCAAGATCTCTCCTGGTGGACACTAGAGAAAAGAAGGGCGTTACAACCATTGCTGATCCTCCTGCTGGAGCAAAGAATCCTGCATAGATGGGGCTTCCCGTTTGCCCTTTCAGTCACGAAAGATGGCAGAACTTTCACCCTTCACCAACATGCAGACCTCCTGCCTTTTTGTTCTGCCTTAAATGTGGATCCACCTTCCATAGCGGACTGGGAGCTCCCGGACCCAAAACCTGTGCCGGATCCGGTCTGGCGGACACCTAGACAGAAGAGACGGCACCCTCCTCTCCAAGATGATCCACGCAACTTGGAACCTGCTGTTGCTCCCCCATGAACATAGTGTTCCACCTCATCTAATATTGCACAACTCCTGTTCACTTAATTTTTTTTTGCCTTTCGGCTGTGTTCTCTCTTTCATCCCAGGACTATTTTTGACTCCCTGGGACACTTCCTAGTCTTAATAATGCTGTTCTTGTTGCTACTTTGGTGTCCTCTTTTTTTGCCGTTTTTGAGGACGTCCAGTCACTCTCCTACACTAGGGATGAGTATCAATACCCTCCCTCTTTCCCCTCTTTTTTTGGGATCGAGAGACGGTATAGCTGCGATGAAGTATTTGCTTACCATATGTTACTGATTCCTCTCTGGGTGCATATACCCAATGATATTACAATTGTGTGGTTATTGATGTTTTTTGTGTCTTCCCCTTTTTCCCTCCTGTGTTCCCCTCTTGTGTCTCTCACTTTTAGGCGATCTGGCTGCGGCTCATCTGAATTGTGGCCTAACGGGGGGCCGACTCTCCTGTGGTCTCCATATACTGGGATGTGGGATTCGAATTTAGCAAGTATCTCTCTTTTCATGTTTTATGATGGTTAAGTGTATTTCATTAAATGTTAAAGGCCTCAATTCCAACGCCAAGAGGCGGTTAGCTCTGAATGAATGTAAATCCCAGAAAGCAGACGTAGTATTTCTCCAAGAGACCCATTATGATCAGCGCAGAGATCTTTCCCCCGAGCGTACTCTGCTACTTCGGGAAAAAAGACAGCTGGCGTGGTCATTCTCCTTTCTGCCCATTGTCCGATACAGGTTGAATCCTACATTGCTGATAAGGAGGGCAGGTTTCTTATACTTAAAACTACATTACATGGTAACCCACTCATTATGTGTAACCTCTATGCCCCGAACTCGGCTCAAATCTCTTTCCTGGATGGGGCCCTCTCCAAACTGTCCCAGTTTCTCCCTTCTGCACTGCTAGTAGGAGAGATTTTAATGCTTTTTTCTCAGAACAGATGGATAGGTTATCTATGAAAAATATAACACCCACGCGAGCACAGTGTCGTCTGTCGCGTCTATTTAGACACACTATCCGGCGCCACGCTCTGTATGATCTCTGGAGGGTGAACTACCCCAATGCTAAATCCTACACTTTTTTCTCCCACCCCCACAGTACTCACACCCGCATTGACTATTATTTTGGAAACATTCCTGTCTTGCGAATGTTGGAGGATGCCCCAATATCCGTTAGCCTCAAAAGTACAGGCTCTTATACCAAAGTATGTCATTGGCACTTTAATGAGTGTTTCTTCAATAGTTTGCCTCTTCGTCAGGAGCTCAGGGATATTGTCACAGAATATTTTACGCTTAACCAATCTTCCGTCTCCTCTGCCGCCACACTGTGTGAGGCCCATAAGGCGGTTTTTAGGGGCCATTGTATAGCGATGGGGTCTCGATTGAAAAAGGACTGTATGGCGCAACAAACATCCATTACTGCCCAACTCAGAGGTTTGGAAGAGCAGCTGGGCTCCCGGCGCTCCTGTCATTTGCTACGCCGTATTGTAGTATTAAGGGCTAGATTAAGAGATCTACAATGCCAAAAAGTTGAGAAACTATTGTTGTACTCTAGGCAAAGATTTTATGCATGGGGTAATAAACCCTATACTCTCCTAGCTAATCAGTTGCGCGATGCCAACCTGACAGGTAGCCCCACCGTTATAAGACGTGCTGATGGCACACTACTGTACAGGCCTGAGGCAATCTCGAAACTTTTTCAGGAATTCAATGCACATATTTATTCTATTCCCCAGCAGCTACCCTCCGACCAGTTAGATCGTGCACATCTCTTTGAAACCTTTTTATCTAATTGTAGTCTTCCTAAACTAGCGAAGGAGGATTTGTTGTTATTGAATGCTCCCATTACAGGGGAGGAATTACAGGAGCTCCCCAACAAGAAATCGCCTGGCCCAGACGGGTTACCTTATATATATTATAAAACTTTCTCGGACATCTTGATACCTTACATGGTGTCGCTATATAACTCCTTTTTGCAGGGTTCCCCGATACCCACCTCGCTATCGCATTCCTACGTGAATGGGGAAGCCATATATCAGCCAAAGTTTTTGTAAAAAATTTTAGGTCCGAATTTAGGAGGGCAATGGATCTATAATTGGCACAATATAGGGGGTCCTTTCCCGGTTTAGGGATCAATGTGATATTGATCCCTAAACCGGGAAAGGACCCCCTATATCAGGGCTGGCCAACCTGTGGCTCTCCAGCTGTTGTAAAACTACAATTCCCACCATGCCCTGCTGTAGGCTGATAGCTGTAGGCAGTCTTTGCATGCTGGGAGTTGTAGTTTTGCAACATCTGGAGAGCCGCAGGTTGGCCATCCCTGCCCTATATTGTGCCAATTATAGACCCATTGCCCTCCTAAATTCGGACCTAAAATTATTTACAAAAACTTTGGCTGATATATGGCTTCCCCAGTTGATTCATAAGGATCAGGTAGGGTTTGTCAGGGATCGGCAGGGCGGAGACAATACTAGACGGACTATTGATCTCATAGAGATTGTTAATAGACGCAACGAGGAAACTCTATTGCTTAGTCTCGACGCTGAAAAAGCGTTTGATTGCTTGAACTGGTCATTTATGTTCTCCGCCTTGCAGACCTTTGATAATACGGCCCCTTCTTAACAGCTTTATGGACTCTTTATTCCCAGCCAACAGCGGCGGTAAAAATGCCCCATGCTCTCTCCTCGACCTTTCCTATACATAATGGCACACGACAGGGGTGTCCGCTATCCCCTTTAATTTTTGTCTTCTGCATTGAACCTCTTGCGGTGGCCATTCGAGCACATCCGGATATACATGGGGTCGTGGTTAATAAGGTTGAATTCAAGTTATCTTTGTTTGCGGACGATATCCTGCTCACATTGACGGACTTACACGTTACACTCGCAAACCTTTTCCAATTGTTGAGTGTGTACGGGAGGTTGTCAGGTTACAAAGTGAACGGAGGCTCTCCCTCTCCACTGCAGCCCTGAGAGGGTAGTTGCCATGAAAACTAATTTCCACTTTCGCTGGAAAGACAATACATTGCGATACCTGGGGATAAACCTTACTCCGACCAACTCCTTGTAGTCGCTCAATTTCCCGGACACGTTAAGGAACTTAAAGGCCCTTAAGAACAAATGGATGCCCCTCCCCATTTCCTTGTTGTGTCGTATAGCTACAGTCAAGATGACTATATTGCCAAAACTACTCTACCTGTTTGAGACCCTAACGGTCCCGATACTGAGTCGGGAACTGCGAGCCCTGCAATCTAGTATGCTACGATTCATATGGAATGGGAAGAGGCATCGGATAGCCTGTGTGACCCTTACAGCACCTAAACAGCTGGGGGGTCTGGCAGCCCCTGATGTCACTAAATATTATTGGGCGACCCATCTGCGGAGAATACCAGCATGGTCTAGTCTATACGCCTGCTCTAGATGGTCAGAAGTGGAGAAACTGTGGATAGCTCCTGTACACCCTAATTCCCTCAAATGGTCCCCTTTGTCGACTGTTTTGCTGCCATATTTGCTAGGGCCCATGTCTCTGACTCGTCACATATACGGCAGAAATGCAACCGACAATTTTCCTTAGCCTCTGACAGGTCCTCCATGACCTCCTTCCTATTTAACCCTGTATTTCCGGTAGGAATGCAGTCCCCCTTCCTTATGTACTGGTTTCCCAACAAATTGTTTCATTTTGCGGATATTATAGATTATAACAGTCTCCAGATAGTCACGTTTGAGAGATTACAATCATGCCGCCAACTTCCTGACTCTGCCAGGTACCAATATATGCAATTGAGGCACTTGTTTACCTCCATATTTAAATCTACGACTGTTTCTACTCCCACTTCCTTCGAAAAACTGTGTAAAGCTGTCTACCTCAACTAAGGGCCTTGTATCAGAAATATACCTTCTCCTATCATCTTTGCCCATTAAACATTCCTACATGTCTAAATGGGAAGCGGTTCTTAACCGACCCATCTCGAATGCGGAATGGAAACTAGTGTGGGACAGGACTGCGAAGTCCTCTTCTTGCATCTCTCATAGAGAAAACTCTTATAAAGTGCTGATGTTTTGGTACCATACCCCACAGTTACTGAAACATCTATGCCCTTCCCTCTCTGATAGATGTTGGAGGTGTACCACAGGAGAGGGGTCTAATATCCATATATTTTGGAGCTGCCCTCTAATCAAGCCCTTTTGGGAAATGGTACACGAGGTTCTATTCCAGGTCCTCCATATTAGGTTCTCTTTAAACCCCTTTTTCTACTTATTAAATGTGCCGCCTATGCCAATGAAACTGCACTTTTTGCTTTTATCCCTGCATATTCTGACCGCAGCCAGACGCCTTATTGCCAGATTTTGGAAAAGAACTACTTCACCCAACCAAACTGACCTTATTGCGAATGTTCTGGAGGTCAGGAAGATGGAATACCTGTCCGCTAGCTTATCTAACCAGATTGAACGGTTCAACAAGATCTGGCAATCATGGGACGATTACTTGGGCCCATGACTACGCTGATTTATGTAACCTACCCCCATCCCCTCCTCCTTATGTTCTGTGTCTTTTGTCTATACCTCCCGTCTTAATTGTGTGTCCCGTGTCATATACTTTTCTGCCTTCACTCTAGTTTGAAAATGTGGATGCATACTATGCCAGTTACATTATCCTATGCTACATCCATACTTTGGTTCATTTATTGTACCTGTTTAGACTTACTGTCTTGTTACATACTATTCTGTGGATTTAGTGGGTTGCTACCCACTTACTCTATTACCTTTCTGTTGTGCATCTTATCGTGTCTGTATTGCGTTAGATTGTCACACCATGTTGCACAGGCTTGTAACTATTAATGTTTTTTTTTGCAATGACTCAATAAAAAATTGTCAATAAAAAAAAAAATTTATAAATCACCTGGTCCAGATGTCATATATCCCCGTATACTAAGAGTATTAAGTAATGTAACAGTTTAGATAAAAAGACGACTGAGGGGAGATCTAATAACTATGCAATACATCAGGGATCTCTCCTATCATCTATTTCTACCCAGGACTGTGATAAGGGGACATCCTCTGCGCCTCTAGAGCAGTGAAACTATGCAACTCTCTGCCAGAGGTCTATCTCATGTTTTGTTTTTAATTTCCTGTGGATGAACTTTGTAGGATAAAAGCTAACAAACTATATTACTATAAATCAACGGGGTCATCGAGCCTTGTTGGTGTTCATTATAGGACAAAACTGGCACAGTTATGTTAGTTTTTTTTGCTGAAACAGACAAAACCAAAAACTTGGCAAAAGAGTGAACAGAGCCTAAAGCCATCAAACTAAGGTATCCAACTCTCAAAAAAACATATTTAAAGGGGTATTCTGGTTGTGTCAGGTTATCCCCTATCCACAGGACAGAGGATAACTATCAGATCGGTGGGATTCCTACCGCTGGAACCCCCACTGATCATGAAAAGAGGGACCTAATACCAAATGGAGCCCCCAAAATAAACAGAGTTGCCAATCAAGCATGTGCACAGCCGCGCCATTCATCTCTAAGGAAGTTCACCAGATTATTCCACCATACCTCAGAAGCAATTAGTTTTAATTTTCTTAATCTCTCCAAGCTTTGTGCAGCTCAGTTGATTTTATTCTACCAGGGTTTGCATTTTAAAAGACTAGAAACCCACTTAAAGGGAACCTGTCACCAGTTTTATGGTGTACTAACTAAGGGCAACATAAATAAGTTATTGATTCTCTTAGCACAATGCTGGGTCACTTTCTTTAATTGACCCAGTCAATCTGCCAACATCTTGTATTGAAAAGCTCCAGCTGATAATGATGAGTCCAGAATATTCATGAGCTCCTGACTCTCCCCGCCCACCTGCTGCTGAATGACAGTTCGTTTCCATATGAACCAGCAGCAGGTGGGCAGGGGAGTGGCTATAGCTCTGAATTAAATATACGCTGGACTCAATGACATCACGCTGGACTCAAATCAGCTCATTAGCATGCGGCATCTTTGTGTGTATATTATGAGGTAACCATCTGTTACACCAGTAAGCGAATACATCTAAGGCACTTTTTAGTAGTTAATGATTGTATATAATTAGTTAGATTATAATCAAATATCCACATGACAGGTTCCCTTTAAAGCTAAATTTATATATAATGCTACACTGGGATTCAGGATTCCAGTTCAAAGTTTTTCAGCTCATGGGATTATGAAAAGGAGGTGAGCATGTTCTTTTTTACTTCATGTTCCCCACTCGATTAGTGTAACAACTTTTTCATTGTTAGTTTTTAAAAGTTGCTTAAAGGGGTTGGCCACTATATAAGTACTTTCCACTATATAGTGGGAGGTAGGGTAAAAAAAAGAGTTTCCTAATACTTTATTAAAAAAATCTAAATGGTAAGGTTTTTATAATGAGCCCCGCCCCCTCAGCCCCGCTCTGCGTGCAGCCAGTTCGTCCATGGCTGCACGCGACATGGAGGAGCTTTAGAGAAAGCGCGTCCATGGCTTTATTCTAACTGCAAATGCGCTGCTTTTCCTAATAAGAGCAGCGCATACCCAGTCTGCCCCTGCCACTGGCGCGCTCCCTGCTCCGACTCTGTCTCTACAACTGGCTTATTCCTGTCAGAGTTCGGAGAGGGAAGAAAAGTAAGAGCACGTCGGGGCTCATTATAAAACCATTACCATTCAGATTTTTTAATAAAGTATATTAGGAAACTCTTTTTTTTACCCTACCTCCCACTATATAGTGGAAAGTACTTCTATAGTGGCAAACCCATTTAACTGGCCAGTGCTGCACTCCTAGTCTAGTCATATGCTCTGGCACAGGATTACGTGCCATGCATTGTGAATGTTATTCTAGCCTGGTTATAACTCACAGCACATGCATGAGTATGAATCTCTCACCACAGTGCTAGCAAGAGATTCATTCTCACGCATGCGCTGTGGGTTCAAACCAGGCTAGGATTGCATGCACAACGTACGACACATGATCCTGGATATGCCAGGAACATATGACTAGACGAGGAACGCAGCACTGGCCAGGTAAGCAACTTTTAATAAGTACCAATGAAACAGTTGTGACTAAAGGGGGAAATTTGAAAAAATAAAAAAATAAAAAATCTGATAAACCCTTTAAAGGGCATCTGTCAGTAGATTTGTACCTATGAAACTGGCTGACCTGTTACATGTGCACTTGGCCCCTGAAGACATCTATTTTGGTCTCATATGTGCCCTCGTTGCTTAGAAAAACTATGTTTTAATATGTGCAAATCAGCCTCTAGGAGCAACAGGGGTGCTGCCATTACACCTAGAGGCTCTGCTCTCTCTGCAACTGTCGAGCCCTCTGCAGTTTGATTGACAGGGCTAGACAGTGTAAACCTCATCATGTCTAGTCCTGTCAACCATATTTTAACTATGTCAGTGTAAAAAACGCTGCCCCACAATGTAACTTTCATACTCTTGCAGTCAGCTCTTGCTAACCTGAACCCCATAACTTCCAAAGCTCTGTTCTCTTGTCTCCCCCCCCCCCCCCCTCCCTCTTGCAAAGCTTCAGCAATTTCACGAATAGCACTATGGTATTAAATGCTACAGCCATTCCCTTCAACTTCCTTGTCTGGAGACAGATATAGAGGTGTTTAGGCCACTTCTCTATGAGATCACTATGTTGGCAGTGACAGGAAGAAAGGAGCAGGCATCCTAGTAATGTCGCCGCTGCAAAAGAGTAAGTAACAAGTAATGTTGAAGAGGAAGCAGTGTTCACCGCTACCTCTTCAAGCAGCTGATTGGCAGGGGTGCAAGGATTCGGAACCCTGCCAATCGGAAATTGATGATCTAAGGATAGGTAAATCAATATTGTAGCACTGCACAACCTCTTTAAGGAAACATATCCATTAAGAGTCGTAGTTTTGTTTACCTTATTGCATATTAAGTCTAATACGATTTATTATGCATAAACCCTATAATTTGTTGCAATTGTACAATATAACACATTCTAGGAACATAAAGACATACAAAGGAAAGAAATTGTGCGCTGACAGAACAAAGACCATCATTTAAAAGCTGTGCTTGAAAGCCCAAGTACAAAAGGACAAGCATTTTGGCTGCTTCAGTAGCTACGGTTTGTGTTCACTCAAATTTTTTCTGCATTTGTCAATAAAACAATGAAATGAGCAGGAAGAAAATAAGAGAGGTTTTGATGGTGTTGTACAGAGAATGTAATGAGGAGGCACCACACAAACCTGTGCCGCAACTTTTTTCTAATGAGATGCTGTCTAAGAAAATAACTAGTTGCCACATGCACATCTTTTGCTATGAAGGATAGAATGTATTCTTATTATCTCCTTCCTCTTTCTACAATTACACACCAGGTTTATGTTGACAGCGGGTCTCATTTCTTATTTCCACCCTACATCGCTCTCTTACAAAGGCCAATTTCAGACAAGCGAGCTGTCTACGAGAAACACGCTCCATGTGGGAGCATGAGTTTCTGTCCTGAGCTCTGCTCTTGTAACAGGACCTCTCGGCATTATAATGATTTATAATGCTGTGTTCCTGCCAGAGCTCGGACCTACTGAACTGTACTGATGGCATTATGCCTGCACAATTCATTATAGATGATGTCGGGCAGGGACACACAGCATTATAAATCACTATAATGCTGTGAGGTCCCATTACATAAGCAGAGTCCAAGACAGGAAATAATGCTTTCTCAATGTTTCCAGCAGACAAATCACTTGTCTGAAACTGGGCAAAAGAAGAAATGTCCATTCCAAGAAAGTATGCTGAGAAACTAGAATAACAGTGGAATGGCACAACACATGCACAGATGGGCTAATACAGGGAGTGCAGAATTATTAGGCAAGTTGTATTTTTGAGGATTAATTTTATTATTGAACAACAACCATGTTCTCAATGAACCCAAAAAACTCATTAATATCAAAGCTGAATATTTTTGGAAGTAGTTTTTAGTTTGTTTTTAGTTTTAGCTATTTTAGGGGGATATCTGTGTGTGAAGGTGACTATTACTGTGCATAATTATTAGGCAACTTAACAAAAAACAAATATATACCCATTTCAATTATTTATTTTTACCAGTGAAACCAATATAACATCTCAACATTCACAAATATACATTTCTGACATTCAAAAACAAAACAAAAACAAATCAGTGACCAATATAGCCACCTTTCTTTGCAAGGACACTCAAAAGCCTGCCATCCATGGATTCTGTCAGTGTTTTGATCTGTTCACCATCAACATTGCGTGCAGCAGCAACCACAGCCTCCCAGACACTGTTCAGAGAGGTGTACTGTTTTCCCTCCTTGTAAATCTCACATTTGATGATGGACCACAGGTTCTCAATGGGGTTCAGATCAGGTGAACAAGGAGGCCATGTCATTAGATTTTCTTCTTTTATACCCTTTCTTGCCAGCCACGCTGGGGAGTACTTGGACGCGTGTGATGGAGCATTGTCCTGCATGAAAATCATGTTTTTCTTGAAGGATGCACACTTCTTTCTGTACCACTGCTTGAAGAAGGTGTCTTCCAGAAACTGGCAGTAGGACTGGGAGTTGAGCTTGACTCCATCCTCAACCCGAAAAGGCCCCACAAGCTCATCTTTGATGATACCAGCCCAAACCAGTACTCCACCTCCACCTTGCTGGCGTCTGAGTCGGACTGGAGCTCTCTGCCCTTTACCAATCCAGCCACGGGCCCATACATCTGGCCCATCAAGACTCACTCTCATTTCATCAGTCCATAAAACCTTAGAACAATCAGTCTTGACGTTTCAGCTTGTGTGTCTTGTTCAGTGGTGGTCGTCTTTCAGCCTTTCTTACCTTGGCCATGTCTCTGAGTATTGCACACCTTGTGCTTTTGGGCACTCCGGTGATGTTGCAGTTCTGAAATATGGCCAAACTGGTGGCAAGTGGCATCTTGGCAGCTGCACGCTTGACTTTTCTCAGTTTATGGGCAGTTATTTTGCGCCTTGGTTTTTCCACACGTATCTTGCGACCCTGTTGACAATTTTGAATGAAACGCTTGATTGTTCGATGATCACGCTTCAGAAGCTTTGCAATTTTAAGAGTGCTGCATCCCTCTGCAAGATATCTCACTATTTTTGACTTTTCTGAGCCTGTCAAGTCCTTCTTTTGACCCATTTTGCCAAAGGAAAGGAAGTTGCCTAATAATTATGCACACCTAATATAGGGTGTTGATGTCATTAGACCACACCCCTTCTCATTACAGAGATGCACATCACCTAATATGCTTAATTGGTAGTAGGCTTTCGAGCCTATACAGCTTGGAGTAAGACAACATGCATAAAGAGGATGATGTGGTCAAAATACTCATTTGCCTAATAATTCTGCACGCAGTGTACAGGAGTATAAAGACCCCATACACATTAGGCTGGTTTCACATGAGTGAGTTCAATGCGTTGAACTCGCGACGTGTGTCTGTGAGAGCTCCCGTCCTGACCTATGTAGCACCGATAGGATCGCATAGAATTATAGTGATTTATGATGCTATGTAACCCTTAGAGTTCTGGAATTTATTGTATAACACTGACAGCATTATGCCATTGTTATTCAATACATTCCAGAACTGTAAGGGTTACATAGCATCATAAATGCCATCCAGCAGTGTGGCCGTGAGAGAAATGTGTACAGTCACTGCATTTACCTACTATAGAAACATACGGTATAGACACAGAGTTATGCTGTGAACAAGTGCATATTAGGAGCATAAGTGCTGGATTTATAAACTGATGCAGCTGCACTGGAACTATGAGCTGAAAAGATTTAATTATATGGTTTGGGCAGATAGAACAGAGGAGTAATTGGAAATAACAAACCATAGAAATGCAAATAAATGCTATTGTGTTGGATGGAGAAAGACTGGAGATGTCTACATGTAAGCAATTACAGAAGGGCTGCAAGTCACAAAGAAAGAGATCATACTTTCAAAACATTGTGATGATTTTATTTGTACACGTGAGGTCCCACTTTACCTCAAATATTATATTAGGTCTAAATAAATTACTCGATTTTTTTTCTAAAGCGCACAACGCACAACATCCAAATGAATGAATTTAGGCCTGTTAATAAAACTGGAGTTTTTCTGCAATATTCAGGCTCTATATTCTTTCCACATAAAATAGGTCTTGAATATCAATGTTATTCTATGAAGCTGTTCATACATCCCTATTTGAAAAATGATTCACTGGATTGTTACATATAATGGCTGTATTCTCTCCATACAAGTCAAAGGAAAAAAACTGACCCATATCGTAACTTCAATATAGGGTATGCACACAGCCATATTTTGGGATAAGTTTTAAACAAAATCTTAAATGAAGAACCAAGATTATCCGGTTCTTACCCTAATCCTATAAAATGCCTGTAGTGTCAAAGTGCTCAGTACACACCTCAAAAATGTCCTTAAGTGGTGTTAGTTTTGAGGAGTTTCCACTGTAGGGGTACTTCAGAGTCTCTAAAAATGTGACATGACACCCAAAACCCCCAAATTTGCCATCCAAAAACCATATGCCACTCCTTCCCTTCTGAGCCCTGTGGTGTGCCCATATAGCAGTTTACAACCACATATGGGTTGTTTCTGTAAATAGCAGGGTAATAAATATGGAGGTTTATTTTGCTATTTACCTCTACTGTAAAAGAAAATGGATTAAAATAGAAGTTCTAAAAAAAAATGTTTAAACACCTAAAGAGTTAACAGTTTCTAAAATTAGCTTTAAGTTATTTGAGGTGTGTATTTCCTAAAATAGGGCTAACTATGGGTAGTGACTTCATAACTGAATCCGTCAGTTTTGGAAATTTTTTTGAAAATTAAAAAATTGCTTCTAAAAGTTTAGGCCTTAGACGGTGGCCTGAGAGTGCATGGAGTAGGTCGCACCGCACTGAGCTCCTGCAGATATCCTGACTTTAGAGTGGTAGCAACCCCCTATATCGCTGATTCTTTCCTACCTGGTGGTTGAGAGGCGACAGGAGGGTGCTGTGCTAAATTTCTGAGAGCCGACATGCCGAGGAAGTCCGGTAAAGGGCCGCGATCTGACAGGCCAGAGGTGAGCCGGCATGGCGCCAATGAAGAAGAGGGGCCGGCCTTACAACCCAAGCTGAGACAGACTGCGGCCGCAAAGCTGAGCAGGTTTGCTCGCACGGATAGCGCTGTGGGAGACTGGGCTGAGGAAAAAGAGATGGACGCTCATATCTCCTCTGGACAGGAGGATGGATCCACTGATGGGGAGGCCCTAGATGCGGTGAATTGGCCGCCATTAACCCCTGCACGGCCGGCAAAAGACGCGGAAGGCCCTAAAGCTGTGGTTGATGCAGAGCCTACTTATAAAGATATTATGGCCGCTGTGGCCAGTTGTAACAGCACACTGAAGGTGCTTACAGTACAAGTTGGCAGCCTGAGGTCGGATGTGTCTTTAATTAGGCATGACCTACACAAAATTACAGAACGCACCTCTGAATTGGAGAAGAGGGTGTCCACTATTGAGGACGTTATTCAGCCTTTGCAAATGGCGGCAAAAACAACTGCTAAAGATATAGCTGCTTTATACGCCAAAACAGATGATCTGGAGAACATGTCCAGAAGGAATAACCTGCGGATTGTGGGTATGCCAGAGAAGACGGAGGGGGATAATGCCACTGAATTTGTGGAAAAATGGTTGCACCAACTATTTCATGAAAAAGGTCTATCCTCATTATATGCGGTGGAGCGGGCGCACAGAGTCCCTATGCGGCCGCTTCCGCCTGGCAGACCTCCCCGTCCCATACTGGCGAAGATCCTGCATTTTAAAGACCGGGACACTATCCTGCGGCAATCAAGGGACAATGAGGAGATGGTCCTGAATGGGGTTAAAGTGTCCATATTTCCGGATTATTCCAACGAAGTGCAGCGGAGGCGAAGTAGATTTATGGATATAAAGAAGAGGCTGAGAGCTCTACAAGTCCAGTACGCTATGCTGTTTCCTGCTAAACTGCGTGTGGGGGCATTGGGATCCACCAGATTTTTTGAAGATCCGGAGGAGGCGGCGCAGTGGCTGGACGTCCACGAGCGACAATTGAGAAGTGGAGCCCTGGACACTTGAAGGAGGCAGATATATGTTTCTTATGTTCACTTTATATATGCATTTGCACTCTAGGATTGCTTTAAATGTTGCACCAGTTAGGGAGTGTATTATGTAATGCTACCACATGGTAGTTCCTGAGGAGGGAGCAGGCGGTAAAGAAAGTAAAATGGATTTCTCAGATGTGGGGAGGATTCTCTACCTGAGGAAATGTGTTATAAACTGTTATGTTTATTGTAGGTTGGGGGGCAGGTTGCTCTCGGATTGCCCTGTTTTAATGTGTGAAGTGGATACTGAGGGGACAGTAATCCCCAGTTACAGTAACCTGACTACGAGAGGGAGGGAGGGGGGTGGGGGGGCAGGGAGAAGGTTGGGGGGAAGGGTTAAGGTCTTGAACTATGAGCGAATGTTATCTGAGTGGGCTGTGAGATTCAAATATGGTTTGAAGTTTTACCATGTCACAGGTGATTAGAGTCTTAAGTTGGAATGTGAGAGGGATGGCTGATGCACGGAAAAGACAGTGTATTTTTCAGTATTTGGGGCGGTTTCAGCCGACTATATGTTGCCTTCAGGAAACGCATTTGACTGGAGAAAATTTACACTGGATGAGTAAAAATTGGGTGATCCATGCGTTACATTCAACTCATTTCTCTCATTCTAGAGGTGTAAGTATGATTGTGCATAGTAGTATTAGGTATGAACATATGCAGGATTGTGTGGATGCTGAGGGTAGATACGTGTGTGTTGTGTGTAAGGTGGATGGAATACAGGTGGTGCTGGTGTGTGTGTATGTGCCTCCACCGTTTGCTTCCCCATTAATAAGAGAGATCATGGGCTTTGTGGCGGACTTCCCTGGGTTGCCGTGGCTATTGGTTGGAGACTTCAATTGCACGCTGAATGACTCCCTAGATAGATGCCGGGTGGAAGGAGCAGGTGGTTCACCGGGGAGTGCGGCTCTCAGGAATATTATGTGTGAAATAGGTGTACAGGATGTATGGAGACTGCGTAACCCAGATAAGCGTGAATTCTCGTGTAGATCCGCCACGCACCATTCGCTATCGCGTATAGATCTGGCCCTTGTTAACGACATAATGCTACCATTGGTTAAGGATGTCGTTTATCATCCTCGGTCGTTGTCGGACCATTCTCTGGTGCAGATTGACTTGTGCCTGGGGGTGCTCGGACAGGGACCGAGGCTGTGGAAGTGTAATTCTCATTGGCTGAATGTGTTGGGTGACCTGTCTGGGATTTCTCTGGAAATTAAGGAATTTTTTGATATCAATACAGGGTCGGCTTCGATACCAGGTGTATGGGACGCCATGAAAGCATTCCTGAGGGGAGTTCTGATATAAGAAATTAACAAGCATAAATCCAGATCCAGGGAGGCGGATGTTAAGGCGCATGTACTAGTGGCTGAGGCTGAGAGAGAGTTTAGTAGATCCCCCACCACGGTTAGTAGCGAGGCGCTGGCGGTAGCTCAGGAGCAGCTGAGATGTCATTTAGTCCAGGCCGCAGAAAGAAAGAGAAGTTTTATCGTCAGAGATCTTTTGAGGAAGGAGAGAAGGTGGGTCATTTGTTGTCGGTGGTCTCGCAGGCCCAGAGGGGCTCCTCTTGCATTCAGGAACTGAGAGATGACATGGGGAACAGTAGCCAGGACACGAAAGGAATATTAGATATTCTAAAAAGCTTTTATGTATCTCTATATACTTCCACTGGATCTAGTTCTGATGAGGCTCTGAATGATTTCCTAGGGGAGGCACAGTTATCGGTGCTGTCAGAAGAGGATAGAGAGAGGTTGGAGGAGCCGATTACACTTGAGGAACTGGAAGCTGCACTTGGGGACATGGCAAGTGGTAAGGCGCCTGGAGCTGATGGCCTCCCAGTAGAGGTATACAAAAAGCTGCAGGGGATATTACTCCCTGAATTACTTAAGGTGTTTGAGCACTCATTGGAGGCAGGTTCGTTACCACATTCGATGCAGGAAGCCATAATTGTGGTTATACCTAAACCTGGAAAGGATCCTAAAATACCGGATTCCTACAGACCAATTTCACTTCTCACGGCTGATGTTAAGCTCCTGGCGAAGGTGTTGGCGAACAGGCTGTCCAAAGTGATTCTGACCATAGTACACCCGGATCAGACGGGGTTTATGCCAGGGAAATCGACGGCTATTAATCTTCGTAGGCTGTACACTAGTTTAAATATTCCGGCGGATAACAGTGGAGACAGGGCCTTGCTTGCGCTTGACGCCGCTAAGGTGTTTGACAGTGTGGAATGGAGGTATTTGTGGGGGGTCCTGAGAACTATGGGCTTTGGTGAGCGGTTCATTCAGTGGGTACAGGTCCTGTATTCTAGTCCTAAGGCGAGAATTAAAGCTAATGGAGGGCTGTCAGACTGTTTTCCCCTTGCCAGGGGCTCCAGGCAGGGATGCCCACTGTCGCCCTTATTGTTTGCTCTTGCAATAGAGCCGCTTGCGGCACATATTCGCTTATCAGTATAGAGGGGTTTAGATACGGCGAGCTGCACAATAAAGTGGCTATGTACGCTGATGATACTCTACTTTTCATGGGCGATACTGGTGCGTCCCTGGATGCGGCCATGGCATTGATTGACAGATTTGGTAGCTTTTCTGGACTGCGGATAAATTGGCAAAAATCCTCTTTGATGCCAATTGATGGGCAGGCCCTGGCAGGCAGACAAGTAGATAGTTTGGTGCCCTGGGTGGATAAATTTAAATATCTGGGATTACATATAACACCGAGGCTATCGGATTTTGAAGAACTTAATCTGTCCCCACTGCTGGCTACTTTTAGGCTTAAAGTGAGGTCATGGTGTAGACTCTTTCTTTCGGTGGTAGGTAGAGTTAACCTTTTAAAAATGGTTATGATGCCCCAGTTGCTATATATACTGAATAATGCTCCAGTTTGGATCCCTCTGGATAGATTCAAGAAAATTCACTCTATATTTAGAGATCTTACTTGGAAGTATGGACAGGCTAGGATCAAACTGGAGACATTACAGTATTCTAAGTCGGAAGGGGGCCTAGCTGTCCCTAACACATGGATTTATTTTTTGGCTTCCCAATGTCAGCATTTTAAGGGATGGATTGATCTACAAGCACCGGACATGACTGGGCAGATATTGCAGCATTGGTTGGGCAGTCGTGACCTCATGGGCATTCTGGAAGGCTCAGGAATGCATGCAGGGAGGGAAAAACTCCCCTTTATTGAACTTATGAAAAAAGTTT
Source organism: Bufo bufo (assembly GCF_905171765.1). Lineage (NCBI taxonomy): Eukaryota > Metazoa > Chordata > Amphibia > Anura > Bufonidae > Bufo > Bufo bufo. Next base: position 589,144,006 of record NC_053389.1, on the reverse strand, counting down.
GGGAAAAAGTGAAGCAGCTAAGAGGAGTGGGAGGTATTAGTGAACTTTCTCCTATTGGAAAGAACCACCTGTTGCCAGAACTATTTGCCATACCAGCACTTAGGAACTGGGAAACTTATGGAGTGACGAGAATTGGACAATTAATTAAGGACAAGATATGTAAGTCATTTCAAAACCTGCAGCAGGAATTTAATATCCCTAGGGAGTGGTTCTATAAATATCTTCAAATAAGGCATGCCCTTGAGGTCACGTTGCGGAAAGGATGTGAGATAGCTCAAATGGAGGTGGTTCATAAGCTTGTTCTTCCGACAGGTGGGGGAAAAAGAGGGTTATTATCACAGGTGTACGCTCTTTTACTGGAAAAATTCTTAGAGGGATATCCGCTTTCAAGAATGAAAAAATGGGAGGCTGACGTGGGAGATATGTCTAAGGATAAGTGGGAAGATATATTGGAAGGAGTCCCCAAGGTGTCCTTGAGTGAACAGGGCAAACTGTCCCAACTATTTATCATACATAGAGTGTACAAAACACCGGTGTTCCTGAAAAAGATAGGAGTGAGAAGTGATGACAAGTGTCCAAAGTGTATGGAAGATGGTGCAGACTTGTTGCATATGCTGTGGTCTTGTCCAGTAGTTGGTAATTATTGGGAGGATGTTAGGAATATGATTAATAGCAAACTGACATTGGAAATTCAAAAAGATCCTAAGGTGTGTATTCTGGGGTATGTGTCTGAGATTGGAGGGACTGAACCGGTTAAGGTAGCTGTGGGGAGATTGTTATATGTGGCCAGGAAACTGATTGCTATGAGGTGGATCCAGGGAAGTCCGCCCACACTGAGTGAGTTTGAACGGAAGGTGCATGACATGCTGATACTTGAAAAAGGGGTGTATGTGAAGAGAGGGTGTCCTCAGAAGTTTGATAAAATGTGGAGTGAATGGTTATCTCATACCCATGTGGTTATATAGGCTCGTGACGGTCAAGACCAGTTGTTAGGGTTGGGGGGGTTAGGGCAGGGTGAGGGGGGGAGGGAGGTTGGGAAGGTTAAGATATTGGTAATTCTATGTCTAAAATATTTGTTTTAGCAAGTGTACACGTAATGTATAGTTACGTGTTAAAACTGTGTGTTGGTATCTCTATGATTACTGTTGTTCACTGATTCCACACGGTGGATAATGTAAAGAAAGGAAAACACAACGTATTGTTTTATGTTTTACTATGTATTTATTGTTCAATAAAAACGATTTGATTTAAAAAAAAAAAGTTTAGGCCTTTCTAATGTCCTAAAGACATAAAAATGACATTTACAAAATGATGCCAACATAAATTAGACATATGGTGAAGGTTAATTAATACTTATTTTATGAATTATCAAAAAGCAAAGAAATAATATTTTATAAAATAGTAAATATTTCCAAATTTTCTGTAAATTTTAGTTATTTTTAAATAAATGTAAAACATATCGACCCACATTTACCAATAGCATGAAGTACAATGTGTCATGGGAAAACAGACTTAAAATCAGTTGGGAGCAGGGTGGATAAAAATCTATGATTTAAAAAAAAAAAAAAACAGATTTTTTTATTATTTAAATCAGATTTTTTTTAATTTAAATCTGATTTTTTTTTATATAAAATGCTTTTTGAGGAAAATATATTACCATCCAAAGGTTATTCCATCATGAAATAAAGATTAGTTTTGTAATTATGTAGAATAAGGCTGTACGTAGACTCCCATATTGTTGAATGGATTAGGCAGTGGCTGAGGGACAGACAACAGAGAGTTGTAGTCAATGGAGTATATTCAGACCATGGTCTTGTTACCAGTGGGGTAACTCAGGGATCTGTTCTGGGACCCATATTGTTTAATATATATTGCAGAAGGCCTCGATGGTAAGGTGTGTCTTTTTGCTGATGACACAAAGATTTGTAACAGGGTTGATGTTCCTGGAGGGATACACCAAATGGAAAAGGATTTAGGAAAACTAGAGGAATGGTCAAAAATCTGGCAACTAAAATGTAATGTTGATAAGTGCAAGATAATGCACCGGGGGCGTAAAAACCCAAGAGCAGAATATAAAATCAGTGATACAGTCCTAACCTCAGTATCTGAGGAAAGGGATTTAGGGGTCATTATTTCAGAAGACTTAAAGGTAGGCAGACAATGTCATAGAGCAGCAGGAAATGCTAGCAGAATGCTTGGGTGTATAGGGAGAGGCATTACTAGTAGAAAGAGGGAGGTGCTCATGCCGCTCTACAAAGCACTAGTGAGACCTCATTTGGAGTATTGTGCGCAGTACTGGAGACCATATCTCCAGAAGGATATTGATACTTTGGAGAGAGTTCAGAGAAGAGCTACTAAACTGGTACATGGATTGCAGGATAAAACTTACCAGGAAAGATTAAAGGACCTTAACATGTATAGCTTGGAAGAAAGACGAGACAGAGGGGATATGATAGAAACTTTTAAATACATAAAGGGAATCAACAAGGTAAAAGAGGAGAGAATATTTAAAAGAAGAAAAACTGCTACAAGAGGACATAGTTTTAAATTAGAGGGGCAAAGGTTTATAAGTAATATCAGGAAGTATTACTTTACTGAGAGAGTAGTGGATGCATGGAATAGCCTTCCTGCAGAAGTGGTAGCTGCAAATACAGTGAAGGAGTTTAAGCATGCATGGGATAGGCATAAGGCCATCCTTCATATAAGATAGGGCCATAGTATTCAGTATATTAGGCAGACTAGATGGGCTGAATGGTTCTTATCTGCCGACACATTCTATGTTTCTATATGTGTAATTTTTTGGTAAATAAATTCCATTAATCCATTCACAATGTCATGCTCTTCCAGAGGTTTTTGTAAGATTATTGGGCAGTTTCTCTGCCTACAAGATATTATCACAGATGCTTGGTTTACTTTTGCAGTTCTCAAAACTGAATTTGACTCAGCAGAGATCACGTGCCTCTTCTTCACAGCAAAAATGTTATAACATGAACAGAGTTGAGAAAAATGCCTTAATCCTAACTTCTACAAACCTATGAATGCAGAAACAACCTAATCAAACTAATATGAAAAGTTGTTTAAATCTTCATCTACTTGCATATTATAAGTTATACCAGCAAGAATTAGTCTTTATGTAGAAAACTATGATTTAAATCAAGCCTTACTGACTAGTGATTTAAATCGTGAGTTAAATCATTTTGATTTAAATCAAATCCAACCTGGTTGGGAGTAGTTACTACCACATAAAGTGACATGTTAGACTTGCAAATTTAGGATCTGTCAGGAAGATTAAAAATTATGGCCTGGAAGGGGTTAAATAATGGGACTTAGTTTGCTTTTAGATATCTGCTTTTTAAATTACTTTATTTGATGATCTTTATATTCTTTCTGCATATAGATTTTATGTTTCTCTGACAAAATAGATCAGCTATGCAACAGTTCTGAGATTTCAATAAACTATTGTGAACCTTTATCACCACGACTAATTGTCAGATTTAATGGCTTTTCCAACAATGCTCATTAGGATAATTAGCCAGCAGGCTACCCACGATCTGCAGCCGTCTTTTCATGGAGAGGAGAGAGTGCATCAGTATTATTATTACATTAGAGCTTCCAGGGGAGGTTATAAGATCAGATTTGCCAATTATATTTTCCTCTGCGTCAGTGCAGCTGCTGCAGGGGATACCTTTAACGCGTAGATGCTTTTCTTTTCCTACGTCAAGAAGCTTCCTATAATGAAATTAGAGCACAAAATGATTGCATGTGCCACAGGGATACCCATCTAGGTTTCTATAGGCCGGATAGTAATTTGTCCATTTTGTTTACAGATTGGGCTCCTGTGAAACCTTCAATATCTTGACACTTCATATTACTTCTGTATCGTTCAATAAAAAGGCATGTGATAATCCAGAACTTGTTTTGCACAGAGCAGGGGGCTACATGAAATCCTATTCATCTTCAAAAAAGTCCCGCCATTCCAGAACCTCTTCGCTCTGGTCCCCGCCATACCATATCGTACCATGGCGGTTTCTTTCTTGGAGGTCTTACAAATTTGTCTAACACCTTCCAAAAATGTGGAATAGGTTGCCAACCTTCATTTTAATTTTTTGCAAACTAAACCAAAAATCAAGGACAAACCAAAATGTTTATGGATATGTGTTCAACGCCATTAAATAAGCCACATCCCCAAATGCACCTGATCAAATTCTCTGGAAACATACGTATGGTTGTGCTCACCAGCCTTCCAATATTTAATAAGACAGACTTCAGTCCTCAAAAAGGGAATCTGTCAGCTCTGAAACACCCTCAAATTAGAGTAAGCGACGATAAGTCCGGTTATGTCATTTTTATCTTCATATTCACTTCCATTCTGATGCTGTGCTCCCACAAACCAGCAGTAAAGTGCACATGATGAAGAGGACTCCTGACCTCAGGCACAGAATAGAGAGGACTCAAAGAGGAGTCCGCTCAATGCATTTTACTGCTGGTTTGTGGGAGCAGTGTAGGAAGATAAAAATTACATAACCAGACTCAGTGTCACTTTATACACCGCTAACTCTAGTTTTGGAGCAGACAGAATCCCTTTAAGGAAGACCTCAGGATTAAAGGGGTATTCTCACCTGGGACATTTACATCATATCCACAGGATATACCATATGTGTCTGATAAGTGGGGCCCCACTTCGGCGGCAGACTCAAATGGGACTCAAATCTATCAGACATTTATGGAATATTTTGTGCCAAATATTTTTGAGATGGAAATACCCTTTTAAAAGAAAGGGTTATTCCCATCTCAGTTTTCCATGGATGAGATGGAAATAACCTGAGTAAAGGCTGGCCAGGGGTAGAAAGAGTAACAGAAATGGATGAGCAGTCGGGACTCCCATAGCAGTGAATGGGAGCTACGCTGTTTCAATGACTTTTGCTGTGACTACTCTTTGCCCCTTCACTGCTAGAGACAGATTATAAAGCAGCAGCTGGTTCCACAAGTCTGGCCATGCAATGTCAGCTCTTACAGAGGTTATTACCATCTTGAGTATTCAAGGTTGAACCCGGACAAATCCCTTTTTTCACCCAGGCAGCCCCTCTTATATGAGCATCGAAGCATTTCATGCTCTGACGCTCTCCCTTGTCCTGTGCTGAATCGTGCAGGACAAGGGCTTTTTCATTAGATCCAATGACGTACCAGGTCTCTGCTAGGCGGAGGCTTCTGCCTAGCAGTGAGTCCGGTGAGGTCACTGGCACTAATGGGCGGGCTTTAGCACTGCCCTAGCCTGTTTTACAGGCAAGGGCAGAGCTAAAGCTTGCCCATTAGTGACGGTGATGTCACCGGCAACACTGCTAGGTGGAAGCCTCCGCCTAGCAGTGTAAAAAATATAAACACAAAGCCTTTGACCTGCTCAACGCAGGGCAAGGTAGAGCATCGGAGCATTTCATACTCATATCGGAGGCACTGCCTGGGTGAAAAAAGGGATATGTCCAGGTTCAACTGTGAACCTGGACAACCGCTTTAACTAACAATAGTCATCTGGGTGGAGCCGTGGACCTCAAGTCACACAGTCCTCGCTGCCATCACGTCCAGTGAGGCATGATTAGTGTCCCAGAGATGTCATCAGAATCACTGGGGATTGAGCAAAGATACCTGCAAACGTAGCGGATTACGTACACTTTTTTCATGCAGATTTTTGTACAGAAAATCCACAGCGTAATACAGAACCAGCAAAGTAAATGAGATTTACCAAATCATGGTGCACGGTGTGCATTTTGTATGTGCAGATACTGACCTGCTGTGGAGATTTAAAAATTCACAGTATATCAATAGGTTCTGCGGATCCGTGGCTGGTGTATTATCAATGGGCTTGTTAAAATACACTGAAAATCCCCACCCAAAAACGCACAAAAATGCAATAAAAATTCCAGATTTACGTGTGGTTTTTATCATGTTTTTCACGCTGTTTTAATGCGGATTTTCTGCATATAAAATCCTGACCGTGCACACTTTCTCATTGATCCTTGACATCTGAATGTGGCTGGGAGTTAGAAACAGGCTTTTAAGTGTGGAAACTATGGGAAGTAAATGAAATAAATACACACACATCCGATTACCATTTTCTGCTGCAAATAATTTCACTATAATTTTCTGCAAGATGAAAGTTTCAATAACTTGTTTTAAACTGCCAGTAGCCAAGTGCAGAGCAGCGCTCACTGACTCCTGTACTGAATTTCCCAGAACTCCTCTCATCTAGCCCAATGCTCTAGCTAGTTTAATTACTTTTCACAGATGTGGGCAAGAAGCACATAGACTGAAATTGAGTCTTGAGAAAATGGCGATATTCTTTTTTCTTTCCTTCTCACCCCCCCCTCATTCTATGTGGACTGAAAAATCTCTCATAAACTTGCCAAGTTTGTTAATAAAGGAATGGCTGCTGGTTCTGTCAGCCTACGGTAATAATTGTTCTAAAGTCCTGGAAAACTCAATGTTATTAAAAAATATATATATAATATTAACATGTAGCCTGAAGGAGGGCGGCTGAAATTCCAATCAAAACAATATCAAGAAGAATGTACCCGTTTCCCAGCAGAGAATAGTAGGTGATGGCAGTTTTAGCTGTAATCTTTATGAAAGTTACAGTGTTAAGGAATTAAAAATCAAGTGGCAGCGTTTCTACTCTTCCTAATATTCAGTGACACATTACTTTTAGAATACATGAAGACATCAAACTGTAGAAACAAAAGAGGTCAGTTAGCATCTCACTGGCAGTAGTGGAGACGAGTTACATTTTATTAGCACCACCAGACTTCTTTACTATCACACCGATACACTGTCTGGTCAGGTACGCTGCACCTTCTACTATTTTGGCTCCTCCCTAGTCTCCACCGGTAGCCCATACATGGGCCATCCGGTACTCACAATGGGCAAAAGACATCCCTTACTCAAATTTCAAACATATGTTGGAACCGACACTTTGGAGGAAATATCTCAAAAGTGATTCCTAGAAGTGGCATATCATAGGGAATATAAGCACCTACTAAACTTGGCATACTTGTCAGGATCAGGAGAGCCGATAGCTGTCACTGACTGGCATCTATCTCAGTATACAAATTTATACAGAGATAGCTGTCAATCACTGATGAGACATCTTACTGAGCTCAGAAAGTGCAGAGATTTTAAAAGGGCTGTCCAGGATTAAAAAAAAAAAAAAAAAAAAGCTGCCATCTTCTATAAACGGTGCTACACCTGTCCACTGGTTGTGACTGGTACTATAGACAGTGTCGGACTGTGGTGCCTAGGGCCCACCAGTACAATTTATTTTGGGGGCCCACCATACGGATACAAATATTACCTGATCACACAGCAGCAAGATGCTACCAGATGATTGAATATGGGGGTCCCTGTTGCAACTTTGAGAAGGTAGGTCCTGGGCAGAAGAGGTCACTGGTGGCTTTCCTCTATACCTAGAAGTCATCTCGGCTCTGATCGTGTCTATAATAATAAACTGAGGAGTTTCTTTACTAATTTATCAAGTTTTTATATAACAGAGGCTGGTGGAGGTGCTGTATTTTGAATATATGTATGTAGTGCAGTAAGTCTACTGTGTTATGTGCCACTTGTGCAGGGGGTGGGAGACTACAGGCCCACCTTGCTCAGGGGCCCACCGGGGATTCACCTGTACCCCTGTAGCTACAATACCACATACAGCAAATTGACAGGTATGGTAGGGTTTTTATAAGAAAGCAGGCATGCTTTATTAATTCTCAACAACCCTGTTAATATAAAAGGTTAGGGCAGTTCACATAACTGCCATTTTTTTCAGTTGTTCTGCTCCATTACAGGAGCAGAACAATGGATAAAATGGAAGTGCTGGAGGGGGCACATAACTAAACAGACTATCGACTACAATGGAATCCGTTCAGGATCCTGTATTTTTTTTTTTTTTTACGGACAAAAAAGTCCTGCACGCAGGACTTTTTTGTCTTCTTTTTTGCTTCTGTTTTTTAACAGAATCTTCGACGGAGGCCCCAAACAGAGCCTCCAACGCAAATGTGAACTTGCTCTTATTCTCACTTAGGGATGAGCGAACTTGTGTTTTACAAGTTCGAGTTTGGCGTTCGGGTTTTATTACAATTCCAATATGGATTCCGTTACCATTGGCCATAACGGAATTCTATGACGGAATGCATAACGGAATGGAGGCATTCCATTATAATAGAAGTCTATGGGCTGCATAATGGATCCGTCTGGTTTACGTTATGCAGGAGTCCTTTTCTGCGTAACGAAAACCAGACGGATCAGTTATGCGGCCCATAGACCTCTATTATGAAGGAATATAAAACATAATGCCTCTTAAAGGCATTACGTCATAGAATTCCGTTATGGCCCATGGTAACTCAGAATTGTAATAAAACCCGGACCCGAACTAGTAAAATACAAGCTTGCTCATCCCTATTCTCAATCTTTTCCCATAAAACTACCGTATATAATCAGTTTGCTCAGCTGCTCCTGCACTATAAAATGCTGCAGGCAAATTGCTCAGCATTTCATGATGATAGGTCCACTTTGAGGCAGATACCAGTAAGGTGCTCCTACCCTTTACATATGAGCCCCAAACAGATAATGCTAATTAATTACACAAATGCAATCATATTTTTATTACACATGACATCTTAAACATAAAGTTGGTGGAAAATCGAAAAATGGGATAATGCATTTAACATAAGAACTACAGCTATTATGCACCAAAAGGATAAAACTGCACAGAACATTAAGGGAAAATCTACGCGGGACAGAAAATGTTAGCTTTTGTCAGGGATTTCGTTGCATAGATACCACAGATTTCACCCGATGCATTGCAAAGTGTGAAATCTGCTGTGAAAATCCTCAGTGGCCCCCATTTTCTGCCATGGACAGAAATGATAGGCTGTATCTTTTCATCTGAATCTGGCGATTCCTTGGGACCTTTTTCATTACAAAACATAATAAAAGCTGTGGGCCATTAGGAAGCCGCTCTCACACCTCCAGTGACATAGGAAAAGGCTGAAATCATTTTAAGATGACTAAACGTGCGCTTCATGAGATCAGTGCTTCAATGTGGCGTGCATTAGGAATTTATTTGTTCAATCGTTCTGTTGAAATGCCAAAAATGCATCACGTCAGAGCAGAAAAAAGGTTTTCTGTAGCCTGGAGCTACTTTGCCTTACTCACCCTGTCTTTGTGAGTGAAATATCTTTCTATGTCTGAGTAATATCTGGGGAATAGGACTACAGATCTGTCTGATACTCACTGTCACATTCATTATTTAAGCTAATCTTAACCTTCTGCCTGGTCACTATACATGTACTTACAAAGTCTTCTTGGATCCTCGGGGGAGAGTCATACAATGTGTCTGCCGGTTGTTCATCAGCAGATTGTCACAATGGTGGCTTTAGAACTATTTCATAATTAATATGCAGGTGAATAGATTTTCTCTTAAAAAGCCCCAAATTGCAAAAGGATGGATCTGAAATATAACTAGGATATCCAAGGCATTCATGGTGCTTAGTATTTGTATAATAGATAGTGATAAAAAAAAACATAGGTCGCATGTTGAAAAAGTCATTTGTGTACCTGCTGCTTTGGAAGAACACAGATGCAAAACTACAGCCATGTGAAAGTATAAAGAAATGCACGCAAGGACTGCAACGTGAGACATATGGGTCTTTACTGCAGCTTCCAGATGGTGCAAAAAAAAGAACTTGGAAGTCATTAAGAAGGGTTATCCAGTGCAATTCAAAACATACTCAATGGCCTGCCAATCAGGGCTGTGGAGTCGGTAGATAAATGGTCCGACTCCGACTCCTCAGTTTTTGGTACTTCCGACCCCGACTCCTCTGTATTTAATATGCGAATGTATTTTATACATTCCTTGAAGGAAAGAAAGGCAACATACATGTCATTACCACAGAACTACTGGCTAGGAAGCTGCTGCCTTCTCCTTTGTGTGCTGATCTTCTGCTGAAGATGGGGCAGTGGGGGGATCCAGGAAGGGGCAGGGGAAGGGACATTTATTTTAAAACCTGATTTTCCTAGTAGAATCCCATAGTCATGTTTAAAGTTTAAGCTAACAATCAGAGTTTACAAGTTTTTATAGCCTTAGCTGAATGACAGCAGTTTGTCAAATGGTTTACAGCTTCAGTCTTGAACTATTGACTATCCATTCCCTTCACTTATACAAGTGTCTAGTCCTGGAAAAAACATATTTAATTAATCAGTTATCAGTGAGAGGCTAGGTTAACCATGGGCATTGCTTTCCCTGTAACAGCGGAACACAACACAATGGAAAGTATAAGTATTGCCGCTCCTTAACTGTGCGTTGCGTGCCATATAGTGAAGCATGTGAAAAGCATGCTTCTTCATGGTCTCTTAACGTGTTCGTTTTGCGGTAACGTGACGCACTGCATGCATTGGCCTTTATTCTTACAGTAGAGAAGTACCGTATTTTTCGCAAAAGTGGGGGAAAAATAGCAGTGCGTCTTATGGGGCGAATGCTGCGACTGTCCGGTGAATAGGCTGAGAGGGAGGAGGGACTGGGGGCCGGTATCTGTTTCTGTAATGGCAGCGGGGCCCGGTGCACTCACTGTATTCTATTACACCGGGCCCCGCTCACTGTAGTATACGGTAATCATATCTAACTTGTGGGTATTGTTAAAGTATTCCAATCATCTTAAATCTAGCGCTGTACTACTTACTACTAACTTCTTGGCAGTCAGGAGGCCGGGTGGGCGCTCGTAGTGTAGCTCACTACGTCACGCGCCTGCTCTGCCCACTTTATGAATGAAGCAGGCACCGGGCCCCGCTGCCATTACAGAAACAGATTCTGGCCCCCATTCACTACACAGGGACACTGTTATGGGGGGGGGGGGGATCTGTGGATGACACATAAGATAAGATGCTATATATGTGTAATCCACAGATGCCCCACAATGATCCCCCATAACAGTGCCATCCACAGATGCCCCCATAACAGTGCCATCCACAGACACCCCCATAACAGTGCCATCCACAGATTCCCCCATAACAGTGCCATCCACAGATGCCCCCATAACAGTGCCATCCACAGATGCCCCCATAACAGTGCCATCCACAGATGCCCCCATAACAGTGCCATCCACAGATGCCCCCATAACAGTGCCATCCACAGATCCCCCATAATAGTGTCATACACAGACCACCATTAGTTCAAAACCCACCTAAAGCACACCTTTTGGTTCAAAATATTTTTTCTTATTTTCCTCCTCAAAAACCTAGGTGCGTCTTATGGGCAGGGGCGTCTTATAGGGCGAAAAATACGGTAATTAATTATAACTTTTTGTGAATTGGGACATTTAAACTTGCTTTTTTTTATTTTTTTTTATTCCAATTTAAAACTAGTAGGAGTCGGAGTCGGTACCCAAAATTGCCTCCGACTCCACAGCCCTGCTGCCAATGGTTAAAAACAATAAAGGATCTTATACTCACCTCACTAATCCCCTGGCGCTGCAGTTCTGGCAGTGCCAGGGACAGGGCTGGGAATGCCAGGCAGTCAATCCCTGGCTGAGGCTAGTTATCGCTGCAGCCAGTGATTGGCGTTTCCAGCCCTTTCCCGCTGTGTTGGTAACAGGATTTGGAATTAAGAGTGCAGCGGGGACTCGAGCACCATCAGTATGACAGCGGTGGGGGGTGGATGAGGTGCATATAAGTTCATTATTGTTTTTAGATATTAGCGGCCATTGAGAATGTAATAAATTGCGCTGGAATACCCAGTTAATCTACTGCACAGCTGACAGTTAATTGTTAGGCTCTGCTGTGTTTCACAACCATAAACCACCAGAACCATGGGTTTTATTGTACATCTCCATTATGGAAAATGTTATATAAAAAATATAAAAAAGTGGAGGGATTTAAAGTACTAGAATTAATCTCAGATTTGGTTCACAAGAGAACGCAATAAGCTTTACCAAGTGTTTAATAGGGAGATTTATGTAGTGTTTCTGAAACACAGAAAAATATATTGCACCAGGGTGTGGACTGCCATGCTACTTTGCTCCTTTTCTGCTCATAGCTAGGTGCAAACTTTGCATGTGTTTTCAATGGAGGAGAAGGGAATAAGCACCAACCAAATGATTGGACAATGTTGAAATCCAAAATACTTGTCAGCTGGTCCTGTTGAAAATAGGCAAGATAACTTACATCTAATGTGCATTGGCAAATTAAAGGGGTTTTCAGAGATTTTTGAGCTGATGACCTCCAGATAGGTCATCAGTATCTGATCGATGGGGTCAGACACGGGGACTCCCACTGGTCAGCTGTTTGAGAAGGCACTGGCGCTCACAGTAGCACTGCGGCCTTCTTTCTGCTCCCCAAGCACAGCGCGTTCATTGTACAGCAGCTGTGCTTTGTATCACAGCTCAGTACCATTTACTGGCCTAGGGGAAGCTGTGAGAAAGCTGCAGTGCCACTGCAAGCTCTGGTAACTTCTCAAACAGCTCATCAGCAGGGGTCCTGGGCGACTGATTCCCACTGAGGTTAGGTCATCAGTTCAAAAATCTTGGAAAACCCTTTTAACTGTTATGCAATGTATTCCTAGAAACTGGTGTCTCATGCAACTCAACCGGAATGTAATTGGCTTCTGTATGAAACTGGATAAATACGGAGTAGGGATGAGCGAACCGAACTTTACAGGTTCGGGCAGAACGCTAAACCCGAACCTGTAAAGTTCCGGTTCGCTCATCCTTAACCCCTTAAGGACACAGCCTTTTTACACCTACGGACCAGGCCATTTTTTGCAAATCTGACCAGAGTCCCTTTAAGTGCTGATAACTTTAAAACGCTTCGACTTATCCAGGCCGTTCTGAGATTGTTTTTTCGTCACATATTGTACTTCATGACACTGCTAAAATGAAGTCAAAAAAATTATTTTTTTTGCACCAAAAAATACCTATTTTAACAAAAATTTGGAAAAATTTGCAAATTTCAAAGTTTCAGTTTCTCTACTTCTGTAATACATAGTAATACCCCCAAAAATTGTGATGACTTTACATTCCCCATATGTCTACTTCATGTTTGAATTGTTTTGGGAATGATTTTTTATTTTTTGGGGATGTTATAAGGCTTAGAAGTTTAGAAGCAAATCTTGAAATTTTTCAGAAATTTACAAAAACTAAATTTTTAGGGACCAGTTCAGGTCTCAAGTCACTTTGCGAGGCTTACATAATAGAAACCACCCAAAAATGACCCCATCTAAGAAACTACACCCCTAAAGGTATTCAAAACTGATTTTGCATACGTTGTTAACCCTTTAGGTGTTGCACAAGAGTTATTGGCAAATGGGGAGGAAATTTGAGAATTTCATTTTTTTGTCTAATTTTTCATTTTAACCCATTTTTTCCACTAACAAATCAAGGGTTAACAGCCAAACAAGACTGTATCTTTATTGCCCTGACTCTGCCGTTTACAGAAACACCCAATATGTGGCCGTGAACTACTGTACGGCCACACAGCGGGGCGTAGAGTGAAAGGTGCGCCGTATGGTTTTTGGAAGGCTGATTTTTATGGACTGGTTTATTTACACCATGTCCCATTTGAAGCCCCCCTGATGCACCCCTAGAGGAGAAACTCCCTAAAAGTGACCCCATCTAAGAAACTACACCCCTCAAGGTATTCAAAACTGATTTTACATACATCGTTAACCCTTTAGGTGTTGCACAAGAGTTATTGGCAAATGGCGATGAAATTTGAGAATTTCATTTTTTTGCCTAATTTTACATTTTAACCCATTTTTTCCACTAACAAAGCAAGGGTTAACAGCCAAACAAGACTGTATCTTTATTGCCCTGACTCTGCTGTTTACAGAAACACCCCATATGTGGCCGTAAACTACTGTACGGGCACACAGCGGGGCGTAGAGTTAAAGGTGCGCCGTTTGGTTTTTGGAGGGCTGATTTTGCTGGACTGTTTTCTTGGCACCATGTCCCATTTGAAGCCCCCCTGATGCACCCCTAGAGTAGAAACTCCATAAAAGTGACCCCATCTAAGAAACTACACCCCTCAAGGTATTCAAAACTGATTTTACAAACTTTGTTAACCCTTTAGGTGTTGCACAAGATTTAATGGAAAATAGAGATACAATTTCAAAATTTCACTTTTTTGGCAGATTTTCCATTTTAATATTTTTTTTCCAGTTACAAAGCAAGGGTTAACAGCCAAACAAAACTCATTATTTATGGCCCTGATTCTGTAGTTTACAGAAACACCCCATATGTGGTCGTAAACTGCTGTACGGGCACACGGCAGGGCGCAGAAGGAAAGGAACGCCATACGGTTTTTGGAAGGCAGATTTTGCTGGACAGTTTTTTTTTACACCATGTCCCATTTGAAGCCCCACTGATGCACCCCTAGAGTAGAAACTCCAAAAAAGTGACCCCATTTTAGAAACTACGGGATAGGGTGGCAGTTTTGTTGGTACTAGTTTAGGGTACATATGATTTTTGGTTGCTCTATATTACACTTTTTGTGCGGCAAGGTAACAAGAAATAGATTTTTTGGCAAGTTTTTATTTTTTGTTATTTACAACATTCATCTGACAGGTTAGATCATGTGGTAATTTTATAGAGCAGGTTGTCACGGACGCGGCGATACCTAATATGTATACAATTTTTTTTATTTATGTAAGTTTTACACAATGATTTCATTTTTAAAACAAAAAAAATGTTTTAGTGTCTCCATAGTCTAAGAGCCATAGTTTTTTCAGTTTTTGGGCGATTATCTTAAGTAGGGTCTCATTATTTGCGGGATGAAATGACGGTTTGATTGGCATCTATTTTGGGGTGCATATGACTTTTTGATTGCTTGCTATTACACTTTTTGTGACGTAAGATGACAAAAAATGGCTTTTTTTTACACCGTTTTTATTTTAATTTTTTTACGGTGGTCATCTGAGGGGTTAGATCATGTGATATTTTTATAGAGCCGGTCGATACGGACGCGGCGATACTTAATATGTATACTTTTTTTTTTATTTATGTAAGTTTTACACAATGATTTCATTTTTGAAACAAAAAAAATCATGTTTTAGTGTTTCCATAGTCTAAGAGCCATAGTTTTTTCAGTTTTTGGGCGATTATCTTGGGTAGGGTATGATTTTTGCGGGATGAGATGACGGTTTGATTGGTACTATTTTGGCGTACATGCGACTTTTTTGATCACTTTTATTACCTTTTTTGGGAAGTAAGGTGGGCAAAATTTCAATTTCATTATAGTTTTTTATTTTTTATTTTTATGGCGTTCACCGTTCGGGTAAAGTAACATAACCGTTTTATAGATCAGGTCGTTACGGACGCGGCGATACCAAACATGTGTAGGGAATTTTATTTTTTTCATTTTTAATCAGTGATAAATGTGTTTTACTTTTTTTTCACTTTTTTTCACTTTTTTTTTGACCCAGACCCACTTGGTTCTTGAAGATCCAGTGGGTCTGATGTCTGTATAATACAGTACAGAACAATATATATTGTACTGTACTGTATTTTACTTACACTGAACAGATCTATGCTTTTAGCATAGATCTGTTCAGCACCATGGACAGCAGGACGCCTGAGAGGCGTCCTGTTGCCATGGGAACCTTCCCCGTCTGCTCAGAACTGCGCAGACGGGGAAGGGTAAGCACAGGGCTGAGGGGGGCTCTCTGGGGGCTCTCTCCCTCTCCCATCGGGGGGGCTGCAAAGGCACAGCAGCCCCCCGATGGGAGAGGGAGGGAGCTCCCTGCGCTGTTAACCTTTTCCATACAGCGGTCCGTACGGACCGCTGTATGGAAAGGGTTAACGGCTGACATCGCATCGCAGATGTCAGCCGTTTATACCAGGGTGCCAGCAATGTGCTGGCACCCTGGTATACCCACTAGAAACCAACGATTATAGAAGGGGAGGCGGGAGGGGGATCGCGATCCCGCCTGCCGCACCGCCCGCCTCCCGCACCGCCCACACCCCTCCCCCTGCACCTCCCGCCACCATAAAATCATTCGGGGGTGCAGGGGGGGTTAATAAAACATTATTTTAGGCATATAAAGTTTCTGATCCCCGCGGTCAGGGACCGCGGGGACCAGAAACTGCAGAAATCGCAGCGAACCGCAGGTCTGAATTGACCTGCGGTTTGCCGCGATCGCCGACATGGGGGGGGTCACGGGACCCCCCCGCGCATTTAGCCTAGGTGCCTGCTCGATGATTTGAGCAGGCACCGGGTCCGATCACTGCCGGCCGGGCGGCAGTGATCGGAACAACACATGACGTACCGGTACGTCATGTGTCCTTAAGAGGTTAATACGGTGGAACAGTAAAGGCCCCTACAGGTGTACCACACTGAGAAGCCATAGGGTTGCTCACATGAGTAGAGGGGGCATTTTATCATGAATTATTCACAACACCCGATTGTAAATTACATATTATGCTAAATGCTGTTGCTTAGTAAAATTGTGTAATGAAGAAATAGAAGAGTAATATATGTCCATGCATGGCTGCATAACCAACAAAAACAGAAATGAATAACAAGCAGGAAGAAAAAAACTAATTAAACAACGGCTTAATATTATCCGACTTTGTGCCTCCCGTCATTTGTCTGCCAGCATCAGGCTATAGATGGTAGCATTTCCAAATCTCTGCAGTGCACGCATGAAAATAAGCCACGTGGATGGGAAGCTGAATGCAGCAGTGAGTTAATAGTATAATATCAGCAATGAGAAGAATGAAGTCTGGATGCACTCTGTTATACTACGATAATAGCATCATGTTTCATTATCTGCCTTCTCCCCTTGTATTCTATTTCCTATAACTAACCTAATTCATTATAGCTGTCAGGAGATTTTGTGACACATTACCAAGAAGCTGCTCTGTTTCATCAAGTTAATTGAGACGGTTTTCACCGGTTAGTCAGAATCTCCGCTGGTGGAGCAAACAAGGGCACCAAGCAGTGCCAGAAGGGCATGCCACAGATACCAGGACGATAACAGAACTATGCAAATTGACCAAACGAGCGGTCTAACAACAGTTCATATATGAAAATTGTCCAGTGCTGGCCATCAACACCACAATTCTATAGGACTATGAAAATGAGGTGGGGGTTAAGCTTTCTAAATGGGACACATTACACACTTCTTATAAACCCAAACTTAAGATGAGAGGTAGAGGTCAGAGAGATGATCAGTAAAGTAACCTACAATTTACACAGAGGCATATTACTGGGGAAAATTATTACACTATCACAGGAAATGATACTATAGTGCAGTGTTTCCCAACCAGTGTGCCTCCAGCTGTTGCAAAACTACAACTCCCAGCATGCCTGCACAGCCAAAGGCTGTCCGGGCATGCTGGGAGTTGTAGTTTTGCAACAGCTGGAGGCACACTGGTTGGGAAACACTGCTATAGTGGTCCCTCAAGTTACAATATTAATTGGTTCCTCGATGACCACTGTATGTTGAAACCATTGCAACTTGAGTAATTGGTTACAAAGCCCCAAAATGTCATTCAAGATAAGAGAAAATAAGGATTTAAGAAGAATAAGCAGATAACTAAGACTGATAAAACAAGTCCTTACATATAACAGTCAGGAATAGCTGCTAACTTACAACTAATACAGTTATTTTACCGGAGAAGTGGCCTTGATTGGTTGGATCTGAGTCTGAGGCTTTGTATGTCGAGTCTAGTTTCAACTTACGATGGGTCATAAAAGACCATGTTGCATGTTGAATATATTGTATCCTGAGGCCATTGTATCTTGGGGGATCACTGTATTACTAAACATAACTGAAGTATTTCTTCCATCCGGACACAAAATGTGTGTGTGCATGGGCTGCTTCTCGCTAACAAAGTCTGTGTGGGTACTAGGGCTCGATTGTAATCCTTGTCCGTTTCTCAACTAGAAGTGGTAAGCTTTGCTGTTAAAACCTGCTTGACATTCTTCTGATGTAAAAGGGTCAGACTGTAGGAAGTGTGAGGGCCACCTGGGTATTTGACTGTGCAGACACAGCCCTGGACCTTGTTCCTTTGCCAGTAACAGATTGCCTAGTAGCAAAGAATTACTCGCAAATATACAAAGAACAGTTTGGTAAATTTCAGTACGTAAAGCATATGGTACACAAAGAATTAGAGAAGAACAAACCTGATCGTATTGAGTGAAGCCTTTTTGTTAGAAAATTTCCCTTAATAATTAAAGGAGGTTTCCATGTCGTCTTGTTTAAACAAAAATAATAATAAAATAAAAATTGCACATCTAGACACAGGTTGTGTGTTGTCCGATCCATACAAATCTATGAGCAGGTAAGGAGACATTTTTGGAAGAAAACAGGCTTGTCCTTCTAACCTTGGAAAACCCCTTTAGGGGGACCCCAGGAGTCAAATGTAATCTGTGGTGGAATCAATGTTCAATTGCCCTAAAGTATGGGAAATTAAAGGAAACCTGCCACTTTTACTAATACATCTGTTTTAGTAAGTACTTGCATTCCTCATGTAATAAGAATTCTGGCACATCTATTCTTATGACATCATGTTGTGTCATGCTTTATTATTCCTGCAAGAAGTTATGACTTACTAACAGTTTGCAATGAAGGTCCAGATGGGTGTTACTAGTTGAGGAACTCTATTCCTACAGAGATTCATCTGAAGATCTTATCAACTGTACTTAGGATCATAATCCCTAACAATCAGAGAGGAGGATGAGGCAGTTCTATAGTTCAATGTTCTGAAGTACCTTGTCCTGGCGTGTGATAAGGACAGGTTTTGTGTGTACTAATCGGACAGCGGCCATTTTTATCTCCCCTCATGATTGCTCCATAGAGAAAATGAATTAAAGATATTTGGGAATATATTTATAATAAAGTAATTAAGTAATCTTAATTTTATGAATTCCCGAATAACCCCTTTAAGCATACAGTGTCCAATAAAATGGACAAACTTTTTATGTAATACAGAAAATGTGCTGGGTCCTCCAGAGGGACAAATCTTCTTTGTAGGTATTCTCACCTCAGATGAGGACTTTGAATTAAGCCCCCGATCTAATAACACAGAATTTCCTAATACAGTTTTTTTGAGAATGAGTATTCTAAACCAAACAACGCCTAGTACCTTCTTTACTCATATTAAATGTATTTTTCTTTCAAGCCCAAGTTTTACATTTCTATTATATAAAGTCTATATCCATTAACGCACACACATAGAACATAGTGTATCACTACGTCAGCCTCAACCCAGCTCCACAGGTTGCAAATTGGAATGTTTAGTGGCCCATTGCAGATAGATTGAATCTGAAAAGAATACGGCAATAAGTGTGAACCGAGGCATCAATATAATACAGTGAACCTCTCAGCAATGACAGGGATGATGAAGGGAGAATGGGTGAGCATTTGTTAAACTTCTAGCAGTGTGAGAACAACCTATCATTTTTCTGCTTGTTCTGCCGAACGCCTCAATCACCAGCAGAACAAGTCAGTGAGCAATAATGCAGTTCATTTTCTGTCGGTTTTGTGAGCAATTTAGACATGCCGTATCTTTTACTCCACCCCCTGTCTTTCCCACTCATTTACTTGTACATGTTCAGTTTTCCCTGCCGGGATGTGGCGAAGTAATTATTCTGTTTCTTAAGAAACACTCCTTTAAGCGTGCCAATTGTGCGGCCTTTAAAATTATTACAGTGTTGGGTAATTTAACATATTGTTATTGCTTGTTGTCTGTGCCAGGCCTTTTCTTTTAAGCTGTCAATATCACGACAGTAGATCCAAGAGCATCTTGCAATGATATCAAAGACTGTTACCATGGCAGAAAAATTACAAAGCAATTTAGGCAAGCCATATCATTTGTCACACTTTGTAAAGAGGTCTAGCAAATACACAGCAGCAAGCTCGAGATTACTAGGGCACTACACATTTTAGGCTGTGTTCACACCACGATTTTGTCCATCATTTAATGTATACGTAGGACATATATGTTAATTGGATGGCTCAGAGTTACGCCATACAGTGACATTCGTCACCATAGGATTGCATTGTGAAAAAAAAGGTACTACACTTTTCCATCTTGTTTTTCCCAAAGTATGCATTAAGCATGGGACAAAAATCTGATAAACACGACCTTAGCCTCAGGCGGACATATATCAAGGCAAATATACCATTTTACCTACAGTCAATTTTTTTAATTAAAATGTGAAGATGAATCGTATTTTGCAGCCGATGTGTAACAGAGACTGGCATGCTACGTTTCATAAAAGTGCCCCAATGGAAGGAAAAAAAAGAAAGACAAACTTCTAATAATTAGTGCTGCTTCGATGACAGCACAACTTGATATATTTTGTCCAACACAAAGTGTTTTTGTAGCTGAAAGAAATTTTACACTGTATGTGGTCAAAAAGAACATAAATTAGATACTGAATGCAAGACTAAAATAATAATATGCCCACATTTAAAAAAGTATAATTCAATAGATTCCAGGTCTTGCAGGGACACACAGCCTTATAACACTGTGCAATCCTGTCAGAGGAGCGGAGGTCAGAATGAGAAGTCACACTGCCACACGCAGAGTTTCTTGTATTGAACTCGCTCATCTGTGTCTGGCAGCAGAAGCCACATGAACAATGCATGTCTGTGATCACTGCAGGCCAGGCGGGGAATTGAGGGTGGCGGGATATTTAAAAGGTCAGTGAGGGTTTTTCCTTTATTTCATAGGACCCCATGCATTATAGCAATGTTTAATTGGATGATTCTGTATGGAACAGTGCAGTGTGCCATTTACCACAGAGGCCAGGAGAACACTTTTGATCTCCAATGGTATAAAGTTAACATATGAGCTCAATGCATATGGCATACATACAGAGAACACAGAATAAAAGATACAACTTTGGAAATAAAAAGTCATCAGTTTATTTAAATTGTATACCATATAGCCAAAAATAATGAGTGTATTGTAAGGGAATTTTTTAAGTATTGATTGGTTCTGTCCCTTTAATTCTATTCCCTATTATTACTATTCTGTGTAATGATGTGCCTTGCAAATCTAGTAATAATCCCCCATTGTGCTGATAAGACCACATTCTTGAGTGATCTCAGAGACATGCGTGCTGCATACTAGAGGAGGGGCTAAAAGGTTTAAACTCTGTGGCCACATACATTTCAGGAGTCTCCATTGAAGAAATCTACTCCTAGGTAGGATGTAAGTATGATTTGCCTTATCTCTTATACACCCTGGGGTGTCCGTCATGTGTTATAATGTGGTAGATAGCCATGTGTCATAGCGTGATTGACGGAGTCTCCATCCCATTTAGGCTAGTGATGTATTTACTTTTTATTATTCAGTATGTGATTTGTTTGTGTTATCCTACATTTAATCACACTTAATCACATTTAGTAAATCTATTTATTCACTTAGCCTGTGTAAGCTTATTCATTCTCAAATCTTTTGAATTCACGTAACGTTACACGGAGGAATGAAAAAGGGGCGTAACTGCAGTGACCCTTTCCACCATATATAAATGTAACACAGAGATAGGAAGGAAGCAAAATGCTATGCCACTGGGAAAGCCTTATGTGTTTGTCAATGTGAGATGATCTGAGTACAGGACAGCTCCTACAAAATTTAAAGGCTTTTAAACTGACAATAAAAAACAAACAAACAACCAAACAAAACATAACATAATCTTATGGTTCTTTGCTATTTGCTCTTAATGCTAGTGAAAATGATCCAGGAAGTTTAGGAGAAGGGAGCTGGGTTTAGACTGGATCATTTTGTCTACACAGTGAGCATGAACATTTTGTTGTAATGAATCTCCTAGTTAGTAATAGCACAAAATAGATTTGTTAACAGTACCAGCCATATAACACACAGCTGTTTTATTTGGTAGAATGTAAGTGTAATATTATATGGTCAGTGTATATAGCTCCACAAGACTTATAATCCAGGTCTCCAACAATGATGAATGTCAAGTTTGCCTAGACCAGTAATGAGAAAATCCTCCTAGCTACAGTTGTGTTCAAAATTATTCAACCCCCAATGCTGTAAAGGGTTTTAGGGAATTTAGTGTACATTTGTAATTGTGTTCAGAATGAAATCTTACAAGGACTTTTTAAAGAACCAAATGCAACTAAAATCACATCAATTGTTTTTGTAATATAGTATTAAATGGGTTTTTTGTGATTTCTTCATTGACACAATTATTCAACCCCTTAAAGACTACCACTCTTAAGGGGCTGTTTTGCTTCTACAGGTACAGGGAAGCTTCAGCGTGTGCAAGGTACCATGAATTCTCTTCAGTACCAGGAGATATTGGATGAAAATGTGATGCAGTCCGTCACAAACCTGAGGTTTGGGAGACGTTGGACCTTTCAACAGGACAATGATCCCAAGCATACCTCCAAGTCCACTAGAGCATGGTTGCAGATTAAAGGCTGGAACATTTTGAAGTGGCCATCGCAGTCACCAGACTTAAATCCGATTGAGAACCTCTGGTGGGACTTAAAGAAAGCAGTTGCAGCACGCAAGCCTAAGAATGTGACTGAACTGGAGGCTTTTGCCCATGAAGAATGGACGAAGATACCCGTAGATCGCTGCAAGACTCTTGTGTCAAGCTATGCTTCACGTTTAAAAGCTGTTATAACTGGAAAAGGATGTTGTACTAAGTACTAAGATTGAATGTCACTTGGGGGTTGAATAAAACTGATAATGATGTGAGCACAGAAAAGACATTTGTGGTTATTTCATTATAAATGTTATGTTATATTTGTCTGACTTACAAGTGCCTCTTTGATTTAATTGTAAACAAGATGACTGAAATTATCAAAATCAATGTCAAACTGGCCAAAACACTCAATTTTAGTGGGGGTTGAATAATTTTGAACACAACTGTATATAGGCAAACTTCACATTCAGGCACTTGGGAAAGCTGGATAGCACTTTCTGGAATGCCATTGCCCTGGAAATGTTTACTATCCCTGTTCACATACAAGGAAAGGTTTTGTAAGAAGCTACTGAAGTTTTACAGCTTCCAGCTCTTTCACAGAGTCTGACAGTCTATTGAAGTGAATGCAGTGTTAATCACTGCCTCATTCCGGGACTTCTTGCTTGCCTGTGAGCTCATGCTAGTGCACAGAGTCGTTCTCTTGCCAAAGATGGAGACGCAGGGAGGAATGAAGCACTTCCCTAACTACAGGATATCTGTTTAACTGCTTTCTGCAGCAATTTGCAGATGTCCAAACAAAAGGCAAAACTTTCCTGAGCAGGTAATGATTTATTGTTCTTGTTTTTCAGTGTTCCTTTAACAGCAATGCATTTAATAAATTGTTGAAAAAATCCTCCAGAGAAAACAGGGAGCTTTGGACAGTTTGCTTGAATGAAGGACAACTTTCTAGGACATCTAAGCAGTCTATTATTTGCATCTTGATAGATAACCACCGCAAGGTGTCCAGTTCAGCTTGTAAATAAGTTCCATGGACTGTACTACTGTTCACTGCATAGTTTGGCCTCATCATCTGTTACCGTAACCTGTATCATTTATAGGAAAGCGGAACACTAATGATCTCTGCACTTATCGTCAGGTACATCACTGGTAACACCAGACCATTTAGTATGAATCATTGATCAAAACGATTTGCAGCCATTCCTTGAGTCAGGTTTCAGTCCTTTGAACCAACAGACCTTTGCTTGCACATTAGCCATCTGGTTTCAGTTCAGAACAGATTTTGATTCCATCTATCCCGTCCTCCTAAGGAGTAACTCTCACCACTCCTTGCATGCCTGTTTTAATGAAGTCCTTCATTATGCATTCAATTATGGAGCATTTTTTCTAGATTTACTATATACACTGCTCAAAAAAATAAAGGGAACACTTAAACAACACAATGTAACTCCAAGTCAATCACACTTCTGTGAAATCAAACTGTCCACTTAGGAAGCAACACTGAGTGACAATCAATTTCACATGCTGTTGTGCAAATGGGATAGACAACAGGTGGAAATTATAGGCAATTAGCAAGACACCCCCAATAAAGGAGTGGTTCTGCAGGTGGTGACCTGACCACTTCTCAGTTCCTATGCTTCCTGGCTGATGTTTTGGTCACTTTTGAATGCTGGCGGTGCTTTCACTCTAGTGGTAGCATGAGACGGTGTCTACAGCCCACACAAGTGGCTCAGGTAGTGTAGCTTATCCAGGATGGCACATCAATGCGAGCTGTGGCAAGAAGGTTTGCTGTGTCTGTCAGCGTAGTGTCCAGAGCATGGAGGCGCTACCAGGAGACAGGCCAGTACATCAGGAGACGTGGAGGAGGCCGTAGGAGGGCAACAACCCAGCAGCAGGACCGCTACCTCCGCCTTTGTGCAAGGAGGAACAGGAGGAGCACTGCCAGAGCCCTGCAAAATGATCTCCAGCAGGCCACAAATGTGCATGTGTCTGCTCAAACGGTCAGAAACAGACTCCATGAGGGTGATATGGGGACCCGACGTCCACAGGTGGGGGTTGTGCTTACAGCCCAACACCGTGCAGGATGTTTGGCATTTGCCAGAAAACACCAAGATTGGCAAATTCGCCACTGGCGCCCTGTGCTCTTCACAGATGAAAGCAGGTTCACACTGAGCACATGTGACAGACGTGACAGAGTCTGGAGACGCCGTGGAGAACGTTCTGCTCCCTGCAACATCCTCCAGCATGACCGGTTTGGCATTAGGTCAGTAATGGTGTGGGGTGGCATTTCTTTGGAGGGCCGCACAGCCCTCCATGTGCTCACCAGAGGTAGCCTGACTGCCATTAGGTACCGAGATGAGATCCTCAGACCCCTTGTGAGACCATATGCTGGTGCGGTTGGCCCTGGGTTCCTCCTAATGCAAAACAATGCTAGACCTCATGTGGCTGGAGTGTGTCAGCAGTTCCTGCAAGACGAAGGCATTGATGCTATGGACTGGCCAGCCCGTTCCCCAGACCTGAATCCAATTGAGCACATCTGGGACTT
This sequence comes from Bufo bufo, assembly GCF_905171765.1. NCBI lineage: Eukaryota > Metazoa > Chordata > Amphibia > Anura > Bufonidae > Bufo > Bufo bufo. The sequence goes on along the minus strand of NC_053389.1, from coordinate 589,119,021 downwards.
CATGTCTCACTCTATCCACCAACGTCACGTTGCACCACAGACTGTCCAGGAGTTGGCAGATGCTTTAGTCCAGGTCTGGGAGGAGATCCCTCAGGGGACCGTCCGCCACCTCATCAGGAGCATGCACAGGTGTTGTAGGGAGGTCATACAGGCACGTGGAGGCCACACACACTACTGAGCCTCATTTTGACTTGTTTTAAGGACATTACATCAAAGTTGGATCAGCCTGTAGTGTGTTTTTCCACTTTAATTTTGAGGGTGACTCCAAATCCAGACATCCATGGGTTAAAAATTAGATTTCCATTTTTTTCTTTTGTGTGATTTTGTTGTCAGCACATTCAACTATGTAAAGAACAAAGTATTTCAGAAGAATATTTAATTAATTCAGATCTAGGATGTGTTATTTTTGTGTTCCCTTTATTTTTTTGAGCAGTGTAATTCCATTCCTCTTGAATATTTATGAATTGAATTGGACAACTGGGTGTTACCATTCCCCAGGTTAAAGAAGAACAAACCCCCGAACTACTAAAGCCCTGTGGTCTATGTATTCATATGTATATCCAAGAGAAAAAACAAGGATACCGCACAGTTCTTAGAAAACATGTACCAGAATTATTTCATGAAAAATAAAAATAAATGAATTTACTACAATAGACATGTCAAGGGTGGCGATAGGTTCTCTTAAGCTTATGAGAATCTATCCATCATAGCTCTTTATTAGCATCTTTCTATCTCTGTCCCTAGAGAGCGGCAGGTACCTAACTACTAAGCACTTGGCATGCTTCCATGATTGACAATAGTTTCCTGTACAGTATTTTCCATAGAATTAGCTCATCACTAACGTAACCCCATGTATGCTCATTTTACAAACGGCTCATGTCATAAAAGCTTTCTGAGTTAAAGAACAATTTAATCCATTCCCAGAAGTGAAGCCTAATGAAAAACTGCTTTATAGCGCCATTTAAAGTGCTGACCTCTTTGCAAGACGTCTTTCAATAAAACTACAGAAAAAAAGGTGGACAGCTTGGGGACTCTTTCAGTGTGTAATTTATTATCGAATCCTTTGAGCGGATTGGAAGATAAAGACCGGTCCCTTGTCAAAGTATGAAAACTTAGCAATGAAGGATTACCACAAAGAAATGACAAAAGGCTTTGTCAAAAGCTGACAAGTAAAATGAGGAAGTGATGAAAGCCAGGCGTTCATTATCTGAGCACCTTGCAATTGTGTGTTTTATCTTTTGTGTGTGTGTGACAAAGTCTTCAGCTGGCTACTATTAAAGCGCTCTGATTAAAAGAATCCGCATGCAAATTCTTACTGTCATCCTTTCCTTAATTACAAGGATTTCAGAAACAGATGTTGGACATTAAGCATTGTGCCTATTATCATTTATATTTCGTCGCCATTTTCTGCACTGCCGTACAATGTGGCAGACCATAGCTATGTGACAATTAACACACAAAGTGGGGGCCACAGCCAGTCGCCTAAATAAGATGATTCAGGCCGACTGTAAGACACATACAGTATAAAGAAAGACTAAAAGAGTTTATGAAGATGCCTGCACGCCTTTCTCATTTCCGATATAGGCAACACATCCATGTCTGTTAAGAGGCAGACTCCATCCAGTCAGTCAGTAGATTGTCTTATAGCTCAAATTATCTTAAACTACAGCACGAAGATGAGCTAGGAAACTGTGCGCAGAATCCAGCTTTAACATTAACAAATAGAGTAATATATGGAAGTTTTATACACTGCTTTTGCAGTTTTGACATTACTGCAATCAATCCATAGCTGAGCTCCTACAATACTATATTGCCCAGAATCACCAAAGAAAGCCCTGTGTAGACAATTGCCCAGCATGTAATGCTACTTAGCCTGTTCCTCCCTCTACCTATACATCTAAAACCAGAATTTTTTTTATTTCACAAAGGAGAGTTGGGTGCCAGGTAGAGCCAGGAACTCATGAATTAGAGGACTAGAAAAAAGCTTGTGCTATGCATTGAGCAGAATGCAATGCTCGGTTCACAAAATCTAATCAATACAGATTTCGAGAAAGGTACTGGGCCAAAAAACAAAACAAAAAACATTAGTTACCCAGAGTAACAATCAGGACATCTGTCACTAGTTTATGCTGCCCTCAGATAGGGTTGTCCAAGATTTTTTCATTATTTCCCATAGGCCTCATGCACACGACCGTTGTTTTGGTCCGCATCCGAGCCGCCGGTTTTGCAGCTTGGATGCAGACCCATTCACTTCAATGGGGCCGCAAAAGATGCGGACAGCACTCCGTGTGCTGTCCGCATCCGTTGCACCGTTCCGTGGTCCCGCAAAAAAAATATAGCATGTCCTATTCTTGTCCGTTTTGCGGACAAAAATAGGCATATCTACAATGGGCCACCCGTTCTGTTCCGTAAATTGCGGAAGGCACACGGGCAGCTTCCGTTTTTTGCGGACCGCAAAAAACAGCACGGTCGTGTGCATGTAGCCTTTCCCACCCAGCCATACTTTTGAAGAAATCCATATCTACCTGCTCCCCTGCATTTCCCTGTTGATTTACATAAAAACACCAAAGATTGATGGAAAAAGACTCCATGGTCCATCTAGTCAGCCCTTATATTCTCTTATTTATCTTAGCATAGACATGTGTTTATCCCAGGCTATAGATTTCCTAACTACATCTGATGGGAGTTTGTTCCAAGCCTGAACTATTATTTCATTGTAAAAACATTTTCTGACAATTGTTCTGATCTTACCCCCAACTGGGGACCTGTCAGCACCAAGGCTAGTAGCTGGCTGCAGCGGCACAGATGACCCTGTTCATGCAGGAAGTTGACAGATGTAGATCAGAAGTCCAGTGAATACAGCCTGAGAGCTAGAATCAAGTGTCAAGGAGCAGGCAAGTATGGATTTCTTCACATAGATCGCTGCGTGGATGAGGGGAGGGTTTAAAAAAAGAAAAGAAAAAAACACATCCAAAGTACAGGAAAACATCCACATAAATAGCTAAAGGGCCTACTTTAACAGTTCCATCAGAGCGACCCCACATCTACACAGACTAAGACTAGTGTCTCAATAAGTATTGCCAGCAGATGCCTCTCAAAGGTGGCAGTATTTCTGAAACGATGCAGTTTGTAAATTGTCCGTGTGCTACTATGGTGAGAGTGAATCATGAGTGGAAAAATAGCACCATTGACAATAAGCAATGTGGAAACTGTGGAGTACCACGTGCCATTGGCGTGAGAGGTGCGCGAGGGCTCATCGCCAAAATGAACCAGGGGACTACCAAACGTGTGTCTAAAACAACAGTTCAGAGAACGCTACTACGTATGGGTCTCCCAAGCAAAAGGATGGTCACTGCACCTCTGCTAACAAAGTTGCATCAACAGAGGCAGAAAAATCTTCAGGTTTCGCTCGCAGTATTATAGGAATTAGATCTTCACTGATTGACAAAGGGTTGCCTTCTCTGACGAGTCACATTTTCTGCTTCATCGAACGGATGGACGTTAGTGTGTCAGGCGAGAAACATCAGAGAACAACAGCCTGCAACCATTGCTGGAAGAACATAGGATGGTAGCGGCAGCGTTATGGTTTACCGAAAGTTTTCATGGCATTCTCTGAGCCCTCAGACTTGAACCCAATTGAGCCTCTGTGGGACCACCTTGATTGTTATGTTTGCTCTATGAATCCTCCTCATGCACCTTTCAGCTGCTGTGGGATGCACTGCTGTCAGCACGGCTCCAGATACCTGAAACAACCCACCACCCTCCCAAAATTGTCACTTTTTAACGGTACATTTTGATTTCATGTCTGAAGTAAATACAGTTGGCATACAACTCAGGTGACTGAAATGCATTTCAACTTCAGATCTTGCACATGTGCCATGTAGCAGGCAGCATAGTTCGTTAAGGGAACCATGAATGCCAACATGTACTGTGACATACTAAAGCAGGGCAGTATTCCAACATGATAACGACCCCAAACACAGCTCCAAGACGATCACTGCCTTGCTAAAGAAACTGAGGGAAAAGCTGCTGGACTGGCCAAGCATGTCTCCAGACCTAAACCCTATTGAGCATCTGTGAGGCATCCTCAAACGGAAGGTGGAGGAGCGCAAGGTCTCAAACATTCACCAGCTCCGTGATGTCGTCATGGAGGAGTGGAAGAGGATTCCAATGGCAACCTGTGAAGTTCTAGTGAACTCCATGCCAAGAGAGTTTAGGCAGTGCTGGAAAATAATGGCACTTTTGGCACAATTTGGCCATTTCCACTTAAGGGGGTACTCACTTTTGTTGCCAACGGTTTAGACATTAATGTCTGTGTGTTGAGTTATTTTGAGGGCACACCAAATTTACACTGTTATACAAGCTGTGGACTGACTACTTAAGGGTGCATAGACATAACCGTATAAATGGATCCGCATCCGTTCCGCAATTTTGCGGAACGGGTGCGGACCCATTCATTTCAATGGGGCCGCAAAAGATGTTCCATTCCGCAGCCCTGTAAAAAATATAGAGTATGTCCTATTCTTGTCCGTGGTTGCGGACAAGAATAGGCACTCTCTATATAGCGCCGGCCAAGTGCGGTCCGCAAAATGTGGAACGCATACGGCCGGTATCTGTGTTTTGCGCATCCGCAATTTGCGGACAGCAAAACACTTACGGTCATGTGAATGCACCCTTACATTGTATCAAACTGTCATATCTTTAGTGTTCTCCTATGAAAAGATAGAAAAAATATTTACAAAAATGTGAGGTGTGTACTCACTTTTGTGAGATACTGTGTGTTGTGTTATCTTTAATGAAACGTCACAGTCCTGGACTGTTTTACCTAATAAACTAGCAAAGTATCCTGCATTTTTATTTGAATTTGATGAAAAGATGTGCCTAGATAATAAATAGGCATCAACTGATTATAGTTTATGTGCATAAGGACTCATTCAGACAAGTGTAGTGTTTTGCGGTACACAAACTGCGGATTCGCAAAACACGGATACCGGCCTGTGTGTGTTCTGCAATATGTGGACAGCACATGGCCGGCACAATAACAGAAATACCTATTCTTATCCGCAATTGAGGACAAGAATAGGACATGCTCTATCTTTTTTGTGGGGCTCTATCTTTTTTGTCTAAGGAAGGCATCGCGCTGCCTTCTGGTGACGAGCCTGTGAGATCCAGCCCCCTGGATCTCACAGGCAGGAAGCTGTATGAGTAATACTCACTGTATTACTCATACAGCCAATGCATTACAATACAGAAGTATTGGAATGCATTGTAAAGGATTAGACCCCCAAAAGTTCAAGTCCCAAAGTGGGACAAAAAATAAAGTGTAAAAAAAAGTGGAAAAAATAAAGTTTTCCCCCCAAAAAATTTAGTTTCAAGTAAAAATAAACAAAAACGTCATTTTCCCCAAATAAAATAAAATAAAAATTGGTGAAAAAAAAAGTATACATATTAAGTATGCTGCGTCCGTATTGATCGGCTCTATAAACATATCACATGACCTAACCCCTCAGATGTACACAGTAAAAAATTTAAATTAAAAACTGTGCTAAATAAACAATTTTTTTGTCACCTTACATCACAAAAAGTACAACAGCAAGCGATCAAAAAGGAGTTTGCCCACCAAAATAATACCAATCTAACCGTCACCTCATCCTGCAAAAAATGAGCTCCTACCTGAGACAATCGCCCAAAAAATAAAAAAAACTATGGCTCAGAATATGGAGACACTAAAACATCATTATTTTTGTTTTAAAAAAGCTGTTATTGTGTAAAACTTACATAAATAAAAAAAAAGGATACATATTTGGTATCGCCGCGTTCGTATCGACCGGCTCTATAAAAATATCACATGACCTAACCCCTCAGATGAACACCGTAAAAAATGTTAAATAAAAACTGTGCTAAATAAACCATTGTCACCTTACGTCACAATAGCAAGCGATCAAAAAGTCATGCACCCCAAAATAGTGCCAATCAAACTGTCATCTCATCCCGCAAAAATCATACCCTACCCAAGGTAATCGCCCAAAAACTGAAAAAATTATGGCTCTCAGACTATGGAAACACTAAAACATGATTTATTTATTTTTTTCAAAAATGATATTATTGTGTAAAACTTACATAAATAAAAAAAAAGTATACATATTAGGTATCGCCGCATCCGTGACAACCTGGTCTAAAAAATTATCACATGATCTAACCTGTCAGATGAATGTTGTAAATAAAAAATAAAAACAGTGCCAAAACAGCTATTTCTTGTAATCTTGCCTCACAAAAAGTGTAATATAGAGCAACCAAAAATCATGTGTACCCTAAACTAGTACCAACAATACTGCCACCCTATCCCGTAGTTTCTAAAATGGGGCCACTTTTTTGGAGTTTCTACTCTAGGGGTGCAACAGGGGGGCTTCAAATGGGACATGGTGTCAAAAAAAAACAGTCCAGCAAAATCTGCCTTCCAAAAACCGTATGGCATTCCTTTCCTTCTGCGCCCTGCCGTGTGCCGGTACAGCTGTTTACGACCACATATGGGGTGTTTCTGTAAACTACAGAATCAGGGCCATTAATATTCAGTTTTGTTTGGCTGTTAACCCTTGCTTTGTTATTGGGAAAAATGGATTAAAATGGAAAATTTGCCAAAAAATTGAAATTTCATCTCCATTTGCCAATAACTCTTGTGGAACACCTAAAGGGTTAACAACGTTTGTAAAATCAGTTTTGAATACCTTTAGGGGTGTAGTTTCTTAGATGGGGTCACTTTAATGGAGTTTCTACTCTAGGGGTGCATCAGGGGGGCTTCAAATGGGACATGGTGTCTGCGCCCTGCCATGTGCCCGTACAGCTGTTTACGACCACATATGGAATGTTTCTGTAAACTACAGAATCGGGGCCATAAATATTGAATTTGGTTTGGCTGTTAACCCTTGCTTTGTAACTGGAAAAAAATTATTAAAATGAAAAATCTGCCCAAAAAGTGAAATTTTTAAATTGTATCTCTATTTTCCATTAATTCTTGCGGAACACCTAAAAGGGTTAACAAAGTTAGTAAAATCTGTTTTGAATACCTTGAGGGGGGTAGTTTATAGAATGGAGTCATTTTTGGGTGGTTTCTATTATGTAAGCCTCGCAAAGTGACTTCAGACCTTAACTGGTCCCTAAAAATTTGGTTTTTGAAGATTTGCTTCTAAACTTCTAAGCCTTGTAACATCCCCAAAAAATAAAATATATCATTCCCAAAATTATCCAAACATGAAGTAGACATATGGGGAATGTAAAGTAATAACTATTTTTGGAGGTATTACTATGTATTATAGAAGTAGAGAAATTGAAACTTGGAAATTTGCAATTTTTTTTTACAAATTTTTGGTAAATTTGGTATTTTTTTATAAATAAAAATGAATTTTTTTTACTTCATTTTACCAGTGTCATGAAGTACAATATGTGACGAAAAAACAATCTCAGAATGGCCTGGATAAGTCAAAGCGTTTTAAAGTTATCAGCACTTAAACTGACACTGGTCAGATTTGAAAAAAATGGCCAAGTCCGTAAGGTGAAATAGGGTCGAGTCCTTAAGGGGTTAAACATCTTCTGCGGCCGAATTAAAATTAAAGGGTCCGCAAAATTGCGGAATGGATGTGGACCTATTCATACAGTCGTCTGAATGGGCCCTTACAGAGAAGGATAATCATTCTACTCATACTTGCTTTCAGAAGCAAAAGATACGTTTTGACATTGCTAGTCACCTATCAGACGTCATTTTCAATAGAAATAACCTCTGACCACTGCGCATGGAGAAGAGAATCATAAAGGATATATATATCACATCAAAGTACTAGCAAAAAAGGAAAATGGATCTTAATTTTTTACCACTTACCTTTATGTTATCATCAGTCTGTTAAATGTATAAATTAACACTCTTACAGTTCAATATCTTTTCATTTTGAATTCATTCTTATTCATGAAGCCTTCTGAGAAATGAAGTCATTTGACCGAGCCATTAATCACTCACCAGTTGTTAAACGGTGTGACAGCGAGAGACAATACCTACTAGCACATACAGAATACACCTTTTCCTACTGACAAAGAGCCTTTCACCTTCTTCTGTACATCTTGCAAAGCAACAACAGATTTCATTGTAAGTACAGCATAAGTATTTTTTTTTACTGATAGGATCCTACATTCACAACTTTCCATTAGATGCAAAAGAATTCACATAAAAAATGCATCTAAAAATACATCAGATCAAGTAAAGGTAGCATTACATCACCAACAAATATTTGTGAGTAGTATCAGATGAATTATTACTGAAGTGTCAGCCAAATTATTATAACCAACCCTGCCAATGAAGGATAAATGAATAATATATTAAAAGGGTTGTCCATGATAACAGAACTATGGCAGATCTCTTTTACAACCAACACCACAAATGTCCATAGATTGGTGCAGATTTACTAATTCTATAGATGGTGTGAACTTGGTTGGCTTACTTTGTAACATAATTTTACACCAGAATTGTGTCACAAAATGTTACATGTTAAATGGGTTTTCCAGGATTACTATGGTTTTTAACAGACGTGTTCATGTAGATGTTTACCTCATGTACAACCTCACTTCCCCAAAAGTTGGGACGCTGTGTAAAATGAAAACAGAATGCAATGATTTGCAAATCTCATATTTTATACACAAGAGAACATAAAACACGTATCAGATGCTGAGACATTTTACCATTTCACGAAAATTTTTTACTAATTTAGAACTGGATGGCAGCAACACATCTCAAAAAAGTTGGGAAAGGGGTAACAAAAAATAAAATCTGAAAAATGTTCATCAATGTAAAATTGGCATTGGCCAACTCTCATTTAAAATGGAAAACTGTTCTGTGGTCAGATGAATGAAAATTTGGTTTCCAGGAAGAATTTCACAGACAGAGAGCTGCGGACTCAAGAGGAGAGGGACCGCACAGCCTGTTATTAGCTCCCATGTAGACAATGTCTCTTTCAGGGAAGCCTTGCATATTTGAGCAAGACATTGCTAAATCACGTACTGCATCCATCACAACAGCATGGCTTCACAGTAGTCCAGGTGCTGAACTGGCCTGTCTGCAGTCCAGACCTTTCACCAAAAGAAAACATTTGGGGCCATCATGAATCAAAAAATCCATTAGACCACCTTATTAAAATGGTGGCTTTCCCTAAATGATTATTTACTTCAGACTCTCCCTCTATTGCTATGTAAGTCTGACATTCAAATTCTTCAGAGAACTTTTTGGAGATTTATATGGGGTAGTACCTGGAGAAGTCTTATTAGTTTATTTAATTTGCAGCGATCCATGGCACTGGAAGGTTTAAACTATCCTGACATTTCATTGTATAACCTGGCCACTAATTTTAGATACGTTCTTGACTAACTGCCTGGCAAATCTCATTTTGCAAATGTTGAGTTGAGACTTTCGAGACTTTCCAATCTTGTTGAACACAATTCAAGCATGGCATAAGGTTCGGAAACTGCATAATTTGGACAGTTCCCATAGTTGCCGCCAGTTGTCCATCGTACTCTAGCAACTCAGGGATGTATTTGGATTCTCGACCTTCTGGATTATAATTACTCTATCCTTTGCGGATGCCTCCCAGAAATACACTGGATATATACTTTAAATGACAAAGACAAATTTACCAAACGATTGTTTGAAAAGCGGTCTTTATTAATGAACTTATCTCACACTTCGAACGCACATCTTGGTTCCTCTCCTAGAGGTTCTACATGGACGTACTCCTCTTTGATTATCTCTCAATGGATGATTGCTCCCTTGAGCAGCTAGTATCCTACATCAGACAAGAATGGGACAACATTCCTCTCTCAAAACTACAGCATTTGGTCTCCTCACCAGTTGTTAAAAGAAGAGGGGATGCTACACAATCGTAGACATGGCCCTTGTCCAAAATCTTTAGAAATGTTGTTGCCACCAAATTTTACATTTGTTAATTTTTTTTCATGAGATGGTAAAATGCCTTACTTTCAGCATCTAATTTGTGTTCTATGATATACTGTGAAGAAAATATGGGTCTATAAACTTTGCAAATCATTGCATTTTGTTTTTAATTAAATTTTACACAGCAGCCCGACTTTTTTATATCTTTAGACTCTCCTGACCCCTTTTCACCACATAAACAAATCACTCTGCTTTGTTTCCATCCTATAGGTAGCACACTGTTGCTGTATCCAACCAAACTCATGACCCCCTTCTCCTTTCTCTTTGAAAGCTCCAGCACCGCTCCAAACTACCAGCTACTTTATAGCTCCTCCCACCCAGCTAGTTACATGGACACACCCTATCGATGCCCCTGTTGCTGCTTTGCCACTCCCCATGGACGTAACATCACAGGAAATAAGAAAGTGCTGTATGGACATGATCATGTGAGTACAGTTCAGAATGGAAGACAGGAGCAATAAAGGTAAAAGAAATACATTATAAAATTATAGTTACTATAAATTATCATTTTAAAGGATGTTGATGCAAACCCAAAACCCTCTTTAGGGCACACCCTTTTCCCCACAAAGCCATGTCCCTTTTTCAGTAGACCCACACACCCATTTTTGGGCTAGGTGAAGAGAATGGGGGGAAATTTATCATGAGTGTAATATTTGAAGTCAGTTTTGCCTAAGTCTGTGCTGATGTTCTTTACACCAAATTGATTAAATGTGGCAACCTAACACTTTTGTCTATAATTGCGGTCACTCAGCGGTTTCCATCACTCATCTTCCTGGGCCAAATCCTTTAAAATAAAAAGGTATTCATTTGTAGTATAAGGTCAACAACATACAGACCTCAATAATAGCTCTGTACAAAGATCTAATACAATTACCTACATATAGACTGTTTATAGAAAAATTCTGAATATTATGTAATTGTGCAGGTTTTTCTAGATTTTAAGTTAATCCTTACAAATTAATTGTAGCACGTTCTAAAAGATAAACCTTCACTACAACGTTTGGCGCTCATCGGTTCACACATCATTGGGTATTATTAGAAATGAAGGGGGTGACCTGGAAGAATTAGGGCAGACTAGTGATTTCACTCCTTTTTATCTACCTGATGATACTACAAAAAGTCAGCTGCACAAACAATGTCGGCCCTGTACCAATGTAGAACTGAGAAAAAAGAAACAGGAAAAATACAGAGTGATTGAAAATGGTTAATCTTTCAAGGAGAAGATGAACTTTCTCTAATACACAACTCAACGCCTCCCATCCTTCCTGAAAAAAAAAAAAATCTGTGATGCAAACAATTGCTGATGTGACATATACGGTATATAGATTTTGGAAAAGTACTGTATGCTGAACTACAGATGTTGAGACTGGAGGGGCAATACATATACATGAGTAAAGAATTGGATCCGATTACAGCAGATGCAGTACACAGGAGGACAAAATTGTTGGTACCCTTCGGTTAAAGGAAGAAAAACCCACAATGGTCACTGAAATAACTTGAAACTGACAAAAGTAATAATAAAAATTAACTGAAAATCAGCTAATGAAAATTAGACATTGCTTTTGAATTGTGGTTCAACAGAATAATAATAAAATAAAAAAATAATAATAATAATAATAATAATAAAACTGGCCAGGACAAAAAATATGGCACCCTTAGAAAAGATTGAAAATAATTTAACCCTAGGGACATGGTAAACTAAGGTGTGTCCTGTAATTAGCATAACAGGTGTCTTCACTTGTAATCAGTCAGTCTGTCTACGTGAAAGGGTGAAAAGTAGTCACTATGCTGTTTCGTATTATGGTATGTACCACACTGAACATGGGCCAGAGAAAGCTAAGGAGAGAGTTATCTCAGGAGATTAGAAAGAAAATTATAGGTACAGGCTATAAGACCATCTCCAAACAGCCTGATGTTCCTTTTACTACAGTTATTATTCAGAAGGTTAAGGTCTACGAGACTGTAACCAACCTCCCTGGACGGAGCCCAAAACAAATTCCAAATAAATTCAAGGTCAAGGTACGCCAGTGTTAGATAGCATCATCCGTCACCGTCTTAGCCAAAGTGGACTTAATGGGAGACCACAGAGAAGGAAATCACTGTTGAAAGCAGATAATAAAAAGGCTAGACTAGAATTTGTCAAAGTTCATATTGACAAGCCACAAAGCTTCTGGGAGAATGTTCTTTGGACAGGTGATACAAAACTGGAGCCTTTTGGCAAGTCACATCAGCTCTATGTTAAGAGACGCAAAAATGAAGAATACAGAGAAGAGGGGGTCATTTATTAAGACTGGCGCCGGCCTCTACATGACAGCTTGCTTGCTGGCTTAAATTTAGACCATTTTCTAACGTCTAAAACAGGTGTAGAATATGATAAATGAGACAGGCCGCCCGTTCCCTTCCCCACCACACCCCCTTTTTTCATTTACACCTGGTGTGAGCAGGGGCTGCTTTGCTGCATCTGGTGGTGTGCTACCTCTGTACTTGGATGTGATGTATCATATTTTGGAGTAATGTTATAGTATACAATAAATGTTATATTTTATTACATTTGTCTGGAGTGCTGGATTTGGTATGTTGTTCTTTCTTTACAGTGAGAGTAGTCAAACCTAGGAATTGCATATACTAGGTCAGCTTTAAAAAAAAAAAAAAAAAAAAGACTAAGCGGGTCATTTACTATCAGATATATGCCAGTTTTCTGGCGTATATCTGTCGCAGATTCCGGCGCAAAGGTTATTTGCGCGAATTTTCCCTGCTCACGCCAGGTCTAAAAAAAAAAGGGGGTGAAGCAAGCGGGGAAGAGCGAGGGTCAGAAGCCCATCTCATTATCATTTTCTACACCTCTTTTAGGCACAGAAAATGTTCTAAATCTACACCAGCAAGGAAGCTGACGTAGATTTAGACTGGCGGTGGATGCACCGAAGTTATGCAGACACCGGCGCCTCTACATAACCTCGGCGGATCCATTGCCAGCACAGGGCTTATTAAACACGGTGTCTAAAACGCCTGACTTAATAAATGACCCCCTAAATGCTTATCTAATAGCAAATGGCATTGAGGGTTATACCAGTAATTAATTTAGCACTGCATGAGGAATAATTGATGAATAGGTCAGCTTAAAAAAAAAAAAAGACTAAGCGGGTCATTTACTATCAGATATATGGCAATTTTCTGGCCTATATCTGTCGCAGATTCTGGAGCAAAGGTTATTTGCACCGCAATCTGTGACTTTTCACTGCTCACGCCAGGTCTAAAAAAAAGGGGGGGGGGGCAGAGCATGGGCAGGCGAGAGGGAGGGCCAGAAGCCCATCTCATTATCCTATTCTTGTCCATTCTGCAAACAGGAATAGGCATTTTGACAAAAGGACCGGGAAAAACTGAGGAATGCACACGGCGGATATCTTTATTTTGTGGATCTGCGGATGCGGACTGCAAAATACATACGGTAGTGTGCATGAGGCCTACATTGGGAGATTATTGCCTAAAGCCCTATCTTCATCACACCTATGTTCCCATGTGTCAAAGGTTCCAGCTTCTTCTAAGCACAGCATCATGCAGTACACTAGACACGAAATGTCAATCACACTTATTTGATTTAAAGGGGTTATCTGAGATGTGCTGCAATCCCGTGCAGCAGCATTTCAAGGATGACTTGCCATACATTGGGCACGTGACCCCAGCCTAGGAATACAACCTACAGAACAAGTGCGAGACTGACTCTCTCGCCAAAGCGCTTGAGAGAGATTCAGACTCATACATGCTCTGTGGGTTCCAACCCCAGGCTGGGATGCCCAATGTACGGCATGGGATTGGGGCGCATCTTGGATAACCCCTTTATCGCCTCACTATGCAAATGTGCGATGGTTACATTTATTTTTCAGGCATACCTCACACAAATTCACCTGCTATTTTCAAGACCCATGAATGTTCCCTAAAAGGGAAAAACTAACAAATGATTTGTGGTGATCTCGGCAATCTTGATCACGTCAGAATTCTTACGATTGCTGGGCGACTTTTCTCCCCGCAGGGGAACATTAAGGTTGCAGTAATTCTTGCCCGAGAAGTAGTCTCTAATTTATGACTTCCATTACGGTTTGTGTTCAATAATAGTTACCGTACATACCAGTATGTTCTCTTGCAGAAGCCAATAAACCAGTTTACAAGTGCCTGACTGGAGACCACTCAGCTAATTTCACACCACTATACAAACATTACAGGGAACTTGGCTGAAGAATCCCACAGGGGATTACATGTTACGATATGTGCCTAGAATAATACAAAGTGGAGAGTTGACTTCTTGCGATTCGGTTGTCCTGTCTTCTGCTGCTCTGTTTGGACATCCCACTGGGTAACACATTTACAAGAGCTACAGCGACTATTTTCTGGTATGATTCCTGTGTGGATCAGATCTAGATTTTTCTATTTTCATGTACTAAGATGAATACACCATACAGTCAGTTGCAGCAGGGAAGCTCAGTCTGTGCAATCAGCGAATAAAATTGTAACATATCACATAAAACTAAATGGAGCAAGGACAAAATTATGTAGTCGGTAAATAGTAAGACTGTGTACTCTTAAAGGGACTATGCCTTGAATTAGAAACAAAACTTCTGTATTGCACACAATTATATTAACAATATAATAAAATAATATAATTTTAACTTTTAGCTTCTTCAGGCTTTCCTCGCACAGTTTTTAGTTACCCCTCCAATATAATATAGGGGTTGTCAGGGGCAGAATGAGAACTAAGAGTCACCCTGGAGAAAAAAAAGGTAAAAGTGGTCCCATGTTGTAGGAGGGTCTAAATTGGCAGAAGGTGGGACAACAGAAGTAGGCAGAGCCAGCAATAAATTAGTGCAGGGCAATATCCTGGCCCAACTGAACTAAATATCACAGAGCAGCAGAAAACACTGCCACCTGCGCCAGAGGATTCAACTGTATTGCTGTCCTGAGGATATTGATACAGTTAAATTCAGGAGGGCAGCTGTGGCTGCTGACCAGAAGAGTAAGAAAGAATCTGGTTGGCGGCCGTGAGTAAGGCTTGGGTGGCCCTCCTAGTCATCGGGCATTAGGAAATTTCCCTGCAGGTTCTATGGCCAATCCACCCCTGGGGGTTGTATTAAAAGGGCAAATAGTACAGGAATGAAGGTGTGATCGTGCATTCGAGCTACTGAAGACCATAGCACCCTCCCATCCAGCATGTTATTGGGTGAATGCACATAAGATCCATGCAGATTTCTTAGCATTTCTGCAACATATCCGCAGTTTAGATGCGGTTTTGCCGCAGATTTAACACTTCACTGGAAAAGGGTGAAATCCGCAGGTAAAACCGCAAACAGAATTAACATGCAGCAGATTTGGAAATCTGCAAAGTGTATATGAGATTTATGTCATCTCATACACTTTGCTGGTACTGTACTACGGTGTGGTTTTTCTGCACGGGAATCTGCGCTAAAAAACAGCACATATTCCGCAACGTGTGCAGGTGGCCTTACAAGGACGGACAAACCTACAGGAAAGAAAACGTTTGAAATTAGGAGCAAGTTGTCTCAAAAAGAATAAAGATTGAGGATTGCAGACTGAAATAAAGTGAATATTTTTTTTATTTATTTTTTAACTCAAGGTACCCCATAAGGCCCGCTTCACAGACATCTGGCGAGCCAGTTCAGTTTCCCTCCGATGTGGTGCAGAAAATGCTGGAGGGAAAGTGAAGATGGAGAGGATTCCATAGTTTTATATGGGATTGTTCATATTCAATCAGTGCATCAGATGTGTTTCTGGATATAAATTAGCGCCAGACAGAAAAACACTGCATGTTATGTTTTTCTGTCTGGCGCTATCAATCTACAGACGCCAGACTTGTGAAGTATACATATATTAGGGTACTTTCACACTTGCGTCAAAGTTTTCCGGTATTGAGTTCCGTCCAGTTTTATCCCCATGCATTCTGATAGGAATGTAATCCGTTCAGGAGGCATTAGTTCAGTCCTTTTACGTTATTTGGACAGGGGGAAAAATGCAGCATGCTGCATTCCTCTCTCCGCCCAAAAATCCTGAACACTTGCCGAAATGCCAGATCCGGCATTTTTTTCCATTGGAATGTATTAGTGCCGGATCCAGCATTAAAATTGCCGCACTGACGGATTCCGGATGACACAGGAGAGACGGATCCGGTATAGCAATGCATTTGTGAGACAGATCCGCATCCGGATCAGTCTACAAATGGTATCCTCTTGCATACAGATTGACAGATCTGGTAGGCAGTTCCAGCAACGGAACTGCCTACCGGAATCCAGCAACGCAAGTGTGAAAGTACCCTTAGTTGTCTCCAGCTCCACAAAAATATAAAAAAATAAAAAATAAAATAAAAAGAAACTGGCTGGAGACCACTGATGTATGAGTTCCTAGCCTTTATGTACAAATCATTTTTCCCATCTAAAAGTTGCTTACAGTCATTAATGTAGGAATTAAATTTATCCAGCAGGACAGTGGAAGAAAGGCAACGGGTGGAATAAGGGTGCATTCACAAGTCACAGTCAACTGCATTTAAATGACACTGCTATGCTGTGCGGACTTTTCAGTGCAGATTTCACCCTTTGCAGAAAGTGAGAAACTGGGCATATCCACCACAAAATCTGTAAGTAACACATGTGGCTTTTGTTGTGGAAACGCAGGGAAAACCAGATGAAAATTTGCATAAACTGCAAGGCTTTCTGCATATACTGTACTATTAGCAAATTCCACAGTGTGAAAGCAACCTATCGGAATTTTGGTGTGGCATCCGCACGTTGTCTTCATCCCACTGTTTTCAATGGTAGGCAGAGCTGCAGTTTGTGGGCCAGCGGTTTAAAGCTGCAAACGAGCCTAGCAGGGGCATGCGCTTCTTGGCACAGCGTCCGGATGGAGCCTGCTTCAAGCCACGGCAGGTTTCTGCTTGCGGTTCAGCTCCATTCAATGGAGCTAAGGCTAGTGTCACACTACCGCTAGGCTGTTTTGGAGCAGTGGTGGTCTTTTGGTCGATTCTCAACATATTTGCCAGGTACCGGCTGGATCACCGCTGGTCCCCATTATAGTTAATGAGGCTGGGTGGAGACTTTCAAGCTTCCGGCAATGCCAGAATGCAGAGAGTTCCAGCAGATTGTTCCTTGCCTGAAAATCCTGCCAGGTCCTAAGCTGCGAGCAGGTCCGCCACATTCAAAGTGAACAACTGTGGTGGTTTCTGCTGTAGATGACAAGTGAACGTTCTCTAATTTATACCGGTATTTTTTCTGCTTGCGTGCTGTCCGAGTTTACAACTGACAGCACCCAGACTAAACACTGGCCCATTTTATTGGAAAGGTATCTTCACATGAGCAATTGTCTGTGAGGAGCTTTGGTCTGTGCCGAGAAACCTGCAGCATGTTCTACTCTTGTCAGTTTTCCTTACAAGATTCAAATGAAATGGGCCACACATGCTCCATGTGAAAACTGCTCTTTATTCACTAAGTGAAACATGGACAACCTTCTAATCATCTGCCTGAAGGAGGCCTAATGCTCTTTGATCATTCAACTGTATGTGTAATCGATCAAATGTGGAGATTTGGAAACCGTTGAATTGCTTACTATCGTCCGCTGCATTTTAATGTTGATATTACGTCATAAAGACCCAGATGTCCCCCATGGCTCTTCTGATCCAAACTTAGTTCACCATAGAAGCCTAATTTATAAAGTTTTTTTTTAAGAACACATGAGCCTGATTGATCCATTTCCAGGGGAAGGCTTATCTGTAATAATTTATGGGGCCTATCGTGCCTGAGTGTAAACAATGGGGCTTGTAAAAAGGTATAATGCGATTTAACTGGAAAATTTAGATTTCCTTCCTGCGCCCAGACCACACGCATCACTCTGCTCAGATCCAAATTAGGAATTGTAATTCTTTCTTTATTAGGCTCAGCTATATAAACGGTGACCAAGGGAGCCATGAGAATTTTGATCATTATTTCTTGGTTTAAGTTGTGCTAGTCTTCCTGCAGAGAAGATAATCACCAGACTTCTTCCCTGTGTGCTTTGCGGGGGCCAAGATTCATTAAACTGTATTTTATAAGGCCAGGTAAATTGCAGATTTAACCCTTCCCAGACAAAGTAGGGCTGCAAATAACCAGTTCGTGAGAATGAAAAAATTACATCCAAGTAAGCATCTTTACTTAGCAATCATGTACCTATTGCAGGATTAGTAAAAATCACAGCAGTATAAAGTCCTATAGCTGAAAACAAATATGGCTTTTAAACTAGGACACAACGCTCTTTATGGCGATGAGCAACCTGTAGATGACAAACAATAACAATCTATCAAGACTGAAGCTGCAGAGAACAGGGGCTCTCTGGGAATAATTTGAAATGGCCACCAGCAACCTGTCCTACAATTTGAGTAGGACTGGTTGCTCCACTAGTGAAGCTGCCTAGGGGCATGAGATGGAGAGGCCTCACTATACACTACACTGCTCTACAATAGATGGTAATGATGCGATACTGTCTATGATATGCCATCATGGCTGAGCAGCCTGACAGGAACGCTCACCAATATGTAATATATGAAAAATAATTTTTTGTGGGATGAGATGACTGTTTGATTGGCACTATTTTGGCGTGCATATAACTTTTTGATTGCTTGCTATTACACTTTTTGTGACATAAGATGACAGTTTTTATTTTTATTTTTTTACGGTGTTCACCTGAGGGGTTAGGTCATGTGATATTTTTATAGAGCCGGTCGATACGGACAGGGAGATACCTAATATGTATACTTTTTTTTATTTATGTAAGTTTTACACAATGATTTAATTTTTGAAACAAAAAAAAATCATGTTTTAGTTTTTCCATAGTCTAAGAGCCATAGTTTTTTCAGTTTTTGGGCGATTATCTTGGGTAGGGTATGATTGGTAGTATTTTGGCATACATGCAACTTTTTTGATCACTTTTATTACCCTTTTTGGGAAGTAAGGTGGGCAAAATTTCAATTTCCTCAGTTTTCATTTTTATGGCGTTCACCGTGCGGGGAAAGTAACATGACCGTTTTATAGATCAGGTCGTTACGGACACGGCGATACCTAATATGTGTAGTGTATTTAATTTTTTTAATTTTTATTCAGTGATAAATGTTTTTTTATCTTTACTTTTTTCACTTTTTTTTTTACATTTTCTGACCCAGACCCACTTGGTTCTTGAAGATCCAGTGGGTCTGATGTCTGTATAATACAGTACAGTACACTATATAGTGTATTGTACTGTATTTTACTTACACATTGTCTGAACAGATCTATGCCTTTAGCACAGATCTGTTCAGCACCATGGACAGCAGGATGCCTGAGAAGGCGTCCTGTTGCCATGGGAACCTTCCCCGTCTGCTCAGTTGTGGCCACAACTGAGCAGACGGGGAAGGGTAAGGAGGGGGGCTGCCTCCCTCTGTCACCCCATCCTGTCTGGGGGCTGCAAAGGCACAGCAGTCCCCCGATGGGAGAGGGAGGGAGCTCCCGACTGTTAACCTTTGCTCTTCCATATCGCGGTCCGTACGGACCGCGGTATGGAAAGGGTTAAACGGCTGACATCGCATCACAGATGTCAGCCGTTTATACCAGAGTGTCAGCAATGTGCTGACACTCTGGTATACCACTGGACGCCAATGAATATTCAAGCCGGCATAAAATCATTCAGGGGTGCAGGGGGGGTGAAAAAAACTTTATTTTGGGCATTTTAAAGTTTGATCCCCGCGGTCAGGGACTGCGGGGATAAGAATCTGCAGAAAGCGCAGCAAACCGCAGGTCTGAATTGACCTGCGGTTTGCTGCGATCGCCAATACGGGGGGGGGTCATATGACCCCCCCTCCCCCCCCGGCGTTGTCACAGGATGCTCGCTGAATGATTTCAGCGGGCATCCTGTTCCGATTAACTCCCGCAGCTCCGCAATCTCGTTTTAAACTGATGACGTACCGGTACGTCATGGGTCCTTAAGGACTCGGGAAACATGCCGTACCGGTACGTCATGCGTCCCTAAGGGGTTTAAGGCTATGTACACCTTTAGGGGCAATTTATTATTGCATTATACTTATTTTGAGCTAAAAAAAATTTTTTCAATTGGTCTTTATTAACAATATGAAATCCTTTTTTCCGTACAGAGCCGAGATGCTCTACTAGCTGCCTGTGGATTTTTTGTCCTTTCCGGGTCATCTGAGGAGCAGCGGACTCCTTATCTCTGTTCTATGCCATCATAAACACTCATTATAGCTCAATCCTTATCTTACTGATAAGAATGTGGCTTAAATAAATGTTTATGACCTCTCAGTAGTTTACAGATAAGGCTTATTAGATGACCAGCACAAAGAGAAAGTGAAAGTACCAGTCACACAGTTAGAAAAACAGTTAACCCTTTGTGACTAAACAGCTCAATATTTTTAATAAAGGCGAATTGAAAATATGATTTTTAGCCAAAAATAAGTTAAATGCAATCATAAAAGAAATTGACTCCAAAAGGTGTACATAGCCTTTGAGCTTACTATTCACCAATATCCTTAAGTTTTTTACAGTCGCAATTTTACCCAGGTCTATTACTTAAGTTTGCATCTTGCATTTCTCTGCGTATGGAACCTAGCAATACTTTTATCAGCATAGCACACCAAAACAAATTTGTTAATACAATCTGCAAAAGGTCGGGATAGTACCTTAAGAAATGTCAATTACGGAGAGCCACCCTCAAACCTTTAGGTAGCTCAAGAAATACAAAGAAAAATCGTTCTTTTTACTGTAATGTTACATGCCAATTAATTCTAGGCTTCGGGCAATACATACAAAGAAGTTATGAAAGGTTTTGCACTGGTGGTTAAATAAAAATAGAAAAACAATAATAAAATTATTTAAAAAGTATAAAATGGAAGAAAGGTAGCAGCTGCCCTGAGTCCTGGTGCCTATGGCAACCCAAATGTCTCAGTCACATAAGATAACACCAGCTTTATAAATGCCTTATGGTGGATATGGAGCAGTTACTGATTTTGTACTGGGGCTCAGGAGCTTCAGGTTATGTCATGTTCAAATGATTATATACTCAAGGTCTACTAATTTAGAAGGTGTCTAACATCTTAACAATTGTGGACAAATAAATAGCAAAAGAACCAATAATTCCTGTTAAATCCCCCGTCGTTACAGGGCTGTCAGTGCTCTCTGTTTACTTGGCTGCAATGTGACCACTGAAGCCAATCACTAGCCTCATGGATTTACACTTCGAGACTACTAAACACAGGGATTGACTACACCTGTGACCACTGAAGCCAATCACTGGCCTCAGGGATGTACACCTTGAGACCGCTAAGTGCAGGGATTGATTACACATGTGACCACTAACGCCAATCACTGCCCTCAAGGATGTACACGAGACCGAAGGATTAACTGGCTACTTTCACACTGGCGTTTTGAATTCAGTTTGTGAGATCCGTTTCAGGGATCTCACAAACGGTTCAAAACTGATCAGTTCAGCCCCAATGCATTCTGAATGGATAAGGGTCCGTTCAGAATGCATCAGTTTGGCTCCGTTCTGCCTCCATTTCGATCTCGATGCGGACACCAAAGTTTTGGTGTCCGTCTGCCGAAGCGGAGCCAAACGGATCCGTCCTGACTTTACAATGTAAGTCAATGGGGCGGATCCGTTTTCACTGACACAATATGGTGCAATTGAAACGGATCCGTCCCCCATTGACTTTCAATGTAAGTCAGGACGGATCCATTTTGACTTAGGCCCCTTTCACACGGGCGAGTATTCCGCGCGGGTGCAATGCGTGATGTGAACACATTGCACCCGCACTGAATCTGGACCCATTCATTTCTATGGGGCTGTGCACAAGAGCTGTGTTTTTCACACAACACAGGCCCCGTAGAAGTGAATGGGGCCACGTGAAAATTGCAAGCATCCGCAAGCAAGTGCGGATGCGGTGCGATTTTCACGCATGGCTGCTAGGTGACGATCGGGCTGGGGACCCGATCTGTATTATTTTCCCTTATAACATGGTTATAAGGGAAAATAATAGCATTCTGAATACAGAATGCAAAGTAAAATAGTGATGGAGGGGTTAAAAATAAAAATTAACTCACCGAGTCCACTTGATCGCGTAGTTGCGGATCTATGTCTTCTTCTGTAATGTTGAGCTGCCGGCTAAGGACCTGTGGTGACGTCACATCACATGGTCCCTCACCATGATGATGAACCAGGTGATTGGACCATGTGATGAGCCCAGTGACGTCATCAAAGGTCCTATTCCTGTGCACAGCAAAGAAGAAGACAGAAGAGAAGCTGGGCTGCGCGATCAAGTAGATTAAGGTGAGTTAAATAATTTTTATTTTATTTTTTTAACCCCTCCAGCCTTATTGTACTATGCATTCTGTATTAAGAATGCTATTATTTTCCCTTATAACTATGTTATAAGGGAAAATAATACAATCTACAGAACACCGATCCCGAACTTCTGTGAAGAAGTTCGGGTTTGGGTACCAAACATGCAGATTTTTCTCACGCACGTACAAAACGCATTACAATGTTTTGCACTCGCGCTGGAAAAATCGCGCATTTTCCCGCAACGCACCTGCATCTTATCCGGGCAAAAAACATGACGCCCGTGTGAAAGAGGCCTTAGACTTTTTAAAAAAAAATAATAATGCAAACAGATCCGTCTGTGCAGATATAAGACGGATCCGCACCTAACGCAGGTGTGAAAGTAGCCTAAAATGGTCAAAAGTGTAACTGGCATATCATCGCTGCAGCCAAGAAACGACTGGCAGAGAGCACCAGAGAAATCTTAAAAGGGAGTATTGTCTCTTTTGCGATTTGATCACATTGCCTGCCTTTACCCAAATTTTGTATGATCTCAGATAACTGCGAGAATAGCTGGTTGCGCTGCTTTAAATACGCAATTACAATGTAAACAATGTCATGGTTACAAATTAGGTCCTATTCACACATCAGTGACTCATGTCATTGTTCATCACAGATAGCATACGGATCCATTGAATTGTATATGCATAACCAGATGGGTCAGAATTTGGCCCACTTTCCAGTGAAGTGCGAATATGGAGTTTCTGAACATTTGGAATCCATAGGGTCTAATAAAATTATTGAGCTTTAATAAATTGTATATTTCTCTTAAAGGGGTATTTCCATCACAGATAATGGGGGCATATCGCTAGGATATGCCCCTATTGCCTGATTGGTGCGGGTCCCACCTCTGGGACCCGCACCTACGCCGAGAAGGGAGCAGGAAGAGTGCTCTCCGCACTTGCGCGGTCACAGCTCCCATTCATTTCTATGGGGCAGACAGAAATAGCCGAGCCAGCACTCAGGTATTTTCGGCAGCCCCATAGAAATGAATGGGGGGCGGCTGCACATGCGCAGTGCGCCCTCCACCACCTTTCCTCCCTCTATTCTCACAGCGGAAAGCATGAGAGCCAGGGAGAAGGTGAGCTTATTTTTATTTTTTTCTCCCTGGCTGTGATGCTCTCCGCTGTGACTGGATCGCGGCACAGCCAGGGAGAAGGAGACGCCCATTGAGAAACCCTGGCGTCTCCTCCTTCCTGTACCGATGATCTGTATTAGCATACTGAGCGGGAAAACTGCAGGGGGGGCACAGCGGGGCGATGTTTTAAAAAATCTGGCTGGGTGGCAGCATCAGCGAGGCGGCAGGTTGGGTACCCTGCAAGTAAAGGTATTTATCTCAAATGATAAAAAAAACATGAAAGGTCCTCTTTAATTTTACTATTCTAAGGCCTCATGCACACGACTGTTGTTTTGGTCCGCATCCAAGCCGCAGTTTTTGCGGCTTGGATGCGGACCCATTCACTTCAATGGGGCTGCAAAAGATGCGGACAGCACTCCGTGTACTAGCGAAGAGAAAAACCGGCACTCCAATAAATTGCTAAGTGATTCTTTTATTGGTCACTCATAAATGCAGTGACACGTGCAGTGACCAATAAAAGAATCACTTAGCAATTTATTGGATTGCCGGTTTTTCTCTTCGCTGGTCTACTTGGGATGACACCCGCTGACCGAGCAACCACATCGTGACACAGTGACGCCCGACATCTTTGAACAAGCACTCCGTGTGCTGTCCGCATCCGTTGCTCCGTTCTGTGGTCCGCAAGAAAAATATAACCTGTCCTATTCTTGTCCGTTTTGCGGACAAGAATAGGCAGTTATATCAATGGCTGTCCTCGCAATTGGCGGACCGCAAAACACACAACGGTCGTGTGCATGAGGCCTTAAAGTGGTATGTGTAGTATCTGAAGCTGAAATGGTGTATGTTAGCAATGCAGACAGAACGCTCCCATTCTATTGAATAGGTCAGTGAAAACCACAGACCATACACGGATGTCATCCATTTTTCACTGATCCATGTAATAGAAACGTGCTAAAAAGTTTGCAAAAAGTTTTCTTTTTTTGAAGACACAAAAAACGCATAAACCATGCTGGAGCACTGAACGCACTGAATACCGTTGCAGAAGCAAAATGATCCAAGTTTTTGCAGTCGCATCAATAAGGTCTTACCATGAAAAAGCTCTAATTTAGACGAGAATCTACTAAATTATCCTCCATGTACATTACCGAATGAGGCCTTTTTCTCTGTTTTATTAATTACCATGTAATAAATGTAAGACAAAAACGACAAATTTAAAAGTACTTTTTCCCACTGTTAGCTCATTTTGACATGAAGAAGAACATCTATTTTGCCTGTGAATCACTCCTGTCTCTTTTATGCCCACTGTGCACAGGCGTCTTGCCTCCTATTGTCTCGGAGCAGGAGTCCCGCTGAGGGCAGCCTAATAAAATAAACTATTGTGGTTGCTGTCCTGTTGTTTTTAATAGATGTGCCTAATGGACTCCAAAATACCAGGCAAGACTCTGCTGTAGAATCTGAGTCACTGATCACAAACATGCACACTGACTGGAGCAACGTTTGACAAATGAAATCCCCTACAAAACTCATAGGCTTAAGGTTTTATTAATTCATAATGAATGATTGAGATGCCTCATGTCATTAGGTGGATGGGTGCTTAATGATTCATTTATGTGGAAACTACAGATATTTTTTACAGCACCATATGATAAATATTTAGCACCAAAGCTGTAGACAATCCCTTTAAAAGAAATAAGTTTAACCGTACAGGACTGCACAATGAAATAATCAGTCTCTGTATGTGTTCTCTAATAGTATATGTAAAAGAATTGCTATCCCTGAATTCACCGCAAAGTAGGGAGAGCTTGGGTTAAACCTATAAACCTACTGGAAGGCTCAGCATATGACTCTTCCCTCAAATATGGAGGGGTAGCACAAGTAGGGGAAGTATGGAAAGTTCCTCTCATCTTGCTCTTCCAGGCCCGGACTGGGAACACAAAGCAGCCCTGGCACACAAATCACCCAAACACACAGATAGAACCACACAGTTCCATCCTAACAAGGGAGGTGGTAAATGGGTTGTCTCACTTCAGCAAGTGGCACCAATCATGTAGAGAAAGTTAAAGGGGTTATCCAAAGTTTAAAATATCCCCCCCAATGCCGCAGCATCTCCCCATCACACGGAACAAAATATCTGGCAATTGGGGAAGGGGGGGGGGGGGGTTAACAGCCAATAGCAGGCCGTGACGGGGACGAGCTTCGCTAGCAGCTAGGGAGCCCGGGCATTGGAGGGAATAATTTAGACTTTGGATAACCCCTTTAATACAAGGGCACTTACTAATGTATTGTGATTGTTCATATTGCGTCCTTTGCTGGCTGGATTCATTTTTCCATCACATTATACCGTGCTTGTTATCATGGTAACGACCACCCTGCAATCCAGCAGTGGTGGTCGTGCTTGCACACTACAGGAGAAAGTGACGGCCACTCTAGTGGCCGGGATTGTGGAAGCACACATAGGCTAGTGCTTTTTCCTATAGTGTGCAAGCACGACCACCACTGCTGGACTGCACGGTGGTCGTAACAATGGAAACGAGCAGTGTATAATGTGATGGAAAAATGAATCCAGCCAGCCAAGGAGGTAATATGGATAATAACAATACATTAGTAGGTAGCTTGTATTAATTTTCTTTCTAAGGTGAGACAATCTCTTTAACTTCTTCCCACCCCATGAAGCACATCAAAGGTGTATAAATGAGACTACCTGGATTGTCTCAACGCGCTGAAAGAATGAAGAAAAAAAAAAAGGATCCCACATTCATTCGAATTCAGAGTCCTAATAGACATACAAAGTTTTAGTGAACAAGTACAAAGAAGACCTTATGCATTATCCCTATAACCCAGAGGAAGATGAAAGGGAGCACCTCTTCCCCTGAGGCGATGCCAGCTCTACAAACAGACAATGAAAGTCTTAATGACGAAAAGATACACAGGAGACTTTATGCGCTGTCCCTATGTGCCCAGAGGAAGAAAGGCGCCAATGCCACAGCAGACAAAGAATATTGCCAACAAACTACAGACAAAGTTTTACAGTGAAGAAATAATGGTTTGGTCTAAAGTCTACTGAGAGTGCTGAGAGAGGCACCGATCGGCCTGGAAATTCTAACCGTCTGTATTTGCCTGGGTAAAAATGTGCGACAAGTATGGCCAGAAAATCCCTATTGATAAACTTGTAGAAAGATATGCCAAGGAAAGTAAGAACATCCACCTGCCCTAGAGACATCGTGAAGAAGCGTGTGCAGAAAAGTACAGTATGAATGTGCTTCAAATACCAATATACACCAGCTTTCCAAAACAACCCAGCCATTTTATTCACTGTTAAGAGGCACTGTAGATGTCACTCTTCTGGGGGCGCTGTGGATGTTACTGTTATGTGGGCCACTGTGGATGTCACTCCTTTGGAGAGCTCTGTGGATGTTACTGTTATGGGGGCGCTGTCGATGTCACTCTTATAGGAGCGCTGTAGATGTCACTGTTATGGGAGCGCTGTCGATGTCACTGTTATGGAGAGCTCTGTGGATGTCACTGTTATGGAGAGCTCTGTAGATGTTACTGTTATGGAGAGCTATGTGGATGTCACTGTTATGGAGAGCTCTGTGGATGTTACTGTTATGGAGAGCTATGTGGATGTCACTGTTATGGAGAGCTCTGTGGATGTCACTGTTATGGAGAGCTCTGTGGATGTCACTGTTATGGGGCGCTGTAGATGTCACTATTATGGAGAGCTCTGTGGATGTTACTGTTATGGAGAGCTCTGTGAATGTTACTGTTATGGGGACGATGTAGATGTCACTGTTATGGAGAGCTCTGTGGATGTCACTGTTATGGAGAGCTCTGTGGATGTCACTGTTATGGAGAGCTCTGTAGATGTTACTGTTATGGAGAGCTCTGTGGATGTCACTGTTATGGAGAGCTCTGTGTATGTCACTGTTATGGGGCGCTGTAGATGTCACTATTATGGAGAGCTCTGTGGATGTTACTGTTATGGAGAGCTATGTGGATGTCACTGTTATGGAGAGCTCTGTGGATGTCACTGTTATGGGGCGCTGTAGATGTCACTATTATGGAGAGCTCTGTGGATGTTACTGTTATGGAGAGCTCTGTGAATGTTACTGTTATGGGGACGATGTAGATGTCACTATTATGGAGAGCTCTGTGGATGTCACTGTTATAGGGGCGCTGTGGATGTCACTCTTATGGAGAGCTCTGTGGATGTTACTGTTATGGAGAGCTCTGTGAATGTTACTATTATGGGGACGCTGTAGATGTCACTATTATGGAGAGCTCTGTGGATGTCACTGTTATGGAGAGCTCTGTAGATGTTACTGTTATGGAGAGCTATGTGGATGTCACTGTTATGGAGAGCTCTGTGGATGTTACTGTTATGGAGAGCTATGTGGATGTCACTGTTATGGAGAGCTCTGTGGATGTCACTGTTATGGGGCGCTGTAGATGTCACTATTATGGAGAGCTCTGTGGATGTTACTGTTATGGAGAGCTCTGTGAATGTTACTGTTATGGGGACGATGTAGATGTCACTGTTATGGAGAGCTCTGTGGATGTCACTGTTATGGAGAGCTCTGTGGATGTCACTGTTATGGAGAGCTCTGTAGATGTTACTGTTATGGAGAGCTCTGTGGATGTCACTGTTATGGAGAGCTCTGTGTATGTCACTGTTATGGGGCGCTGTAGATGTCACTATTATGGAGAGCTCTGTGGATGTTACTGTTATGGAGAGCTATGTGGATGTCACTGTTATGGAGAGCTCTGTGGATGTCACTGTTATGGGGCGCTGTAGATGTCACTATTATGGAGAGCTCTGTGGATGTTACTGTTATGGAGAGCTCTGTGGATGTTACTGTTATGGAGAGCTCTGTGAATGTTACTGTTATGGGGACGATGTAGATGTCACTGTTATGGAGAGCTCTGTGGATGTCACTGTTATGGAGAGCTCTGTGGATGTCACTGTTATGGAGAGCTCTGTAGATGTTACTGTTATGGAGAGCTCTGTGGATGTCACTGTTATGGAGAGCTCTGTGTATGTCACTGTTATGGGGCGCTGTAGATGTCACTATTATGGAGAGCTCTGTGGATGTTACTGTTATGGAGAGCTATGTGGATGTCACTGTTATGGAGAGCTCTGTGGATGTCACTGTTATGGGGCGCTGTAGATGTCACTATTATGGAGAGCTCTGTGGATGTTACTGTTATAGAGAGCTCTGTGAATGTTACTGTTATGGGGACGATGTAGATGTCACTATTATGGAGAGCTCTGTGGATGTCACTGTTATAGGGGCGCTGTGGATGTCACTCTTATGGAGAGCTCTGTGGATGTTACTGTTATGGAGAGCTCTGTGAATGTTACTATTATGGGGACGCTGTAGATGTCACTATTATGGAGAGCTCTGTGGATGTCACTGTTATGGAGAGCTCTGTAGATGTTACTGTTATGGAGAGCTATGTGGATGTCACTGTTATGGAGAGCTCTGTGGATGTTACTGTTATGGAGAGCTATGTGGATGTCACTGTTATGGAGAGCTCTGTGGATGTCACTGTTATGGGGCGCTGTAGATGTCACTATTATGGAGAGCTCTGTGGATGTTACTGTTATGGAGAGCTCTGTGAATGTTACTGTTATGGGGACGATGTAGATGTCACTGTTATGGAGAGCTCTGTGGATGTCACTGTTATGGAGAGCTCTGTGGATGTCACTGTTATGGAGAGCTCTGTAGATGTTACTGTTATGGAGAGCTCTGTGGATGTCACTGTTATGGAGAGCTCTGTGTATGTCACTGTTATGGGGCGCTGTAGATGTCACTATTATGGAGAGCTCTGTGGATGTTACTGTTATGGAGAGCTATGTGGATGTCACTGTTATGGAGAGCTCTGTGGATGTCACTGTTATGGGGCGCTGTAGATGTCACTATTATGGAGAGCTCTGTGGATGTTACTGTTATGGAGAGCTCTGTGGATGTCACTGTTATGGAGAGCTCTGTGTATGTCACTGTTATGGGGCGCTGTAGATGTCACTATTATGGAGAGCTCTGTGGATGTTACTGTTATGGAGAGCTCTGTGAATGTTACTGTTATGGGGACGATGTAGATGTCACTGTTATGGAGAGCTCTGTGGATGTCACTGTTATGGAGAGCTCTGTGGATGTCACTGTTATGGAGAGCTCTGTAGATGTTACTGTTATGGAGAGCTCTGTGGATGTCACTGTTATGGAGAGCTCTGTGTATGTCACTGTTATGGGGCGCTGTAGATGTCACTATTATGGAGAGCTCTGTGGATGTTACTGTTATGGAGAGCTATGTGGATGTCACTGTTATGGAGAGCTCTGTGGATGTCACTGTTATGGGGCGCTGTAGATGTCACTATTATGGAGAGCTCTGTGGATGTTACTGTTATGGAGAGCTCTGTGGATGTCACTGTTATGGAGAGCTCTGTGTATGTCACTGTTATGGGGCGCTGTAGATGTCACTATTATGGAGAGCTCTGTGGATGTTACTGTTATGGAGAGCTATGTGGATGTCACTGTTATGGAGAGCTCTGTGGATGTCACTGTTATGGGGCGCTGTAGATGTCACTATTATGGAGAGCTCTGTGGATGTTACTGTTATGGAGAGCTCTGTGGATGTTACTGTTATGGAGAGCTCTGTGAATGTTACTGTTATGGGGACGATGTAGATGTCACTATTATGGAGAGCTCTGTGGATGTCACTGTTATAGGGGCGCTGTGGATGTCACTCTTATGGAGAGCTCTGTGGATGTTACTGTTATGGAGAGCTCTGTGAATGTTACTATTATGGGGACGCTGTAGATGTCACTATTATGGAGAGCTCTGTGGATGTCACTGTTATGGAGAGCTCTGTAGATGTTACTGTTATGGAGAGCTATGTGGATGTCACTGTTATGGAGAGCTCTGTGGATGTTACTGTTATGGAGAGCTATGTGGATGTCACTGTTATGGAGAGCTCTGTGGATGTCACTGTTATGGAGAGCTCTGTGGATGTCACTGTTATGGGGCGCTGTAGATGTCACTATTATGGAGAGCTCTGTGGATGTTACTGTTATGGAGAGCTCTGTGAATGTTACTGTTATGGGGACGATGTAGATGTCACTGTTATGGAGAGCTCTGTGGATGTCACTGTTATGGAGAGCTCTGTGGATGTCACTGTTATGGAGAGCTCTGTAGATGTTACTGTTATGGAGAGCTCTGTGGATGTCACTGTTATGGAGAGCTCTGTGTATGTCACTGTTATGGGGCGCTGTAGATGTCACTATTATGGAGAGCTCTGTGGATGTTACTGTTATGGAGAGCTATGTGGATGTCACTGTTATGGAGAGCTCTGTGGATGTCACTGTTATGGGGCGCTGTAGATGTCACTATTATGGAGAGCTCTGTGGATGTTACTGTTATGGAGAGCTCTGTGGATGTCACTGTTATGGAGAGCTCTGTGTATGTCACTGTTATGGGGCGCTGTAGATGTCACTATTATGGAGAGCTCTGTGGATGTTACTGTTATGGAGAGCTATGTGGATGTCACTGTTATGGAGAGCTCTGTGGATGTCACTGTTATGGGGCGCTGTAGATGTCACTATTATGGAGAGCTCTGTGGATGTTACTGTTATGGAGAGCTCTGTGGATGTTACTGTTATGGAGAGCTCTGTGAATGTTACTGTTATGGGGACGATGTAGATGTCACTATTATGGAGAGCTCTGTGGATGTCACTGTTATAGGGGCGCTGTGGATGTCACTCTTATGGAGAGCTCTGTGGATGTTACTGTTATGGAGAGCTCTGTGAATGTTACTATTATGGGGACGCTGTAGATGTCACTATTATGGAGAGCTCTGTGGATGTCACTGTTATAGCGGCGCTGTGGATGTCACTCTTATGGAGAGCTCTGTGGATGTTACTGTTATGGGGGCCACTGTGGATATCTTTTAACTACACACAAACAACAAACAAAATAGACCAGTGCAAAGATGGGTAATTCTGCTAGTAAGCTTTATAAATGTTCTAAATCTGCAGCTTCTAAAGCCATTAATTATAACTTTTTATTTATTGAATATGGTCTTGAAGTCACATGAAATATATATAACACCACACTTCGATCTCCAGTGAGAAGACAATATTTATAGTGTAAATTTTTTTTAGGGATTTTTACAGATCCTTGTCAATGGACTACTCTTAGGTTATTACTGTAAATGTGCTTTAAAGGAAATAGGTAACCAAAAATTTTATCCACCATACTTTTTTCAAATCTGTTTTTTATTTTCTAATTGTAGATTTTTTATTTTATTTCCTGAATATAATTATGGGGGCGGCCATCTTGTCTGAGCTGTTCTTAACAGCATTTACACAGCATTAAAAAAAACTTGCTTTACGGCAGGCCCATGGGCCATAGACACAATGGTCACGAGGGGACCTCATTGACTTCTATGGAAGAGTTTTCTAGCCATGCTCTGTGATCTGTGCAGAGGTCATTGTACAAGGAAAGATGAGATAAGCTGTGACAATGACCTATTCTGAATGGTGGATCCTGTCTTATCTATACAGAAGTGGTATTATTACAGGCAGGATTAGAATGAGTTAACTGCAGTAAAGTCATCTGTACAGACCAAGAAGTGGCGCCAATTATTACGATTAGTGGCCAGTGCAAAAACTGCAGGATTTTTTGTTTTAGTGTAACTATAAAAAGTGATATGGAAAATTAAAAACAACATCAAAAAGTTTTTAAATATATGTTAAACATAAAAACGTGATTTAAACAGCATGTCATTTTCTGATGACACATTTCCTTTAACGAGGACCTGTTACCTCTCCTGAAATGTCTGTTTAGTAAATACTTGTATTCCCAATGTAATAACAATGCTGCTTAGAACAGTGCACTAACTCGGTTATTCCTCTTGGAATCGACAACTGGGTGTTATTATTACCCCTGTCAACAGGGTATGTCCTACATACCGTACTCTGACACCATCAGTCTGATAATAAAGGGGGAAAGTTTTTAATTTAGGCTCTGATCACATCAGAACTGTGATTTCTGTTTTCCTGCTCTGTCAAAAGTGCAGAAAAAAAAAGAAAATGATCTTTCACAAGATGGGTACCAACAGAGCCTGACAGAACGCATTGACATAATAGGCTACGTTAGGCTCCATCACAGTGTCTGTCATTTTTCTAGAAAAAATGGCACTGCATGCTGTGCTAAATTTATAGAGCAAATATGATAAAATGTGTCACTGACAAAGCTTCCAATGCAGATGCAAATAGATACCGTAGACATGTCAGGAGTCTTAACAGCAAAATGTTGCTGTTTTGTTAACATTTTTCCAAAACCGCGAAGTGTGAACATAACTGGGCAGCCTACTATGCACATCAATCAGTCTGGCATTTGACAGAAATGCCATAAGAGCAGTCTGACTCAGCCCTCTGATTTATACATGCCACTGGGTTCTACAGGGAGTCATATGCACTGATATAATAAAGGATTAAAGGGAACCATGCAAAATAATCTAGAAGCAGCATTATATAGAGCAGGAGGAGCTGAGCAGAAAAGGGAAAAGATTCAGTAAGGCTGAGTTCACATCAGCGTGAACTCAGGCTAAAACGTGTCCTTTATACATTTAAATTCCTGCTCATTCTGGACTTTGAAGTCCAGGAGGCGGTCCTATCAGTGATTGATAGCTATCTCTGTATACACAGTCATAGAGGGGAGGATCTCAGTCACTGATAGGACCGACTCCTTGTCTTCTAAGCCCAGGATGAGCAGGGATATAATGTATAAAATACAAGTTTTACAGAATCTTTTCCCATATAAATATACATCAATCCACTCAGCTCCTCCTGCTCTATTATATGCTGCCTGCAGCTCGGACACTATGTTCAACCTGACAAGTGCCCTTTAAAGCGGACCTTTCATCGTTCAAACATTGTAAGATAACTATCAGGCTGTGTAGAGCGGCGCCCCGGGATCTCACTGCACTGACTATTATTCCAAGGCGCCGCTCCATTCTTCCGCTATGTCCCCCGGTATTTTCACTGACATGGTTATACTGGGAGGAGCCTACCCTTTTTCTCCTTCTCCTTCTCCCAGGCTGTAGCACTGTCCAATCGCAGCGCAGAGCTCACAGCCTGGGAGAAGGAGACGCCCAGGAGAAAAAGGGTAGGCTCCTCCCAGTATAACCATGTCAGTGAAAATACCGGGGGACATAGCGGAAGAATGGAGCAGCGCCTTGGAATAACAGTAAGTGCAGTGAGATCCCGGGGCGCCGCTCTACACAGCCTGATAGTTATCTTACAATGTTTGGACTGATGAAAGGTCCTCTTTAAAGGGGTTTTCTAGTACAATATTGACGACCTGCCCTCAGGATAGGTCATGAATATTTCATCGGTGGGGCTCCGCCAACTGACACCCCTGCCGATCAGTTGTTTGAAGTAGGGATCGACCGATAGATTTTTTTTTTTTTAGAGCCGATACCGATCACCTGTGAATTTTTAGGCCGATAGCCGATAACTTATACTGAAATTCTGTGCATTTTAATTTTTGAAAAATAAAAATAAAATTCTGTTACGGCGTTCACCTCATAGATTTTTTTAAAATATATTTTAATAGTTTGGACTTTTCGGACATGGCAATATGTGATATGTTTATTTATTGTTTATATATTTTATATGTAAAATTGGGAAAGAGGAGATTTATACTTAATATTTTGGTGTTTTTTGTAATTTTTTATTTTGTTTGTTTGTTTGTTTTACTTTTTATTTAATAACTATTAGCCCCCTTAGGGGCTAGAATCTGGGATCTTTTGATCCCTTATCCTATTCACCCTAATAAAGCTTTATTAGGGTGAACAGGACTTCACACTCTCTCTGCTGTCCTATGGATAGTACACAGCAGCAGGGAGCTTACCATGGCAGCCAGGGCTTCAGTAGCATCCTGGCTGCCATGGTAACCGATCGGAGCCCCAGGATTACACTGCTGGGGCTCAGATCAGAAGCTGCCACTGCCACCAATGAAGAGGAGGGGAGAGGACCCTGTGGCCACTGCCACCAATGATTTTAATACTCGAGAGGGGGGGTTAGATGCTGATACCAATAACCTAGAAAATCATGAATATCGGCCAATAACATCGGTAAATCCGATAATCGGTTGATCCCCAGTTTGAAGAGGCCACAGTGTTCCAGTGAGCGCTGCAGCCTCTTCACAGCATACCAAGCACAGCACCCTATGTTGTATAGTGGCTGTGCTTGATGACGTTATTAGCCTAGGAAGGGGCCGGAGTGTCGGACCCACACCGATCAGATATTGATGACCTATCCTCATATATTACTCCCAGAAAACCCCTTCAAAAACTATTCTATAAATGAATGAAAATCCGACGACCTCTTACAATAAATATATATATATATATATATATATATATATATATATATATATATATACATACACACACACACACACACACACACACACATACTAATACATAATATTGTATATAGTAATAGTTTCCGTATATATATATATATATATATATATATATATGTAAAATAATACAGTTTCCTAGTCTCACATATAAAATAATAGTTTCCTAGTTGTGTGTGTGTGTATATATATATATATATATACATATATATATATATTTTATTTTTATTTTTTTAATACAGTTTCCTAGTCCTTCATATATAATATATAAAATACTGTTTCCTAGTTGTACATATACAATATATATATAAAATAATACACAATAATTGTACAAATAGAATATATAAAAAAAATATATAAAATAATACAGTTTCCTAGTCGTACATATACAATAGATTTTCATTCTAGGAACGCCTTCTTTGCATACTTTCATTATATCTCCACACTCAGAGGTAAACACAGCACAGTTCAGATGTAGCTATGATTACAGTGTAATATCTCTAGACCTGAACGACAATCAATATAGAATTACTGAACAGTAGGTTGACACACAGATTATGAATCTCTCATTAACACAGACAAAACTAACCAACTGCGTTGAAGGGTTAAAAATAGCCTTCGTAATTGCACGTCAAGGAGGATTTGCTAGATCCGCATTGCGTGTGCACAGTGATATACACAAAGAAAATGAGAGTGATGAGTTTTGCAGGCAGCCTGTCAATCATCCTTTACGTGACCCAGTAAGGTGGCTAACAAAGCTGTGAAAAGAGCTTGCCCTGGGACACCCGACATACACATTGCCATTCTGAGACCCAGAAAACGCTGTCACATTCTATTGTGTTCCTGCAGTACTGAGAAGATAAGCTTCAGGAAGGTTGTTAAAGGCTGTTAGAGGCAACGCTATCCTTCTGAATGTTACAAATGACAGTGACATGGCAAGTGTGATCTGACATCTTGTTTCTCCTCTCAGCACTGCAGGGGGGGGACTGCTTTCAGGCTTGAAAGAAGAATTCGGGTAGCAAGCGGTGCCTTGGACATGAGAGCACACTCCAGGAAATAAGCAAGCAGGTCTTACAAAGGAGCTAAAAGCCAGAATTGTACCATATAATGGAGAGCACTGATGAGCTGTGACAGACACCGTCCCTGCATGGGGTTCACAAAACGGCACTAAAGTACATGTATAAATTCAACATTTTTAGATTTCCAAGTCATTATTACTGGGAAAAATACAAATATTCAAGAAAACACTTTTCAATAGTTTAAAGGGGTATTTTGGTTGTTTAAAGTTATCCCCGTACCACAAGATAAGTAATAACTGTTAGATCAGTGCGTACAGCCAGTCCATTCATTTCCATGGCAAGTCTGGAAATCGTGGAGCGCAACACACATGTGCGACCCGCTGTTCCGTTTAGGGCGGATCCACATGGTAGAGGGTCCCTGCTCTCATGATCATTGGCAGGAGGACCCCCACCAATTTAATAGTTATCCCCTATACTGTGCATAGGAAATAAATTCAAACAACTGAAATACCCCTTTAACCCACAGGATCCCAGCGCAGTACATGTAAGGTGCTCTGATAGGGCGGGTGCAGGAGCTGCGCTCGCTCGATCAGCAGCAGGGGTCCAGCTATTACTTACAGCCGAGCCCCCTGCAGTACACGCTGGCATGGTTGCATACAGCGATGAACATGGCATGCACAGGGTTTGCGGAGGGTACAGGCTCCCTCCCTATCCCCATCGGGTCCCCACGCTCTGGTTGAGGAGGACCTAATGGCTGGAAAGGCAGCCTGATGCCTTACACAGTCATAGGGGCTTGCCTCCTATGGAAGCCATTGAGACCCAGCCCCCTGACTGGGTCTCATAAATATATATACACATGTATTGTATACATGTACATATACATGCATCGTAATGCATTGCACAGTGGATCAGACCCCCAAAAGTCCCACAGTGGGGCAAAAATGAAAAGTGTAAAAAAAAAATTTAAAAAAGTTTTCATAATAAAAAAAAAGAAAGTATCAAGTAAAAATAATAAAAAAAAAAATTATTTGGATGCTTCATTCCAAATTAGTTTATCACAAAGCATGTTAAATCAGTTTTATCTTGGCCTGCAGGGAGAGTGCATCTCGGTGTACATCACTGTGCATCGCAGCAACATGCAAAGCTAGTCCTTTCTGGTAGTTAAACAGTTACTCTGACAGGCAGGGGGACACCCCAATAACAGTAGAACAAGACAGGTTATGCACCCCAATTTGAGAATCAAGGCCTGAAAAAAATTGCTCATCTATTAACCCCTTCAAGACAAAGCTAGTTTTTACCTTCAGGACCAGGCCATTTTTAACAAATCTGACATGTGTCACTTTATATGGTAATAACTTAAAAACGCTTTTACTTATCCAGGCCATTCTGAGATAGTTTTCTCGTCACATATTGTACTTCATGACAGTGGTAAAATGGAGTCAAAATTTTTTATTTTTATGTATTAAAAAAATAAAAATAATGTACCCAAAATTTGGAAAAATTTGCAAATTTCCAAATTTCAATTTCTCTTTTATAATAGACTGTAATACCTCCAAAATTTACTTTACATTCCCCATATGTCTACTTCATGTTTGGATCATTTTGTGAATGCCATTTAGAGTTATGGGGACGTTAGAAGGCTTAGAAGTTTAGAAGCAAATCTTGAAATTTTTCAGAAAATGTCCAAAACCCACTTTTTAAGGACCAGTTCAGGTCTGAAGTCACTTTGTGAGGCTTGGCTTACATAATAGAAACCACCCAAAAAGGACCCTATTTTAGAAACTACACCCCTCAAGGTATTCAAAACTGATTTTACAAACTTTGTTAACCCTTTAGGTTTTTTGCAAGAATTAAAGGAAAATTTAGATAAAATTTCAGAATCTCACTTTTTTGGCAGATTTTCCATTTTAATCCATTTTTTCCAGTAACAAAGCAAGGGCTAACAGCCAATACAAAACTCAATATTTTTTATAGATTACAGAAACACCCCATATGTGATCGTAAACTGCTGTACGGGCACACGGCAGGGCGCAGAAGGAAAGGAATGCCATATGGTTTTTGGAGGGCCATGTCACATTTGAAGAACCGCTGATGCACCCCTAGAGTAGAAACTCTAGTGTCTCCATATTCTGAGAGCCATAGTTTATTTATTTTTTGGGTGATTGTCTTAGGCAGGGTCTAATTTTTTGCGGGATGAGATGACGGTTTGGTTGGTAAAATTTTGGGGGGCATACGCCTTTTTGATCGCTTGGTTTTGCACTTTTAGTGATTTAAGGTGACAAAAAAAAAGGTTTTTTTTGGCACAGCTTTTATTTTACTTTTTTGACAGTGTTCACCTGAGGGATTAGATCATGTGATATTTTTATAGAGCCGGTCTATACGGACGCGGCGATATGTAATATGTCTACTTTTCTTTCGTTTCCCCTATTTATAACAATTATTTTTTTTTACTTTATTTTGGAAAAAGGATGCTTTTTTTTATTTGAAACTTGAATTTTTTTCACTTTATTTTACTTTTTTATCTTTTATCTTTTCAGGATTTGATCCCTGTTTCAAATCAGTACAATACATTCTGTATTGTACTAAATTGAACTGTCAGCGTCTCACATATTGATTCGCTGACAGTTGCCTAGGAGACCCAGCGCTCAGGCTGGATCTCCTGGGCTTCCATAGGCTGGCAGCTCCGATGCCTGAGTAAGGCATCGGGGCTGCCATGGCAACCATCGACCCCCTGCCAGCGCAGCACGGGGGGGCAATGGAGTCAAAGAGAGCCCCCTCCCTCTGTATACCCCGCACGTGCCGCGGTCAGCGCTGACCGCCGCACGTGAAAGGGTTAATCCGCCGGCATCACCACACACACCGATGCCGGCAGATGCAACAGGGGCCCGGCTATCAGTAACAGCCAGGCCCGTGCTGCGGATCAGGCAGGTGCAGCTCCTGCACGTGCCCGATCCCATCACGTACATGCACGTGAGGATGCGGCAAGGAGCCACATTCGCTCACGTATATGTACGTGATAATGCGGAAAGGGGCTAAACAAGGTGGACACCCCAATAACAGTAAAATTATAAAGCGTATTCACCCCAATTTGAGAATCAAGGCATAATGGAATTGCTTATCTATTAAACAAGGTGGACACCAAAATAACAGTAAAATTAGAAAGCTTAATCACCCCAATTTGAGAATCAAGGCATAATGGAATTGCTTATCTATTAAACAAGGTGGACACCCTAATAACTGTAGAACTAGACAGCTGATTCACCCCAATTTGAGAATGAAGGCATGATAGAATTGCTTATCTATTAAACAAGGTAGACACCTCAATAACAGTAAAATTACACAGGTTAGTCGCCCCAATTTGAGAATCAAGGCCTAATAGAATTGCTTATCTATTGAACAAGGAGGACACCGTTCAATTAGATAGCTCTGTGCCGTACACAGGGATTGATGCAAACTGCGCTGTCTCCTATGGATCCCTTCAGCTAAAGATTACAGTCCCTGCACTCTCCTTATGCTCTCCCTACACTGTGTAAAAACAGTCACTACAATCTCCCTACACTGTCCCTTGACTGTCATTGCACTTTCCCTATCCAACATTCCACAATTAAAAGCTTTTAGCAACACTGTCCCTAGCGCTTGTCACGTCTCTCCCTATGCTCAGCTCACAGTGAAAAGGCAGAGACTGCGTGGGATGAGGCTTTTAAAGGGCTGTGACATCACAGGAGCTGGCTAGCTGCGCACGGGCTGTCTGCACAGCATTATGGGTGATCTTGCATTCCCAGGCTGCTTATTTTCACTATATAACACATGAAGCCACCATTTTTAGAAAAAAAAACATATATATGTTACCACAAAGGGCAAGAAAATTTGGATTTGTTGTGAATGAAATTTTTCAGATAGAATTCCACTTCGGATGCTTCGATTCGCTCAACACTAATAAAGACATATAAAAGTGTAAAAAATAGAAAAAAGAAAATCGAGTTTCTGCAAACTGCAGAATCAGGGTAACAATATTAAGCTTTGTTTGGCTCTTAACCTGTGGGGTGTTGCAGGAAAATGGATTAAAATTTGAGATTTCACCTCCATTTTCCGTTATTTTTTGTGGCACACCTAAAGTTAAAGGGCTTCTGTCACCCCACTAAAGTGATTTTTTTTTTTGGGCTAGTTAAATTTGTTATATTGCGATATATGAAAATATAATGGTGTTACTTACTTTGATCCAGCAGTTTCTTCCAAAAACAAAGTTTTATCATATGTAAATTCGGTCTCTACCAGCAAGTAGGGCGGCTACTTGCTGGTAGCTGCTGCAGAAAACCGCCCCCTCGTCGTGTTGATTGACAGGGCCAGCCGGGATCTCCTCCTCCGGCCAGCCCTGTCGGCATTTCAAAAATCGCGCGCCTGTGTTCATTCGGCGCAGGCGCTCTGAGATGAGGAGGTTTTTTTCTCCCAGGCTGTGAGCTGTGCGCTGCGATTGGCCAGCGCTACAGCCTAGGAGAAGGAGACGCCCACAGGACAAGGGAAGACCCACCTACTATAACTTAAGGAGCAAAGGTACCAGCGAGCATAACGGGAGAACGGAGCGGCGCCCGGGGATAATAGTAAGTGCAGTGAGATCCCCGGGCGCCGCTCTACATGGCAGCATACTTAGTTCACATAGTTTTTACAAGTGAAAGGTCCTCTTTAAGGTTAAAAAAAGTGGCTTGGTACCGAAGGTGTTAAGTATCCTTGAAGTGGGCAGCACTGTTTTTCTATTGTTTGATTTGTAGCCTTGCATCATTGGGTACCTAGAATCAACCAGGACATTTACATGAAGTACTTCCCATATATGTGTATTTCCTCCAGGTATTTCAGACCTCTTCCACAAACTACCAAGATGCTTAGGGTGATGGCCATTCCATGAACTACCAGCATTTTATAGTACCTATTGGTTGCAAGTAAGCATTGAGTCATTGTCCATGGCTCAAAGTTGCCTACTGAAATCTGGGAAGAGGGTAGGGTATGCAAATCAGCTCTGCTCTGCCTCTTAGCAAGTCAACCTTTTAGACTTGGACAACAACTAAGGCTGAGGTGACATCACCGTTATTTTTTTGTTATTCTGGTCTATCATGCATGCAGGACTTTTTTATACCATCTAAAATAACAGATAGTCTAAAATAACAGACGGAAATGGCTCAAATGGATTTCAAATGTGCATAACTGATGCTCAGGATCAGTTTATCATTTTATTTTTTACAGGATCAGTTTCAGTTGAGGGATTAGAAGAACGGAAAAATAATGGTGATGTGAACTCAGCCTAAACCAATTTAACTTATCCAAATCATGTCAGAAGGCCTGTTAAGGCTACTTTCACACCTGCGTTTAGGTCGGATCCGTCTGGTATGTGCCCAGACGGATCAGCACCTATAATGCAAACGCTTAGATCCGTTAAGAACGGATCCGTTTGCATTACCATGAACAAAAAAAAAATATATATTTTTTTTTTTTTTTTTTTTTAGTTCATGATAATGCAAACGGATCCGTTTTGACTTTACATTGAAAGTCAATGGGAGACGGATCCGTTTGAAAATTGAGCCATACTGTGTCAACTTCAAACGGATCCGTCCCCATTGACTTACATTGTAAGTCTGGACGGATCCGTTTGCCTCCGCACGGCCAGGCGGACACCTGAACGCTGCAAGCTGCGTTCAGGTGTCCGCCTGCTGAGCGGAGCGGAGGACAAACGGAGCCAGACTGATGCATTCTGAGCGGATCCGCATCTATTCAGAATGCATTAGGGCTGGACGGATCCGTTCGGGGCCGCTTGTGAAAGCCTTCAAACGGAACTCACAAGCGGAGCCCCGAACGCTAGTGTGAAAGTAGCCTTAAAAGGTCAAACAGATAGCTACCTTACATCTGATGGCATCAAAGGCAGATGTTGCCAAGAGCTGATTTGCAAACCCTCTTCCCAGAAGAGCATTGTCTGGCCTATAAATCACCTCATGCCGATTAGGTGATCTTTATAAGGAGATATGGTATCCCCGATACTCAAATATGCACACTGTTTGCATGCAGCTGTGGGTAAAGCTCCTTCTGTAGCCAATATCAGGATGGACATTATAATAGTAATGTTGCTTTGTGTTAAAGGCCAGATGTTGTAAATGCCTAGCTAATCTCTAATACCTCAATGCTATATTGCATAATCACTACCCATGCCTGCTTGATGAGCTCATTCAGTACAATCCCCTTGGAATCTTGTAAGTCTACTATGTGAACAAGGCCTTGACCAACCTGTTTCGAGACCCCAACAAGTCTTCGTTTTTTAATAGTAATGAGCCTATGGATCATACTGTATGTGGCCATTTGACCATCACACCATTCCAAACCATCCCAAAACAACCGTTTTTAAAAAAATATAGAAGTATAAAAGCCTCCAGTTTTCTGGGAAGGCTTTCTACAAGATTTAGAGTGCATCTGTGGGCATTTGGAAACTGTAAAAGGAGGTTTTATACAGTGCAGCAGATATACTGTATTAAGATTGGCACCGGCCTCTTAATAAAATTGAGGCATTTTCTGCCAGTCTGTGTGTCGGATATTCAACTCTACAGATCCAACAGATTTCTCTACAGAGAAAAAATATGATGTGGGACAAAAAAAAAAAAAACTCAACCCCCAAGAAACACTGTTTATACAAGTTAAAAAGACTGCAAGAAAAACACGTAGTGTGGCAGTGCCCTATGAGCTAGGTCGACATCTCATTTGAGAACCATGGGCATATTATGGAGTTGGGCTCCATCTGCAGGTAAAATAGCCCACAGTTGCCTGGTAAGACTATCCACAAAATGCTGAAAGGTGTCTGTGGAAATTTGTGACCATTCACCAAAAAGACCATTAGTGAGATCTGGGCTCCATATGAAACTCAAAACTAAGTCTTTATGGACTTCTGCACACAATCACAGTCATGCTGGAACAGGAGAGGTCTTTCCCCAAAACTGGAAGGATACAATGGTCTGAAATGTAGGATTAAAATAAACCTTCACTGGATACAGTACATGTGGTCTAGCCTAAACCCTAAAAACATTATCCATCTTCCACCAAATGTTACATTAGGGTATACACATTTGGGTAGACAACGTTCTCTGTGCATCCACTAAGGGTCCATTCACATGTCCATAGTGCATTGCGGATCCGCAATACACCCGGCTGGCACCCCCGTAGAAATGCCTATTCTTGTCCGCAATTGTGGACAAGAATAGGACATGCTCTATTTTTTTCCGGAGCTGCGGACCAGAAGATCGGGGCCGCGCTTCAGAAATGTGGATGCGGACAGCACATAGTGTGCTCTCTGCATCCATTCAGTCCCCATAGAGAATTGCGGAACGGATGCGGACAACACTTGCGGACGTGTGAATGGAGCCTAACTCTGGATTTACTTATCAGGATGCTTTACATGACTCCAGTAGATGCGTGGCATAGTGCATTTTACAACGGAAACCCATTTCATGAAGCAGTGGACACACAGTGCTTGAGCTGATGTCACTTCAAGAGGCAGCCTAAACCTTTGCAGTGGGTAACGCAAAGGACAGACTTTGCCACATGCTTAAGTAGGCCTCCAAGCATGCTTGAAGGTCCTACTCTGTGAATTTGCACTATGGCTCAGCTATGGTTATCTCACAGTTCATTTGAGCAGAGCTGAAATTTCACAATTTGACTTTTGGGAAAGGAAGAAACCTAGAGTACGATACACACACACACAAAGGGAGAGACTTCTGGCATTTTTATATAAATATATGTGCAGCAGGTCCTTACCTGTCTTGCAAGGGTAAGATTTGCATTAGGCGCTGTATT
Source organism: Bufo bufo (assembly GCF_905171765.1). NCBI lineage: Eukaryota > Metazoa > Chordata > Amphibia > Anura > Bufonidae > Bufo > Bufo bufo. Next base: position 589,075,296 of record NC_053389.1, on the reverse strand, counting down.
GCCTTATATGTGCTTTGTGTATGTGTCTAATTGAGTATATTATGCTTGAAAAATGCACTTGCACTTTATTTTGGATGTTATTTTGGATGGTATGTGGGACCAGATGGTGATATAAAGATCACCATCTATTGAATATTGCCTACCGTTCCTTCCTGTGTTACGTTGTGAGTTTGGCCACTGATTTTTAATCATAGGTATTTAATAAGATGACATTTATATTACAATTAGTAGTAGTGCCAGTCATTATAGGTTTGCTATTTGACTTATGTCTGACTGATCCAGGTAGATATTATGAGAAAGGGGCTATTTGTACTGGAGTAATTAATAGGTCCTTACCTGTCATTCACCTGCACAATTCCCCATGGAATAAGTTGCACTGCATAACATTACCCTGGTCTTAACCCCAACACTTCATAATAGTCCGAAAAAAGATGCAGTGCTTGATGAATATGCTGTTCAGTCTACAATTCATTGATAAATATGTCCTTCCATGTCTCTACAATGGTCCCCGAGCTCTTAGATTTGGAACTAAACTTGCATATAAAACAAAGTGTTAGCAAATTTACTACTCCGCTGAGCACTTAATTTTCAGAAGCCCTTCAAGGAAATGTCCACCGAGGTGTGAAAGTACCTAAGCTCCAATTTTAAATTGAAGCTCCTGAAACCACCCAACTACAGACATGTGCAACCATTTTCATTAGCCATGACCCTACTTACAACTCCATCCTGTGAAGTTCCACATATGTGAGACTTTGCTACAGGAGGGGTGATTTCATTCTGAGAACTTAATAGAATAAAAATGGATTTATTGACAAAAATACAATTTATTTTAAAGGAAGATGAATGAAGATAAGAAAGAGACTAACCAACCACTGCCATATGCCCTTTTGAATGATAAATTGTAGATTATCAAAGACAATATATGTCTTCACTGAGAAGGGGTCACAGACGACTCATCAGTAAAGTGTAACTAGAAAACCTATAATATTTCTCAGCCAAATAAGTTTGCCTTTACGGAGGTTAATAATATAGTCCTTAGAGGTGACAGAAAAAGGTGAGTGATTAGTAAATGTCTCATAAATGGATACAAACAAACCATTCTTTTATTGATCTGGTCAACCACAAGGAGAAAGTGACCTTTATTGTATGATCACTCAATCACAATGAAAACCAAAGAGCTTCATTCCATTATAGACATAATTCACTTTATGAAATATATAGTCAGGTTTTTTATTTTATTTTAGAATTCATGGTACATACTGTGTACACACACACAATGCATACAGATCTAGCAAACACCACACTTAAAGGGGCGCAAAGGAGAGCATCGGAGCATGAATTGCTCTGATGCTCAAGTCAGGGGGGCTGCATGGGTGAAAATAGAGGTTTGTCCGGGTTCAGCAATGAACCCAGACAACCCCCTTAACGTGTTAAATACAGATGCAGCAAACTTTAAACACAACATACAACAAAAACCACTGAAAAAGTCAAGATTGCTGCAACTGTGTATGTATTCATTCTCAGGTTAATGCTTGCCACCACTGTGCAACACAAGCAAGCATGAATAAAAATACATTCAGAAAGTCTTCAGATCCTTTTACTTTTTCACCTTTTGTTATGTTGTAGCCTTGTGGTAAAATAAAAAATTTGCGTTTCCCCCCCATCAATCTGCTTTCAATACCCAATAATGAGAACATGAATACAGAATTTTAGTTTTTGTTTTTTTGCAATTTTTTTTAAAAGGATGGACATTTGTTAAGAGACTTGAAATTTAGCTCTGGGAGCCTCCCATTTCACTAGATCATCTTTGAGATATTTCTACACCTTTATTGGAGTCCAGCTGTGGTAAAATCGGTTGATGTATTAAAAAAAAAGAAAGAAAGAAAAAAAAAAAGAAGTGCTGTCTATATAAGACCTTACAGGACAATGCATAACAGAGAACACCAAGCCATAAGGAGGAAAGAACTGCCTGTAATGCTCACAGATAGGATTGTGTGGTGGCTAAGTTCTGGAGAAGAGTACAAACATAAATAAATCCTGCTGCACTGAAAATTGCTACAGCGGCATCCATTATTCTTAGGCCTCATGGACACGGCCGTGTTCCGCGGCCGAGAGCGGTCCGTGGTAACCCGGCCGGGATTCCTTCTGACAGCAGGAGCGCACGGCGTCATTGGTTGCTATGACGCCGTGCGCTTCATGCCACCGCTGCTGTACAGTGATACACTGGTATGATGTATACGAGTGTATCACTGTACAGCAGCGGCTGCATGAAGCGCACGGCGTCAAAGCAACCAATGACGCCGTGCGCTCCTGCTGTCAGAAGGAATCCCGGCCGGGTTACCACGGACCGCTCTCGGCACCGGAACACGGCCGTGTGCATGAGGCCTTAAATGGAAGAATTTGGAACAACCAGGACTAGGCCTTGGGAAGAGAGGTGACCAAATGTTCACTCTGGCTGACCGCCAAAATACCTGTGTGCACATAGGAGGAACTTCCAGAAGGTCAACCATGACTGTAGCACCTCAACATCCTTGGCTTCCACTGTATGCAGAAGACAATGAGCAATGAAAGGAGTTTTTAGCATTTAGTAATAACATAAGTTATATTTATGGTAACCGGAATACCCTTTTAAAAAAAGCAACAGAGCAAAAACCATTATCATAAAAGTGTTGTTAAAATCTTGAAAGAGTATTTGGTATTCCTGTAATAAAAATAACCCATAGAATATAGTGAACACATTATTTATGATGATTGGTAAACTGCAAAAATAAAAATAGCACAATTTTTTCTCCTCATTTAACCCATAATACACTGCTCAAAAAAATAAAGGGAACACTTAAACAACACAATGTAACTCCAAGTCAATCACACTTCTGTGAAATCAAACTGTCCACTTAGGAAGCAACACTGAGTGACAATCAATTTCACATGCTGTTGTGCAAATGGGATAGACAACAGGTGGAAATTATAGGCAATTAGCAAGACACCACCAATAAAGGAGTGGTTCTGCAGGTGGTGACCACAGACCACTTCTCAGTTCCTATGCTTCCTGGCTGATGTTTTGGTCACTTTTGAATGCTGGCGGTGCTTTCACTCTAGTGGTAGCATGAGATGGAGTCTACAACCCACACAAGTGGCTCAGGTAGTGCAGCTTATCCAGAGTGGCACATCAATGCGAGCTGTGGCAAGAAGGTTTGCTGTGTCTGTCAGCGTAGTGTCCAGAGCATGGAGGCGCTACCAGGAGACAGGCCAGTACATCAGGAGACGTGGAGGAGGCCGTAGGAGGGCAACAACCCAGCAGCAGGACCGCTACCTCCGCCTTTGTGCAAGGAGGAACAGGAGGAGCACTGCCAGAGCCCTGCAAAATGACCTCCAGCAGGCCACAAATGTGCATGTGTCTGCTCAAACGGTCAGAAACAGACTCCATGAGGGTGATATGATGGCCCGACGTCCACAGGTGGGGGTTGTGCTTACAGCCCAACACCGTGCAGGACGTTTGGCATTTGCCAGAGAACCCCAAGATTGGCAAATTCGCCACTGGCGCCCTGTGCTCTTCACAGATGAAAGCAGGTTTACACTGAGCACAGGTGACAGACGTGACAGAGTCTGGAGACGCCGTGGAGAACGTTCTGCTGCCTGCAACATCCTCCAGCATGACCGGTTTGGCATTGGGTCAGTAATGGTGTGGGGTGGCATTTCTTTAGAGGGCCGCACAGCCCTCCATGTGCTCGCCAGAGGTAGCCTGACTGCCATTAGGTACCGAGATGAGATCCTCAGACCCCTTGTGAGACCATATGCTGGTGCGGTTGGCCCTGGGTTCCTCCTAATGCAAGACAATGCTAGACCTCATGTGGCTGGAGTGTGTCAGCAGTTCCTGCAAGACGAAGGCATTGATGCTATGGACTGGCCCGCCCGTTCCCCAGACCTGAATCCAATTGAGCACATCTGGGACGTCATGTCTCGCTCTATCCACCAACGTCACATTGCACCACAGACTGTCCAGGAGTTGGCAGATGCTTTAGTCCAGGTCTGGGAGGAGATCCCTCAGGAGACCGTCCGCCACCTCATCAGGAGCATGCACGGGCGTTGTAGGGAGGTCATACAGGCACGTGGAGGCCACACACACTACTGAGCCTCATTTTGACTTGTTTTAAGGACATTACATCAAAGTTGGATCAGCCTGTAGTGTGTTTTTCCACTTTAATTTTGAGTGTGACTCCAAATCTAGACCTCCATGGGTTGAAAAATTTGATTTCCATTTTTTTTATTTTTGTTTGATTTTGTTGTCAGCACATTCAACTATGTAAAGAACAAAGTATTTCAGAAGAATATTTATTTAATTCAGATCTAGGATGTGTTATTTTTGTGTTCCCTTTATTTTTTTGAGCAGTGTATAAGTTAATAAAATTTTACTTGCGTGCATAGAAAAGTGATCTTAGCCAAAAAACAAAAAGACAACAACTTATAGCTGTTATGGATATGAATGTGAGAAGGTCAGGGGAAGGACAGGGGTTAATGGTTTGCCTGTATAGCAGCTTAAAGAGGACCTTTCACTACTCTACAAACTAAAAACTATGAGCTGTGCGCTGCGATTGGCCAGCGCTGCAGCAAGGGACACGCCTCATACAAGAAATCACTCCAGTACAGCAGAGGGAGCGCAGACACCGGAGCCTGTACCGGGCGAACGGAGCGGCGCCCAGACATACTAGTAAGTGCAGGGGGACCCCTGGGTGCCGCTCTGTCCACTGATATAGTTAGTTTTTAGTTTGTAGAGTAGTGAAAGGTCCTCTTTAAAGCCCCTTGCACCTTGCAGACGAGCGTTCCTACCGCAGCGAGTCTGCAACGCTGCTTGGGGGTCACATAGCATTATATTGATTTACGATGCTTTGTGACCCTTACAGTTCTGGAATGTATTGGATAACACTGGCATAATGCTGCCAGTGTTATCCAATACATTCCAGAACTGTAAGGGTTACATAACATTATAAATCAATATAATGCTATGTGAATCCAGTCAGTGCTGGGAGGTCAGGCCAGGTGCTGCGATGCGGACTCGCTGCGGGAGGAACGCTCGTCTGCAAGGGGCCTAAAGGGGTTGTCCGAGATAATGTAAAATCTGAGACAAGCACTAAAATTACAAAATAACAAAAAACAAGTTTTGCCCACCCCTTTTTCCAGCTGCATTCTCTGTCACACTAGTCTGGTTCTTCTGACAGCAGAAGTGATGTGCCAGGATATAGCACGTGACCGCTGCAGGTGATCGGTTGACCAATGGGACAATGATCGGCTTGCTGTATTCTGGCATATTACCACTTTTGTTTGTAAGAAGCGTCAGGAGTGTCGGTTTATCCGAGATCTTTAATTATAATTTGTTATTTTATGTAGGGGAAGTGTACATTTAAGTGTAGGGGAAGTGATTATGAGGACTTTTGAAATAAAAAAGCTCCAATTCCAAAAAAAAGTTGGGATGTTGTGTAAAGAACTTGATGGCTGCACCGCATCTAAAAAAAAAAGTTGTATAAGGGCAATGAAAAGCTGGGAAAGTAAGTGGTACTAAAAAAAAAAAAAAAAAGCTGGAGGAGCAATTTTACATGCGCCGACCAGAAAGCCAATAGTCAGGAAGGAAGCATTCCTTCCCGACAGTCGGCTGGTTGTTTTGTGAAGGAGACCGCACATTTACATGTAGTTATCTCCTTCGCAGTATGGGGATGAGCAATCGCTATTGCCATCAGTCGTTCTCCTACAGCTATACTGTTTCTGGGCAGCAGATCGCTGATTAGACAGCATGATCTGCTGCCCAGAAATTATAATTGGTGTGCCTGCACGAAAGACAGGATCACCCGATAAACGAGCATTTCGGTCATTCGTCGGTTGATGGGCAGATTGTCAGGAACAAGCGTTCATTCTCAATAATCTGCCCGCCGATCGGGCACTGTAAATCAACCTCAAGTCACATGACTGAGTATAAAAAGAGTATGTTAGAGAGTCCCTAAGAAGCAAAGGTGGGCAGAGGTTCACCAATCTGTGGAAAAACTGCAATTACAAATTGTGGAACAATTTCAGAAAAATGTTCCTCAACGTAAACTTGCAAAGATTTTTCATATCCGACCATCTACAGTACAAAATATTATCAAAAGATTCAGAGAATCAGGGCACTGCATTAAAAACAGGCATGATTCTCTACTGGAGATAACTGCATGGACTCAGGAACACTTCCAGAAATCATTGTCCGTGAACATAGTTCACCGTGTACTCCATGAATGCAAGTTAAAGTTGTATCATGCAAAGGAGAAGGAATATGATCCAGAAACACCGCTGTCTCTAGGACAAAGATCATTTAAAATGGAAAACTATTCTGTGGTCAGATGAATGAACATTTTAAATTCTTTTTGGAAACCACAAACGCCAAGTTCTACAGACTCAAGAGGAGTGGGACCATCCAGCTTGTTATAAAAGCACAGTTCAAAGGCATGCCTTTCTGATGGTATGTGGCTGCATTACTGCTTATGGAATGGGCAGCTTACCCATTTGGAAAGGCACTATAAATTCTTAACAGTATACGAAGGTTTTAAAATATCATATGTACTCATTCAATGTCTCTTTCAGAGAAGCCTTGTATATTTCAGGAAGACAATGCTAAACCACATACTGCATCTATTACAACAGCATGGATTCTCAGAAGAAGAGACCAGGTGGCAAAAAATGGTCCGTCTGTAGTCCAGACCTTCCACGAACAGAAAACATTTGGTGCACCATGAAACAAAAAATTCAGGAAGACGACCCTGGACTGTTGAGTAGCTACAATCCTACATCAGACAAGAATGGGGCAACATTCATCTCTCAAAACTCCAGCAATTGGTCTCACTTCCCAGATGTTAATGAACTTTTGTTAAAAGAAGAGGGGATTCTGCACAATTGCAGACATTGTCCTGTCCTAACTTTTTGAAACCGAAGTTAACTATATACTGTAAAGCTGCTTCTCCCGGTCTTCTGCACATTACATATTGTAAATGGTTAACGCTAACTGGCCGCTCCGCTGTTTCCCTGACGACTGATTAGTTAGCACACCAGGAATACATAGCGCTCACTACTGACAAGGTAGAGATGTCAGAACGACAGGGCAGAAGTATTTCTCTAGTATATAAAGTCAGTTATATCGATGTATAAGAGGGAGGCAGTGAAGGCAGCAACCGGACAGCTCTGCATGTAACAGTGATCCGTCTTCAGCCTACAGTACTGCATTGAGCGCTAAAGACAGATTTAGAGACAACTTCAGAGCCAGCTTTTTAGCAAAATAGTCCAAATCAGTTAATAAATTATATTGCAAAAGAAATCAGAATCACTTGTCCTACTCTTTAAAATATGCAGTTACTCTTGAAAGATGTATGTTTACCTGTGATTATTCTCCAATGTTGCCATAGACTCTGATCATAGCCTTTGTGTACCTATAGTCAGAGCTACCCATCTCCAGATCGGTAGTATAATTGCCCAGGCGAATGACTTTGCAATCAAAATTTCTGGGATACCTGCAGATCTGAAATTGCCATTTTGACCATCTAATTTGATCATGCATGAGTATAGATTGAGTCCAGCTTGATGCACACTTATACAGGGCTGCGGAATCTAGCAGCGCTATATCAGTGTATCAAATATATTCATTTATTGGTTAAGTATGTACAGGAAACTTTAGGCATAGGATCTTTTGCATTTATCTCATATATGCTTGGGGCAACTTTATGCTGGATGGACAAGAGAGATTCTTCCTTCAGAGACCTTATTGAAATTATGAAGCATATTTTGCTTCTAACATGTCATTTCTGACCCACTATCAGTCAGCTGATTACTATGCTGAAATTCCATTGACTTCTCTAATCAGCAGGATCAATGCTGTCATGTTGTCTACAAGAATTACCGCTATACTTCCTTTCCTACATCACATGGAATCTCCTAGGAAGCTTGTGTAAGAAAGATTTTCCGTGGTCTCCAAAAAAAAAAGATTTAACTCAAAATACAGACTGCTTCACTGTATTATCTCATAAATCCCTCTAGTAACCCAAGTCTGTAGGCACCTTTGACTCCCCGGGGCTCAACTATAGCTGGATGCTGATTTCAACATGCTGTCAGATTTTAGACATAAATATAAAGCCTTTAATATAAATACCTATTCTTGTCCGCAAAGCGCGGACAAGAATAGGACATGTTATATTTTTTTAGCGGGGCCACGGAACGGAGCAACGGATGCGGACAGCACACAGAGTGCTGTCCGTATCTTTTGCGACCCCATTGAAGAGAAATTGTTAAGAACACGTTATGTGATATTTTCTCAGATAGTCTAAATAATCAACTATCTTGTAAAAAAAAAAAAAAAAGTTAAAAAGCAAAAAGTCAACATACACTTTTGTTGACAAAAAGTAACAAGTGAGTCAGCAAAAGTAATAGTGACCGTTATCAGATTGCACATACTTTGCTTGGCCAGACCTGGACCTGTCACTGTCTATGGTTATGCCTAATCCCTCAGTCTTCCGCACCAAGGTCAGCAGCAGGGGCGTTTCTATGTTAAAACATTCGGGGCCTGGACCCCTAATGTTTTGTCCCAGGCTCCGAATGTACCGCCTGCCAGATAGATACAACTGTATTGCCATCCTCAGGACGGCAATACAATTGAATCTAATGCCCTGCAAGAGCTGAAGCACCTGTGATGACATCACAGTCCATGTGATCAGTTCTTAGTGCAGTAGCTGAAAAGGACCTGCGATGTCAACATCATGTGACCAGTGCAGGAGAGGACAGCACAGCAGTGAAGAGAATTCTTGGGAAGAAGCTGTGGTGAGGTCTGTACATGAGGAGAGGTAAGTGAAGGGAGAGGCAGAGCAATGCTGGGAGTTGTAGTTATTTAACTGGGACTGTGTCACGGAACCATGAACCAGACGTACAACAAGAGATAAGTGAAAATAAGAAGGCTTTATTGAAAATAAAGCTGTAAAGCAAAAGTCCAAACGGATGGTGAAACCGAGCAGAGTCTTTGCGAAGCCAGAGGTCAGGAACCAGAAGGGTAGTCAGACGAAGCCAGGATCAGGAACCAGCAGGGTAGTCAGACGAAGCCAGGATCAGGAACCAGCAGGGTAGTCAGACGAAGCCAGGATCAGGAACCAGCAGGGTAGTCAGACGAAGCCAGGATCAGGAACCAGAAGCAGCAGCAGTCTTAGAAGCATGTGAACACAAGAGGACCAAGCAAGGAACTGAAGCCACAGACCTCCTATATATATGAGCTAGGCATCCAGCTCCTCCCAGGGGAAGGAGGAGCCGCAGGGTGGAAGGCTACAAGAAACCCAGAAACCAAGATGGCCGCCAGCACATGTCAAACGAAGGAGAGCAGCAAGCAGGTGAGACCATGACAGTACCTCCCCCTCAAGGGCCCCTCCTCCGCGGAGCACAAAACGGTTTCTGAGGGAAGCGTGCGTGGAAGGCTCGGAGCAAGGCAGGAGCCTGGACATCTGCGGAGGGAACCCAGGAACGCTCCTCTGGACCATAACCACGCCAATGGACCAAAAACTGCAACCGACCGCGGACCAGGCGTGAGTCCAGGATATTGCTCACCTCATATTCCTCACGATTGCCCACTTGGACCGGACGAGGCCGAGGAACCGAGGAAGTGAAACGATTACACACCAGTGGCTTCAACAGGGAGACATGAAACACGTTGGAGATCCGCATGCCAGGAGGAAGCGCAAGGGCATAGGCTACCGGGTTTACCCTGCGAAGCACTCGGAAGGGACCAACAAAGCGAGGCGCCAGCTTGGGAGTGGGCACTCGAAGGTTGAGGTTGCGGGTGGACAACCATACACGGTCTCCGACCTGGTAGGAAGGAGCAGGCGCTCGTCTGCGATCAGCCTGGAGTCTCTGGCGCTGCGCAGAGACCTCAAGGGACTTCTGGATCTGTACCCAAGAAGCACGTAGGACGGAAAGGTGATCCTCCACAGCCGGAATATCCTGGGGAGAGAATACCTCCGGTAACACGGCAGGTTGGAACCCATAATTGGCCATGAAGGGAGACGTCCCAGAGGAAGAGTTCACCGCCGTGTTCCTGGCAAACTCAGCCCAAGGCAGGAGGTCAACCCAATTGTCTTGGTGATCGGAGACATAGCAACGAAGGAATTGCTCCAAGGCCTGATTGGATCGTTCTGCGGCCCCATTGGACTGAGGGTGGTAGGCCGAGGAGAAGGAGAGATGAATCCCCAACTGGGAGCAAAAGGCGCGCCAGAACCTGGACACAAACTGACTCCCCCGATCCGACACAATCTCCTTAGGCAAACCGTGCAACCGGAAGACCTCCCTGGCAAAAATCGTGGCCAACTCTTGTGCAGAGGGTAACTTCTTGAGAGGAACACAGTGGCACATTTTGGAAAACCGATCCACAATCATGAGAATGACCGTATGGCCTCGGGATGCAGGGAGGTCCACAATGAAATCCATCCCCAGGTGTGACCATGGGCGCTCCCCGGTGGCTATGGGTTGCAGAAGGCCCAACGGAAGGTGCCGAGGGGACTTACTCTGGGCACAAACGGAGCATGCCGCTACATATGCGGCGATGTCGGAACGTAGGGAAGGCCACCAGAACAGACGTGAAACAGCCCAGGACAGCTGATTCTTTCCAGGATGCCCCGCGGTCTTGGAGTTATGGTAGGTTCGCAACAACCGAGTGCGCAACTCCTCAGGCACAAAACATCTGCCGTTGGGTCTCCCAGAGGGAGCACCAGATTGAGCCGCCAAAATCTGCTCACCCAGGGGAGAGGTCAGGCTGGTGCGAATGGCGGCCAGGATCTGATTCGGAGGTATGACCGAAGTCGGAATCGACTCCTCCCTGGACAGCTCGGAGTACTGCCGTGATAAGGCATCCGCCCTGATGTTCTTGGAACCGGGTAGGTAGGAGACCACGTAATTAAAACGTGACAAGAACAGAGCCCATCTGGCCTGACGTGGTGTCAATCTCTTGGCCTCAGAAAGGTAGGTCAGATTCTTGTGGTCCGTCAGGATGAGAACCGGAACCACCGAACCCTCGAGCAAGTGCCTCCATTCTTTAAGGGCCTGCACGATGGCCAATAACTCCCTGTCACCAATCTGATAGTTGCACTCCGCGGAAGACAGTTTCCGGGAGTAAAACCCACAAGGAAGCAGAGGGCCCTCTGGTGTTCTACGCTGAGACAGAAGGGCGCCTACTCCCGTCTCAGACGCGTCCACCTCGAGGACAAAGGGCAACCCAGGGTTGGGATGCGACAGAATCGGAGAAGACACAAAGGCGGACTTTAGGGCCTCAAAAGCTCGGATGGCCTCGAGCGGCCAGACCTGGGAATTACTGCCCTTCCTGGTCAGATCCGTGAGAGGCTTGGCCAGCATGGAAAAGTCCCTGATGAACTTCCGATAATAATTGGCGAAGCCCAAAAAGCGCTGCAGGGAACGAAGACCACTGGGCTGGGGCCACTGTAAGACAGCCGAAACCTTCTCAGGATCCATGGAGAACCCCTCAGCGGAAATGATGTAACCTAAGAAGGTTACCTGGGATCGGTGAAATTCGCATTTCTCAAGCTTACCGAACAGCTTGTTCTCTCGTAACCGTTGCAACACTCGTCTGACATCCAGAATGTGGGCCTCCATGGATTCAGAATATACCAAGATGTCATCCAAATAGACTACCACACACTGCTGCAACAGGTCACGGAAAACATCGTTGATGAATTCCTGAAAGACTGCGGGCGCATTGCACAACCCAAAGGGCATAACCAAGGATTCGTAATGACCGGTCCTGGTGTTAAACGCGGTCTTCCACTCATCACCCGCCTTGATCCTTACCAGGTTATATGCCGCCCTCAGGTCGAGTTTGGTAAAGACCGTGGCCCCTTTAAGGCGATCGAACAGCTCGGAAATCAAGGGTATCGGGTAAGCGTTCTTGATCGTGATGCGATTGAGACCCCTGTAATCGATGCAAGGCCTCAACTCACCGCCCTTCTTTTTCACAAAGAAAAATCCAGCCCCTGCCGGGGACGAAGATTTGCGAATGTGTCCGCGTGAAAGCGCCTCCCTCACGTACTCCTCCATGGCCTCATTCTCCGCTACCGACAGTGGATAGACTTTGCCACGAGGAGGAACGGCACCAGATTGTAACTCTATGGCACAATCGTATGGGCGGTGCGGAGGTAGGGCAACCGCGCGCACCTTATCGAATACATCCCGGTACTCCTCGTATTCAGGAGGCAACAGAGAGTCCGAGGAAGTACACAGCAACTTGACAGACCCATGGATGCAACTAGCCCCACACTGCGGTGACCACGAGAGGATCTCGGCCGATCTCCAATCGAAAGTCGGATTATGCTTCTGGAGCCAGGGGTACCCCAAGACCACCGAGTAGTGTGGAGACGAAATAACCTGGAGGCAGACCGACTCTCTGTGAACGGCACCAATGGCTATCCCCACTGGAAGGGTCTCATGAGTCACGTGTGGCGGCAGAAGGGGTCTGCAGTCTATCGCCTCAAGAGCCAGTGGGGAACCTCGAGCCTGCAGAGGAATGGAATTGGCGGCAGCGAACACACTATCAATGAACAAACCACCAGCACCAGAGTCCACCAACGCCTGGGTCGTCACCGAGCCCCCGACCCAGGAGAGGACAACAGTGATCAGTGGTTTGTCAACACGGGAAACCGGGGACGAGGAGACTCCACCCAAGATCTGCCCCCGACAGGATCTCAGGGTACGAGCGTTTCCCGGACGGTTCGGACATGCCAACCGAAAATGCCCACCGAGACCACAGTACATGCATCGGCCCTCGCGTCTCCGGAGTGCCCTCTCCCCCTCGGACAGGCGAGCAAACCCCAGCTGCATGGGTTCACCCCCAGACAAGTCATCCCCAGGAGGCGTGGGAGGAGAGGGAGGCACGGGTGGGACAGCAAACGTAGGCACCAATCTGTTAGAAGACCTCCGCAGGTTCTCCTTAAAGGAAGGTCTCTCCCTGAGTCTGGTGTCAATCAAAATCAGGAAAGAAATAAGAGACTCGAGCTCAACTGGTAGGTCCTTAGCTGCAACCTCATCCTTCAAGGCATCCGAGAGACCATGAGAGAAAGCAGCGACCAGAGCCTCATTATTCCAGCCCACCTCTGCTGCCAGGGTACGAAACTCAATGGCGTATTCAGCTACGGATCGTGAACCCTGTCTGATGGACATAAGGAGCTTCGCAGCAGAGGCAGCACGAGCCGGCACATCGAATACCTTCCGAAGAGAAGCAACAAAACCGGAAAACTCGGCAACCACCGGATTGTTGTTCTCCCATAAAGGGCTGGCCCAGGCCAAGGCCTTGTCCGAGAGCAGCGAGATCAAGAAGCCCACCTTTGATCTCTCAGTAGGAAAGGCATGTGGCAGCAACTCAAAATAAATGCCCACCTGGTTAAGGAAACCTCGGCACTGAGTTGGCTCTCCCCCAAAGCGCTGTGGAAGAGGGGCAGAACCGGTCATACCCCGAAACACCGCAGGCGCAACAACAGGTGTCGGGGTAGACTCTGGCGCAACAACCGGAGCGGCAGTAGGAGCGAGCCCAGGAGCGACAACCGACCCATCGGCAACGGGAGCGAAATGAGCCGTGCGTTCAAGCAGGGTTTGCAACGCCACAGCGAACCGACCCAACAGGTGATCCTGCTGATCAAGTCTGGCAACCAGCGTGGGTAGCGAGGATGGCCCTGTACCGTCAGAATTCATGGCTTGGTCCTAATGTCACGGAACCATGAACCAGACGTACAACAAGAGATAAGTGAAAATAAGAAGGCTTTATTGAAAATAAAGCTGTAAAGCAAAAGTCCAAACGGATGGTGAAACCGAGCAGAGTCTTTGCGAAGCCAGAGGTCAGGAACCAGAAGGGTAGTCAGACGAAGCCAGGATCAGGAACCAGCAGGGTAGTCAGACGAAGCCAGGATCAGGAACCAGCAGGGTAGTCAGACGAAGCCAGGATCAGGAACCAGCAGGGTAGTCAGACGAAGCCAGGATCAGGAACCAGAAGCAGCAGCAGTCTTAGAAGCATGTGAACACAAGAGGACCAAGCAAGGAACTGAAGCCACAGACCTCCTATATATATGAGCTAGGCATCCAGCTCCTCCCAGGGGAAGGAGGAGCCGCAGGGTGGAAGGCTACAAGAAACCCAGAAACCAAGATGGCCGCCAGCACATGTCAAACGAAGGAGAGCAGCAAGCAGGTGAGACCATGACAGACTGTATGTAAGGGCTGAAGGGAGGGAAGTTATTTACATGGGAAAGTGGGGTGGAGTGATGTTATTTACATGGGACTGAAAGTTGAGGGGTAATGTTATTTACATGGGACTGCATGTTGGAGGTGGCAGGGGACAGGGTGATTTTATTTACATGGGACTGTATGTTGAAGGTGTTTGGTGGACTGATGTTATTAACATGGGACAGAATATTAAGGGGGTGATGGGACTGTATGTTGACGGTGGCTGGGGTGGGGGTGATGTTATTTACATGGGACTGTATTTTAGAGGGGGCTGTAGATAGAGAGGGATGGTATTTACATGGGACTGTATATTGGAGGGGGCTGGAGAGATGGTTTGATGGTATTTACATGGGACTCTATGGCGGAGGGAGGGAAATAATGTTATTTACATGTGACTGTATGGTGGAGGGGCTGAGGAATTATAATTTCTGAGGACACTAAACTGAGGAATATAAATACTGGAAGGCACTTCAGGGCGAGCATTATAACAGTAGAGAACAATATAAATACTGGGGGCAATGTAGGGGTATTATAACAGTAGAGAGCGATATAAATACTGGGGCACTTCAGGGTGACCATTATAACAGTAGGGGGCATTATAAATACTGGGGGCACTGTGGGGGCATTTTAAATCGAGGAGACATTAGGCGTTATTACTACTTGGGGCTCTGTAGGAGGGAGTTCTAGATCTGCATTATTTCTACTAAGAGCACTATAGGGGCCTTATTACTACTGAGGGGTCTGCAGAGAGCTGTATTACCACTGGGGGAACAATAGGGGGCCTTATTTCTACTGGAGGCTCGGTAAGGGCATTATTAATATTGGAGGGCTCTTCTACTAATGGGCGCACTCTTGGGAAGCACTATCACTGTTGGGGGCACTGTAGGGGGCAGTATTACTAATGAGGGTATTCTAGAAGGAAATTACTATTGGTGGGACTATGAGGAGCACTATTACTATGGGGAAGATTATCTGTATGGCACTAATTTTTCTTCGGGATAGTATTTGGGAGTACAGAAAAGTGAGGGAGGAAGCTAAGATGTCTGTGTGTTACACTCTGCAGAGACGGGATGGTTGAGAGAAGTTAAATCCACAAGCAATTTCAGGGACCGCGCTGATATCAGCAGTTTAAGACACAGTGCAGACTCGACACTCGATCCAACAGATGGTTGTTCACATTCCACTCCTATGGACCTCTCCTGCAGCGTCTTGCCACCAACTGAAACTTTCAATATACAGCACCAATACCTTTACAAAGAAAAGAAGCACATGGCGTAATACCCAAGTGGTAAAGTAAGTATACAATTTATTGTACTTACAAAATTCAAGGAGTAAAAAGCATTTCATAAAAACGCTCCCGACCCGGGTTTCGCCTTAGGCTTCGTCAGGGGCTGCCATCTGTTGGATCGAGTGTCGAGTCTGCACTGTGTCTTAAACTGCTGATATCAGCGCGGTCCCTGAAATTGCTTGTGGATTTGACTGTTTTAAGGAGACTGAACCTACTCCTGGATAAGGGTTCCGCTGCTTATTTGTGACTGTACACCAAGCTCTTTCTCTTTGCTATTTTGGTTGAGAGAAGATGTCCGGACCGAAAGGAGGAGATGATGACAGAAAAGATCTACATCAGAGGAGACGTCACCTGGGAGGCACTGGATGTGAGAGGTATGTGCTGCTGTATAGCAAGTGTCTTCAGTGCTAGTGTTTTCGGGGGAGGGGGTGGTTGGTCGACTTAAGACAATTGGGCCATATGCATTGGGGCTTGGGCCCCGGATCTTTTGAGACCCTAACAACACTCCTGGTCAGCAGTCACTTAAACGGAAAATACTCAGATTGGCCTGGTGGTTCCCCTGCAGTAAAGTCCAGATCCCTGCATAAGGGTTAATGGGTGAATACCAGGAAAGCGACTTAGATAGCACCCTCTGCATAACATAAGACGACATATAATTTGAGGGCAATTCTATATGATTGTATTTTACTCATTTTGGCCTAAAAATTATTGTTCAACAGTTTTTTTTTTTTCTAAAAACTTCACTTTCAGTACATCCGCAGACTATTGCTTTTTGCATTAGACTGAATCTGTTACGAAGCTGCTCTGATGGCTGGATCTGTAGCCCTCATCGGTGAACTCCTGACAGTTCAAAAACAGAGAACAAGAGAAAGTTGTGTGGCAATTATTGAATCGAAACCATGTACAAAAGAGCATAAAAACTATTTAAAACAAATTGATGGGTATAGGCGGGTTGCCATGAGAGGCACCCATCCACACACCAGCCCCCAAGTCAGAAAAAATATAATACCATAGACTAGATAAAAATATCAAAGAATACCAAACACAGAGCGAATGGCTGTAATAAACCTGCAATGTGAGAACTCGGTGACCTGGCCACGTGAGGTAGAAGGCTGGTTGTAAGTTTGATAGAAAGAGACTGGTCATGTACTATATGTAATCTGATTAGAATTTTTTACATTACTCATGAGATCACCCCTTTAAGGCACTTTTCCCTTTGGGAAGGCGCTTGAGCAATAGTTTCCAGTTGAATAGTTCCTGAAAAGGTGTGCTGCTTACGTCTCCTTGTTTGTCCCTATACCAATTTCTTCCTGTTTCCTGGATTTTTAACCTTTGCTACCTATCTTGTTTTCTTCTTTACCTCCATACTGGCCCTGAGCTGCCAGCCTGTGTATCAGATTGCACATACTCTGCCTGTCCCCGACTTGTCCCTGCCTATGGTTTTGCCTGATTAAGAGACACAGTGGGTCCACATCCACAGGTCATTTGTCAGTCGTTGAAATGCTTCTGGTGCCACAATGGAGTACTAATCTAAATATGACCAGCAAATGTCACCTGGTACTATTCTTAATAGGGTTGTTGCGGGTATCGAATCGATACTTTTGTCCCGGTGTGGATACGATACCGGGATTTGACATTTATCGACACTAGGCTGCCCTACTGCGCAGCTTAGCATTAGAGAACATGGAGCGCGCTCCTCAGCAGCACAGGTGAGAAGAGAGAGGGATGGAGGAGGGGCAGGCGCACTGCGCCACCAATGATAGTTAACCTTTAATACAGGAGGCAGGTGCCAGCAGCAGAATCACGTAGCCGGCACCCTAACTCTGACAGGGAGCTGCGATCAGCGGCAGTTAACCCCTCAGGTGCGGCACCTGAGGTGTTAACTGCCGCTGATCTGCTGCCGACACCCGCCTCCTGTATTAAAGGCTAATTATCATTGGTGGAGCAGTGCGCCCGTGACCACCCCCCCCCCCCCCACCCGAGTATTAAAATAATTGGTGGCGCAGTGCACCCCCCCTCCCCAGTATGAAAAAAACATTGGTGGCACAGTGCGCCCCCCCCAGTATTAAAATCATTGGTGGCAGTGTCCACAGGGTCCCCTCCCCTCCTCATTGGTGGCAGTTTCTGATCGGAGCCCCAGCAGTGTAATCCTGGGGCCGATCGGTTACCATGGAAGCCAGGACGCTACTGAAGCCCTGGCTGACATAGTAAACTCCCTGCTGCTGTGTACACTGTGCACAGGGCAGCAGGGAGAGTGAGAAGTCCTATTCACCCTAATAGAGCTCTATTAGGGTGAATAGGACAAGGAATGAAAATATCCTAGGTTCTAGCCCCTAAGAGGGCTAAAAGTTATTAAATAAAAAGTAAAAAATAAATAAAACATTTTTAAACACAAAAATAAGTATAAATCACGCCCTTTCCCAATTTTACATATAAAATATATAAACAATAAATAAACATATCACGTATTGCCACGTCCAAAAAGTCCAAACTATTAAAATATTTTAAAAAATCTCCTATGTGGTAAACGCCGGAACACAAAAAATTTAAAATAAAATACTGCACGATTCGGCAATTTTGGTATCCCAACAACCCTAATTCTTCACATACCACACCACTGTGGTATACTGATTTAGCAGCCATTAATCAACATTCGGTCTCAAGCAATTCTGTTTAGTCTGGTGCTCATAAAAAAACTGATCTCTCAGCATCACGTATAGCTTATCATTACAGAATATGCCTGTACAGTATCTAGATTCATCAATAATCTCAGAGAGGGGTATTTAATAGACAGACACTATTGTAACGTGGATCTCGAATACAGCTGCAAACAAAATTTATGGCCTTAGAATATATCTTTGGGTTTACATGGATCTTATGGGAACACTGCATTATAGCATCGCTTCTAGGATAAAATATGAGGCCTCCTAGAGGCACCGTACAGCTTCACACAGAGTGCCTTGGGTCTTTAATAATGTGCACCACTGTACAGTTCAGTTTCCAAGAAACCCGTCCATCAAGAATATATTTTCTGTCTCTTCAATGCCAAAACACTTTAGGATGTCTTTAAAGTGCACACATTACAATGTGCTCCTTCCTTTGTCATATCCCTATCCCCTCCAATACGAATAGAATCACTTTAGATTACAAGGGACTGACTCATTCTTCCAGGCTACATTTCCTTACTGTTAATTATTAATTGATTGTAATAAGATGTGGCTTATATTTGTACAGACATCTTCCCAATGCTAAACTACGTTTATTCAGAGCCTGTTAGCCTAACTGCCATTCTTAACCAGTGCCCAGCACACAGCACTCCCCTGGCGCAGTCCTGCAGACATCTGTAACGGAACGCTCTGTAAAACATATGTTTGATCATTACTGGCCTCCAGAGCCAAGTGCTTCTGGGTCATGAATAGTATCAATGCATAACAGACCTGTACTTCACACCCATATTACCCGAATGTTTTACTGCAAGGCAAAACCACTAGCAAAGTAAGCGGATATTTGTACTACAAAAGTATAGTATCCAGGAGACACTATCAAACAATGACTGCAGTGATTTCGAGAACGGTCCATTAGTACCAAAAGGGACTGGAGTTCATTGCAGGAAAACAAAGTCTGCAAAAATGGTCACTAAGTCTATATTCGGCATAGTATTTCCAGCAAGTTATAGGTATAAGAAAAACCAAAAGAGCAAGTCATCACCTTTTCACTGCAACATAGAGAAAAAGGCATAGCTTCAAAAAAGGCTATGGATAACCTTAGGGCAATTTTGAATGATTGCATTTTACTTAGTTTGGGCTAAAAATATTTTTTTCAATTGGTCTTTATTAAAAATGTTCAGCCATTTTTGAGATACATGGGTTAAAGATATAATTTTTCGGACTATAACACACAAAAATGTCAGTGTGTCTTACTGTCCGAATACGAATTACTACTTCCATTATGAAAGCTGTCATTAGCAAGCAGGAGGGGCAGGGCACGGTGAGGGAAGCACTGCGCCAACAGTACTCACCCTCCCTGGTCTTCTTCCGGCCCCCAACTCTGCATTGTGTCCTGACTACGTACAGTGTCAAGACAAAGAACATGTAGGCACTCACTATGACCTGACGCTATGTGACGCCAGGTCACATTGCAGTTTGGGGAGGAAGGAGAGCAGAAAGCAGCGAGTGCAGGATCCACAGGGTGGCAGCGTCGTCTGGAGCAAGCACAGTAAGTTTTTTGTTTTGTTTTAAAGTCTGACGACTGGTGGGGGTCCGATTAAAGGTCTGGTGGGGGTCCGATCAGAGGTCTGGTGGGGGTCCGATCAGAAGCTGATGGAGGCTGGGGTGTGGTTCTGATCAGAGGCTGATGGAGGTTGGGGCGGTTCTAATCTGAGGCTAATGCAGCTTGGGTGTCTGATCTGAGGTCCAATGGAACTTGGGGGTCTGATCTGAGGGCTGATGGAATTATTTTTTTTTCTTATTTTCCTCCTCTAAATCTTGGGTGCATCTTATAGTCCGGTGAGTCTTGAAGTCTGAAAAATACGGTGTTTGCAGAGTGTCATTTACAGTCAGCTCATGTAAAGCCTTATCTCTGATCTTGTGACCTCAAACACTCATTATAGCTAAACTCTTATCAAACTGATAAGAATATGGCTTAAAGAGGACCTTTCACCAGAATAAAGTATCTAAACTGACTATACAGACGTGTAGAGCGGCGCCCAGGGATCCCCCTGCACTTACTGTTATCCCCGGGCGCCGCTCCGTTCTCCGGTTATAGCCTCCGGTATGTTCATTGTTAGGCTCCACCCAGGGGAACCTGCCGGGCTATGAGCTGAGCGCTGCGATTGGCCAGCGCTACAGCATAGGAGAAGGAGACGGCGTCAGGTTCCCCTGGGTGGAGCCTAACTATGAACATACCGGAGGCTATAACCGGAGAGGCGCCCGGGGATAACAGTAAGTGCAGGGGGATCCGTGGGCGCCGCTCTACACATCTGTATAGTCAGTTTACATACTTTATTCTGGTGAAAGGTCTTCTTTAAAGGGGTTGTCCAAGTTATTTTTTATTGTTTGAATGTTTCTAACTAAGGAAATGTAATGGATTTTCAATTCACTTACTTCTTCTACAGTGGCCCTGTTCACCTAGTTAACTGACCATCACATGACTTGTGATGTCAGCTTATTTCCCTGCTCTCATCGCATTCCGTGCACAATCCTAAGGGAGCAGGTCTGCTTCTGTGCACAGAAATTTATTGTAGGCTGTGCTGGTTGGGTGATAAGCCACGGCCGCTGGCACTGCCCGATCTGCTGGCTAAGCCGTCTGCCCTGTGTCTCTCCTCCCACTGGATTCTTCAGCAAAGTTTAACCCCTTTTACCATGAGCAGCACAGACTCAGGGCTGGAGGTTCTGCCTCACGAACTGAGCAGCTACAGGGTTTACTCTTCTCCAGGCACTGAAGAGAATAATGCTGTGCATAGGATCGTCCCTCATTCCTCACTGTGCAAAGACATGGCTGACAAAGACCGGAGGAGTTTTCTCCTCTGAACTCTTTTGCTGGCTGTGATGGTAGGGTCTGCAAAGCATTATACAAGAACAGTTAGGGGAAGATCCTGTGAGTATCAGCAATGTCCTTGTACTGTACAGCTAGGACTTGTAGTCCCACACAACATTACAATATTAGTATCCCTGCAGTCAGACTTCAGACAGGGAAGCAATCTTATTCTCTCCCTTTGAAATTTGTTGACAACCACAAATATTCACAAGGAAAACCTCAGAGAGTGTTGTTGCACGCCCCCACAGCTGAGCAACTGCATGTCAACAAAGAGCCAGAACAGAACTAGGGTAATTTGTAAATATATGTTGTTTGTTTGCCTAAATGTTGCTTAGCTTATGTATATATTGCAGACCATCAGATTTACAGTGCTTTATTTTTTTTTATATAACAGACAACCCCTTTAAATGAGGTCAGGAGATCAGTGATAAGGCTTCACATGAGCTGTCAGCTGACAGGACTGAGAAGTCATACTTTCAGCCATTTTTGTATCTTAAAAAATGGCTGAAGATTTTTAATAAAGACCAATTTAAAAAATGATTTTTAGGCCAAAATAAGTAAAATGCAATCATAAAAAAAATTGCCCTAAAGCCTTTAAGACACTTGCTGATTCTTTAACAGTAATGGCTTATTCTTAGGATAGACCAAGGATCAGCAACCTCAATCGGCACTCAAGCTGCAACTCCCAGCATGGACACTTGCTCCTTATTGTGCCAGTACTGAAAAAAGGAGTGTCTAGGAGTTGTAGTTTCCGAACGGCTGGAGCGCCGGAGGTTGCTGATCCCTGGGATAGACCATTAATGCAAGGTTTACATTTAGCTTATGCCCCTTTTCCAAAATGCTCATTTTGATACAGCGGATGTATGTGTTATGGTCACCACAGGTGGGGCTAGTAGCTACAGGGCATGCTTTTATTATTTATTCCTGCCCCCACCAAATTGAGGCTACTTTCACACATGCGTTTTTGTGGTCACGCATCCGTTTGAATAATACAACTGGCTGCATCCGTTTAGAACAGATGCAGTTCTATTATATCGAAAATGAACATATTGCATCCGGGACTAAAACCATTGAAAGTCAATGGGAGCCAAATCTGTTTTTTTTCGTGTCCGAAAAATGTTTGTAGTGGTTTTGTGTCCGACACGCGAACGTAACAGTCTTGCACCCAGAGACATTATAATGCTGTAATGCCTTGCTGCAGTGCTGATTTGGGTCAGCTAAAAGCAAACAACTCATGCAGACACCCAGCCACCAGTAATCACATGACCACTGGGACTGAAGCAGGAACCTAGCTTCAAAAACCTTCCTTTTATACAAGACACAGACAAAGGTAATAATTCTACTTCTGTAAAAGCAGTGGACACCTGCATGTTACACACTGATAGAGACAATACTTAAAACAGATTGTTTGTGTTTTGTGTAATAAATCGAATCTGAAAATTTTAGGAGCTCATCAATGTTTACCCAAGAAAAATCATCAAGAACTTTGGCAAAACTTTGTAATGACTGACCTACTGTCAGCAGCTCTCAACTACTCACTACGAGTTGGTGACAGTCACACTGTTCAAAATCAGGAGAGATTAAATTTAATTTCACCTTTTCAGCTCAACCTCTGACCGGGCTCCAACTCTATCAGATCAAAATAGAAGCTTAATCATTTCTCTCTCTCTTTTGGTCTCTCTATCCCTCTCTGTGTTGACCTCAAAAGCCTCAAAAGCACCAGCAGCATGCTTCAGATAAATTGTCCACTGAAAATGTGTTGTTCCGATCAATGTAAGAAACTCACAGTACAGTACATAGTGGGATAAATGGGTCACCATCATGATAGTTGCAAATACATAATTAATTCAATTTTTTAAATCCTTCCATTTATTTCTCTGTAATTCTGCTGATGACCAACAGAGTTTGAAAGTTATTCTTCTCAAACGGGATTGTTTTAGAACGACAGCCCCTGGCCTTATGCCCTATTAGGAAATATATTTACATATATATCTATATAGAGCCAAAGATCATCACACAATGGGATTCTTTTACGATATATTTCATAAATGAGTCCCACCGTGTGATCCCATAAAACTGATCATTTTTTTCATGACATCACTCACAGGTAAATTGGATCTCCACTGAGTAGTTCCAGTGAACTGTAATATACATATAGGGGGTATTAATCATTCCCCCCACACCAGTTTTCTAGAGTTAAAAAGTCCAAAAGCTGGCTTTACAATTTTTTAAATGTCACTGTAGCTTTTTTAGTCATAACTGCCCTCACCAGGTTTCTGAAAAGTGAGCATGGTGAAGGCAGGGAACCTCAACATAAATAAATTAAATTAAATTAAATTAAATTAAAGACCAGCATAGCACATGCCAGTCTTGAAAAATCAAGGCCAAAGCCTTTTTCTTGAGCAAAAAAAAAAAAAAGAAATACTATGTAATAATCACATTTCGTGCAAACTTACTTGAGCAAAGGGTGGAATATGATGGTAATGTTTCTGGCTCCGGGTTTGCAGACAAACCTTGATCCGCCGCCAATTAAATTGTCATGGCCACCTATGTAACAGAAGAAAATAATTGTAAGTAAAGGGAAACTTAAGCAGAATGCTATAATAAATGTGATTTATTCACCACTACCATGAAGATTTAAGAAGAAGCATAAGAGTAATATTACTTCTTTGCACTCAGGGGATCAATAGCATAACTCGAGCCACAATGAGCAGCTCCAATACGTGAGACACAGGACACAGGTGCTGGTAGACCTGCAGGCTAGGATGTGTGCTGAGGTGGAGACCAGCATCGGCCACATTCTAGACTGGGATACAGGTGCATTGGTAGTGCGAAGACCAGTATCTGTCTAATTCTAGAATGGGATACAGACTCAGTGCTGGGGCAGTAGCGCATAAACAACCCTGAAGCACTTCCATCATGGGGACCACAAGCAAGAAGAAAAACATTCAGTAAGATCTTTATATACTATTGGAAAATGGAAAAAGAACATTTGAAAAACTTAATATAAATCAGCTAAGACTGACCATGTATAAACTGCTAATGGTGCTTGGTCAATGATCATACAACCAAGGTGGTTCTGCAGCACCGTATATGTTGGGGTAGGGTCACACTTATATTCAGTGGCATTTCCCCTTTCTGTGATACAGGCCGTCACTCTGTCATGGTAACGGTCATACAGATGCTGGATATCCTCCTGTGGTATGTAATAACGAGCCCTTTCAGCTTAGACCCTTACCTCCGCCAGTGTGGTTGCTGGCTGCTGGACATGGAAGATCCTGCCCACTCCCAGAAAATCTCGCTGGGAAAAGGACCAAGCTGGTCAGGGAGCTGCTGGGTACCCTGAAGAGCATGTTGTGTAATTCAACCAGCAGGTGTATAGGCATTATCTTGTTGGAACCAGTGGCGTGCTGGGGGGGGGGGCGGTCCGCTACGGGTGCTGCTCTCAGGGGGTGTCAGAGCCTAGAAGCAATGAGCGCTTCCATCAATACAGATGAAAGCGCTCATTGCTGGAGCACAGGGAGCTGCGGTCCTGTCACTCAGCTCCCTGCACTGTGTCTCTCCTGCACTGAATGGTGAAGCAGGAAAAATTCTCCCTGCTCCACCATTCAGCCTGCAGGCACAGATTGCGCTGCCGACCTGTGTGGAAGAAGCCTGCAGCCCTGTAATCTGCATAAGCTCTGCCCACACAGTGCTGCAGAGCAATCGGTATCTGCAGGGGAGAGAGGACTGTGAGCTTCAGGAACGGGACAAGGTGAGTAGGCACAGTTTTTTTTTTTATTTAACAGAGGGGGCACAGTGGGCATTTCTACCATGGTGGGGGCACAGAGGGCATTTCTACCGTGGTGGGGGCACAGAGGGCAAAATTATTACAAAGGGGGCACAGAGGGCATTACTACTACAAAAGGCATTACTAGTATTAGGGGGCACAATGGGCATTACTACTATGGAGGGGGCACAATGGGCATTACTACTATAAATGGGATACAATGGGCATTATAACTATGAAATGGGCACAATGCGCATTACTACTGTGAAGGAGGCACAATGGGCATTACTACTATAGAGGGGGCACAATAGGCATTACTACTATAGAGGGGGCACAATGGGCATTATAACTTTGAAATGGGCACAATGCGCATTACTACTGTGAAGGAGGCACAATGGGTATTATTACTATGAAGGGGGCACAATGGGCATTAGTACTATGAAGGGGGCACAGATGGCATTACTACCGTTAAGGGGGCACAGAGAGCATTACTCTTGTAAAGTGGGTAGGCATAACTTATTGGGCACTGAGTGGGCATTATTACTATGAAGGGGCACAGAGGGTATTATTACTGTTATGGGGGCACAATTAGGGCATAACTACTCTGAAGGGGCACAGAGAGGGCATTACAACTGTGAAGGGGGCACAGATAAACCATTAATACTTTGAAATGGGACCAGAGAGGGCATAACTACTGTGAGGGAGGCATAAAGAGGGCATTACAACTGTGAAGGGGGCACAAATAAGGCATTACTACTGTGAGGTGAGCACAATGTGGGCATAACTACTGTGAACGTTGTACAGTGAATGCATAAATACTTTGAAGGGGCACAATATGGGCATACCTACCATGAGAGGGCACATATCTGGACAAAACTACTGTGAAGGTTGTACAATGAGGGCAATACTACTGTAAGAGGGTACAATTAAAAAAAAAGGGGTGCCAGAGAAAGGACCCGCCCCGACCCTAGGCACGCCACTGGTTGGAACACCATGTCGCCTGAGTCAAAAAAGGCAAGTGGACTGTACCCAAAATGTTCTGGGCATACTGAAGGCTGGTTAATGTTCTTTCCACGAATACCAAATAGGAATTGCCATGGTAGCTGACGGCACATACACACCATGACACCTGATGTTGGTCCTGTGTGTCTCCACACAATGCATGATGGCAGCAGGTTCTCTCCAGCGAGACTGTGGACTCTCAAGTGGCAAACAATAGTGTTTAATAATGAAAGCAGGTTCTGTCTTTGTACTAATGATGGCAGCATCTGAGTTCGCCTTAACATATACCCTTGCTGCAGAACCAAAAATAAAAGGCACCCCACCTTGTTTGACTCCACCATTAGCTGCTACTCCTTCAATCTCTGCTCGATCACATACATTTTTTCAGGTGATTTTATTTTTTCATTTTTCAGCAGTGTATTACATATACAATGTTACTGTAAATATATTATAATGTAGTGATGCCTGATGTATTTTACACATTACTGTACATATATTATACATGTCGTACTGTTCCTTCTTTGTTTTGGGTTTGTAATTATGAGACCTTCATATTACAAATGTTACTCTACATACTGCATATTATGCATGTAGTGATGGCTCTACTGTGTATCATGGCACCTGTTTATTATGGTTTTAGAGAAGTATTTAGTAAAACAGATATGGCATGAGAGCTGTATACAGCGTATGACCACTGGCAGTGATTGGCTGCATCAGTCATGTTGTATACAGCTACATCGCCACCACAGCCTATAAATACAGAAGGGAGGTGAGGACCAGAGCTACAGCACTGTTAACAGTACGGGATTAAGTGGTGAGTAACTGATCAATAATTATTATTTTATCGCACTTAAAGAAAAATTTTATTTTTCCACTCCTTCCAATCTCAGTGTTACAATCCTAGATCTGCCCCTGCATGTTATCCAAGCTTGAGGTGTATTCTGCCAATGCTAAATATACATGCATTGATAAAGTTTTAGGTCCTTTCACTTTTTTCATATTCTATGTTGCGGCCTTGTGCAAAAATAAGAAAAATAATATTAATCAGGTTTTCCCATAACATTTAGCATAATAAGAAAGTGAAAACAGAAGTTTAGACATCTTTACAAATTTATTAAAAGTAATAACTAAAATTTCACATGGTCATAAGTATTCATATTCCATGGTATGACACATGCAATTTAGCTCTGGGAGCCTCTAATTTCTCTTGATCATGTTTGAGATGTTTCTAAAAGGTTAATTCAGTTGACTGGACATGATTAGGAAAGACATACCCCTATCTCCATAAGGCCGAATGCACACGGCCGTGATCCGCGGCCGAGAGCAGTCCGTGGTATGCCGGGCTGGATTCCTGCTCAGAGCAGGAGCGCACGGCGTCATTAGTTGCTATGACGCCGTGTGCTTCATGCCGCCGCTGCACTACAGTAATACACTCGTATAGTGTAATACTGTAGTGCAGCGGCGACATGAAGCACACGGCGTCATAGCAACCAATGACGCCGTGCGCTCCTGCTCTGAACAGGAATCCAGCCCGGCATACCGCGGAACGCGGCCGCGTGCATTCGGCCTAAGGAGAAAGAACTGGCTGTAGAGCTTAGAGACAGAACATAATGACCTCCATAATTCTTAAATGATAGACACTTGGAGTTCGGAAAAAAAAAAGCACTCTCAGACTGTGAGATGTCATGAGTGTCATGTCAGGCTCTGTTTCTCACCTTCCCAATAACATCACTACAGTAAAGCATGATCGTGGCTGCATCATGCTGAGGGGGTGTTTTTCAGCGACTGGGACAGGAAGACTGGTCAGGGTTGACAGAAAGCTTAATAAAGGAAATTACAGCGATATTCTTAGGCCTTATGCACACGACCGTTGTTGTGCATCCGCGTCCGTTCCGTCATTTTTCACAGTTTAGCGGAGGTCCCTTTCATTTCTATGGAGCTGTGGAAAAAAAACTGATAGTCCTCCGTCTTTCTCCGCGTCCGTGATTCCAGTCCGTCAAAAAAATATAACCTGTCCTATTCTTGTCAGTGGAAAACGGAGGACGGACCCATTCAAGTCAATGGGTCCGTAAAAAAAAAACGGATGCACAACTGGTATGTCATCCGTGTCCGCGTCCGTTATTTTCTACAAAACCTTGGTGCAATAAAAAAACGCAATTAGACTTACTGGTAATTCAGTTTCCTTGAATCCACCATGACGGCCCACAATGAGATTGACCCTTGACCTCTGTAGGGGCAGGAACACATGAAGAGAGTTTAAATTCCCCCCACCCCTCCACCTCCTCAGTGCTTTACAAATTACCCGAAATTAAAAGGATATTGATTCATACCCCTTAATATGTTATCACCTATATCTCTTCCCGTGTAATATTATATACACACACACACACACCTCTTTTTTCTTTCTTTTTTATTATTTTTTTATATTTTTAAGATATATTTTTGGGGGGAATGGGAATAGTACGGGCCGTCATGGTTGATTCAAGGAAACGGAATTACCGGTAAGTCTAATTGCGGTTTTTCCATTTCATCCACCATGACGGCCCACAATGAGATGTAACAAATGACTAAGTGGGTGGGGATATCGCCTGTAAAACCTTCCGGCCAAAAAGAGCTTCATTCGAGTCCGACAGACTAAGGCCCCTTTCACACGGGCGAGTATTCCGCGCGGATGCGATGCGTGAGGTGAACGCATTGCACCCGCATTGAATACCGACCCATTCATTTCTATGGGGCTGTTCACATGAGCGGTGATTTTCACGCATCACTTGTGCGTTGCGTGAAAATCGCAGCATGATCTATATTCTGCGTTTTTCACTTAACGCAGGCCCCATAGAAGTGAATGGGGTTGCGTGAAAATCGCAAGCATCCGCAAGCAAGTGCGGATGCGGTGCGATTTTCACGCACGGTTGCTAGGAGACGATCGGGATGGAGACCCGATCATTATTATTTTCCCATAACATGGTTATAAGGGAAAATAATGGAATTCTGAATACAGAATGCATAGTAAAACAGCGCTGGAGGGGTTAAAAAAAATTTAATTAAATTTAACTCACCTAAGGGCTCTTTCACAGTTGCGGAATTACACCCCGGAATTACACGCCGGATCCGGAAAAACGCAAGTGAACTGAAAGCATTTGAAGACGGATCCGTCTTCAAAATGCGTTCAGTGTTACTATGGCAGCCAGGATGCTATTAAAGTCCTGGTTGCCATAGTAGTAGTGGGGAGTGGGGGAGCAGTATACTTACAGTCCGTGCGGCTCCCGGGGCGCTCCAGAATGACGTCAGAGCGCCCCATGCGCATGGATGACGTGTCCATGCGATCACGTCATCCATGAGCGTGGGGCGCCCTGACGTCACTCTGGAGCGCCTGGGGAGCCGCACGGACGGTAAGTATACTGCTCCCCCGCTCCCCACTACACTTTACCATGGCTGCCAGGACTTTAGCGTCTTGGCAGCCATGGTAACCATTCAGAAAAAGCTAAACGTCGGATCCGGCAATGCGCCGAAATGACGTTTAGCTTAAGGCCGGATCCGGATTAATGCCTTTCAATGGGCATTAATTCCGGATCCGGCCTTGCGGCAAGTGGTCAGGATTTTTGGCCGGAGCAAAAAGAGCAGCATGCTGTGGTATTTTCTCCGGCCAAAAAACGTTCCCTTCCGGAACTGAAGGCATCCTGATGCATCCTGAACGGATTTCTCTCCATTCAGAATGCATGGGGATAATCCTGATCAGGATTCTTCCGGCATAGAGCCCCGACGACGGAACTCTATGCCGGAAGAAAAGAATGCAAGTGTGAAAGGGCCCTTAGTCCACTTGATCGCGATGCCGGCATCTCCTTCTGTCTCCTTTGTTGAATAGGACCTGTGGTGAGCATTAATTACAGGATCTTTGATGACGTCACTCCGGTCATCACATGATCTTTTACCATGGTGACGTCCCATGTGATGACCGGAGTGACGTCACCAAAGGTCCTGTAATTAATGCTCACCACAGGTCCTATTCAACAAAGGAGACAGAAGGAGATGCCGGGCTGCGATCAAGTGGACTAAGGGGAGTTAAATTATTTTTTATTATTTTTTAACCCCTCCAGCGCTAGTTTACTATGTATTCTGTATTCAGAATGCTATTATTTTCCCTTATAACTATGTTATAAGGGGAAATAATACAATCTTACAGAACACCGATCCCAAGCCCGAACTTCTGTTTAGAAGTTCGGGTTTGGGTACCAAACATGCGCGATTTTTCTCACGCGAGTGCAAGACGCATTACAATGTTTTGCACTCGCGCGGAAAAATCGTGGGTGTTCCCGCAACGCACCCGCACATTTTCCCGCAACGCCCGTGTGAAAGGGGCCTAAGACGATAGTGTCTTACAAAGGTATTTGCACTTGACCAGGTTGCAGCCCTATAGATCTGGTCAAGTGAAACACCTCCTTTTTCAGCCTAAGAGGAGGCTGTGGCTCTGGTGGAATGGGCTTTAACGGCTCCAGGGCTGGGTTTGCCCTGTATCATATAGCAACACTCAATGGTGGATCTAATCCATCTAGCTATGGAGCATTTAGAGAGCTTCTTTCCCTTATTTTTTTCCTGAGAACTGTATTAGGAGATTATTATCCGTCCTAAATGCTTTGGTAGACTCAAGATATTGAATGACAGTATTTCTAACATCTAATAGACGCATTTTATGGCCTGACCCTGTATCTTCAGACCCGGTGATAGAGGGTAGGAATATTTCCTGGTCCCGGTGGAAGGATGATACCACCTTAGAGAGGAACCCTGGATCGAGCGTCAGACGAATGTGATCTTCGTTGATTTGGAGATATGGTTCCTTGCAGGAAAGGGCTTGAAGTTCTCCAATACGTCTGGCTGAGGTTATTGCTATCAGGAAAGCATTTTTTAGGGAAAGGTGTTTTAAAGAAATCTCCGACAGCGGTACAAAGGGAGGTTTTGTTAAACCCTCTAGGACGAGGTTTAGGTCCCAAGTTGGAGCCCTAGATCTTAGAGTGGGTCTTAATCTGATTGCTGCTCTGATGAAACTCCTGACCCATCTGTGATTGGCTAGGCTGCAGTCGTAGAAGGTGCTAAGAGATATTTGTACTTTCAGGGTACTAGGTCTCAATCCTAATTCCAAGCTATTCTAAAGGAAATCTAGAATTTTATTGATGGGAGGAGAGGAGGTGTCTGGGTGATCCACCCCTAACCAAGAGCAGTATTTTTTCCAGATTTTTAGGTAGATAGAAGATGTAACTTTTTTTTCTACTGGCCTAGAGTGTGAGGATCACTCTATCTGAAAGGCCTCTACTTCTTAAGGTCTCGCTCTCAAGATCCAAACGGCTAGTCTGAATATTTTTGGGTCGGGATGTAGAAGAGGGCCCTGGACTAGCATGTCTCTCTGAAAGGGGATCTCCCAAGAATCTTCCAATGACAGCTGTTTCAGAGTAGAAAACCAACTCCTCTTTGGCCATAGGGGGGCTATCAGGATGAGAGTGGTTGGTTCTCCTAGGAACTTCTGGATGACTCGAGGTATTAGAGGTATTGGAGGAAATGCGTATGCTAGTCTCCATCTCCAGTGTATTGACAGGGCGTCTATCGCCCAAGGTCCGTCCTCTAGATTTAGGGAGCAAAAGAGCTCTACCTGAGTGTTTCGTCTGGAAGCGAATAAGTCTATTTCGGGCTGACCCAATCTTTCGGATATCTTCTGAAAGATTTCCCTGTTCAGGGATCATTCTCCTGGATCTATTCTTTCTCTGCTCAGGTAGTCTGCTACTGTATTTTCGCATCCTTTCAAGTGGACGGCGGAGAGCGATAAGGTGTTCTTTTCTGCCCAAGAGAAGATTATTTTTGCCACTCCTCCAAGCAAGCATGACTTTGTCCCTCCTTGGTGCCTCAAATATGCCACCGTTGTGGTGTTGTCGGACAGTACCTTTAAGTGTTGACCCTTTAACAGGTCTTCTCCTTTTGTTATCGCCTCGAAGACAGCATACAGTTCTCTGTAGTTGGATGACCTTTTTATATCTTCTGGCCAAGTATCCTGAAACAGATGGTCTCCTATTTTGGCTCCCCAGCCCTCGAGACTTACATCCGTTATTACCTGAACCACAGGATGGATTTGCCACTCCCGACCTCCAAGTAGTCTTCTTTTTTGCTTCCACTAGTTGAGATCCGTTTTCACAAACTGTGGTATCCATATTCTTCTGTCTAGGTCTACCTGTTTTCCATTCCTTTTTCTTAGAATCCAACTCTGGATTATCCTCGTGTGGCTCTGGCACCAAGGGACTGAGGGTATGCAGGCGGTTAGGCTTCCTAGTAGGCTCATGGCTTTCCTGATGGAGCATCTGTGAGAACTCTGAAACATCCTGATTTTCTCTATCAGCACCGCAGTTTTGTCCTGAGGAAGAAAGGTTTTTAGTAAGGTTGAGTCCAGTTCTACCCCTAGGAGCCTTATTCTTCTGGATGGAGTAAGTGTGTATTTTTTCATGTTTATAATCCAACCGAGAAGCTTTAGAGTCTCTGAAAACCTTTGAGTTGCCGAGAGGTTTTCTTCTTCTGTTCTGCCCAGAATCAGGAAATCGTCGAGGTATGGGATAATCATTATACCTTCTCGGCGAAGATAAGCCACCATTTCTACCACGATTTTTGTGAAAATTCTGGGTGCCGAGGAGATGCCGAATGGAAGGGCGACGTACTGAAAGTGGTGGATCGAACCGTCCACCCCCTTTAGTGCGAACCGTAAATATTTTTGAGAGAGATGATGAATAGGGATATGGTAATATGCGTCTTTGAGGTCAATCGACGACATAAATGCCCCTTTTTGGATGAGAGGAATTGTGGATGGGATGGTTTCCATCCTGAATTTCCTGTACAGAATGGATTTGTTTAAAGGCTTTAGATTTATCATGGTTCGAAAAGACTGGTCTGGTTTTTTTTACTAGAAAGAGGTTGGAATAGAATCCTCTCCTCTCTTCTGGTACTGGGACCTTTTGAATTACACCTAGATCTAGAAGGTCTCGGACACCCTGCCATATCTTTGGTAGTTCTGTTCTGGGCCGAGATACAGAATCTTCTTGGGGGGACTGATGTGAATTCTATCTTGTAACCCTGGGAGATTACGTTTAGAACCCAGGGATTTGAGGTGATTTGTTCCCATGAGGATAGAAACCCCATCAGTCTGCCCCCTACTCTGGCGTGATTGTTGTTTGGACTGTCTGTTTTGGGGATTGAGGATGAAGCCTCTCCCTCTTCCCCCTTTAGGGTAGCTCCATCTTCCTGTTTTTCCTTTACCCCTGTAAGATCTTTGTTGAGTCTGAAACTGACAAAAGGGCTTCTTTTTAGTTTCCTTATCCTCCGGAAAACCCTTTTTCTTATCCGCAGCTCACTCTAGAATTTTATCTAGAGTGGGCCCGAATACAAATTCCCCTGAAAATGGGATAGAGCAGAGCTTGGCTTTGGATGCTTTGTCCCCTGACCAGGCTTTCATCTATAGTGCCCGCCAGGCTGCATTAGAGAAAGCAGCTTCTTTTGCTGAAAAACAGATGGATTCCGGAGACGCATCTGCTAAGAATGCTGTGGCGAATCGGAGGAGTGGGATAGAATCCCTAATCTCTTCTCTAGAAGTTTTATTTTTTAAGTGTTCGTCAAGTTCTCCTAGCCCAGTGATAGGCAAACTGCGGCTCTCCAGCTGTTGTAAAACTACAAATCCCATCATGCCCTGCTGTAGGCTGATAGCTGTAGGTAGACTGGGCATACTGGGAGTTGTAGTTTTACAACATCTGGAGAGCCGCAGTTTGCCCATCCCTGTCCTAGCCAGATATACTTGGCCCTGGCTACGGATGTTGCTGCTATATTTGTTTTAACTCTGAACATTGCAGACTCCCAGGATCTTTTCAGGAGCCCATCTGCTTTTCGATCCATCGGATCACCCAGGTGAGAGGAGTCCTCAAAAGGTAAAGCGGTTCTCTTTACCACCTTGGCTACCTGTATGTCAACCTTAGGGGTCTCATTAAATAATTTGCATTCCATTGGGTCAAAGCAGAGTCTATTTCTAAACTCCTTGGGGACCCCTAGCCTCTTCTCTGGATCAGACCACTCTTCCATGTTCATTTCCCGTATGTTTTTGTTTAAAGGAAAAACAATGGAAGTTTTTGATTTAAGACCCCCGAACATTTTGTCTTGGACAGTACGGGGCTTAGGGGTATCCTCAATTCCCATTGTGGACCTAACAGCCCTCAGTAATTCCTCCATTTCATCGGAGGAGAAGAAATATTTTTTATCTTCCTCCACAATCACCCCTTCTGATAGAGGATCCTCGTTAGGTATCTGTCTAGATGTGACGGAGGCTTCTTCCACGTCCTCGGCATCAGAGGAGGAAATAATAGAGAGTTTGCGTTTCTTGGGAGGGTTGAGGTTACTGGCGGGAGCTGACATAGTGGCCAAAGAAGATTTAATCTTGTCCACAATGAAAGATTTCATTTTTGAAAGAATATCTGGTTGTTCGTCTTTCCAGATTTCTGTAATTTTCGGGGAGCCTTTTGGAGCACGCACTGCATTTTAGGAGTCTTACTTTAGTTTTAGACTCTTTAGTGCCCTGGAAGTGAGGGAGCAACCAGATATACCGCAATTAGCACCTAAACTTAAGAATGTAAAATTTTAAAAACAACCCCCCCGGAGGGGACTCACGGTACTGATGGCCGAAGGATCGGAGCCTGCCATCCTGGCGTGAAGAAGGTGCCTCAGACATCGTGGTGCTTGCAGGCGAGGGCTGACTGGAACCGTGATTCTTTTGAATCTCCCCTGGCGTCTGACGTCATCCAGCTGCGCCCGGGTTGTTGGCGTGTGCCTGCGCCGCACCAGCCCTCTTAAAGGGTACGCGCGCCGCACGGCCAGCCTCCTAATGCGCTCCATGTGCCGCACCTACTCCTCCGGCCGGTCACCTGTTTTGCAGTGAAGGAGGAAACCAAGCGCAGCATGCGAGCCACCCCGTGAAGCCGGCACCCCAGACTGCTTCCCGATAGAAGGAAGGAGGTCCAGAGGTAAGGAAGGACCGCAGGCCTCAGCATAAGCCGAGACGAGGGTCCTTGTTGCTCCATGCTGTCCAGCCTTAGCCCATACCGCGGGAGGACAGCAGGAGATTCCTGTAAAAGAATAAAGTTACTACCCCCCTGATAGGAGGGCTCTCTCCACATGTTGGCCCCTGTAGGGACAGGAAAGCACTGAGGAGGTGGAGGGGTGGGGGGAATTTAAACTTTCTTTATGTGTTCCTGCACCTACAGAGGTCAAGGGTCAATCTCATTGTGGGCCGTCATGGTGGATGAAATGGAAATTACACTTTTCATTAACCTTCCTTTTTTTTCCCGTCAGACAAAAAAAAAGGAAGACACAAGGAAACACAACTTAAGCAAAATCGGACACGGACCATTGAAGCCAAATCACTGACAGTGAAAAAACACTGTCGTGTGCATGAGGCCTTAATTTAAACCTCATCCAGAATGCTCTGGACTTTAGACTGGGCTGAAGGTTTTCCTTTCAACAAGACAATGACACTACCTTAGCACACAGCAAAGACAACATGAGAGTGGCTTAGTATCACCTCTGTGAATGTCCCTGAGTGGCCTAGCCAGAGCCCTGACTTGAACCCAATCAAATATCTCTGGAAAGACCTGAACATGACTGTCAACCAGTGGTCTCCATCCAATATTACAGACCTTGAGAGGATCTGAGGAGAAGAATGACAGAAAATATCCAGATCCAGGTGTGTACATCATACCCAAGCATCCGAAGCTCGCTTCGCTCATCACTAGTTACCATCACTTGCAGAGTTACCTAGGGGTGTGAGAAGGCAAGGACTCACTAAATACTACACTGCTCTACAATAGATGGTAATGATGTGATCCTGCCTACAATGTGCCATCATGGCTGAGCAGCCTGACAGGAAAACCAGTATGTGGTACATGCAAGTGCCACAGTGTAGTGTGTAGTAAGGAGCTTTCCCCTTCACTCCTAGGTAGCTCTGAAGTGAAAGCAAACAGTTCTGTTGACATTCTATGACAGGTTGCTGACTACCATATTAAATAATTTCAGAAGAACCCCTTTAACTTAGGACATAAGGTACTACAGTACTACTTATGTGACAACACTGTGGTTACCAAACATTACACAATTAAGATACACAGCATATTGTAATCTCCATATACATTTTCATATAATTAGTTTATTGCTGTAGGTTTCAGGCCAATAACATTCTCTATAAATATAGTTATAATACCACTCTCTTTATATTAATTACACATGTAAAACCTCTAGGAATCCCATATAAAAACTTCTGCAGTACTGTATTATATTAAGTAATTGGCAGTACTTTAAAAACTAATCTATGATTTGGTCAGCAAAACATACTTGTCAAGAAACTTCTAAGAGACTCATCATGCACCTGCCCTGGAAGATCTGCATGGCAGCTGCTGGGGAAATAGAGTTCTTCAATCTAGTTTAATTAGTGAGTAAATGTTTAATCTGGGTTATAATCTGCCAGATGAATATTCAAAGAAATCCCGAAAGACAGATAAAGTAGACACATTTCATCATAGTAGACATCCCTTCCACATGGTAAATTAACGTGGATGTTAAGTGACTTAAAAAAGGACTTTTTGGAAATTCAGATGCTATAAAACATGTCAGTTTCTGAAAATTTAATTATACTTATGGGAAAAAAATTATAGAAAAGGTCCAGTAAATTACCACTTCACTATGCAAAGCAGCAAAGATTTTTTCCTCTCTTCACTTATGCATTATCAAATGTATATCTGGTGTTAACCTAGAGCTGACATAGTCCCCAACGCAGTGTATTGATTGTAATTACTTGTAGGAGAAGCTGTCTCCAGCAGGTTCCACCACATTATATTAATATCACTAATGCACAACATACATACAAGACCAATGTCATGTTTTTTGGAGTGAAGAAGAAAAATGAAGTAATCAGAGGAAAGCCAAGAAAAAGA